>NC_065584.1:101021285-101652285 GCF_024542745.1 Macaca thibetana thibetana
AAAGCAGGTAGGGACGGAGAAGGAAAGAAGATAGAACTCTATGCCCTGCAAGCTACTGCTAGAAAACTAACACTTCTGTCTTCCCTCGGGACTCTCCTAGGCCCTTTCACCACTTCTCACCTCTCACCCACATTCTGCACTCCCAGCTAAAGCAGCCAAAGGACTAGTTGATTTGGCAGAGCTTTCAGGCACAAAGCCCTATACTCCCTCTGGCCCAAAGCCACTACTCTGAAGGCTGAAAACTGCCCTTTGGCTCAGGTTGCTGTCCAGTCACAGCCTCACAGATGATTTGTGCTGAACCTTGAGGTGAGGGCAGAGGCCACTTCTTTAAATACTTTGTCTTCTCTACTGCCTTACATTTGAAAAGCCCAGGTTGGATCAATAAGTATTAAATGTATAGCATATTACTCCTTTGAAGCCTCCCCGCTTGACTCCTCCCTTTCCTGCCTTCTCATTCCCTACTTTATTGCATCACAGAGATGTAATTTATTACCAAGGATCTTTCATAATTCCCCACTCCCATCTCTTTCTTCTCTTGCCCACAGTGTGTGACTTAGAAGAGTCAACAATACATGTAATTCCACCAGCAACAAAGAAAATACGTTTTGTTTTCCTATTGTCCATTTTCACAAAGAGGCCCTTCTTAGTTAATCTGAAAGCTATGGCTTACACCATAGTCCTCCATCATATCTGAAGCCAGGAACTAGAACTTGGGCTTGTGCTTGAGTCCTGGCTAAAGAAGGGTTGAGTGGTGCTAGTTCTTGGTTGTCTTGCTATTGATTAGTGATAGAATCTTAGTCAACACTGTCGCTTATCCAGACTTAGGGGAACAAAAATCTACTTGGCTCTCCCACTTTTCATTCTGGTAGCATCTTAGGCCAGGTAAAGTTCAATACATTTTTTTGAACTCTAAGAAGTGGAAATTCCTCCCTCAAAGGCTATATTGTCAAAAACAACTCCCGGCTCTGTTGCTTCTTCACTGAGGGCAATTTATCTCCATAATCAAAGACGAATACATTCAGATGAACTCTTCTGTGTGGGTTTAAATTTTACTGTTCAACATTCACTCTTGCTAGTAAATAAGAAAAGATGAGAGAAATGGATTGAGAACTGTCCCACAAGACCCTCTACAGAAAAGGAGCCAGAAGATTGCAGAGGTATATAGAACTTTAGAGCTTTTGAGTTTAACGATGTGTATCCCTATACCTTCTTTCTGGAAAGCAGACTTTTGTGAATTGAGGGCAGGAACATTATAGAACTGATGCTTCATGGCTCTGGAATACTAAGTCCTCTGAGCCTGGATCTCCTTCAGCTCTGCCACCTACCTCCTTGTTTGCTAAATGTCCTTAGAGAAGTTAGGATATGCCTGGGAGAACCCTGGGTCAGATAACCATGACAACTGCTGACCCTGCTTTCTTCCTCTCTGCCCTCCTCTAGCTGGGAGGCGTTAGTAGCATTGCCCAAGACTCCCAGGAGTGGTAGGAATTGTTTCTGCCTGAGGAGACGCTCTGCAGCCTGGGCTCTGTGAGACTGACGTGGAGGTCAGCTGGAGTGAGTGTTGGGGTCCTGGGGCACCTGCCTTACATGGCTTGTTTATGAACATTAAAGGGAAGAAGTTGAAGGTAAGGGCCTCTTGGGAATTTTGCTTGGGATGAAAAGCTCTGCAGGGAAACTACTGAGGGAGAGATTCTGGTATAGATACTCTATACCAGAAGTATAGAATAGCTATTCTGGGGCTACTGTCTTTTCCAGAACACAGATATGTTTGCTTAGAAATAGAAGAATTGGGTAGGAACAGTGGATCATGCCTTTAATCCCAGCACTGCAGGTGGCCGAGGCAGGTGGATCACTTGAGCCCAGGAGTTCAAGAACAACCTGGGCAACATAGTGGGATCCTGTCTCTACAAAAAAAGAAAAAAATTAGCCCTGCATAATGGTACATGCCTGTAGTCCCAGCTACTTGGGAGGCTGAGGTGGGACGGTACCTTGATCCCAGGAGATCAAGGCTACAGTGAGCCATGATTGTGTCACCACATTCCATCCTGGGCAACAGATTGAGACCCTGTCTCAAAAAAAAAAGATAGGGAGAGGGGGAGAGGGACAGACACAGAGAGAGAGAGAGAGTGAGAGAGAGAGAGAGAGAAATAGAGGAATTAACCCAGAGCCTTTTCAAAGATGAAACCTGAAACTTGCATATTTATTTTTTTAGAGATGGGGGTCTCACTATATTGCCCAGGCTGATCTCAAACTCCTGGGCTCAAGCAATTCTCCCATGTTAGCCTTAGTAGCTGGGATTACAGGTGCTTGCCAATGCACCCAGCTTGAAACTTGTTGTTTTAGTTTCTTTTGGACCCTCATTAAAGAGCCTTAAGACTTTAGCTAAAACTTTTTATCTCTTATGGCTGCCTGCATTTTTTATTTCCTAACCTGAACTCTTTTTTTTTTTTGAAACGGAGTTTTGTTCTTGTCGCCCAGGCTGGAATACAGTGGCATGATCTCAGCTCACTGCAACCTCCGCCTCCCGGGCTCAAGTGATTCTCCTGCCTCAGCCTCCCAAGTAGCTGGATTATAGACACCCACCACCATGCCTGGCTAATTTTTGTATTTTTAGTAGAGACAAGAGTTTCACCATGTTGCCCAGGCTGGTCTCGAACTCCTGACCTCAGGTGATCTACCCGCCTTGGCCTCCCAAAGTGCTGGGATTACAGGCCTGAGCCACTGCGCCTGGCCTCCTAACCTGAACTCTTATAAAAAACGTTATTCTTGGCTTGGCCAAGGTGGGCAGATCACTTGAGGTCAGGAGTTCGAGACCAGCCTGGCCAACATGATGAAACCCCATCTCTACTAAAAATACAAAAATTAGCCGGTATGGTGGCTCATGCCTGTAATCCCAGCACTTTGGGAGGCCGAGGTGGGCGGATCATGAGGTCAGGAGATCGAGACCATCCTGGGTAACACGGTGAAACCCCGTCTCTACTAAAAAAAAAAAAAATTAGCCGGGCGTGGTGGCGGGCGCTTGTAGTCCCAGCTACTTGGGAGGCTGAGGCAGGAGAATGGTGTGAACCCGGGAAGCAGAGCTTGCAGTGAGCAGAGATCATGCCACTGCACTCCAGCCTGCGCAACAGTGTGAGACTCCATCTCAAAAGAAAAAAAAACCCGTCTCTACTAAAAATACAAAAAATAAAAATAAAATAAAATTAGCTGGGCGTGGTGGTGGGCGCCTGTAATCCCAGCTACTGGGGAGGCTGAGGCAGGAGAATCCCTTGAACCCGGGAGGCAGAGATTGCAGTGAGCTGAGATTGTGCAACTACATTCCAGCCTGGGCGACAGAGCAAGGCTCCATTTCAAAAAAAGAAAGAAAGAAAGAAACATCAGTCTTGACAAGTAAGCTACGGAGCAACTCATTCCTATGGGACCCTAAGGAGTGGGGCTATTGTGTGTGACATTCACCCTCCAACCTAATGCCTTCTGTTCAGGGCAAATGGACCCCCAGGCAGCCTGGGCCTAGTTGGTGGCCATGAGAAGTAGGGAAGTGACCCAGTGGAGCTCAAGCCTGAGGGCTTCTGATGGGACCTGGGACTCTGTTTTGCAGCTTGAAGAGCTAGGATGGCAGTCAACAAAGGCCCCACCTTGCTGGATGGAGACCTCCCTGTAAGTAACGTGGGCTCATCTGTGACAGGGGATGGACAACTGAGGGAGGAGGAAGAAGCAGGGAGGGAAGATGCAGGGGACTTAGAGCAAGATATGCCCAGATTATAATCCTAGTTCATTGACTACCATGGCTTAGTTATTCTTGCCCTCACCACCTTTTGTAGAGGGCAGTTGGAGGATCTGGGAGAGGAAAAAAGACGCTTATTAAAAACCAAGCACCTTGGGAAAAAGGGACAGAAATCCTGGCTTAGGGACAGTGGGGAGTGGAGAGGAAGGGAATGACTATGTTTAAACCCTGACGCAGAAGCCCATGCTCTGTCCGCCGCCCAGCTGGATGTGTATTCAGTGCAGAGCCACTGCATTCTTTGTCTCCAGCATCATTCATATGGCAAATGGCACCTCCCGGAGTCAGACGGTGCACAGCCTGTGCTGCTGTGTCAGGGGAAGGGTGGGATATTCCGTGTGTCTGGTGTTCTATCTCTGACCTGGTTTTCACTGTGATTTGAAGTGGTTTGATACTTTTAGGAATGCTTGATGGCTCCTGGCAAGGCATCTCAGATTTGCACACAGTTCAGATAGTGAAACTTAAAAATTGTGGACCTGTACAATATCCACCTTGCCCAAGTTAGGCTTATACTAACTCTTGCACTAGGAATCACTTTGTTTTGTATTGAATAATAGAAGAGAGAGGCGTAAAATGGTCAAGTACATAGTGAAGCCATTCTAACACACGGTGGTTTATTCCCTTCCCAGGATCTCTTTCCCCCTTCGGTTTTGTCTAAAACAACCTCTGAAGGCTCTGTCCAAACTGTTAAAAAGAATGTTTTCACTGGGCGCGGTGGCTCAAGCCTGTAATCCCAGCACTTTGGGAGGCCGAGGTGGGCAGATCACAAGGTCAGGAGATCGAGACCATCCTGGCCAACACGGTGAAACCCCGTCTCTACTAAAAATACAAAAAATTAGCTGGGCGTGGTGGCGGGCGCCTGTAGTCCCAGCTCGGGAGGCTGAGGCAGGAGAATGGCGTGAACCCGGGAGGTGGAGCTTGCAGTGAGCCGAAATCGCGCCACTGCACTCCAGCCTGGGAGACGGCGAGACTCCGTCTCAAAACAAAAACAAAAACAAAAAAACCCGAAGACATTGTGGGCTGCTCTGTCTTAGTGTACACATAGGTCTCATTGATGGGGATCTTTGAACTCTCCCTCCTACAAACAGAACAGGCCAGGTCTTCACTTCATGAGCAAAACCATGCCACAGTGTCATATTCAAAGTTACAGAGAGCCTGAGCATCTGAATCTGACCTGGGGAGTTTTTTCTTTTTACTTTAGATATGGAGAATTCTCAACATTCATAAGAACAGACAGAAAAGAACATAATAAGCCCCATGTACCCTTTGTTAGCCCTGAAGACCATGAATTCATGGCCAATCCTGCCTCATCCTCACTTCCATTAATTCCTTCACTTTGTGTTATTTTGAAGATAATCCTAGGCAGGCTATTTCCAACTCGAGTTGGAATCCTGGCTCTGCCACTTACCAGCTGTGGAATCTTGGGTAAATCACTTCCCATTTCTGATCGTCAGTCTCCTCATTGACTCAGTGTTGGTGACAGTGCTAACCCCAGAGGATGGCTGTTAGAATTAAGTGAGCTCATGTCACCAAGGCACCCAGACCAGTGCCTGCAGCATAATGGCACCTGACAAATGCTCTTTCCCTCTGCATGCCTAGAATTTGTTCTTTTAATTTTATTTATTTATTTTTTAGATATAGTGTCTTACTCTGTCACCCCAGCTGGAGTGCAGTGGCACCATCATAGTTCACTGCAGCCTCGGCCTTCTGGTCTCAGGCAGTCCTCCCACCTCAGCCTCCCCAGTAGCTGGGACTCTGTAGTCCACATGCCATCAAATATTAGCATGACTAGCTTTTTTTTTTTTTTTTTTTTTTTTTTTTTTTTTTTTTTTTTTTTTTTTTTGTGGCTCAGAGTGTTCTCAAACTCCTGGCTTCAAATGATCATCCCGCCTCAGCCTCCCAAGGTGTTGGGATTACAGGCATGAGCTTCTACTGTTAGCCCTAGAATTCACTCTTTTACTCAAAGACCAGTGTTTTTTCACTAAGGTTCCTAGGTGACCTAAAGCTTAATTATGTGACTGCTGCCAAAGGTGCATTACTAACAGCATAGCACCCTGGAAATGATAAACGATTGTTCCACTACACTCAGCACGCACAGATCACACCCAGAGTGCTGTCTTTGAGTGTTTTCTGTTTGTTCGTTTTTTTTGTTTTTTGAGACAGGGTCTCATTCTGTCATCGAGGCTGTAGTGCAGTGGCATGATTATGGCTCACTATAGCCTCCATCTGCCAGGCTCATGTGATCTTCCCACCTCAGGTTCTCGAGTAGCTGAGACCACAGGCACACAGCATCATGCCTGCTAATTATTATTATCATTATTTTTTGTTGAGACGGGGTCTCCCTATGTTGCCCAGGCTGGCCTCAAACTCCTGGGCTCAAGCAAGGGTAGTATATTTTTAAGAAAGATAATGTAAAACTGTAGCATGTCCAGGAGAGGGGGTCACCAGACCACAGTGTGGACCATTTGTAAACGAAGTTAGGAACTGGAGCCATTTAACATGATGGAGGTACTTCCTAAGGGAGACATGTTTGACTTCAAATATGTGAAGGGCCAACCCATGAATGATGAAATAGGTTTGCTCAGTTTTGTTCCAGAGGGCAGAGTGTGGAACAGGGGGATGGAGGCAAATTTCAGCTCAGCAAAGCTGTCCAACAAGGGACACAGGTCACTTTATGAGGGGGAGAGCTCTCATTCAGGCAGATATTTAAATATAAGTCTTGGCTGGGCACAAAGGCTCATGCCTATAATCTCAGTGATTTGGGAGGCTGAGGCAGAAGGATCACCTGAGGCCAGGAGTTCAAGACCAGCAAGACCTGCCCCCTCTACAAAATAAAAGTATTAGCAAGGCATGGTGTCACATGCCTGTAGTCCCAACTACTCAGGAGGCACAAATGTGAGGATTGTTTGAGCTCAGGAGTTGGAGGTTACAGTGAACTATGATGGCACTAATGCACTCCAGCTTGAGCAACAGAGTGAAACCCTGTCTCTAGGAAAATAATAAATAAATAAAAACAAATACAAGTCTACCAGAGAAACGATGGAAAGGATTCTTACCACAAAGTCCCCTGGGGGCCTAAGATTCTGTGATTCTGTGCAGTTGGGCAGATCTAAACCTACGCATTCTACTAGGCACAGCCCTGACTGTGGTTCAGGTATTCAGCTAACATTACTGTGCCATGCTTTAGGCTACACTCTGGGGATACAGAGATGACAGTCTATGGGGAGTGAGATGAATACCCATAACCACAGCACTGTGTAATGAATGTGGAGACAGCCAGGGAGGGAGTGGTTTCCGATGCGATGGAGGAGAGTCTGGAAGCTTCACAGGGGAGGTGCTGGTCAAGTGGAGTCTTGAGGGAATGGCACTCTGCCAGGCAGCAAGGGCTGTGGGAGGGAAGGTGAGCGTTGTAGGCAGTGGGGCCAGGATACACAGGCGGGGAGGCAGTACCTCAGAAAGACCAGAAAAATGTTTGGAGAAGCCACCAATCAAAGGTGGATTAAAACTCTAGACATTAACAACACTTGCTCTCTACTAGTAGGTATCAGGGGAGTGAGTTGGGGTGGGGGTGGGGGTGATGGGATCTGACTTGGCCCCTGGAGAACAGAGATTGCCTTGGCAGCTCTCCAGAACCTGGATGGTGACCAGGAGGACATGGCCTTGTTTTCCCCATGGGCTCTCCCATGCTCTCATGATTGGGGCATCTGGAGACCTCTTTGGCCTTGGTTCCTCCCAGGTCACTTGGACTCAGGCTAGTTGCACCATTGGACTCCATGACCCTGAGGTCCCCTTCCTGGGAGGCTGGAGAGGGAGGTGGGACAACTTCAATGTGTTCCTTCCACACCAGGAGCAGGAGAATGTGCTACAGCGGGTCCTGCAGCTGCCGGTGGTGAGTGGCACCTGCGAGTGCTTCCAGAAGACCTATACCAGCACTAAGGAAGCCCACCCCCTGGTGGCCTCTGTGTGCAATGCCTATGAGAAGGGCGTGCAGAGCGCCAGTAACTTGGCTGCCTGGAGCATGGAGCCGGTGGTGCGCAGGCTGTCCACCCAGTGTGAGTCCTCGCGGCACTCAGCAGCTGCCTGCTTGTTCACTGCCTACCTGCCAGTCTGTCTGTTTGCCTCTCAGTCTGTCTGACTGTCTGATAACTTGCTTGTCTGTCTGCTTAACTGCCCACATCCCATTGCATGGTCTTCTTATCTATGGATATAATGGTATACATACAGATCTCTTTTCATCTATAGATGCCTATCTGTGGCCCAGCTGGCCTTTGCCTAGGATAACAATGATGGCCAGAGAATCTGCAGGGGAAGGGAAGGCAGAGCTATGCAGGCAGTGGTGAGGTTGGGGCCCATGGCAGACCAGACACTCACTGTAGCAGCACAGGCAGCAGCAGCAAGAACCAGCAGTCTGGCAGAGGCAGAGGCAGCCACACTAGGGGGCCTGGCAGGGCTGGACGGCATGGAGGGAGGGGAAAGCTGGCTGAGCCCAGCAGCTGATGGTAGCGGCTCATGACGGGTGGGGGCGGCAGAGAGCCACTAGCCAGGGCCCTGGAGGCAGAAGACGGTTCTCTTATGGGCCTTACCAGGTGTGCACCACTCAAATTGTTCTGCCGCATCCGAAAATGTGGTCTCCAAGGCATAGTTCTTGACAGGGTTGAGGGAAATCGCAGTAATGCCAAAAAGTCTAGCACTTTCCACCATCCTAATTACAGAATTATGGGTAGCTGAGGACTCCACACAGCAAACAGGAGAGGACAGATGTAAAGTAGGCCCAGGCCCTGTGCCTGGCTGCAAGCTCCTTAAATAGTTGCCTTGAGTCTCATTCTGCCCAACCGGAAGACAGCTAAGTCATCTGGGCTCTCTGCTGCTCGAGAATTTTGTGAAGAAAAATAAGGTATCTGGAGAAAGAATATATGAAAGAGTACAAAGAACTCTCCTTGAAAGCTATGGCCCCCAGTGGCCATGGCTGCAGAGCCAATGTCCCGGCAGACCCAGGCGGGATCCCCTTGAAGCAGGTGCATCTCTGATGCAAGCCCACTCTCCAGGGGCAACTGTTTTCCCTTCCCTGCGACCCTCTTCAGACAGCTGACCATCTCAACACTGAGTGGTTAAATAGAAGAGCATGGACAGCCTGGGGCCTGCACTGGCTATGCTGGGAGTTTGTCATGTTGAGAGCTAAGCAGGCCCAGCCCCAAGGCCTCACTGCCATCTGCCTCCCTCTCACACCTCTCTTCTCCCTCCTTATGCTCACTCAGAGCCCCCATGCAGGTCCGGAGGGAAGAGAAGGAAGGAAAGAACAGTACTTGTTGGTGATTCATATAGCTCCCATCATTCTTCATAAAAATTCTGCCAGGCAGGCACCATTAATTCACCTTTCACAAGGTAGGAAGCAGAGGCTCAGACAGGCTATGACTTGCTGAGGCCACAGGCTGCTTAGACGTGGTCACTTGGCCTTTTGAGTGCAGGTCTGAGTGACTCCAGAGTTCCCACACAGATGTAAGAAACTGGCCCGGGTCTCGAGGAGTCCCTGCGGACAGGGGCTAAAGAGGGCAAAGGGCCTGGGGCCCAGAGATGCTGGGGAGGCAGCAGGCCTTGGGATTTGAGGGCTCCAAGTCACTTCTTTGGCACAGAGGCCACTGCTAGATTCTCATGGAGACAGGCAGGACTCATCCAAACTTGACCCCTTCCTTCCAGTCACAGCTGCCAATGAGCTGGCCTGCCGAGGCTTGGACCACCTGGAGGAAAAGATCCCAGCCCTCCAGTACCCTCCTGAAAAGGTAAGCCCCTTCCCACCTCTTGAAGCCTCCCTGCACTCTGTCGTCACCACCTCTCAAGGTGGAGAGGGCAGGGGCTGCTGATGCCGTGACTGGAAGTCTTGTCCCATGGTGAGCATTGTCCAAGACCGGCAGAGGCTGCCTGCTCCCAAGGCCACACCACACAACAGGCTCCTCTTCTCCCTGTGAAGCTAAATGGAGATGGGGTTTCTGGGACCAGCAGGCACGAGCCCAGAGGCAAACCCAAACAGGAGCTCTGGCAAGTCCTACTGCCTCCGGATACCACACCCTGGGATCTGAGGTTCCACCGTCTGCCCTGGACCACTTGGTGACTACAGCTGCTTAAGGTCATGAGTCACACTCATTCAGATCCCAGGAGTGTCGTCCCATATCCTCAAGATCCAACATTTTATGGACCATGAGATTGAAAGTCACTTTACCTGGCTACATATTTATTAGGTAGTTGCTATGATAAGGACTCATTTTTGGTGCTTCTGGGGAATAAGCTTCAGTCTCTGACCTCATCTATCTCATTGACCAACTACCCTTCCCACAAACATGTACTGAGCCCTACCCTATGCCCGGGGCCATCACCTATGCTTTATCAAGTACTCTCACTTAATCCTCTTGTCAGCCCTCTGGGATAGGGGTTGTTATCTCCATTTTACAGAAAGGAAACCAGTAAGTGGAAACAGTGAGAGCAGGTCCATTGAGCTGTGAGGCCTGTGTCCTTTGCTCCCCATTTTTCCAGATTAAAGGCAACATTTTTGTCACAAAGGTGCTCCCAGGATAATGAAGAAAAAGATAAATTATTTCAATGCAGAACTTGTAGGAAGATCAAGCACACCTATAAATCAATAGAAACGCTGTGTTCTGAGGAAAGGATGAAGGAGATTCCTTGTGAGCATGAGGGTATCAGGACAGGTGGCACCAAGGAGGAGTCTTTGGGGTCATCCTCACAGGATGAGAGGGCTCTTGACAAGCAGTGATGGGGGTGAAGAAGCCAGGAGATCCAAACAGTTGGCACAAGGAAGGTTGGAGCCCTCTCCCTTTAAAGCCTAGCTTAATTCCAGGTACCCAAATATCAGTGCCAGTTTCCTGGGCCTTTAGATGACGCCTTCCTGGGACCTGGGCTCAGGCCACCAGACCCCGAAAGGGTGGCCCTTCCAGGGCCTGCAAGACCACATGCCTAACACCCCCACCAACTTCCCCCAGATTGCTTCTGAGCTGAAGGACACCATCTCCACCCGCCTCCGCAGTGCCAGAAACAGCATCAGCATTCCCATCGCGAGCACTTCAGACAAGGTCCTGGGGGCCGCTTTGGCTGGGTGCGAGCTCGCCTGGGGAGTGGCCAGAGACACTGCGGAATTTGCTGCCAACACTCGAGCTGGCCGACTGGCTTCTGGAGGGGCCGACTTGGCCTTGGGCAGCATTGAGAAGGTGGTGGAGTACCTCCTCCCTCCAGACAAGGAAGAGTCAGGTACCTGCCATTCGGAGGCTCGGCCTGGGAGTGAGTTGTCACACACACTGCCTGGGAATCAGCAGGAGGTGGCAGGGCTCATCCAGCTACTGCTCTGGAATAGGGAAGGCCAGTGGGATTTTCAGATGGATTCATAATCATTTACCCCCCCCCGCCCCCACCCCATCTGTAAAGAGGGAAAGTGAGTTGTGGAACTCACCAGTGAGTTTGTGGTGGAGCTAGAACACCTGCTTTCCAGTCCTAGACATGACCCAGATCTCCCCGGCCCCTCTCTTACCTGTTTTCTCTTCTTTCGCCCCAAATCGCTACCCAGCCCCTGCTCCTGGACACCAGCAAGCCCAGAAGTCTCCTAAGGCCAAGCCGAGCCTCATGAGCAGGGTTGGGGCTCTGACCAACACCCTCTCTCGACATACCATGCAGACCATGGCCCGGGCCCTGGAGCAGGGCCACACCCTGGCCATGTGGATCCCAGGAGTGGCGCCCCTGGTGAGTATCTGCCCTGAGCTCTGACTGGTCCCATGCCTGGGAGCCTTGTGGGCCTCTTAGTCCCTCCCATCCCCCACCCATCGCCCCTTCCTGTCCTGAGAACATTCTCTCTTCCAACCTGGGCTAGGACTTTAGTTCTAAGGACAAGAGGCCTTGAGAGGGGTAGAGGGATGGCCTTCCAGACCACAGGGAAAGAGAAGGGACAGGATGTTAAGCAAGGGCAGGCCTGCCTTGCTAGAGTGCTCCTGCCCCACCACTCACTTCTCTCTCCCCCATTTCCCTCTGAGTCTCCCCCAAGCCCCAGTCTTCATCCCCCCAAGTCGGCCTCTTTCTATGGGTCTTCCCACCTATAAGACAGCAGGACTTCCATCTGCTATGCAAGCACTAGGGACTGTCGTCCTTAAATAAACAAAGTACACAACCCATTTTGTCAGGGAGAGTGTACCCAGCACCAATGCACCCAAGGTAAATTTGCCCTTTCTAGGCCCAGGGAGAGTTAACTCCCCACCACTCCCCACCTCCACCTCTCTGTATTTTAGCAGAAATAGGCTGGATTTTTTTCATAAGGAATTTTAGTAAGAAACTAGCGCCAGAAAAGAAAATAAAACAACATTAAAGCATAAAGGTCAGCAAACAAGATTACTACTTTTCAGCCATCTTTTGAGCAGTACTTTTAAAAGCATCATCAGGCCTGGATCATTCATTCAAGCAAGTGTTGCCCCTGCAGGGATACAGGAGTAGTAGTTCCCCTCAGTCCCCTGCATCAATAACGACTGAGACTGAGTCACATGCCTGGGCCCGGCCTGCAGTGGGCAGAACCTCACATGCCACCATTTACATGGAATAGAGTGGCATCCCCAAAAGCTGTGTAATAAGGAGGCTCTGTTTGTGGGGCTCCCTAGAGGTTTAGAATGTGCCTCAGGAGACACCAGCCCACTTGCTCAGTCAATTTCTTCCCATGGGACACTCTGGTTCATTGAATGTTTCACTCTTTAGAGATCTGGGAGGAGTATCTACCAAAGCTAACAAACATATATCCTATGGCCCAGAAATTCTACTCTTAATTGTATACCCAACAGAAATGAGCACTTAAGTCTCCCAAGACAAGTAAAAAATGTTCAGATCAGCGATATCCTTAGCTAAGAACTGGAAGCAATGATAATGCCCATCAACTGTAGGATGGGTAAGTTACGGGAAATGCGTATGATGGAATATTACACAGAAATGAAACAGAAGGAACTACTTCCATTTGCAGCAACATGGGTGAAACTTACACCATAATATTTAACTAAAGGAGCTATTAATGAATGAATACACATGATGTGACTCCACTTATATGAAGTCCAAAAATAGGCAAAACGAAGGCATGGTGACAGAGACCAGGATTGTGGTTACTCTTGAGGGACTATGGACTGAGTGGGGGACACAGGGAGTCTTTGGGTGTGAAAATGGTCTATGTCTTGACCTGTGGTGGTTACACAGGTGTGTTCTTATAAAAATTCATAAAGCTTACACTAAAGATGTGTGCACTTTAGTGTATGTAGATTACCATTCAATAAAAAGTTTCAAGAAAAGTCTGCTGGGGCCGAGCCCTGCTCACCACCTGGCCTGGACCCTGGGGGCGAGGGGCTTTGGCTGCTGGGGCTCCCTGGTCATCAGCAGGGGCAGTTGAGCCAGCAATCTGCTGCCATCCTCCCTCAGAGCAGCCTGGCCCAGTGGGGTGCCTCAGTGGCCATGCAGGCGGTGTCCCGGCGGAGGAGTGAAGTGCGGGTGCCCTGGTTACACAGCCTCGCAGCCGCCCAGGAGGAGGATCATGAGGACCAGACAGACACGGAGGGAGAGGACGTGGAGGAGGAGGAAGAATTGGAGACAGAGGAGAACAAGTTCAGTGAGGTGAGGGGGAGAGTGGGAGCCTCAAGGTCGTCTAGTTCACAGAAGTGGTGAGAAGCAGAGGCATAGGGTGAACTCAGGAACTCTGGCCCAGATGCAGGGGCATGGCATGTGTGTGCAACACCCTTCACCCCACCCCCAAATGCCCAGCTGATGAGGGACTTCCATGTCATTCTCTCAGCTGATCCTTGCAACACTCTGTAAATAGGCAGGGCAGAGATTATTGTCCCATTTTGCAGAAGAAACAGAGGTTCAGAGAGGGAATGTGACTTGTCCAAGGCCACACTGCTAGTGGCAGAATAAGCCTGAAGTTTTGTAAATTTGGTATTCTCATGCTTTTCCCTTGAGCTCTGGGGCTGGTGAGGAGGGAAGGGTCAGGGGAGTTACTGCAGGAGGCACTGACCCTGCTCTGGCCCCCAGGTAGCAGCCCTGCCAGGCCCTCAAGGGCTCCTGGGCGGTGTGGCACATAACCTGCAGAAGGCCCTCCAGACCACCATCTCGGCTGTGACATGGGCACCTGCAGCTGTGCTGGGCATGGCAGGGAGGGTGCTGCACCTCACACCAGCTCCTGCTGTCTCCTCGACCAAGGGGAGGGCCATGTCTCTATCAGATGCCCTGAAGGGCGTTACTGACAATGTGGTGGACACGGTGGTGCATTACATGCCGGTGAGTACCACCCCTGGCAAACTGTTAGTGTCCCAAAGGGGCCCGGACAGGGCAGATAAAGTAGATTTGACTGAAGGGGATGCAGTCCCCCTCCTTTTCCCTACTCCTCTGGAGACCTCCCTGCAGTCCTCAGTGCCCTGCCTTGACATACTGGGCCCCTCCCAGCCCCAAGAGTATAGAGGCCCATGGCTCTGGCCTGAGGCCTCTCCCCACAGCCCCTCCCACCTGCTGGTAGAGGAGTCTCCAGCCATTAGTTCCGGGATCCCAGTGACTCACCTTCACCCCTTTGCTCCCAACTGAAGGGCCGGGCAGGTGCTAGGCAGGTTTGCATGCTGCTGCACGGGAAGGGGTTGAAGAGACTTCCAGGGCACCCTGAGGGGTGGGCCATGAGTTCCAGGGGACAGCAGCAGGCTCCACCCAATTCTATCACCTGTCGCCAATAGGAAAAACCCAGGGGATACCAATGCCATCGCTTTGGGAACCCCTTTCCAAATCAAGTTATAGGTTATGCAGGCCTGAGGGGGGCTGGTCAGGGCAGAAAGCACCCTTAGAGCTGGTAAGGGGGTGGGTTACTCAGTCACTCTAGCAAGCAGCATGCCAGGGATCTTAGCAGCCCTCCTGTTCACCCTGCGCTCGGGCCAGCCCCAAGAAAGTGTACCCATCCCTGGCCAGGTCACTGTGTGGGCTGCAAGGAAGAGTTAGGAAAGCTGATGACCTCCCATTGAGGGTTCCCCTCAGGGAGGCCTAGGGGATCCTGAAACTTTGGGAGGCTTGGCTTGCCTGAGCGGCCACCTGGTCCATGGAGAAGCTCAGAGTGGGTAGGACCTCAGGGCTTTCCCCGGTGCCCCCCAAACTACTGAACCGCTCCCCAGCCTGTGGCCTCCTGACGGCCGCTCCCGGGGAAACAATCGAGGGACCCGGGAAGGGGCGGTGGGTGAGAGGCGCAGGGACCAGGGCCAAGTCAGGACTCTAAGGCGGCTGCCGGGCCCTCAGCTCCCCAGGCTGTCGCTGATGGAGCCCGAGAGCGAATTCCGGGACATCGACAACCCGCCCGCCGAGGTCGAGCGCCGGGAGGCGGAGCGCAGGGCGTCAGGGGCGCCCTCCGCCGGCCCGGAGCCCGCCCCGCGCGCCGCACAGCCCCGCCGCAGCCTGCGGAGCGCGCAGAGCCCCGGCGCGCCCCCCGGCCCGGGCCTGGAGGACAAGGTCGCCACGCCCGCAGCGCCGCGCCCGGCCTTCCCGGCCGTGCCCCGCGAGAAGCCGAAGCGCAGGGTCAGCGACAGCTTCTTCCGGCCCAGCGTCATGGAGCCCATCCTGGGCCGCGCGCAGTACAGCCAGCTGCGCAAGAAGAGCTGAGTCGCCGCATCCGTCGCCGCACCCCGGGCGGGCGGGTTTCTCTAACAAACAGAACCCGCACAGCCCAGGCGAGCGTTGCCGCTTTCAAAATGGTCCCCTGGGGACCCCAGCCTCATCCCGATGATGCTGCCGAGGCACACTTTTTTTTTTTTTTTTTAGCATCCTTTTGGGGCTTCACCCTCAGAGCCAGTTTTTAAGGGACACCAGAGCCGCAGCCTGCTCTGATTCTATGGCTCGGTTTTTACTAAAAGAGTAATTGCCTAACTTGATTTTTCATCTCTTTAACCAAACTTGTGGCCAAAAGACATTTGACTGTTTCCAAAATTCAGATTCTGCCTCTGTGGGTAAATATTTGTCACGAATGAGTAACTCCTGTCACCATTCTGAAGGTCCAAACAGAAGATTTTGACACATTCTTAGCACTGAACTGGGAGATCCTCTGATGTCTAGGCTCCCAGCAGACTACTTTGAAGGGAACAATCAGATGCAAAAGCTCTTGCATGTTTATTTAAAATACTAGTGTCACTTTCTGAGTACTCGCCCCTTCACAGGCTGAGTCCCAGGCCTGTGCTTCATAGAGCCAGCTTCTTGCTCACAGCCACATTTCCATTTGGATCATTACTGCCTGCACCTGCATAGTCACTCTTTTGATGCCCTCCAGATGCTGGGGAACAAAAATGGTGATCATATATAGACTTTATAGCCACAGTTCATCACCAATCCCATTTTCCAAGGGAAATGTTAATATTTGATAAATCTAGAAAATGCATTCATGGCTGGGCTCGGTGGCTCACACCTGTAATCGCAGCACTTTGGGACGCCGAGGCGGGCGGATCACGAGGTCAGGAGATCGAGACCATCCTGGCTAACACAGTGAAACCCCGTCTCTATTAAAAGATACAAAAAATTAGCCCGGCATGGTGGTGGGCGCCTGTAGTCCCAGCTACGCAGGAGGCTGAGGCAGGAGAATGTCGTGAACCTGGGAGGCAGAGCTTGCAGTGAGCCGAGATCACACCACTGCACTCCAGCCTGGGCGACAGAGCAAGGCTCTGTCTCAAAAAAAAAAAAAAAAAAAAAAAAAAGAAAAGAAAAAGAAAGGAGAAGAAAATGCATTGATACAACTATAAAATTCAAACATTGCAAAAGGGTATGTGTCTTTCTCCCCGAGCCCCCCGTTCCCCTTCATTAAAAACCACCATGGTGCCGTCTCTCGTGTATACAGGGCTATGCACCTGCAGGCACGTGTGCATGCACTCCCCGCTTGTGTTTACACAAGCTGTGGGGTGTTATACATGCCTACTTTTTTCACTTAATAACACAGCTTGGAGAGATTTTTGTGTCACATCATAAATCCCACTCGCTCTTTTCGACGGCCACATAATAACTACTGCATAATATGGATACGCCTTATTTGATTTAACTAGTTCCCTAATGATGGACTTTTGTTTCCTTTTTTTTTCTTTTTTGCTACTGCAAACAGTGCTATAATAAATACCCTTATCAAAAATGTCTAGTGTACATGTGTGGAGATATATATACACACATATGTGATAGATACGTAACTTGTAACCATGACATGCTGGGTGAAAGAATATGTGCATTTTAAGTATTCCTAGATAATACCAAGTAGCCTGCCAAACCAAACCCTATTTTTCTAGTTATTTTCACCTGCAGCTTCAGAAATATGCACAGAAAATTATGAGTCTTCAGTCAGTCCTTTTAGACATCCATATATTTATACTCATTTTCCACAGGTCCCCCTCAGACACATAAACACTCACTCTGTTAGCTCCCACTCTACTGCACACCTGGAAGCCCTGCTCCCTGAAACTGACTCTGGGGCCCTAGAACTGACTCTGGGGCCCTGGCAGATCTTTGGTGTAATGAGTCATGGGCCTCGATCTGTGGTTTTGGAGTCTGAGGATGTAGAATGGGGACAGGAGAGAAGCTGGTAGATATACACATGAAGATGTGGCCAGGCCCCTGAGCCAGCCATGGACCCTCCCCACCCCACTTCCATGATATAAACTACACCCAGCAGTTCCCTGGGGGGTGGGGAGGGAAGATGAGGGGTGGAGTTGGCAAGAGGGTTTCTTAGAAGCTGATATAACAGGGCTGAGCAGACAGAGCCCAGCACAGCCTTGGCAGGGCTCCCAGGGACAGATGCTGGAGAATTGACCTCAGGCCTAGATGTACAGAAAGAAATGCCTGCCTGTCCTGGGCCTCACCCACCCATGCTGCTTTCTTCCTAGTGTTCCAGAAACCACATTCCTAGCTATCTACTCCTCCCCAGTCCTGTGGCTCCTCCTGCTAGGCTATACTCCAGAAGGCAGGAAAGCTGCCTCCTCAGCAGCATGAGGGCTGCAGCCGCCAACATGCCTGCTGGTCAGGCCCAGTTCCCTCACCCAGCCCCGGGCCTGCGCACAGGTGCTGGAGGCTACATATGGAATAGGACAGCCCAGGAAGCAAACAGTGTAAGTTGTAAGTTTCTTTTTACTGTTAGAAACCTCTTGATTAGGCAGCAAGGTACACTGAACCTGCTTCTCAGTATTTTGAACATATTTTGGCCAGTAACAAGGGCAAAGTAGCTCCTCTAAATGGCACACATTTGCTTCCTTGACTCTAGGCTCAATGGGGGACTTCCCCCTGTTCTGCGGGGCATCCCTTTGGCAAGGCCCACCCACACTCAGTATCTCCAGTGTGGCTCAGGACCTAGCAAAGACCTCCACTTCACATTGGGTTGCCCAGGGTCCTTCAGAGAAATACCCAATGCCTTCCATTCCAGCTTACAAAACCCACTTCTAACACAGCCACAGCTTTTGGAGATGCACACAATTACAGAAATTAACATACATTTATCCAGGCAATTATTTACCTCTTTTTCTTCCCATAATTTTATTTTGAGACTGTATCGCTCTGTCACCCAGGCTGGAGTGCAGTGGCAGGATTTCAGCTCACTGCAACCTCCACGCCCCCAGGCTCAAGTGATTGTCTTGCCTCAGCCTCCTGAATAGCTAAGATTACAGGCATGTGCCACCATGCCCAGTTAATTCTCATATTTTTAGTAGAGACGGGGTTTCACCATGTTGTCCAGGCTGGTCTCAAACTCCTGACCTCAAGTGATCTGCCCACCTCAGCCTCCCAAAGTGCTGGGATTACAGGTGCGAACCACCATGCCCAGCCTTCCTCCCAATAATGATCTGGGATCTTAATAGCCAAGGGATTTCTGAGCATGGAGAGAGAGATACCGCTATGACTTGTGCTTCGAAGCTCATTGTCTTAAGCATAACTTTCCTAACCATTTAAATACTTCACACTTAATCAAAATTTATAAAATGCATACATCAAATTATTTTAAATATTTAAATGTTGATTAGGTGGCTCATGCCTGTAATTCCCAGCACTTTGGGAGGCCGAGGCTGGCAGATCATGAGGTCAGGAGTTCGAGACCAGCCTGGCCAACAAGGTGAAACCCTGTCTCTATTAAAAATACAAAAATTAGCCGGGTGTGGTGGTACGCACCTGTAATAATTGTAATAATTGCCAGCTACTCAGAAGGCTGAGGCAGGAGAATCGCTTGAAACTGGAAGGCGGAGGTTGCAGTGAGCCGAGACCACGCCATTGCACTGCAACCTGGGCAACAAGAGCAAAACTCCATCTCGAAAAAGAAAAAAAATGTTGATTACAAGCTAAAAAGTCAAATTCTTCTAAGCTTTTCTGTAAACGGAGTCAATGGAAACTTCTGCATACCTTGTTAGTATGTCATTAGAGCTAGTGGGGTCATCCAGAGGTTCCTCTGTGCGCAGAGAGGGGACCAAGCCTGTGTGGTCAGCTCCCCATCCAGGATGTACTATTGGACCCTTCTACTCACTGCTCTACATCCAGAACACAAGCACTATCTTTAAAACATCCTGCATGACATCCACAATCCCTCCCCATCCCCAGCCCCAACCTGCCATAACCACAGTCCTGAATTTTGTTGTTTCTCATTCCCTTGCTTTTCTTTATAGATTTACTTCCTATATATACACCCCAATACAATATGATTGAGTTTTGCATGCCTTGAGCTTTATTTAAGTGTGATTATGTGTATTCTTGAGATTTGCTTCTTTTCACTCAAAATTATGTTTCTGAGCTTCATTCATTTTCACTAGAGATTTTAATTCTAAAACTCTATATTTAATGAGTATATATAAATATGCCCTAATTTATTCAGTCATTTGTATTAGAATGGATTCCGTTTTAAAAGACAGAAGGCTCCCAATAACAATGTGTACTAGTCAGCCTTTGCCATGATACTGTTGCATAACAAACTGTCCTAAAACTGTGGCTTACAACAACATGCATTTATTTTTATGTTCATAGGTCAACTATGGTTTGGCTCATCACAGTGGCACTCCCAATGGCTCTGCAGATCAGCTGAACTTGGCTCCAGGCTGTGCATGGGTTCAGTTCTGCACCAGGGGTGCTATTTCAGGGCTCTAGGATAAGGGGTCAGTGGCAGTGGCTATCTGGGGCATACTCTTCTCACAGGATAAGGGGTCAGTGGCAGTGGCTATCTGGGGCATACTCTTCTCACAACAGATCACTGGAGCACAGAACCAAGTCTCATCTCAAGTCCTCTCCTTGTATCATATCTACTTACATTCCATTGGCCAAAACAAGTCATACAGCCAAGTCCGCATCAATGGGACAGGGAAGTAGACTTCTCCCCTAGTGGAAGGGGAAGGGAGCAAATATTTGCTGAACAATAGTACAGTCTAGCACACAGTGATTTAAACAAGCGAGGAGTTTATTTCTGTCTCCTGTGAAAGCCCAGAGATGAGTAGTCCAGACTGGAATGACACTCAGCAGTGCCAGGGATTGAGGTTCCTTCTATCTTAAGGACAGAACCTTACTATTCTGTCATGAATGATTTCTTTCCCTAAAGTCACCTCATGAATCAAGATAGCTGCTCCAGCTCCAGCCATCAACTCCATATTCCAGCCACAGAAAAGAGCAAGGAGAAAGGAGAATGGCATGCCTCCACACCAGAAATTACACACTACTGCTTATAACCCAATGGACAGAACTTAGTCACATGACCACTCCTGGTTTAAAAGGGGGATGGGAAATACAGTTTTCATTTGGAGTGGCTATGCATCTAATTAAAAATCAGAAGTCCTAAATGGAGGGGAAGTAGATCCCAGGGATGGGGGTAACTTGTAATCTCTGCCACATCACTCTCGTGTCAATAGACATTTGGCTTGTTTCTGTAATTTTTTTTTTTTTTTTTGAGACTGTTTCATTTTTGTCCCACAGGCTGGAGTGCAGTGGTACGATCCTGGCTGACTTCAACCTCCACCTCCCATGTTCAAGCGATTTTCCTGCCACAGCCTCCCAAGTAGCTGTGACTACAGGCGCCAGCCACCACGCCAGGCTAAATTTTTGTATTTTCAGTAGAGATGGAGTTTCAGCATGTTGGCCAGGCTGGTCTCGAACTCCTGACCACGAGTGGTCCGCCCACCTCGGTCCCCCAAAGCACTGGGATTACAGGCATGAGCTACCATGCCCGACCTGTTTCTGTATTTTTACTGTTACATACTTTGTGACAATGAACATTCTTATAAGAGTTTCTTAGGGAATATGACTAAGAGTGGAATTCCTAAATGATAAAGCATGTGTATCATTAACTAGATACTGACAAATTGCCATTCAAAGTGGTTGCTCTGATTTACATTCTCACCAGAAGTATAAGAGTCCTCTTACTCAGCATCCTCATCAGCACTTGATATTGTCTAATTTAATCACTTTTCCTAAATCTGAAGGGAGGAAAATGGAATCTTGTCATGGACTTAATTCCCTGATTAGCAATGATATTGAACATTGTTTATGATGTTTATTTAATATTTGCATTTCCTCTTTTGTGAAGTATTTGCCCTTTCTTTTTCTCTTTTCTTTCTTTCCTTCCTTCCTTCCTCCCTCCCTCCCTCCCTTCCTTCCTTCCCTCCTTCTCTCCCTTTCTTTTCTTTTCTCTTTTTTCTTTTTTCTTCTCTTCTCTTCTTTCTCTCTCTCTCTTTCTTTCTTCTCTCTTTCTCTCTTTCTCTCTTTCTCTCTTTCTCTCTTTCTCTCTTTCTTTCTTTCTTTCGACAGGGTCTTGCTCTGCCACCCATGCTAGAATGAGTGGTTTAATCAAAGCTCACTGCAGCCTTGAACTCTTCGGCTCAAGCGATCCTCCTGCCTCAGCCTCCAAAAGTGCTGGTATTACAGGTGTGAGTCATCATGCCAGACCTAGTTTTTCTCAATGATTTTTAGAAGTTCTTTATATTTTCTGAATACTAATTCTTATCAAGGATAAATATCACAAATATCTTCTTCCAGCTTGTTGCTTGCATTTTCATTCTCTTTCTGGTTTCTTTGTTCATCCTTTCAATGAACAAAAGTTCTTAATTTTGATTTAGTCACAATTACCACCTTTTTCCTTTGTGGTTTGCAATTTTGAGTTGTGATTTTTGTTTGTTCCTAACCTTTCCTATGGTGCTGAGAGTTATGTTTTAAAAGCTCTCCCCTACCATGAAGTTATGATGATGCTTCCCTAATATTTGCCATGATGATTTCTTCTAACGCTTTTATAGTTTTGCTTTTACATTTCATTAATTATTTTTTTTTTTGAGACAGGGTCTCACTCTGTCGCCCAGACTGGAGTGCGGTGGCGCTATCACGACTCACTGCATCCTTGACCTCTCGGGCTCAAGCAATCTTATCACCTCAGCCTCCAGGGTGGCTGGGACTACAGGTGCATACCACCATGCCCACCTAATTTTTGCATTTTTTTTTTTTTTTTTTGAGACGGAGTCTCGCTCTGTCGCCCAGGCTGGAGTGCAGTGGCCGGATCTCAGCTCACTGCAAGCTCCGCCTCCCGGGTTTACGCCATTCTCCTGCCTCAGCCTCCCTAGTAGCTGGGACTACAGGCGCCCGCCACCGCGCCCGGCTAGTTTTTTGTATTTTTTAGTAGAGACGGGGTTTCATCGTGTTAGCCAGGCTGGTCTTGATCTCCTGACCTCGTGATCCGCCCGTCTCGGCCTCCCAAAGTGTTGGGATTACAGGCTTGAGCCACCGCGCCCGGCCTGCATTTTTTTTTTTGTAGAGATGGGGTTTCGCTGTGTTGCCCAGGCTGGTCTGCAACCCTTCAGCTCAAGTTATCTGCCTGCCTTAGCCTCCCAAAGTGCTGGGATTATAGGCATGTACCACTGCGCCTGGCCCAGCCCTACATTTAATTAATTTTTATAAGTATGGTTTAAGTAGGAATCCAATTTTTTCTTCCATGTGGATAACTGTCTTACACATTTCCTAACTGAATTTTCAGTTGTGCTTTCTCTCTCTTTCTTTGAAGATGGGGTCTCTGTCATCCAGGCTGGAGTGTTGTGGTGTAATCACAGTTTACTGTAGCCTTGACCTCCCAGGCTTAAGCAATCCTCCCATCTCAGCCTCCAGAGTAGTTGGGACCACAGGTGCACACCACCATGCCTGGCTAATTTTTTTTTTATTTGTAGAGACAGGGTCTCTCTGTGTTGCCCAGGCTGGTGTTGAATTCCTGGGCTCAAGCTATCCTCCCGCTTCAGCCTCCCAAAGTGCTGGGATTACAGGCATGAGCCACCATACTCAGCCTTGAGTTTCTCTCTAAATGAATTGTATACTGCAGGAAGTTTAAGAGTTCTCTCGAGGCCGGGCGTGGTGGCTCATGCCTGTAATCCCAGCACTTTGGGAGGCCGAGGTGGGTGGATCACGAGGTCAGGAGATCAAGACCATCCTTGCTAACACAGTGAAACCCCGTGTCTACTAAAAATACAAAAAATTAGCCGGGTGTGGTGGTGGGTGCCTGTAGTCCCAGCTACTCGGGAGGTTGAGGCAGAAGAATGGCATGAACCTGGGAGGTGGAGCTTACAGTGAGCCAAGATCCCGCCGCTGCACTCCAGCCTGGGCGACAGAGCGAGACTCTGTCTAAAAAAAATAAAAAAAATAAAATAAAATAAAAAAGAGTGCTCTCGAATGTCAGCTGAAAACTTTTGATTTACTGATGTCTGATGAACAATGGACCAGGTTCGGCTGATGGATTGAATAGCTTTCCCCCACTGATCTGCACTCTCTACTTTGTCACAGATCTGGTTTCCAAATTTGTTCTATTTGTTATTACTGTAGCATGAACACATTGTCTGAATTACAATAGTTTCAAATATGTTTTCACATCTTCTCGGGCAAGTCCACCCATACTGCCCTTGTGCAAGTGTCTTTTGCAACTTCCGGCACTTCGCTTTTCCATGTAAGTAGTAAAATCAGCTTGTCAAATTCCACAAAAGGAATTTTTATAGACTCAATTTGTTTCAAGTAACTATAATTATTCTTTGCTCTTCTGAAGCTCATGATGTCACAAGTTGGCCAGTAAGAACCCCTTTAAGTTGGGGCTTTTGTCATTTCAGGCCTACAACATACATTTTAAAAGCATCTGAATTTTTTGACCACAAAATAATTATTCCAGTTCTTACCCTAATACATGGCATCAACTACTTTTAATGGAAAATAGTGATAAAGGCCACAATTTGGACACTAGGGTACACAAACCAGATTGTCGCATATGAGTACTACTGATACACAGAAAAACACTGCACATCCACCAGAAAGAGCAAGAAAAAAGGTACATCTTTCTAATTCTTTAAAAATTTATTGTAATATAAAAGTTTTATTTTCTCTACAATTTAATTACTGTAATTGTAATTAGAATTGTACCTCTCTCTCTCTCTCTCTTTTTTTTTTTTTTTTGAGACAGGGTCTCGCTGTCTCATGCAGGTTGGAGTGCAGTGGCACCATCTTGGCTCACTGCAACCTCTACCTCCCAGGCTTAAGCCAGTGTATCTTCCTACCTTAACCTCTGGAGTAGCTGGGACTATAGGCCCATGCCACCATGCCTGCCTATTTTTTGCATTTTTTGTGGAAACAGCTTTGCCCTATTGCCCAGGCTGGTCTCAAACTCCTGGGCTGAAGGGATCTGCCTGCCTCAGCCTCCCAGAGTGATGGGTTTACAGGCGTGAGCCATCTTGCCTGGCCCAGAATTGTACCTCTTAAAACATGATGTTTCATTAATCATCATCACCTTTTATTACATTTTACACACATGAAGATCCAAGTTCAGTTTTCAGCTTCTTCACATTTTCAGGGTCTAAAATGATTCTCTTTGGGTATCACAGCGGCAGGCTGCTCTGTGTTGTTCTTGTTCAGGACCCCAACTGATTTAGAATATTTGGGACCAACGGTGTCATTCTACAGCATGTCAGAGAACACCGGGGTTTCATGTGCTCTTTCCAATTGCTTGAGGTTTTAGTTTCTCCTTAATTGAATTATCTATTGGAGGAAATGGCACAGCTCCTGGCATCTGACAGATAGATGCTTGGTACCTGAATCATGGTCCTTTGTGATACATGAATCAGCTGGCCAGCCTTTCCTCTATGAAGCTTCGAGGATGTGGTTGTGGAGATTGTGGATGACTTCCCTATATCCACGCTGTCTCACACGGGTATTGCAAGCCAATCATGGTAGTTCCATCCCCTTGACAGCGAGTAGTTTGCGAGTGGACAGGCCTAAGCTGTGTGGTACATGGAATGGGAAGGAAATCAGCTCGGAGGGCTCTTGATCCAAAGGGCATGCCTCGCCACACACTGCTGTCTTCTTCCTCTGGACATTTTCTGTCTGAAGGTGATGCCAAAAAAAAAAAAAAAAAAAAAGTTAAAAAGGCCAGCTCCTTGGTAATGTTGCCACTGACTCAACCTGCCCAGGAGCCCTCATCCCTCTGGGTTTCACTGTTCCCCAAGATAACAAATGACCTTATCGTTCAAGCCACTTCAAATTGTGGTTTCTGTTACTGGAGGCTGAGGGTTTCCTAATATAGATTTATCTGAAGAGCCTGGCAATTTCTATAGCCTTTAATTATGTTGCCTGTCTATGCCAGGTAATCTTCTATATACATAATATCACTAGAAACGACACTGGAGTTTACTTTTTCTAATGGCATTTTAAGTGACAAATATGTTTTCAGATTTTAAAATTCACCCATTCACGGTGCTTCCAGTGCAAACAATGGATCAGAGGTCTCAGAGGTGAAGACAACAACCATCTCTTTGAGGCTGCCGGCTGCCGGGGACACCGCCAGATCACCTCTCCTGCCCCTCCTGGTGCCAAATTTCCCTTGACAATGAGTGGGAGATGGAACTCAATTTTAGAAATACTGAAATGTGAGAAAATGAGAGTCTCAGAAGTGAGAAAACTTTTTTAAACGTGGGGAGATGGAGGTTTCTGCTGGCTTTGTGAGTGGCGTGCAGGGGGCGTGGTTTGGGACTGGGAGTGGAAAACAGAGACGGGGGACGAAGGTGACTCGGGGCTGAGGACAGGATGGTCTGGAGTTCAGTTTGGAGACACATTCTAGAAAATAAGTCGATGCCATCATGAGGATGCTTCACACTCTCCAGGCCTGGGCCCTCCGCACGGGCCCCGCCCGCCCTGTCTGCGGGCCGACTCCGCGACGCCACCCGGCTCGCGCCTCCGCCCCCGAGAGCCCCGGCGGGCGGAGTTGCGGGTGAGCGGAGGGCTGGTTTGGGGGGCGGGGGTCCCGATGACGGCATCGGAGCGCGCCGCAGTGGGGATAGAAGCCTGACTGCCTGGCCCGGGACGGCGCTCGCACCCAGGCAGGTGAGTGTGGGCCGGAGAGCGGGTTAGGGGCGAGGACCGGGTGGGTGGAGGGAGGCGCGCGCTCCCTCCTCGCGCAGGCCTAGGCCTGGTGGCCCTGGGAGCCGGCACGCCCGGGAGACCTGAGCCGGCATGAGGAGCCCAGCACCCTTGCTCCCCAGCCTCCTGGAAGCTCTTCCTTGGACTGGCCGGCGCCCTCTTCCCGACATCTGGGGGCTGACGCCGGCATCCCCGGCCTGCAAGGAGGGGCGAGCGCCGAGGCCGCGTGAGTCGGGTCCCCATTTGTAATCACTTCTCCCAACTTTCCGGGAGTTCCGTCCCGCGCCCCGCCGCCTCCAGCCCCGGCTGCCCTACCCTGGCTCCGGATTGCGCCTGCGGGGATGTCAGAGCGCCCTCGGAGCGGTAGCGCTGTGCGGAGAGCAGGGGCGCGCGGTAGCCGGGACTGCACCGGGCTCGGAATGCTCACGCGGAGGAGGGGTGCGCGAAGGCCCCCACGGTGTTGCGAGTCAGAGTTCACCGCTGTGTGCCCAGGATCGGGCGCCCAATAGGGGCCGGGTGATTGAATTAATGAGAGGTTACTGTGCTGAGAGAGAGGTTAAAGGGTAAAGAATGAAGTGCCGGGGTGGCGGTGGGGGTGAAGAACGCTGTAGGAGGAGGGAGGGCGGGGAAAGTTCCTTGGATGAAGATTATCCATCAGTGTTTATTGGGCAGCGTGGGACCTTGTGCTGGGCGCTGGTGATGAAGTGCAAAGTGGACCCAGAGGGTCCCCGCCTTCCAGCTCCTGGTCTGGGAGGTGGGGGAGAGAAGCGGGTAGTAACCTGCAGTTGCACTAGAGTGGTCATGGGCGGGTGGAACAGCACTGGGGGTTGTGTGCGTGTCGTGGTGGGGTCACAGAGAAGGGGAGCTTCCGTGGCTCCCTGAAGAAGAAGAGGAAGAAGGTGCCTGCAGCCTTAGCTGGGAGGGATGAGGAGGCTTGGGTAACACCTAGCCGTTGCAGGCAGAGAGAGGCGGCAAGGAAAGGCCTGGGGTGTGGGAGGTGAGTAATCCAGGGAGGCAGGGCCTGATTTAAGCCTTGTCTTTTTTTTTTTTTTTTTTCCCCTTAATATTTTGAATTCCAAGGGCAGTGGAGAGCCTTTTTTTGGAGAGTTGAGGTTAGGCAGGGAGTGAAAGAATTGCATTTGCATTTTGAGAGATGCCCCTGAGGTGCAGTGGCTGATGCCTGTAATCACCGCACTTTGGGAGGATCCCTTGAGCCCAGGTGTTCAAGACCAGCCTGGACAACATAGCTAGACGGTCTCTACAAAATAATAATGATAATAATAATAATAAAAATTAGCCAGGTACGTGTCTGTGGTCCCAGCTACTTTGAAGGCTGAGGTGGGAGGATCACTTGAACCTGGGAAGTCTTGGCTGCAGTAAGCAGTGATCATGCCACTGTACTCCAGTCTGGGTGAAAGAGAGAGACCCTGTCTCAAGAAGAAAAAGAAAGCTGTCCCTGGCTACCCTACGGGAGGGGACAGGGAGACTGAGACCAGGGGAAGGCTGCTCAAAGTCATCCTGGCACAGTGTCAGTGGCCAGGACTAGGGCTTTGGCAACAGAATGGGAAGGAGCAGGTGAACTTGCGAGACATTTAGGAGATGGATTTGGCAGGATTTGGTGGTGAGAGCTTGGTCTTGAAGGATCTGTTGACTTTTTTGAAGAAGGTGGGGCAGGGGATGTGGGTGACTTGACAAAGACAGAGATTGTGGTAAACCCAGTGGGTGTTAGGGACAAGAGTTCCCTGGTGTGGTGTGGTGCTGTGTGTGTGCGTTATTCTAGGAGATTGGGCCATAGGGAAGAATGCAGCTGAAACACTGGAGTGCAGGAGTTAGGGCCTCATTTCGCCAGTGCTGGGAGCCATGACGTGTTACTTAGGGGGATTATATATGTTATGACCCTTGCAATTTTTGAGCACCAGGTTGGACACGGGGATGTTCTGAACTTTGACCACCCTCCCCTCAATCCCTCCAAGGTCAGGAGCTGCAGGGTCTGGCTCAAGTCCCCTGCAGGGTGAGTCTAGCTCCTGGAGTACAAGTGCTGATGGCCAGGGCTTCTTTCTCTCTCCACAGGGCCCAGAGCAGTCCTCCCTCAGCATGGGGCTGGAGGCCCAGAGGCTGCCAGGGCCTGAGGAGGCCCCAGTGCGGGTTGCCCTGCGAGTTCGACCACTGCTGCCCAAGGAACTGCTGCACGGGCATCAGAGCTGCCTGCAGGTGGAGCCAGGGCTTGGCCGCATCACCCTGGGCCGTGACCGACACTTTGGCTTCCACGTGGTGCTGGCCGAGGATGCCGGGCAGGAGGCCGTGTACCAGGCCTGTGTTCAGCCCCTCCTTGAGGCCTTCTTCGAGGGCTTCAATGCCACCGTCTTTGCCTATGGTCAGACGGGCTCAGGGAAGACGTACACCATGGGGGAGGCCAGTGTGGGTGAGTGACCCTGCTCAGGGCCTTTGCCCACTTTAAGGAGCCTTAGTTCCTTCCTGGATTTCTGCCCCTGTCCTCTTGCTGCCTGTCCCTGTGAAAGGTGGGGATGCTGGGGGAGGAAGAGTTGATTTCCTAGACAGAGATCTGTGGCCCAGGCTGGGACCAGCCATGTCTGTGGGGTAGGCAGGGCAGGAAGGAAGAGTCATTGGAGGTGAGTGGCCTTCTCACCTCCATAGAGATGGCACCATGCTGCCTGGCTCTGGGGACCTCAGCAGAGGAAGGGTACGGGAAGGTGGCATGTCTCTGGAGGTTGTCAGGCTGGCTAGGGAAGGTCAGGAATCTGTGTTCTAGCTGGAGCAGTTGGGAACGGGGGCCGTGTGTCCTGGAAGAGGCATGCTTTGGATGCTGCACAGCAGGGCTGCAAGGTGCTTCAGCCAGGCTCTGGAGCAGTTTCGAGAAAGATCCTTTGGGCCAACTGAAGGAAGTGTCCCGTTTTAAGTAACACAAGCTGCTTTCTCTCAGGTTACTGCCTTGCTCTGCTCCCTTCACTATAACAGAATACCATAGACTGGGTGGCTCCTCAACAGAAATGTATTCCTCACAGTTCTGGAGGCTGGAAAGTTTAAGATGAAGGCACCAGCAGATTGAAGGGCCTTCTTCCTCACAGACAGCCACCTTCTTTCTCTAAACTCACATGGTAGAACACGGAAGGGGTCACTCTCAGCTCTCTTTTACAAGGGAACTAATCCCATTTATGAGGGCTCTCCCCACCCACTTCCCAAAGGCCCCACTTCCATCATATTGGGGGTGAGGATTTCTGCATGAGAATTTTGGGGAGCATAAACAAATTCAGACCATAGCAGTTACAGAAACATACTTTGTCGTAAAAAAATTAGGAAAATACAGCAAAACACATGCACGAAATAAAAGGTACTTGATAATTGCCTTTCAGAAATCCCCTGCCCTGTTAGCATTCCAGTTTGTCTGGGAAAATTATTTTACTTTTCAAAAATGGGATTATATTATACACATTCTTTTGTGTCCTGTTTGATTTTCTTAACAATGCATCATTGGCCAGGCGTGGTGGCTCGCACCTGTAATCCCAGCACTTTGGGAGGTGGAGGCGGGTGGATCATCGGAGGTCAGGAGTTCGAGACCAGCCTAGCCAACATGGCAAAACCCCGTCTCTACTAAAAATACAAAAACTGAGCAGGGCACGGTGGCTCATGCCTGTAATTCTAGCACTTTGGGAGGCTGAAGCGGGTGGATCATGAGGTCAGGAGATCGAGACCATCCTGGCCAACATGGTGAAACCCCGTCTCTACTAAAATACAAAAAATTAGCTGGGCGTGGTGGTGCATGCCTATAGTCCCAGCTACTCAGGAGGCTGAGGCAGGAGAATCACTTGAACCTGGGAGACGGAGGTTGCAGTGAGCCGAGATCTCGCCACTGCACTCCAGCCTGGTGACAGAGCAAGACTCCATCGCAAAAACAAAACAAAACAAAAAAACTGGCCAGGCATGGTGGTGGGGGTCTGTAATCCCAGCTACTCAGGAGGCTGAGGCAGGAGAATTGCTTGAACCCAGGAGATAGAACTTGCAGTGAGCCAAGTTTGCTTCACTGCATTCCAGCCTGGGTGACAGAGCGAGACTCCATTTCAAAAACACAACAACAAAAAAATAATGTATCGTGAACATTTCTCTGTATCATTAAATATTCTTCAATCTAAATTTTTAGGCCAGGCACACAGGCTCACACTTGTAATCCCAGCACTTTGGGAGGCTGAGGTGGGAGGATTGCTTGGGCACAGGAGTTGGGAGACCAGCCTGGGTAACACAGCAAGACCCTGTTTCTTAAAAAAAAAAAAAAAAAAAAAACCAACTTTTTAATGGGCTACCTGGCATTTCATTGTGAATATAAAATAGTTGGTTGGGTACGGTGGCTCATGCCTGTAATCCCAGCACTTTGGGAGGCCGAGGCCAGCAGATCACAAGGTCAGGAGTTCAAGACCAGCCTGGCCAACATGGTGAAACACTGTCTCTACTAAAAATACAAAAATTAGCTGGGCATGGTGGCAGATGCCTGTTATCCCAGCTACTCAGGAGACTAAGGCAGGAGAATCTCTTGAAACCGGAAGGTGGAGATTGCAGTAAGCTGAGATCACGCCACTGCACTCCAACTTGGGCACCAAGAGCAAAACTCTGTCTCAAAAAAAAAGTTGATTTGGCCAGATCTCCTGTTTGATCTTCAAATGGACACTTAGGATGTTTGCATTTTTTGAAGTCATGAGGAAGAGTGCTGTTCTGAACTTCCTCTGATTTTTCCTTGGGATAAATTTAGGAGGCCCTTTAGATAACGGCATGGATTAGGAGTAATCAAGGCAAGGTTATTTGATAATCTGTTGAGGATGCAGTGAAGGGGATGCTTACATCATGAAAGGGGTTGATTGAATCAGGAGAGGTTGCTTCCAACTCTTAAATTTTATATTTCTGCCTGACCACACTGGAGCATGGCCTAGCTCAGGCCACCTGTCCCATCCTGGCCTTGGCCACTGTCTTCTCCATCCTAGAGCACCATCCTCCAGCTCTGGCAGGGGCCTGTGAGCTTGCGGGCCTGGGGGACTTGGGCCATGTTCAGCTGAAGTGGCAGGAGGCCCTGCGGTGTCTCCCCAGCCTCCCTCCTCGAGGATGAGCAGGGCATTGTCCCCAGGGCCATGGCCGAGGCCTTCAAGCTCATCGATGAGAATGACCTGCTTGACTGTCTGGTGCATGTGTCCTATCTGGAAGTGTACAAGGAGGAGTTCCGGGACCTGCTCGAGGTGGGCACTGCCAGCCGTGACATCCAGCTCCGGGAAGATGAGCATGGGAATGTTGGTGAGGAACTCCGGGGTCCTCCACTGATGGAGAGGGGTTTAGGGAGGCTTCACCTGCTTGGAGTGGGGTGCTTACCTGTCTGGGAATGGCAACTCCTCATGGAAAACCCAAGCCCTGGGAGGTTTTGCTTTAGCTTCCTGTCTCCAATGAGTTCAGTACTGCTTCTATACCCAGAGTGAGAGGCACTGAGGTGGGCCAGTGGGAAGCCGGAGCCCCTCAAGCCCGAACTAGGAAGGGCAGTACCCCGTGGGCGTGGGGAGGGAGCGGTGGGTCAGGAAGGGCAAGTTTGGGGCTAGTTCTGCTCTGCCTGCCCTCCTGGCTGGTCAGTCTGGCGGCCCCTGCCCTGGGGCTCATGGCCTTCTGTGCCCGCAGTGCTGTGCGGGGTGAAGGAGGTGGACGTGGAGGGCCTGGACGAGGTGCTGAGCCTCCTGGAGATGGGCAACGCGGCGCGGCACACGGGAGCCACGCACCTCAACCGCCTGTCTAGCCGCTCACACACGGTCTTCACTGTGACTCTGGAGCAGCGGGGGCGCGCCCCCAGCCGCCTGCCCCGCCCCGCCCAGGGCCAGCTGCTCGTCTCCAAGTTCCACTTCGTGGACCTGGCGGGCTCAGAGAGGGTGCTCAAGACGGGCAGCACCGGCGAGCGGCTCAAGGAGAGCATCCAGATCAACAGCAGCCTCCTGGCCCTGGGCAACGTCATCAGCGCCCTGGGGGACCCTCAGCGCCGGGGCAGCCACATCCCCTACCGGGACTCCAAGATCACCCGGTGAGCTGCCCCCTGGCTCCTGTGTGGCTTGGGGGCCGGGGAGGCGGGGAGTGTCACGCCACTGGGGGTGGAAGCCCAGGCACTCCCCAGGTCTCCTCCCACGGGGAGCCGTGCCAGGAGCCAGCCGGTCCCGGGTCTGGCCCGCGGGCCCTGGGCCTGGCGTGTCAGGGCCCCTGAGAGCCTCCCCCTCGCGCCCTCAGAATCCTCAAAGACTCGCTGGGTGGGAATGCCAAGACGGTGATGATCGCTTGCGTCAGCCCTTCCTCCTCCGACTTCGACGAGACCCTCAACACCCTCAACTACGCCAGCCGCGCCCAGAACATCCGCAACCGCGCCACGGTCAACTGGCGGCCCGAGGCCGAGCGGCCACCTGAAGAGGTGGCGAGCGGCGTGCGGGGGCCGCCACGGCACCGCTCCGAAACCCGCATCATCCACCGCGGCCGGCGTGCCCCGGGCCCAGCCACCGCCTCCGCTGGGGCAGCCATGCGCCTGGACGCCGAGTGCGCGCGCTACCGAGCCTGCACCGACGCGGCCTACAGCCTCCTGCGTGAGCTGCAGGCCGAGCCCGGGCTGCCCGGCGCCACCGCCCGCAAGGTGCGCGACTGGCTGTGCGTGGTAGAGGGTGAGCGCAGCGCCCTGAGCTCCGCCTCCGGGCCCGACAGCGGCATCGAGAGCGCCTCCGTCGAGGGCCAGGCGGCGCAGGGGGCCGGCGGGCGAAAGGTGACCAAGGGACAGGTTGTGGTTGTGGGCAGGGGGGAGTGGTGCAGAGGAAGGAAGAGGGTCTTCAGACAGCAGCTGTGCTCCTGCCTCCTGCCCGTTGGCAGGGCACATTAGGGATTCGGTCACTTCTGCTGATTACCGTGTTCACTTCCTTAACTTTACAGTGCCTCAGGTCTCCAGCTGTAAAATAGGGACAACCGTAGGACTTACTCCATCTCTTAGTGGGGATGTTGTAAGGGCTGAGGGTGTCACATGTGGCTAGCATGCTGTAGATGCAGTAAATTGTTCCTAATAATAGTGGTGATATTATTAATACAAATACGATGGATAATTACAAGAGATGACTCAAATGGCTTGCAGAGGGCACCCAGGCCAGCTGGGGTCTGGGGTGCCCTCCCCACCGGTGGGTCTGGAGTTCCCACTGCAGGCAGGGCTTGGAAGAGTAGGTTGGAAGCAGGGCTAGACAAGAAGAGGCCGGGTGTCCAGCTCGCCCTGTGAACCCCCGCCTCTGAAGCCCCTCTCCTTGCCCTGTAGGAGGATGAGGGGGCGCAGCAGCTGCGGACCCTGCAGAACCAGGTGGCGCGGCTGGAGGAGGAGAACCGAGACTTTCTGGCTGCGCTGGAGGACGCCATGGAGCAGTACAAACTGCAGGTGCGGCGCCCGCTTCACAGTGCAGGGAAGGCTCCCCAGAGGAGGGTGGAGGGAAGGCAGAGCTGAGTTTCTCAGGATGGGAGGGAGTTAGGGTGGGATACTGCGGGGTAGGGGTGTAGAGTTAGGAGATGCACATGAGCGAAAGTGTGGAGGTGAGCATCACAACAGCGCAGGTGGGTGTGCAGGACCGCCAGGCAGGGCAGCTTTGCTGGGTGGTGTGAGCTTGGACGAAAGAGGGGACTGCAGGGGCAGCAGCGGGGGACCTTGGAGCCTGGCGTAACCAGGTCAGCATTGCTCCTCGCGCCCTCTGGTGGTGGAGGTTGGAGGTGGCGGTCTGGCAGGATAGGATTGTGATGGGACCTGAGGGGTGAGTTTGAGTCTGAACTCCTACGGAGTTGTTGGGGTCGGGGGAGGAGGAAAGGAAGGAGAGGAGTATTTGACCCTCCTCAGTTTTAGCCCAGAGATGGTAGAGTGGCCTCAGACCTCTTCCTCAGTTTCCTACACTCCTGCCTGTTGGGGCATTCATGCCCCCTTGGCACCTGGACCATGTCTTGCAGAGCGACCGGCTGCGTGAGCAGCAAGAGGAGATGGTGGAACTGCGGCTGCGGTTAGAGCTAGTGCGGCCTGGCTGGGGGTGCCCGGGGCTCCTGAATGGCCTGCCTCCCAGGTCCTTTGTGCCTCGACCTCATACAGCCCCCCTGGGGGGTGCCCACGACCATGTGCTGGGCATGGTGCCCCCTGTGTGCTTCCCTGGAGATGAAGTTGGCTCTGAGCAGAGGGGAGAGGTGAGAAGAGGGCGAGGCTGGGTGTCAGTGGGCCCAGCTGGACTGGTCAAGCTCGGGGCAGGGGAAGGGGGCACTGGGGCATGTGTCCCCCACTCATGTTTTCATGGGACTGGCTGTGAGATGCGAGAGGCTGCTTTCAGGTGTCCCCAGAGGAAGAGCCAAGATTTGAATGACTCTGGGCCTCTCAGAAGGGTCCAGTGGCATCGGGCATCCCTGGGGTAGCTGAAGATCACTTGGAATGAGGAGGGGTTACAGAGGGGGTTCTGGCTTCCGGCACCAGGTGGAAACCTTGCACACTTCTGCAGACAGAGAGCTCATCACCTTTCAGACCACCTGCTCTGTCTTTGGATGGCTCTCTTTGCAAGTTCACTTTTCCATGTGGCGAACCTTATTTGGACAAAGGTTACTCCTGCTCTGCCTGAAAGTTCTGGGTCTTCTGGGGCTTTTAGGCCTGGATCATCTCAGCTCTCAAAGCTGGGGGTTGGCAGAAGTCTCGTGTTCCCCCATCACTCTGGCAGGGAATTGTTGGTGAGATAGGACTTGGGTGCAGATGACCTGTATGCAAGGTAGAAAGGGCAGATTGTCACCTGAGGAGTACCAGGTATCATGGGCGCCAAAGCAGGCGGGAGGGGAGGGGAGGGAGGAAGCTCTCACCCCAGCTTGAGATTCAAAAGGCTGCCAGAGGGGTCATTTGGGCTGGATCATGAAGGTAAGGCAGGGCTTGAGGAGGCAGAGATGTGAGGAGGGCAGGCAAGGCGGGGTATACGGCAGGGACGATGACTTGGAATGGGAAATGGCTTACTCCCCTAGCAGGTGACAAATGGCAGGGAGGCTGGAGTTGAGTTGCTGACTGAGGTGAACAGGCTGGGAAGTGGCTCTTCAGCTGCTTCGGAGGAGGAAGAGGAGGAGGAGGAGGAGCTGCCCAGGCGGACCTTACACCTACGCAGGTGAGTGGGACCCATTGCCCCCACCTGACAAGGGGCTGATCAGGGCCCAGGGCTAGGCAGGCTGGGGGTCCCACCATCTCCTCTCCTGACAGCAGTGGGAAAGCCTCTGGGTCCTAGGGTGCCCTCATGTTGCCCTGGCCAGCCCTTGGGGGAGAGCAGTGGGCTCTGAGCCGAAAGGTCTCACCGGAGTGAGTGTGATACAGGGTGTGCCCAGGCCTCCTGACTTCAGCCTCCAGGATGGCCTTCTGTGCCCCCCAGCTGCCCTGTACCTCCTAAAACTCTGCCCCTAGACTCCTGATTCTGCCAGACTCACATCCTGGGTTTATATCGACCCTGGGAGATGGAAGACCTGGTGGCCTCTCTTCCTCCCTCCAGGCCTGGGGGTGGCTAGGCTGGGGCAGGGGTTGGGGAGGAGCACGGCCTTCTTCTTCTGTCCTCCAGAAATGGGATCAGCAACTGCAGCCAGAGGGCGGGGGCCCTCCCAGGGAGTCTGCCAGAGAGGAAGGGCCCAGAGCTTTGCCTTGAAGAGTTGGATGCAGCCATCCCAGGGTCCAGAGGTAAGCTGGGTGGGGTGCACAGAGGGCCTCCTCCCCATTCCCCCTCCACAGTCCTGGGCCAGCCACCTTGGGACAGTCCACCCACCCTCCCTGGCAGCCCCTGCCCTCCACTCCTCTGTCTCCCCCATTGTCAGTTGGGGCAGCGACCTTGACAGGCTGCCTGTTGCAGCAGTTGGTGGGAGCAAGGCCCGGGTTCAGGCCCGCCAGGTCCCCTCTGCCACCGCCTCAGAGTGGCGGCTGGCCCAGGCCCAGCAGAAGATCCGGGAGCTGGCTATCAACATCCGCATGAAGGAGGAGCTCATTGGCGAGCTGGTCCGCACAGGTGAGGGGTGGGCCTCAGGTGGGCCTCCCACCCGAGGGGGACTTCTCATCGTTACTTCTGCACTGTTCTAGAGGGATTTCAACAATGAGGTGGTTAGGAGCGGGGGCCGGATGGCCTAGGTTTGATACTCAGCCCAGCCTCTTCCAGCTGTGTGACCCTGAACAAGTAGCATAACCCCTCCATGCCTCAGTTTTTTCATCTCTAAAATGGGGATAGTCATTGTACCTATTGAATAGGGGTGTTGTGAGGGTAAAGGGAGTTAATTCAGGTGAAGTGCTTAGAATAGCTCTTAGTAAGCAGTACTTCTTTTTTTCTTTTTCTTTTTTTTTTCTTGTTTTGAGACAGAGTTTCGCTCTGGTCACCCAGGCTGGAGTGCAATGGTGCGATCCCGGCTCACTGCAACCTCTGCCTCCCAGGTTCAAGCGATTCTCCTGCCTCAGCCTCCTGAGTAGCTGGGATTACAGGCGCCCACTGCCACACCCAGCTAATTTTTTTATTTTTTATTTATTTTTAGTTGAGATGGGGTTTTACCATGTTGGCCAGGCTGGTCTTGAACTCCTGACCTCCCAAAGTGCTGGGATTACAGGCATGAGCCACTACACCCAGCACTTCTTCTTTATCAAGTGGCTGCAATGTTTCAGCCATTGTGCTGGGCAAAGTATCTCTCAGTCCTGGGGAGCACACAGTGAGTGTCATGGAGGACTGAGTGTCTCCAAATTGTGTTATGTCTATTACTGGTGATATGAGCGAAGGAGGGGACAGGGGGTAATTTTAGGTGGTGGCCAGTTGAGCGTTTTTATTTTAATAGTTAATGAATTTGTTACCAAATTCATCATAAATATTTTCAACCAGACATGAGACGAGTACTGTGGGTCCCATATACCCACCCTCCAGACTTAGTAGTTACCAAGATTTTTCCACATTTGTTTTACCTCTCCCTTTTTCCTTGCTGAATATTTTGAAGGACATGCCAGACTTCATGTCCTTTCTTCCCTATACCTCCCAGTGTGCTGCTTTAAAAATATGAACTTTTTTTTTTAACCTAACTGTAATAACATCAGCACACCTAATGAAACTAATGTCCCTTTTTTTTTTTTTTCTGAGACGGAGTCTCACTCTGTCGCCAAGCTGGAGTGCAGTGGCATGTCTTGGCTCACTTGCAACCTCTGCCTCCCGAGTTTAAGTGATTCTCCTGCCTCAGCCTCCTGAGTAGCTGGGACTACAGGTGTGTGCCAACACAACCAGCTAATTTTTGTATTTTTAGTAGAGATGGGGTTTTATCATGTTGGCCAGGATGGTCTCAATCTCTTGACCTCGTGATCCACCCACCTCAGCCTCCCAAAGTGCTGGGATTACAGGCATGAGCCACCACGCCTGGCACTAATGTCCTCTTAATGACCAGAGCATAAGCACATTCTCTCCATTATCAGCAGTGTCTGTTTATAGCTGGATTGCTTGAATCAGGCTCCAAACTTGTTCCACATACACATCATACCATCATCACTTGGTGTCTATGTGGGACTGGTTCAGGACCCCGTGAATGCCAAAATCTGTGGATGCTCAAAAAGGGTTTAGTAAATAATATGGTATAGTATTTACAGTAACTGACCCACATCTTCCTTTAAATCACTTTAAAGGAAGTGATTTAAATCATCTCTAGATTTTGTATAATACCTAATACAATGTAAAAGCTGTGTAAATAGTTGTTATACTGTATTGTTTAGGGAATGATGACAAGAAAAATCTATACATGGTCAGTACAGATGCAGCCATTTATTTAGAAAAATATAATTTCCAACCATGGTTGGTTGAACCCATGGATGTGGAACCCACAGATGCAGAGGGCCAACTATATTTGTTTCTGAGGTCTCTGACGTCTCCCTTCTCTCAGTCATCCTGTGAAATGTCCCAAACCCCACGTTTGGGGTTTGTCTGTTCGCTTTTTTTGTGCTGTAATTTAGCTCATTCTTTTGTCCTCCAGATTTCCTGGAAATGAAAGTTAGTTCTAGAGGCTTAATTATATACAGGTTCAGCTTATATATTTATTTTAGAATGCATTTGGTAAAAATAAAACTAATTAATTTGTAATTTCCTTGGGTCGCTGCAGTGGATGAGGCTCATTTAAAAGGTGAGTTGAGGCTGGGCGCGGTGGCTCACGCCTGTAATCCCAGGACTTTGGGAGGCCAAGGCGGGTGGATCACCTGCAGTCAGGAGTTCGAGACCAGCCTGGCCGACATGGTGAAACCCCATCTCTACTAAGAATACAAAATTAGCCAGGTGTGGTGGCACGTGCCTGTAATCCCAACTACTTGGGAGACTGAGGCAGCAGAATCACTGGAATCCAGGAGGTGGAGGTTACAGTGAGCCGAGATTGCACCATTGCACTCCAGCCTGGGCAAAAAGAGCAAAACTCTGTCTCAATAAATAAATAAGAGTTGATTTGAAGAAAAATATTAAGTAAACCGTGGTACTGGTGGTACAAAGGCTTGGTGAAACCCACGCAGATGTCCAAGGGCTGGGAAACCTCCCAGGGGGACAAACAGCTTGCCCTCTTGGTGGAGCAGGGCTGCCTGTGCTGACACAGTCCTGCTTTCTTCCAGGAAAGGCAGCTCAGGCCCTGAACCGCCAGCACAGCCAGCGTATCCGGGAGCTGGAGCAGGAGGCAGAGCGGGTGCGGGCTGAGCTGAGCGAAGGCCAGAGGCAGCTGCGGGAGCTCGAGGGCAAGGAGCCCCAGGATGCTGGCGAGCGGTCTCGGCTCCAGGAGTTCCGCAGGAGGGTTGCTGCGGCCCAGAGCCAGGTGCAGGTCAGTCTCAGGGCCTCAGGATGGGCTGCTGGGGTGACTCCTGCCTCCTAGGCTGCCATCCTTGGGACCAGGACATGTGGGCTCTGAGGTCCAAGTTCACTGTGGAACCTTGTGCTCCAGCCCTGGCCCCCCAGGGTGAGTCTGGTATCGTGTAGAAGCCGGAGGTCTGCCCGGCTTTACACATAGTAGAGGCAGGGGGGCAGGTCCTGCCTGAAGACTACCTGGGAGACCAACGAGAGGGTGAAAGGTGGGCATCTAAAGAAACCTACCCTGTAGCATGCAGTTCTCTGTCCCCCAGTCCCCCTTCCAGCTCTCCATTCGCTTAACCCTCCATCCCATACTCCCTTGTCTGTCTACCCGTTGGTCCATGTGTCCGTCAAATCCATGCATCGGTTTAGTCTTTCTCTGAGACAGAGTCTCACTCTGTTGCCCAGGCTGGAATACAGGGCCACCATCCTGGCTCACGGCAACCTCCGCCTCCTGGGTTCAAGTGATTCTCCTGTCTCAGCCTCCTGAGTAGCTGGGATTACAGGCATGCGCCACCATGCCCAGCTGATGTTGTATTTTTAGTAGAGATGGGGTTTCACCATGTTAGCCAGACTGGTCTTGAACTCCTGATGTCAGGTGATCTGCCCACCTGGGCCTCCCAAAGTGCTGGGATTATAGGTATGAGCCACCGCGCCTAGCTGATTTAGCCTTTTATCAGTGGATTGACCACCTGTCCATTTATCTGCAGGTATATCCACCCTTTCCATCCCCTTTCGTTAATTCATGCATTCTCTGTCTGTTTTAGTTTGCTACGGCTGCCATAGCAAAATTCCATAGACTAGGGGGATTTAGACAACAGAAGTTTACTTTCTCCCAGCTCTGGAGGCTGTCAGTCCGAGATCAAGGTGTCCACAGGTCTGGTTTCCCCTGAGGCCTCACTCCTTGGCGTGCAGACGGCCACCTCCTGGCTGTGTCTTTACATGGCCTTTCCCCTGCCTGCTTGCAGCCCTGGTATCTCTTCCTCTTCTCATGAGGACCCTGGTCATATTGGATTAGGGCCCACTCTAATGTCCTCATTTAAACTAATCGCCTCTCTAAAGACCTTCTTTCCAAACATAGTCATTTTCTGAGGTGCTGGGGGTTAGGGCTTTCATATAGGAATTTTGGGGAAACACAATGCAGCCCATAATGGTCTCCATCCTTTTTTTTTTTTGAGACCAAGTCTCACTCTATTGCCCAGGCTGGAATACAGTGGTGCAATCTCAGCTTACTGCAACCTCCGCCTCCTGGATTCAAGCGATCCTCGTGCTTCAGACTCCTGAGTAGCTGAGACTACAGGCGGGTGCCACCACACCTGGCTAATTTTTGTATTTTCTTTTTTTTAGTAGAGACAGTGTTTCACCATGTTGGCCAGGCTCGTCTTGAACTCCTGACCTCAGGTGATCCACTTGTCTTGGCCTCCCAAAAGTTCTGGGATAGACTGTGCCTGGTCTATCCTATTTTTTTTACCTTCATATGATCTCGCCCACCTAGCCATCTGTCTCTCCCATCCTTCCATCCGTCCATCCTTGCAGGTGCCCACCCATCATTCATTCCTTATTTTCTCAGTTCAAATGTCCAAGAGACAATATCATGGAGTGGTTGAGAGCGTGGGCTCTGCAGCCTGACTGCTCAGGTTTGAATCCCAGTTATACCACTTACTAGCTATGTGTCCTTGGTCAAGTTTCCTAACCTCGCTGCCTCAGTTTTCTAATCTGTAAAATAGGGATAATCATAATTACACTTTTTGTAGGCTCATTAGGATCATTTAATATACACAGAGCTCTTAGTATGGTGCCTGGTGCATGGTGAATGTCATAGTATTTACCATTATTAGTATTCTGTTATTATTATTATTTTTTGAGTCAGAGTCTCGCTGTGTCGCCCAGGCTGGAGTGCAGTGGCATGATCTCAGCTCACTGCAACCTCTGCCTCCCAGGTTAAAGTGATTCTCCTGTCTCAGCCTCCTGAGTAGCTGGGATTAGAGGCTCCCACCACCACGCCCAGCTAATTTTTGTATTTTTAGTAGAGACGGGGTTTCACTATGTTGGCCAGGTTGGTCTCAAACTCCTGACCTCAAGTAATCCACCTGCCTCAGCCTCCCAAAGTGCTGGGATTACAGACATGAGCCACCACACCCAGCCTTTGTTGTTATTATTGGTCTATCACCCACCTATCCGTTTGCCCTTTATCTGTCCCTCTGTCCATTTATGAGTCCTTTGGTCCTGCCTGCCCTTGTTGAGTGCCCAGCTCAACAAGCACTATGGCAGGCTCGCAGTAGCCCCGTGCATGGCCTAGTGAAGACTGTGTGGGTCCCAGGTGCTGAAGGAAAAGAAGCAGGCTACGGAGCGGCTGGTGTCACTGTCGGCCCAGAGTGAGAAGCGACTGCAGGAGCTCGAGCGGAACGTGCAGCTCATGCGGCAGCAGCAGGGACAACTGCAGAGGCGGCTTCGCGAGGAGACGGAGCAGAAGCGGCGCCTGGAGGCAGAGATGAGCAAGCGGCAGCACCGCGTCAAGGTCAGGCTCACGGCAGGGCGGGGACCCTCTGTCCAGGCCAGTAGGCTGAGCTGGCGGCCCAGCCAGGGGAGCCCAGGTAGTTTGCCACCCACAGCTACGTGACCTTAGAAAGCAGGTCACTTAGCCTGAGTCTGTTTTTTCATCTGAAAGTGCGGAGTGTTACGGGAAACTCAAGGCCAGGGTGAGACTTCAGTGAGATGAAGTATATGAGGTGACTGGCACGGGCTTATTTCTAAGTGTTTGCGTCTATTTGCCAGTCTCCAGGGAGACTTGTGTGGGATGGGTCTGGGGGATGCTTCACAGGGCCGTCTTGGGAGTGGGCAGGCACTCCTGGGGGCTTTGGGATCGGTGGCAGGCTCTGGTAAGATGCTGGCACCATAAACAGCCCTGCCCACTGAGCTCCTCACCCAGGAGCTGGAGCTGAAGCATGAGCAGCAGCAGAAGATCCTGAAGATTAAGACGGAAGAGATCGCGGCGTTTCAGAGGAAGAGGCGCAGTGGCAGCAACGGCTCTGTGGTCAGCCTGGAGCAGCAGCAGGTGGGGCCAGGCTGCGTCCGCACCCCGGGCTCCCCTGGGGGCTGGCTGGTGGGTGAACCTTTCTCCCCAGTGAACCTTGAGTGGCGGCTGACAAAGCCAGAGGTGGGCCCTGAGTTCCCTCCCTCCCTCGCTGCTTTTCCTTAGAAGATTGAGGAGCAGAAGAAATGGCTGGACCAGGAGATGGAGAAGGTGCTACAGCAGCGGCGGGCACTGGAGGAGCTTGGGGAGGAGCTCCACAAGCGAGAGGCCATCCTGGCCAAGAAGGAGGCCCTGATGCAGGAGAAGACAGGGCTGGAAAGCAAGCGCCTGAGGTCCAGCCAGGTGAGGCCCTGCCAGGAGAGATCCTGCCAGGTGAGGTCCAGTGAAGTGAGGTCCAGCCAGGACAGATCTTGCCAGGTGAGTTCCTGCCAAGTAAGTTTCTGCCAGGTGAGGTCTAGCAAAGTGAGGTCCCTCCAAGTGATAAACCTGCCAGGTGAAGTCCTGCCAGGCGAGGTCTAGACAGGCGAGGTTCTTCTAGGTGGTATCTCTGCCAGGTAAGTTCCAGACAGAGGAAGCTCTGTCCTGCTGGGTTCTGTCCTGTGCCTCCCCATGAGCCGTAGGGCTTCAGGATATTTATGACACGGTTACAGATGTATGCGTAGAAGAACCTCTTTTAAGTGTCCCTCCTCCAGTTCATTTCACTCATTAACCCCCTACTCAGGGCCTGTGCAGGAAGAATGAGGAGGTACAGGTATTGGAAGGTGGTATAACCAAGTAGAAAGAGACTTCTTCGCCTGGCATCATTACTCCATCTAGAATAGGAAGGTCAGCTTCTGAGCCGCAGCATCCTCTTCTGTCAGATGGGATCATAACGTTACCATGACGGCTGCAGGGGGATGGCAGTCACTGATGCAGGGCCTGTTCCAGTACAGGGGCCTGGGCCAGACGCCCGATGTCCCAGGCCTGCAGAGGCCAGGAGCCTTGCTCCTGCCAGCACGCATCTCTCTGATGTCCAGGAGGATCCAGGGTGCTACTGGATGATCCATAACTTCCCTCGGCCAGGAGAGCCCTCACTTCCTCCTGCATCTGGCTCCCAGAAAAGCCTTTGGGGCTTGGCCAATTCCTATCACTGTCCAGTCCGGTCATCTCAGTGACAGGTCATTCCTCCCACCCTTACCCATTGCCCCTTCTTGCCAGGAGGGCCACGTCCCTCTGGTCCTTATCCTCCTCTCGCCATCTCTGAGTGCCACTCTGCGAATGCTCTGGTCCCTTTAGCCCCACCTCCTGGAGCTTCTGTGAACTAAGTCTGGTCTCCCTGCTGAGCAGAACATTTGGAGTGTTGGTTTCTTGAGGGAAGGACCCAGCTCCTCCTCAGCATCCGGCCCTTTCTGTCACCCTGTGAGGACAGTGCCTGTTCCTTCTCTAATCCCTGGCGATTCTGCCCCCAGGCCCTCAATGAGGATATCGTGCGAGTGTCCAGCCGGCTGGAGCACCTGGAGAAGGAACTGTCCGAGAAGAACGGGCAGCTGCGGCAGGGCAGCGCACAGAGCCAGCAGCAGATCCGCAGGGAGATCGACAGCCTGCGCCAGGAGAAGGACTCGCTGCTCAAGCAGCGCCTGGAGATCGACAGCAAGCTGAGGCAGGGGAGCCTGCTGTCCCCCGAGGTACCCTGCGGCCCCCTGGCTCAGCTCCTCAGCCTCTGCCCCTGGCTTCTATCATCTGCCTGTCTGCTCTCCTCAGCCCCTGCTCCAGCCCTCTGCGGGTGCTGGGCCTTGCTGTGAGTGGACCCAAGTTTGCACTGTTAGGTGGAGGTGGGGGCTGGGGAGGGCTGGCCTGGCCCTTCTGCCCCTGCTTTGGCCTCATTGGCTGGAACACAGGGGCCAGGCTGTGATGATCCCTCAGCTCCCTTCTGGCTGGAGCCCCGACTCCTGTGCTGCATTCGAGTACCTGCCCGCACGTCTTGGCTTTGTGTGTGGATAGAGTGTCAGGAGCATACTCAGTGCACCTCATGCCCACACATCTGTGTTCCCTGAGCAGAGAGAAGGCCTATGTGACTACAGTCATGTGCTGTGTGACATTTTGGTGAAGAACAGACAGCTAATACAATGGTGCTCCCAGAAAATTATAATACTGCATTTTTACTGTGCATTTTCTATGTTTAGATACACAAATACTCACCACGGTTAACAACTGCCTACAGTATTCAGTACAGTCACATGCTCTCCAGGCTTGTGGCCTAGGTGTGTGGTGGGCTATACCATCTAGGTTTGTGTGAGTACATTCTGATGTTTGCATGATGTCGAAAACACCTAATGATGCATTTCTTAGAATGTATCCCCATCTGTAGAAGCTTACCCAGCAGACACCGTGGTGCCTCCGTGGCTGTCCCAACCATGCCTTTTGTTTGGTTAGGGTGCTCCGAGCTTCCTGAATGTAGATCATTCACAGGGGCTTGCAGTTGAGCAGGCTGCCTCTGAGCAGTGGCCCCAGCTGACCCTGGGGTCGGGGCTGTGACAGTGAGCAGGGGGCACCTCTCTCGATGCGCTGACTCTGCCCTTGGGACGAGGGGACCCTTAAGGCCCAGTTGTGGCTACGTGTTGGCTGTTGCGTGTCTGCCCAGGACTTCAGCGTTCAGGCAGTGGGTGCTGTTCCTCCATGCATGCCCCTGTCCCTGCAGGAGGAGCGGACGCTGTTCCAGTTGGATGAGGCCATCGAGGCCCTGGATGCCGCCATTGAGTATAAGAATGAGGCCATCACATGCCGCCAGCGGGTGCTTCGGGCCTCAGCCTCATTGCTGTCCCAGTGCGAGATGAACCTCATGGCCAAGCTCAGCTACCTCTCATCCTCAGAGACCAGAGCCCTCCTCTGCAAGTATTTTGACAAGGTGGGCCACCAGCCTATGGCCCCCACCTCCTCCTCCTGCAGCATGGTGGGGAGGTGTCCCTATGGCAGCTGCTCCAGCGGATATCCCGTTTCCTCCCAGACCGGGGGACAGAATCAGGACCAACTCATCTCCAGGGCCGCCTGACTTTAAAGCCCATTTTATTTGTGAAACACCCAGTTTCCTACCCTGCCACTTCTGCTTTGATTGGCTCACCTCAGGGTAGTCCATGGCCACAATAGTGGCTCTCAGTAGGGGATGTTTTTGCCCTTTGGTGACATTCGGCCATGGCTGGAGATACTTTTGGTTGTCATAGTGGTGGGGGTGGAGGCCAGGGATGTTACTAAACATCCTGTAACACACAGGACAGGCCCCCACAACCAAGAATTATCTGGTCCCAGATGTCCATAGTGCTGAGGTTGGTCTAGATGAAATCCCACAGCTTGAGGCTCTGCCAGCTCCATGGTGTGTGGTTAGGAAAGGGTTGGTGGCAAGAGACAGCAGATAAGGTGAGAGCCAGCTCTGATCGTTGGAAGATAACTAGAGCACTGTTGAGAAGGTGTCTGAGGCTAAGTCTTGGTTCAGCAGGGAAGACCTTGGTGATTTCTTAGTGCTGTGGTGGCAAGTGTGCCAACACTGTGTCTGTGGTTGAGGATTAGCCAGATGAAGAGGGGTCATGGTGGGGGCTGAGCCTGGCTGGGTCTTGGAACAGGTGGTGACGCTCCGAGAGGAGCAGCACCAGCAGCAGATTGCCTTCTCGGAACTGGAGATGCAGCTGGAGGAGCAGCAGAGGCTGGTGTACTGGCTGGAGGTGGCCCTGGAGCGGCAGCGCCTGGAGATGGACCGCCAGCTGACCCTGCAGCAGAAGGAGCACGAGCAGAACATGCAGCTGCTCCTGCAGCAGAGTCGAGGTGAGCAGCCCCAGCCCACCACTCACAGCCCCGGCCCAAGGCTCACAACTCCGCCCCCTCCATCCCCACCTCTCCCACTGGCCCCCGTCCTCCTGCGCCCCCCCCCCGCCCCCTCCTTCCCTTCCACTCGCCCCCAGTCTCCCCCGGCCCCTGCCGCTCACAGCCACCCCCACAGCCCTGGTGGCCAGGCCCCCACCCCACGCACAGCCCCCGCCCCCACAGCCCTGGCTGCCTACCCACCTGCAGGCCCTCAGCACCCTCTCCTCGGCCCTTCCACTCTAGACCACCTCAGTGAAGGGTTAGCAGACAGCAGGAGGCAGTATGAGGCCCGGATTCAAGCTCTGGAGAAGGATCTGGGCCGCTACATGTGGATAAACCAGGAACTGAAACAGAAACTCGGCGGTGTGAACACTGTAGGCCACAGCAGGGGTAATTCCTCCTCGTCGCCATCACTGAGCCCTGCCCCACTGCGCTCTGAAGTCAGGCCTGTCCCCTTTCTTTGGGGAAAGCTTAGAGACCACTCTCCCTTGGGCCTTTATTGGCTCAATTCACAGGTTGCTTATTGTGCTGGGGCACTTGGGAGCTAGGGCTTTGGGAAGGTGCTGCCACCTCTGTTTCTGATGAGGACACGTTATTCTCCATGACAGGTGGGGAGAAGAGGAGCCTGTGCTCGGAGGGCAGACAGGCTCCTGGAAATGAAGATGAGCTCCACCCGGCACCCGAGCTTCTCTGGCTGTATCCCCTCACTGAGGGGGCCCCCCGCACCCGGGAGGAGACGCGGGACTTGGTCCACGCTCCCTTACCCTTGACCTGGAAACGCTCGAGCCTGTGTGGCGAGGAGCAGGGATCCCCCGAGGAACTGAGGCAGCGGGAGGCGGCTGAGCCCCTGGTGGGGCGGGTGCTTCCTGTGGGTGAGGCAGGCCTGCCCTGGAACTTTGGGCCTTTGTCCAAGCCCCGGCGGGAACTGCGACGAGCCAGCCCGGGGATGATTGATGTCCGGAAAAACCCCCTGTAAGCCCTCGGGGCAGACCCTGCCTTGGAGGGAGACCTGATCCTGCTGAAAGGGGCAGCTGCCTGTTTTGCTTCTGTGAAGAACAGTCCTTACTGCACACCCTAAATCCAGGCCCTCATCTCTACACTCGTTGGGATCAACAAATTTGGGTCATGGCCCAAAAGAACTGGACCCTCATTATAAAAAATATGCAAATTCCCACCACTTACTTCCTTAAAGCTGTGGTACCCAATTGCCGCCTGCCTTGTGTCTTGCTCGAGTCTCAGGACAATTCTGGTTTCAGGCGTAAATGGATGTGCTTGTAGTTCTGTGGTTTGGCCAAGAATCATCATGAAAGGGTCGGTGGCAACCAGGTTGTGGTTTAAATGGTCTTATGTATATAGGGGAAACTGGGAGACGCAGCACATTTTTAGGATCTTAAAAAAACATTTAATAAAATCTCTGAAGGGAGAAATGGGAAGTTTTCACTTAGAGTTTGATTTACAAGACAATAGGAGGAATCAGATTTGGGAACACAATAGGCTTGAATGCTTTCTGGAGACAGAGTTCAGAGTCAGCCAGACCCCTGGCCAGGACCCGGCAGCAGGCTGGTCCAGCGGGTCTGTGGGGCACTCTCGGTGGAAATGGCGAGCCAGGTGATGGTCTCCCCAGGAGTGGGAAATGGGCGAGGCCTGTGCCATGAACTGGCTGACTCTTGGACAGTCCTTGAAATGTGGCTGCTCCAGAAGCCACTCGAGCTGGACCAAGGTCACAGTTAACCTCAGGCCCAACATTAAACGTAAACGTACTGAGTGCTCAGTCACTAGAGATGATTTTATTGTTACACAGGGAAGGCAAAAAACAGCTTCTGCTGCCCAATACACTCTTCAGTTTCACATATATGGCTTCACAGTTTACAAAGCGCTGCCTGTGTTGCAGCAGCTCGGCCTTATAGCAGCTCAAGGGACCCCAGGGAGGGCTCCTTTCTCCATTTGCATAAATGAGGCAGAGTGGCCCCCTGACTTGCCAAGGCCATGGTTGGGGTGGGGCTGGAATGAGATTCCTTGTCTGGCTTCCTGACTCCCAGGCTGCCTGAGTTATAGCACCAACTACATTGCCATCCACCTCTCCTCCTGCAACTTCCCCAACAAGGGGCAGGGCCAGGAGATGGATTGGATCCATGAGGGGAATTAGAAAACCCTAAGGCATTCTAATGGCAATCTGAACACTGACCATGGCAAAAGAGGCTTGGGACCAGGCTTCCAACTTCTTTATACCCATAGGGTCCTGGCTGACTCCTTCATCTTTTGGGCTCAGTAGTGTTTGTGGCTATAAGTCCTCCAGCCAGGTTCCCATGAGCTTCTTCCGTGTGTAAGTTCTGCTGATGGGGCGCCTCCTGAAGAATGCGCGACTGAAAGGAGAGTCTTCTACAGTGGAGGGAAGCACATCCACATCCTCATCTAGAAGAAGGTAGAAAGGCTTAGCAGGCAGGAGTCACTGAGGACCGAATCAAAAAAATGGGCTTAAATTGCAGAGGGTTACACACAAAAACAGACTTTAAGAAAATCAGCACTGCTTGGAGGTTCGCTCGTCCTGCAGAAATGGTACCTACACTTTTTAGAAGGCTCCTGCCTTTAACAGCTATGCACTGTGCTGGCAGCAAGAAGCAGCTCTGAAAATGCAAAGTACCTGTGGTTTGAATTCCCTCAGGTTAATATTCTGTACATTCTTTCTAGGTCTCAGATCTCTGGGGTTATGCTGTTTTGCATGATTTATACCATGGTCTTGAGGGAACTGAACCACCGAAGGTCCCCTCCTCCTGCACTCCCCCTTTGATTCTAGCAGCAGAAAGCAACATTGCTAACCAGGGCAGTTAACAGGCCAAATCCTGTTCTTTTGGGAATAGGATTTGGAAGGGGAAGGGGAATCCTAGAGTCTGAAGGCTGATTATAACTACAGTCAGTACTGTGTCCCACCGAATGTACAGAACATGGGGATAAACCCGCTGTGGGGAACTAGCTCTAAACAGGCCTATGACTCATGCTGCTCAGAACACCTTCCTGTTCAGATTCTTAGACTACAGATGAGCAGTATGTTGCGGCAAGCCCACAACTATCACCATCTTCAAGAGGACCAAGGAATTTTAGTAGGATTTTGAGGGGGCTTCTGTTCACATGCACACAAGTTCTAATGTGGAGTTTCTCTGGAAAGGGCACACATGACACTGTAGGCACGAAGTCACCTATCCCACACTTTGCACTCTCCAGAGCTCCTCTAGAATCAAGCTGCCTGGCAACCCTGATGAATTCAGAGAGTCTCCCACAAGAAAGGGTCCTAGACTTTCAATAAATATTACCTCTGGAGTCTTTGCTCTGAGAAGAAGGTGTTTTCCCCTGGAACAGCAGTGGAGACTGGGTCAGAGCTTGAAGGGCACTGGCAGACAGGCAGCTCTGTACGGCACAGCTGGGAGGTGGGGTGGAGCCTAAAGAGAACCCACATGGTAAGAGCAGCATCCCCAGACCCCCAACCCGGAAGACCAGGCCTCCCAAGAAGCAACTCCCAAGTGCCTCCTTGTCAAGCACTCTGACCAAAAGAAACCATGAGGTAAGTGGGTTTCAAAAACAAACTCACCGGAAACAAACACCTCATCGTCTCCCGTGGAGGGGAGCTGCCATGCACTCCAACTTGGAGACCTCTCTTTACTCTTATTAACTTCTGAATCTTCTCTCAGGTCACAGATCCTTTTGGCTCCACAGTCAGCTTCTTCCTTGGCCAACAGGACTCTCTTCCTGGAACTCAACCCAAACTGTCCCCAGGAGGAGGCTTCCTCAGCCTTAGGCATGCCGTTCCTGGGAGGTGACTGGTCTGGGAGCTGGCACACTCCCTCGAGCTCGAAATCCTCCAAGATGGGCATCTTGTGGATGCTGAGTTCGAGGCTGTGGTCCTTGCCCTCTGACTCCAGCAGTGACAGGCTCCCAGGAAGGTCTGCACTGACCTCACCCCTCCCAGAAGAGGAGCCGGCGCCACAGCCCACCGCCCTCTTCCTCCTGGGCCAGTCTTTAATTATGTCTGGAGTTGTCTTCCCACTGTGCTTGGGGGATGGTGTCCAAGGAACCCCATCTGTCTGAAATGGAGAGGGGGTACTAGAAGGGCCGTGGGTGGGGGTGCAGGCCTGGCAGATGTAGGTTTGTCCCCCGCTCTTGCCAGGCGTGCTGTGGGAGAGGCGAGGGCAGGGGGGTGACACATAGGTCGGTTCAGGTTTGCTTAAGGACCTGCTGGCCCTGGGCATGCTGAGGGCAGGGAGGAAGCTCTCCTCTCCCAGAGAGCTCTCCTCCTTGCTGAGGGGCTCAGCCTCTAACGAAGAGCTGGGGTCTATCTTTTTAATTCGAAGTTTGGGAAGACCAGAAGCTTGCATCTCCAGCTCAACCTCATAGGTCTGTGGGCTGGCAGAGTCTGTGGAATGCCAAGCTGATGCCGACAGTTGTGCTGAAGCCTGGCACTGTCTCCCGTCTGTGGTACACTGCATGTCACAGGAAGGCATCAGAGGAGAGCCGGGCCCACAGGAAGGAGGAGATGGGGGAATCCCAGGGTGAGACAGAGAAGACTTCTCCTCAGCATCTGCTGTCCTTAGCCCCTCACCCTCTTCCACTGATGAGACATTACTTTTCAAGTTACCAATGCCACGGTGTTCGGCTTCACTGAGGAGAGTGAGATGCTCTGTGTCACTTGTAATGAGCAAAGGAGAGGATGCATGCCAGTCACTCCTGAGACCAGGGCCTGGGTAGCTCTGTCTTTCAGGAGGAGACTGAGAGAGGCTCAGTCCCTTCTGGTCATCTCTAGAGTCTGTGGGGGCAGCTGGACTGTCAGCTGTGCCAACCCCAGGAGTAGTATCAGGCTGACACTCCAGGATGCTCCTTCTGGGATCAGAGGTCTTTCTACACCGTTTCCCAACTTTAGAAGGAGGCGGAGGAGGGACAGTGTCCAATGTAGCTCTCTGTGAGAGTTTAGGGGGAGTTGAGGGAACAGGGCAGGAGAGAGATGCAGTTACACTGGGTGACATCTGGGGCTCTTTCCAATCCAGTTCTTCTGGTGAAGGAGACTCTATTTTAGATTTCCTAAATGGACTCTTCTTGGAAACATCACATAAAGGAGAGGTAAATAGTTTCTTTAGCGTAACAGGTGGGGAAGAAGTCACAGTTGAATTCCCTAGTCTTTTTGGGGTTTTGATAGCTTTATCCTGTAGTTTCTGGGCTGGTTCCTCTGCCTGAGCAGCTCTGAGGACATGGGGCTGTTGGTGTGTTTGATTCTGAGGCGTGCCCATGAAGGCTGCTGCTCTCGGAGGTGTTCTGAGAGGGTCTCTGATGGGAGTCAGACACTCTCTCCTGGGCTGGGCAGTCGATGAAGTTGGTGGGGCTGGACAGGAGGGGCTTTCTGGACTGGAACTCATTGAATGTGGCCAAGTACAATTTGGCAAAAACCCAGGCGGCTGAGTACCTTGCCTCTTAGTTGTTCTTGGTGTCTTCGTTTCAAGAGAGGTACCTTCTCCTGCCTGGGTGCATCGTTTTTGAGGAGTAATTTTTGAATCCAATAGTGAGTCATGGCCGGGTGAGGAGGAGTCTTTTAAGTACTCCTTAAAAGTTGCCTGCTTTGTAGGGGTCATTTTTGCAGGGGACTTCTGCAGCCTTTCTGGAGTATGCAGTGGAGTTTGTGGTGTATGAGAGAACCTTCTTGGTGTAGTTTTAGAAAAGCTCAGAGATTTCTGGTGACTCTTCTTGGGAGTCTGAAAAGAGAAATGCTTATTTCAGTCCTTGAATATTATAACTCATGATCTCTGAAGTGTTTTAGTAATCTCTAAGACCAAACGGGAGATTTATAGTCAGCCAAAGGAATGGTCTAAAGATGGAAATCTCAAACAGTGACCCGCTTCCCTCTCCAAAACATGACTCAGATTTTACTTGTCCACTTTTTCTAGGACCAAACACTATCCAAGTTTAGTTTGTCCTAAGAACAATTTTAATAATCTACATATTGCTAAACCATGCTTTTTGCCTCTAATGGAATCATTCTACCACTGCAGCTACTCTCTAGCTCTTCCTTCTTTTCAGATGAGGCAGCTATTTCTGATCTTTGCCTTAAGCAGCCTCTAGAAGCCACCTCATCTGATACTCACCCTCATTCAACATGTGCTTACTGATCACCTGCTATGTGCCAGGCACTGTGTGTTGGGGGCATGGAATACACAGATATATAAGGTGCAGCAGCAAAGATAATGTCTCAGAAAAGACACTCCCCAGTAAAAAATTTCCCTGCCTTCTTGCAAAAATATGTAGTGAAAAGCTCCAACAGGTAAGGAGATCAATGCTTATCTTTCCTACAACCTTTCTTCATCCTGTCAGGAGACTCCCAATCTAGTTGGCATTTCCTGTTCAGTGGGGCATACACAGGTGAAAATACAATGTGGCTGGCGCAGTGACAGAGACATGCAAGGCGCATCATAGAGCACAAAGAAGGGCTGCCTAACCTGGCCTGGATCAGATCTTCAAGCATGTGTGTCAGCAGGGGAAGGCAAACACAGGAGAAGTGGGTGGGGTGGTGGGGCCTTTAGGCATAGAAAACAATACCAGCGAAGGCCTGGAAGTGAAAAGCAGCAGCTGTGTGGACTGGCACCCAGCCTGATGTTGCTGGGAAGGTGGAGCGGGAAGGGGTGAGGCCAGCGGGAACAGACCATGGAAGACCCTGTCTGCCTGGCGGAGGAGACTGATCTTGGTTGTGTAGATCTGTGGTTTTCAAACCCTTCTCCAGAGCTCTATGTCTTTCCCAACCTCCAAGCAATTTATTGAGTTTCCAAACAAAGGTGATTATTTTTGAACCCAAGAGTTCCATTTAGGAAAACTTAAAACCTTGCTTTAGCGGACGGGGAGTCTATAGAGCTTTAGGCAAAGCGAACATTTTAAGCAAACTGAGAGGAAAGTTTCAGAAAGATCACTCTGACCTCTGGGTGGAGGATTTCCCTTTGAGAGGGAAAAGCCTGTTGAAGTGTTCCAGGAAGACCTGAATTAGGGTAGGAATTGCAGGCAGGGAGAAGAGGGGGTGGGTACAAGAGTCAGTTTGTAGGCTGGGCGTGGTGGCTCACGCCTGTAATCCCAGCACTTTGGGAGGCCGAGGTGGGTGGATCACTTGAGGTCAGGAGTTCAAGACCAGCCTGGCCAACATGGTGAAACCCCGTCTCTACTAAAAGTACAAAAATTAGCTGGGCGTTGTGGTGGGCGCCTGTAATCCCAGCTACTTAGGAGGCTGAGGCAGGAAAATCGCTTGAACTGGGAGGCAGAGGTTGCAGTGAGCCGAGATCATGCCACTGCATTCCAGCCCGTGCAAAAGAGACTCTATCTCAAAAAAAAAAAAAAAAAAAAAAGAGAGTCAGTTTGTAAATAAAATGGGCAGGACTCGACTGATTGGCTATGCCTGGGGAGAGGGAAAAGGATGACTCCAGGTTTCTAATGTTGGTGACTGGATGGAGTGGGCAATCAAACGGAAAAGATGAATGTCACACACTCCAGAAAGATATCTGTGTAGTATATAATATAAATAGTAGACAAAGCCAAGAGAATAGATGAGATCCTCTCTATCTCCTCCTCCACCGTCCCCACCATGGCTTCAGTCAAACCTGCTGCTTGAAGTTCCCACATATCTAATAATCATTCATGTGGCTCCACCCAATCACCTCCAATCTGTAGTATTATCTAGAGATCACCCGCTTTCTTTTCCCTAATGGATTCTGAATTCCTTGGCCATGTCTCTGTGTTCCAGGAGATTATATTATTTCAAACGTTACAGAAACATTATACCTGGTAAGCTGCAGGTACCTTCGAATCCAAAGTATTTCTTGAACGCTTTTTCATTCGAGCTGAACCCTTTTCTGAGGGGCTGATCATCTCAGACATTGCCCCAAAAAGAAGACTCTTGGGAGACCGAATACTTTGGACTGGAGAATTTTCTCTTTGGTCTGCAAGTCAAAAACAGCAACATTTAATTCTTTCTCAATTCCTGTTCTTCCAATACTATTAAAACAGCCAGCTAGACGCGGTGGCTCATGCCTGTAATCCCAGCACTTTGGGAGGCTGAGGCAGGTGGATGGCCTGAGGTCTGGTCTGGAGTTCGAGACCAGCCTGGCCAACATAGCGAAACCCATGTCTACTAAAAATACAAAAAATTAGCCGGGCATGGTGGCAGGGGCCTGTAATCCCAGCTACTCAGGAGGCTGAGGCAGGAGAACTGCTTGAACCCAGGAGGTGGAGGTTGCAGTGAGACGAGATTGCGCCATTGCACTCCAGCCTAGGCAACAAGAGCGAAACTCCATCTCAAAAACAAACAAACAAGGCCAGGTGCGGTGGCTCACGCCTGTAATCCCAGCACTTTGGGAGGCTAAGGCAGGCAGATCACTAAGTCAGGAGATTGAGACCATCCTGGATAACACAGTGAAACCCTGTCTCTACTAAAAATACAAAAAAATTAGCTGGGAGTGGTGATGGGCACCTGTAGTCCCAGCTACTCAGGAGGCTGAGGCAGGTGAATGGCATGAACCTGGGAGGCAGAGCTTGAAGTGAGCCAAGATCGCGCCACTGCACTTCAGCCTGGGCGACAGAGTGAGACTCCGTCTCAACAAACAAACAAACAAACAAAACATAAGAAAAACCCAGTCAGTTCATAAAAGAAAGAAGGCAACAATTTTTGAGAGCAACTCAGGGGAAAATCCCACCTAATTATGTCAGCAACTGCAATAACTGCTGCCTTTTTGAATTTTAGTAAGACTACATATTAACCCCAGTTCCTATGTTAGAAAATGTAGACAACTGAAATAATTTAATATGTAAATATAAAAATACATATCTTGTTGGCCGAGGCAAATGGATAACTTGACCCCAGCAGTTCAAGACCAGCCTGGGCAACATGGTAAAACCCAGTCTTTACTAAAAACACAAAAAATTAGCTGGGTGTGGTGGTGCACAGCTGTAGTCCCAGGTCCCTGGGAGGCTAAGGTGGGAGGATCACCTGAGCCTGGGCGGTTGAGGCTACAGTGAGCTGTGTTCGTGCCACTGCACTCCAGCCTGGGTGACAGAGTGAGACCTTGTCTCAAAAAAAGATAAAATAAGAAACACAAATCTATTAGCAAGCTAACCATGGATAGAAGAATGAAGAACATAAACAGAGATATCACCTTTCACTTAAGATACTGATGTGTAGGATCTGTCCATATGGGAAATTATGGGTAGGTTCCTTTTGAATAAACGAACTACCTATAACGATAGCATGGATGACCAGCTATAGGAGTCCAAGGGATGACTGATTACAAAGGTCATGGACTGTTCATCTAGTCATCACCCTGAACCTCAACTAGACATACCTATTCTACTTCTCCAACGTCAAGAAAGAAAATGCCAAATTTCACGCTTCTTTTCCCAAAAACACTTCCCACCAAGTCAGCACGGACTTGTGAAGGCAGAGGGGCCCGTATGTTACCTGACTTATCTTGCTGGAAAGAGTGGACTCTTTGCACACTTCGAGACTTCGGCTGAGATACAGAATAGAAGGAGGCAGAATGTGTCCTGCTAAATGACAACTGCTTGATTCGAGGACTTCGTCTCAAACTTATTTCTGTAAAATCAGAACCACAGTAAGTAACCAAAGAGAACTACAAGCTTGACATTTTCTCATGTTGTCCAAAAACGGGCAAAATTTACATAGTACCACATATAAGATGGAAATTCAACAAGCTATTAGCTTTAAGAGACTTGTGAAGTGTCTCTTAAAAAACTAAGAGGGGTTTGATACACGGTCCCAACAAGGTATTAAAAAAACACTGACCCACTAGACTATCACCTTCAGAAGTCTTATTTACTTCCACCTTAAGAATGGTGTAGCCACCCTGACCAACATGGTGAAACCCTGTCTCTACTAAAAATACAAAAATTAACCAGGTATGGTGGTGGGCACCTGTAACCCCAGCTACTTGGGAGGCTGTGGCAGGAGAATCACTTGAACCTGGGAGGTGGAGGTTGCAGTGAGCAGAGATCATGCCACTGCACTCCAGCCTGGGCGACAGAGCAAGAGTCCGTCTCATCGAAAAAAAAAAAAAAAAAAAAAAAAAAAAAAAAAAAAAAGAATGGTGTAGGGCGAAAACAAGTATTTATGTTAGGTTTCATATGTATATGTTACATGCATTTGTATAGAAATAATAGCAGTAAGAGTATATGCTAAAATGTTAGAGTATTTCTGAGTTGTGGAATTACCAAGTGATTTAAAATTTTTGGCTTCTCTATATTTCCTGATTTTTCCACAATAAATGTGAATTATTTGAGCAACTTAGAAGTTAGTTTTTTTAAAACCCCTCCTTCATCAGGTATATTTTTATTATTTTATTTTTTAGAGACATAGTCTTGCTCTGTTTCTAGGCTGGAATGCAGAGGCATGATCATAGCTCACTGCAGCCTTGAACTCCTGGGCTCAAGAGATCCTCTCACCTCAGTCTCCCAAGGAGCTGGGACCACAGGAGTATGCCAACACGCCCAGCTGATTTTTAAAAAATTTTTTATAGAGACAGCATCTTGCTGTGTTGCCTAAGATGGTCTCAAACTCCTGGCCAGTGATCCTCCCCACTTGGCTTCCCAAAGTGCTGGGATTACAGGCACGAACCACCACACCTGCTGCTCACCCTCATTCAACATGTGCTTACTGATCACCTGCTATGTGCCAGGCACTGTGTGTTGGGAGCATGGAATACACAGATATATAAGGTGCAGCAGCAAAGATAATGTCTCAGAAAAGACACTCCCCCGTAAAGAATTTCCCTGCCTTCTTGCAAAAATATGTAGTGAAAAGCTCCAAAAAAGCTATATATACTTTTAAAATAAGTCACCAGGCACAGTGGCTCAAGCCCGAAATCCCAGCACTTTGGGAGGCCGAGGCGGGTGGATCACGAGGTCAGGAGATCGAGACCATGGTGAAACCCCATATCTACTAAAAATACAAAAAATTAGCCGGGCGCAGTGGCGGGGGCCTGTAGTCCCAGCTACTCTGGAGGTTGAGGCAGGAGAATGGCATGAACCTGGGAGGCGAAGCTTGCAGCAAGCCGAGATCATGCCACTGCACTCCAGCCTGGGCGACAGAGCGAGACTCCGTCTCAAAAAATAATAATAATAATAAAAAATAAAATAAAATAAGTTATAGTACTTTGTATAACACAGTTTAGCCCTCATCCTGAATTTCATATCTATTGTGTAAAATAAATATTTCTTTTCCAGGAATTCTCTCACTACCTTCTATGTAAAAGAACATTCACTTATAAATATTTACTGAGCTGCATTGTGGACTCAGAGCCGTCACAATTTCTGTAAAATATCTTAGGATATGCCAAGTAACAATACATGCAAAAAGGTTTTCATAGAAGCTGGGTAGATTGCATTAAAAACAAAAAGAGATAATACTTACCATCTCCTTTTTCAGGGGACTCTTCAACAACACCAATATCAGGACCAGGATCAGAGGACCTCGAGGAACCACATGCACAAGGATTATTCCCTACCACTTGTAATTAACACTTATTAAGGAGAAAGGCAGCTTCTCACTTAACAAGATCACAAAGATCAAGGGGTCTGATAACACCAGTGCTGGAAAAGGGCTCTCATACGTGATTATTGCCAAGCAGGAGGCTGGCCACAGTGCCTCACGCCTGTACTCCCAGCACCTTGGGAGGCTCAGATGGGCAGATCACTTGAGGTCAGGAGTTCGAGACCAGCCTGGCCAACATGGTGAAACCCCATCTCTACATACAAAAATTAGCTGGGCGTGGTGGTGTGCACCTGTAGTCCCAGCTACTTGGGAGGCTGAGGCAGAAGAATCACTTGAACGGGCAGATCACTTGAGGTCAGGAGTTCGAGACCAGACTGGCCAACATGGTGAAACCCCATCTCTACATACAAAAATTAGCTGGGCATGGTGGCGTGCACCTGTAGTCCCAGCTACTTGGGAGGCTGAGGCAGAAGAATCGCTTGAACCTGGGAGGCAGAGGTTGCAGTGAGCCGGGATCGTGCCACTGCGCTCCAACCTGGTGACAGAGCAAGACTCAGTCTCAAAAAAAAAAAAAAAAAAAGAAAAAAAAAAGAAAATCAGCTGGGTGCGGTGGCTCACACCTGTAGTTCCAGCTACTCTGGAGGCTGAGGTAGGTGAATCGCTTGAACCCGGGAGGCAGAGGTTGCAGTGAGCTGGGATTGTGCCACTGCACTCCAGCCTGAGTGACAGAGCGAGACTCTGACTCAAAAAGAGTGAGATGGTTAGAATGTGGCTTTGTTTTGCTTTTGTTTTTTTTTTGGAAAGCAATTTTACAACATCAGAACTATAAACCCCATTAATGTATTAAAAACTTATACTAAACTATCAGACTATCACAGTAATGAGCACCAACATTCAAGTTTCTGTTTAAGAGCCTTAATATCTGCCAATGTGTCAAGGACTTTATAAAAAATTTAATTAAAAATATATATGCCTCTGACCCACCAATTTCACTTTTTGCAATTTAACCTATAAACTTCACAAGTGTGTAAAATCCAAATACAAATAATGTCAAGATGGGTTCCTGACAAAATGAAGTAGGTGTGCTTCTATTATCCTTGAAATCAAGCTAAAAACCCATGACATTATCTATACAATGAGCAGAAGACAATTCTGAAAGGCAGAGAGAAGAAGGCAGCCTGGCTGGGGACTTTGGTACTGAGGAGGGCAGTGAACTCCCTGGGTTTTCTGTTTGCTGCCTACACCCCTGTTTGCTGCCTACACCCCTAGACTGGGTGCCAGAGAAGCTGACAACTCAGGTATACCAGGAGCAGACTACAGATGCCCCAAGGAAGGAGCACTCTCAAGCCAAAGAACTAGGAAAGGGTCAGCCAAGCAAGACAGAAAACTTTGAGACAGTAATTGCCCTACTCCAACCAATCGCTGCAGAAAAAACTGCAGCCCCACCTACACCTCTGTCAGCAAAGGCCGATTTGGGATCCCAGACTTGCACCTTCCCCATGTTCACAGATGAATGGATTTAAAAACCGTGGAGTATCTATTCCATGAAATACTTCTCAGCAATAAAACAGGATGAACTATTGCATGCAGCAACATGGATAAATCTCAAAATAATTGAGGCCAGACAAGTGTACATTTTATATGGTTCTCCTGCTCCCATGGAGAGCTTATAGACTGCTCTTTGGTTTTAAGCAGCATAGTTAAGATTTAAATCATGAAGGTCAAGAGAAGCCAAGTAGTGGCCCACAAGGTCGCTTTGAGGTGGTGTGGGTGTATGAAGAAGCCTGGATGGGGATGTCACTCACCTGCCCTTGATTTGTCTATGCAACAGCCTTTTGGAGATCTGCTTATGCACTGGAGTCTCGGCCACACTCTTAGTCAGCAGTTTGTGATAACCTAAAATGTAAAAACAGCTTAAATCATAAATTTCATTTAACCTCATCAAGAAGCAGCAGTAAGGCCAAGGGAGCAGTTTGAACTTCTGTATGGCTTATTACCTAGCTGGAGAGGATCTTAATGGTCTTTGGGCTAAGTTCTGTGGTTACAGGACTCAACATGATAGAAGTTTGTCAGCACTATTAGAGATTAAAAAATGACATAAGGGCTGGGCGTGGTGGCTCACGCCTGTAATCCCAGCACTTTGGGAGGCCGAGGCAGGTGGATCATGAGGTCAGGAGATCGAGATCATCCTGGCTAACACGGTGAAACCCCATCTCTACTAAAAATACAAAAATATTAGCCGGACGTGGTGGCAGGCACCTGTAGTCCCAGCTGCTGGGGAGGCTGAGGCAGGAGAATGGCGTGAACCCAGGAGGTGGAACTTGTAGTGAGCCGAGATCACGCCACTGCACTCCAGCCTGGGTGATAGAGCTGGACTCCATCTCCAAAAAAAAAGACATAAGACAATCTAAATATAGGCTGGGCACAATGGCTCATGCCTGTAACCTCAGCACTTTGGGAGGCTAACAAGGGCAGATCACTTGAGGTCAGGAGTTCAAGACCAGCCTGGCCAACATGGTGAAAGCCTGTCTCTACTAAACATACAAAAATTAACTAGGCGAGGTGGCATGTGCCTATAAGCCCAGTTACTTGGGAGGTTGAGGCAGGAGAATCACTTGAATCCAGGAGGCAGAGGTTGTAGTGTGCCAAGATCATGCCACTGCACTCCAGCCTGGGCGACAGAGGGAGACTCCATCTCAAAAAAAAAAAGGACAATATAAATATAAAATTTTATCTCATAAGCAATTCTGAAAAAATGAAAACTGCTCACTTGTTAAGACTAACACCTAATTGGTGGTTCTAATATTTATGATTAAATGAAATATGTGAAAATGCTGATATGCCACATAAATGTCAATTATTAAGATAAACCTAGGTGGCACAAAATTTCTCAGCAGAGTAGGCAGCCAAGCTACTTATGAGAGGACTGATTTTAAAGTGAGCTTAAAATGACTTGTAAAGAAGAGTGATGCCAGTAAGAATGGTGAGGTAAGGACCTCTGAACACTCTCCTCCATAAAGGAACAGAGATCACTGGGAAAAATGGTCAAAAATCAACTTTTCCAGAACTCTGAACATTAACTAAAGCTTTGCAACAATCTAGGGTGTATTTGTTCAAGAAAAATGGTTGAATCTCAGGAAGCTTTAACTTGCCTTAGTCCCCACCCCTTCCCCCTAGCTTTAAAAATCAACTGCCCATAATCACAGTGAAAACCAACAGCCCAGCAGCCTCTGGACAGGGCAGAATGGGGCTGGAGCTCCTCCAAAATTCCATTATCAGATAACTGTCATCCATTAACCTGTCAGGCAGTTCCCTGTAGAATCCTACTCAAATCGAGGCTTGTCTTGATTTGACCTGAATCAGAACAGGTCAACCACCTTTTTCCCTGACAGCATTTACTGAAAACAATCAGCAGCAACTGTTAAATGTCACAGCTGCCTGGGGTGGTGGTAACATTTGGTGCAATAACAAGCTGGCCAAAAGTTTAACTGGGAAAATTGGGGAATGAGACATCACAGGGGACTTTGCAAACCTCTGACGACATTCTTAGGCATCCAAAAGTCCACACACATGTGTAGCACTGTGCATGTGCCAAGGATAGACTTGAGAAGCCTGTAAGCTGCCACCTATGGCTAACCTTGAGGCTCTGGCAAAACAGAAAGTGAAGTGGAATTCTAAACTGCCTGGCTGAGTGTTGAAGGCATGACCCAACACACAAAGAGCCCCTCAGCAGGGGCTGTGAAACTTATGGGTTCCAGGCATTTAAGGAAATCTCTGTCCAATCATTAGCTGACCACTAAGACAACTGAGCAGAGGCTTTAGTGGCCACACATGACAAAGAATACAAAATTTAAACAAATAGTTCAGAAAAGTCACTAAGCAAAAACAGCAACAAATCCTGGCAGGGGTGGGGTGGGTCTGATTGTTAGAGCTGCCTCATTATATTGTTTAAAATATCCATGCTGGGTGCAGTGGCTCAAGACAAGCCTGGCCAACGTGGTGAAACCTACATCGTTACAAAAAAATACAAAAATTAGCCAAGAGTGGTGGTGTATGCCTTAGTCCAGCTAGCTACTTGGAAGGCCAAGGGGGTGGGAGGATTGCTTAAGCCAGGAAGCCAGGGAGGTTGAGGCTACAGTGAGCCGAGATTATACCACTGCACTCCAGCCTGAGTGACAGAGCAAGACTCCATCTCAAAAAATAAATAAATAAATAAAATAAAATAAAATAATATAAAACAAATCCAGTTGTCAACAAAATTATGAGTCATGCAAAGAAACAAAACACAAAAGTATGGCCCATTCACAGGGAAAAAAAAAATCAGCAATAGAATCTGTCCCTGAGAAAAGTCCAGACATTGAACTTATTAGAACAAGACTTTAAATCAGCTGTTTTAAATATGTTCAAATAACTAAAGAAAATCATATCTAAAGATCTAAAACATGAGTCCAATGACTTGCCAAACAGAATATCAACAGACGGAAATCGTTAAAAAAAAAAAAAAAAAAAAGCAAATAGAAATTCTAGAGTTAAAAAGTATAACAAAAATGAAAAGTAGATTTGAGGTGGCAGAAGAAAGAGTCAACAAATTTGAAGACAGGTTAATTGAGATAATCCAGTCTAAGGAAAATAAAGACAAAAGAATGAAGAAAAATGAACAGAGCTTCAGACACTTGTGACATCATCAAGCGCAACAACACACACATACCAGAAGTCCAGAAGGAAAGGATAGAAAGGAAGAGGTAGAAAGAATATTTGAATAAATATTCACTAAAAATGACCCAAATCTGATGAAAGACACTACACATCTAAGAAACTCAATACAAGTAGAATAAAGTGAAAGAGACCCAAACCCAGACAAATCATAATCAAACTATCAAAAGTGAAAAAGAGAAGATCTTGAAAGGAGTCAGACAGCAGCTATTCATTGTGTATAGATCCTTGATGAGATTAGCAGCTGCTTTCTCGTCAGAAACAAAGGACAAAAGGCAGTGTGATGACATACTCAAAGTACTGAGAGAAAAAAGACTGTCAACCAGGAATTCTATACCCAATAAAAGTATTCTTCAAAAATGAAGAAGAAATCAGCACATTCTCAGATTGAAACAACATAAAACAGAATTTGTCATCAGCAGACCTACCCTATAAATAATACTAAAAGGAGTCCTATGGGCTGAAAGGAAAGGGCACTAGGGTAACTCAAATCCACATAAAGAGTTAAACAGCACTGGTAAAGGTAACTATACAAGAAAAACATTATAAAAGTGTTTTTTATTTGTAACTGTTCCCACCTGTTTTTTTTTTTTTTTTTTTTTTTTTTGAGACGGAGTCTCGCTCTGCCGCCCAGGCTGGAGTGCAGTGGCCGGATCTCAGCTCACTGCAAGCTCCGCCTCCCGGGTTCACGCCATTCTCCGGCCTCAGCCTCCCGAGTAGCTGGGATTACAGGCGCCCGCCACCTCGCCCGGCTAGTTTTTTGTATTTTTTAGTAGAGACGGGGTTTCACCGTGTCAGCCAGGATGGTCTCGATCTCCTGACCTCGTGATCCGCCCGTCTCGGCCTCCCAAAGTGCTGGGATTACAGGCTTGAGCCACCGCGCCCGGCCTCCCCACCTGTTATTTAAAAGACAGAGTAATGATTATAAATCAGTGTTGATGGGCATCCAATGTATAGATGTAATTTGCATGACAATATAGAACTAAGAAGGGATAGTCAGAACTACACAATAGCAAAGTTTTTATAAACTATCAAAGTTAAATTGGTATCAATGAGAACTAGGCTGTTATAAGTTAATATCATAATTGTAATCTCCAGGGGGAGTGAGGTTGATGGAGAAGAAAGCTCTAGGAGTCAGTCCCTCAACCAAAATAACTAGTAAACTAGAAAAAAAGATCAGAATTCACTATTTTGGAACCTCTGAACTTGATTGAATACTTGTTAATAATCTGGGAAGTGCTTGATGATGGGAGAGGCTGCTGATCTTTAGGAAGGGAATGATGTGCATGTGCGTGAACTCAGCCCTGCTGTAGCTATTGGGATAGCAGCCCACATTCCAGGAGCAGCTGGTTGGTGCTAGGGCAGACAGTGAGGACCTGGTCCTCCAAAAATTGGGGGTTACATGCTTTGGTCAATCAGGCAGATTCCTGTAGGAGCAGTGCACACACTGCCTTGGTTTTAGCTGTCTTAGGCTACAGTGGGTTTCTCCCAATTATCAGAAGATTAAGGGACAGACACACCTTCCCCCCACTCCTTTCTTGAATCAGACATTTAAGGAAATCCTTCTTAGGTCATTGGCTGACCACAGAGATAAAAGACAGAAACTTCAGTGACCACACGTAACAAGGTATACATACTTTACACAAATAGTTCGGAGAAGGCACAAATGAATAGCTGAAGTCCTTAATAAGCAAAGAATAGGAATCCCTGAGGGGTGACAGAATCTGACCTCCACGCAGTTACCACATTATAATATCCCTAATAACTAGTCCTCAACAAAAAATTACAAAGTATACAAAGAAGCAGGAAAGTATGGCCTATTTACCAGAAAAGAGAATTTGGCAGAAACCGTCACTAAGGAAGCCAAGACATTGGAATTACTAATCAAGGATGTTAAATCAACCTCTCTAAATACACACAACGAGCTCACTTAAACCATATATTAAGAAACTAATGGAAATCAGGAAAATAATGTATGAACAAAATGAGAATATCAATAAAGCAATAGAAATGATAAAAAAGAATCCAGTAGAAGTTCTGGAGCTGAAATGAAAAAATTAACTAGATGGGTCAACCACAGATTTGAGCTGGCAGAAGAATCAGTGAACTTGAAGATAAGGTAATTGAAATTATCCAGCCTAAGCAGAAAGAAAAAACAATTAAAAAAAAAGAACAAAGTCTGAGGGACCTGTAGGACACTGTCAAGTGTACCAACACATACATCATGTGAGTCCAACGAGGAAATGAGACCAAAAGCAGCAGAAAATTTTTTGAAGAAATAATGGTTAAAAGCTTCCAAAATCTGATGAAAGACATGAACATATACATCCAAGAAGTTCCATGAACTCCAAGCAGAATAAACTCAAAGAGATTCACACTGAGACACATTGTAGTTGAAGTGTTGAAACCCAAGGACAAAGAGAGAATCTGGAAAGCAGCAATAGAGAAGCAGCTTAATAAGATTAATAGTTGATTTCTCATGAGAAATTTGGGAGACCAGAAGGCAGTGGATGTCACATTTGAAGTTCTGAAGGGGGAAAAAAAAAACTGTCAACCAAAAATTCTACGTCCTTCAGGAATAAAGTCGAAAGTAAGACATTTCCAAACAGATAAAAGCTGAGGGAGTTCATAATCAGTAGACTTACCCTATAAGAAAAACTAAAATGAAAGGTACTAGAAAATAACTCAAAGCCACAAGAAGAAATAAAAAGCAATGGTAAAGGTAACTACATAGATAAATATAAAAGCCAGCATTATGGTAATTTTGGGTTTTTTTTTTAATCCTATATAATTTAAGTCTGTATTAACAGGTACACAATGTATAAAGATGCAGTCTACAACAATATAAAGAAGGAGAGACAGAAATATATAGTAGCAGAGTGTATATTATTGAAAAGAGGTTGGCTTTATTCATAAAGCCAGGTTCATTTAAGCTTAAGATGCTAATTGTGATCTCCAAGGTAACCACTGAGAAAACAACTTAAAAATACAGAAAAAGAAAGAAGAGAATTAAACTAGTACACTACAAAAAATCAGCTAAATACAAAAAACAGGAATTGAGGAATTGAGAAACAAAAAGGCATAAAACACAGAAAATGACAGTTGTTCCTTATTAGTAATTACATTCATAGAAGTGGATTAAGCACTGCAATTGAAAAGCAGAGATAGGCGGAATGGATTAAAAAAACATGATCCAACTCTATGAGGTCTATAAGATATTTAATTTAGATACAAAGACACTAAGGTTGAAAGTAAAAGGACAATGAAAGATATCCTATGCAAAAGAGCTGGTGAGTGGGGAGCTGTATTATTGTCAGACAAAACAGACCGTAAGCTAAGAAAGGTTACAAAAGACAAAGTACATTACCTACTGGTAAGAAGTTTAATTGATCAAGAAGACATAATAATTATTAACATATATACCTAAGAACAGAGTCTCAAAATACAAGAAGCAGAAATTGACAGAACTGAAGGGAGAAATAAACAATTCAACAGTAATAGCTGGAGACTTTAATATGCCACTTTGAATAATGAATAAACAATAAAACAGAAGCTCAACAAGGAAACAGAAGACTTGAATAATACCATAAATCAACTAGACCAAACACACATCTACAGAATCTTTCATATTCTTCTCAAGCACACATTAAACATTCTCTAGAGTAGACCAAATGTTAAGCCATAAAATAAGTCTCAAGTTTCAAAAGACTGAAATCATACAAAGTATGTTTTACAACAATAGAATGAAACTAGAATAGAGAAGAGAATTTAGGAAATACATGTATGTGGAAATTAATGCACTCCGAAATAACCAATGGATCAAAGAAGAAATCACAAGGGAAATTCGAAAATATCTTGAGATGATGAAAACAAAAACAAATCATATCAAAATTTATAGGATATGCCTAAAGCAGTGCTTTATTAATAAAGATCTCAAATCAATAGCTTAAACTTCACCTTAAAAAAGTAGAAAAATAGCAAACAAAAACCAAAGCCAATAGAGGGGGAAAAAAATGAAACTGAGATTAGAAAACCAACAGAGGCTAGACGTGGTAGCTCACACCTGTCTCAGCACTTTGGGAGGCTGAGGTGGGCAGATCACTTGAGGTCAGGAGTTGGAGACCAGCCTGCTCAACATGGTGAAACCCTGTCTCTACTAAAAATACAAAAATTAGCCGGGCGTGGTGGCGCATGCCTATAATCCCAGCTACTGGAGAGGCTGAGGCAGGAGAAGCGCTTGAACCTGGGAGGCAGAGGTTGCAGTAAGGCGAGATCACGCCACCGCACTCCAGCCCAGGAGACAGAGTGAGAGAGATTCTGTCTCAAAAAAAAAAAGACAAAGAAAACCAATAGAGAAGAATCAATAAACCAAAGTAAATTCTTTGAAAAGATTAACAAAATTGACTGGGTGTGGTAGCTCATGCCTATAATCCCAGCAACTGTGGGAGGCCGAGGAGGGCAGATCATTTGAGCTTGGAGTTTGAGACTAGCCTGGGCAACATGATGAGACTCCACCTCTACAAAAAAACACAAAAAATTAGCTGGGTGTGGTGGTGTACACCTGTAGTCCCAGCTACTTAGGAGGCTGAGGTGGGAGAATCACTTGAGCCTGGGAGGTGGAGGCTGCAGTGAGCCGAGATTGTGCCACTGCACTCCAACCTGGGTGATAGAGGAAGACCCTGTCTCAAAAAAAATAAATAAATAAAAATAGATTAACAAAATTGACAAACCTTTAGCTAGACTAAAAGAAAAAAGAGGGAAGAAGACTCAAATTACTAAATCAGGAAAGAAAGACAATACATTACTACCAATCTTACAGAATAACCTTTTCCTTTTTCCTAGCTATTCTGAAATGTGGTACCTTTGTTCTTCTTGAAGTTGTCAAGTTTATCCTCTAGACCTTCCACAGCTGACACAGAATGGCTTCTAGGCAATCCCCGCTTTAGTGATCTCTTTGAAGGGGAACGCAATTCCTGGTTGAAAAGATTTCTTCGTACTTTGGTCACTTCTGAAAGCATAAAAAAAAAAAAAGAAAAAGAAAAAGCCAAAGATTATCATCAATTAATGCCATATCTGAGAAAAGAAAGATAACCAAAACAGAGAAGCTTCTTAAGGAAACTACTCTACAGATTGCTATTGTCACATATGCTAATAAGGTTTCCTTAAATAGTATATTCCCATAATGCATTAAAAATATCTACTTTTGCAAATTTAAAAAAATTTTATACGTTATTTTGCATGAGGTAGGGGGTACAATGTCATTCTTTTGCATGTGGATATCCAGTTGTCTCAGCATCATTTGTGCAAAAGACTATTCATTCTCCATCAAATTGTCTTGGTACCCTAAATATCAGTTGACCATAATAAATGCTAGTGCTAATTTCTTTTTTAAAGGCTAGATAGAATTCAGCAGTGAAACCTTCTACTCCTGGGCATTTCTTTCTGAGTAGTTTTTTGATAACTAATTCAAACTTTTTACGTGTTATAGATCTACTCTGATTTTCTATTTCTTCTTGAGTCTGTTTTTAGTAGTTTGTATCTTTCTAGGAGTTTGTCCATTTCATCTAGGTTATCCAAAGTGTTGGTATACAGTGGTTTGTAGTATTCCATTACGAATTCAATTTAAATCTAACTTCAGGAACATGAGGAAGGCCCACACCACTTAGTAAGTTAGAAACTTTACTCATTGTAAAATGGACATAATTCTTAAGTAAGAGGATGGCTAACAGAGGTCATGATCCTTTTAATATATCCCATGTTATGATTATTCTTCTCATTTTGGACCTTTTTGCTGCTGTGTATTCAGCTCAGCATTGAGCAGAGAACTGTTCTTTTCAGTTCTACAGGTTTCTTTCTTCTTCTTTGGACTACTTTACTAAGCTGCTGGGACATTTTAAATTTTATTCTTGACTCCAAAGCATGAAAGTTCTGATCATCTAGACTCAAAGTTAGAAAAAATAGCTGAAAAGTCAAGAAGTACTTGGCAAATCTAGCCAGACGATACCTTAATCTTAAGATAGCCTGGTGGAAGTGGTTCAAAAATTCACCAAGGGTGAATTCTTCAAAGATTAATCATTTAAACCCAAACCAAATAATCTAGCATCCACAAACTGGGAGCAACCCTTGTGTTTACCCATCAATGACATAAAGGTTCATATTAAGGTTATTAAGGACATCAATAACACACACCAAAGTTTTAAAAATTGTTTCCCTATCTCCATTATAAGAGTTCCTGTTACCTAACTTAGGCTGTTGGTGAAATTGATTTATGACCTGAAAGCCAAATTTGGTTTGTTATTCTCTATTTTCCCAATGTTTTGAAAAGTTTAATATCTATAGAAATTTTCAAATAATAAAATTAAACATATGCCCATCAATAAACTTCACCAACTGACAATATTTGTTTTCTCCTTCCTTCTCTCTATATGTACATTATTCCCCTAAACACTGGAGAGTAAGTTGCAAACATCGCAACTGTTCACTTCCTAAAGGTCAGCATGTATCTCCTAAAAACAAGGATGTTCTCTTCCATAACCCCAATGACATTATTACACTCAAAATATCTTTAACATTGATACAATATTATCTAGCATACATCGCTTCTTCAGATTTCTCTAGTTGTCTCAATAATATCCTTTCTAGTATTTTTTCCCCTAAATTTAAGAGCCAAGCAGGGATCATGGAATGCATTTAGCTGTCATGCTTAAACTCCATTCATCTAAAACAGTTTCACTGCCTCTTTTCTTTTTCCTTTCTTCCGGCTTTCATGATAATTTTTTTTTTTTTTTTTTTTTTTAAAGATTTCAGACCAGTTATTTTGCAAAATACAGTATTTTGAGACTATTCCTAGGGGACCATGTCCATGGTATTTGGACATACTTTATTAGCCAACAATCATACAACGCCTTAATTTACACTTGTAAGCAGCTGCTTAAATACATACAATAAAAATAAAGTTGTCATTCTAGTGAATAAATATATACACTGAGAAAACAGTATACCTTGCACTGTATCTTTCACTGGCTGGGAAGGCTGCTGGGGAGCAGGGTGAGAGTTCTCCTGAAACATGAGAAAATCCAGAAAGAAAATTTAAATAGGCATTCATTGAAATAAAAGAATAAAGATTTCACATGAACCCTTTGACTCTTGCAATTCATTTATAGGAATCCATAGTAGAAATAATAAAATGTACCACAGAAATGTTCCAAAAACACTGCTGCACTATATAGTAATAATATAAAATAAAAAACACTATACATGCCCACAAAAAATGAAACAGTTAAATAAATTACACACCCATCCAATGCGGACATTACAAGAATAAGGAAGGAAGACCTCTCTATATATGGTTGAGCATCCCTAATCTGAAAATCCAATATGCTCCAAAATCCAAAACTTCCTGAGTGCCAACACGACACTCAAAGGAAACACTCATTGGAGCATTTTGGACTTCTGGATGTGGGATGCTAACCAGTAAGTACATGTAATGCAATTGTTTCAAAATCCAAAAATATCTGAGATTGGAAACATTTCTGCTCCTAAGCATTTTGGGTAAGAGATACTCAACCTGTACTAACATAGAGATCTGTGATAGGGAAGAAAATGGAAAATATTAAGTATTCTAAGTTATATCATTTATATATATGTCTATAATGGATCTGCAGAAATCTTTGGTGTTATTGGTACATATAGAAAAGGGCCTGGAAATATACACAACAAACTATCATCAGTGATTACTTCTGATGAATGGATGGAGAAGGAACACCCTAACTTTTAACTTTATATGTTTTAATGATAATCATGTATACCTTTTTACCTAAGAAAGGAAAAGCCATATACATTAATTAGAGGGTGGCTATACTCTCAGAAACATTTCTTTATCAGACTGCTATTTACTTGCTATTACAGTAGAAGATTCAAGAGTCTAAACCTCAGATGCATCGAAACAAGGAAATTGTTTTTTTTTTTAAAGATTTTTTGTTTTTTCAATTCATCGTAATAATTGAAGAAGCCACCACATATGGGCAGAAACTTAAAAAATGGTCTCAGTGATATAACCAAGGTCTTGCTGATAAGAAATGAGATGTGATCATTCTTATTTATATTGATTAATAACTCTTTTAAAGAGATAAACTGTAATTGTAAAAACATGTCATACATCCGGCCGGGCACAGTGGCTCATGCCTGTAATCCCAGCACTTTGGGAGGTCGAGGTGGGTGGATCACGAGGTCAGGAGATCGAGACCATCCTGGCTAACACGGTGAAACTTCATCTCTACTAAAAAATACAAAAAATTAGCCGGGCATGGTGGCGCACGCCTGTAGTCCCAGCTACTCGGGAGGCTGAGGCAGGAGAATGGCATAAACCTGGGAGGTGGAGCTTGCAGTGAGCTGAGATTGTGCCACTGCACTCCAGCCTGGGCGACAGAGAGAGATGGGAGGCCGAGACGGGCGGATCACGAGGTCAGGAGATCGAGAGACGATCCCGGCTAACACGGTGAAACCCCGTCTCTACTGAAAAATACAAAAAAAAAAACTAGCCGGGCGAGGTGGCGGGCGCCTGTAGTCCCAGCTACTCGGGAGGCTGAGGCAGGAGAATGGCGTAAACCCGGGAGGCGGAGCTTGCAGTGAGCTGAGATCCGGCCACTGCACTCCAGCCTGGGTGACAGAGCAAGACTCCGTCTCAAAAACAAAAAACAAAAAACAAAAAACAAAAAAAAAAACAGTCATACATCCAATTTCCTATCCAGGGGTTAGTAAACTACAGTGTATAGACCAAATCTGAACCACCTCTTATTTTTGAAAATACAGTTTTTACTGAAACACAGTCATGCTCGTTTCTTTCCATAATGCCTGTGGCTGCTTTCCCACTAGAGCAGGAGAACTGAATAGATGTTGCAGAGATGTATGGCCTGCAAAGGCTAAAACATCTACTATCTGGCCCTTTACAGAGAAAGTTTGTCAACCCTTGTTAATCCATGTAATTGAATGAAAAACTAGGAGAGTATGTCCTGGAGGTATTAGGGCAGGATCAAACTTCTTTTTTTTAAATCATTGTGCTCTTCTGGAGTTAAGATGCATAAAAGAAATTAATATACATTAATGTAATTAATACTACATATCTACACTTGAGTTGTAAGTTCACTGCTTCCCGAGTTAACTATATTGATCGTTCGGAGAACTGAGATTTATTCTTTTAAAAATGTAATATCTGGTCCTTTCAGTTCAACAACTGTCACTTATCTATGGTACCAACTTTGACATAAAAAAACGTTACTAACTACAATCAAATCCTGACCTCAAAAATTTTTTTTTTTTGACAGAGTCTCTCTCTATAACCCAGGCTGGAGTGCAGTGGCTTGATCATAGCTCACTGCAGCTTCAAACTCCCAGGCTCAAGCGATCCTCCAACCTCAGCCTCCCGAGTGGCTGGGACTACAGGAGTGCGCCACCATACCTAATTTTTAAATTTTTTGTGGAGGCAAGGTCTCACTATGTTGCCTAGGCTGGTCTCCAACTCCTGGGCTCAAGTGATTCCTCCTGCGTTGGCCTCCCAAAGTTCTGGGATTATAGGCACGAACCACTGTGCCCAGTCGTAATTCTGATCTTAGAGAAGAAAACTATCTTGTGTAATCTAAAACAAAAGTTTCAAAGTGTGCTAGAAAGATCTGCAAATCATTATGAAATCTAGTGAGAATAAAGGCCTGGCAACTTTTGGCCATTCAGTTTTGAATTTTCCAATCTTCAATGAGGATTGTGAGATATGTAAGATTTGCATTTTATTCACAGTTAAAGTATAAGAAAATGAACACCATTAACCCGTTAAAAGAAATCCCACCTCCAATTCCAAAGGATAGCTACAAATATCTAGAAACACAACAAACCACTATTATAATAATTAATGCTTCTAAAGATAGTTCTCATTAAATTTTAACTCTTCTCAGATAGTTCGTGCAGTTGAAAAGTTTCATTGTATTTTTAGTCCCTTTTTTCCTTAGCAAGACATTAATTCTACTCAGTAAACAAATTCCAGCTAGGTTTATTTTTTTTTCAACCAATAAAAACCTCAAGTCCTTATATCAACTGCCACGAAAAAAAACAACAATAGTACCCCGTTATCTGTGATTTCACTTTCCATGGTTTCAGTTTCCCATAGTCAACCATGGCCCCAAAATGGGTGAATATAGTACAATTAAGATATTTTGAGAGGGAGACCACATTCACATAACTTTTATTATATTATATTGCTATAATTATTCTATTTTATTATTGTTGTTGTTAATCTCTTACTGTGCCTAATTTGTAAATTGAACTTATGCATGCATAGGAAAAAACAGTACTATATATAGGGTTCAGTACTACCTGTGGTTTCAGGCATCCACTGGGGGTCTTGGAACATATCTTCTGCAGATAAGGGGGGACTACTCTACCTCCCGGCTCCATGACCGTCATCATCTTTTTTTTCAAAAAACTTATTATTCATTCATTCATTCATTCATTCATTCACTTAAAAGACATGAAGTCTTGCTCTGTCACCCAGGCTGCAGTGCAGTGGCACGATCATAGCTCATTGCAGCCTTGACCTCCTGGGCTCAAGTGATCTCCCTGCCTTAGACTCCTGAATAGCTAGGCCTATAGGCATGTGCCACCATGCCTGGCTAATTTTTTTTTTTAATTTTATTTTTTGTAGAGACAAGTTCTCGCTATGTTGTCCAGGCTGGTCTCAAATTCTTGGTGTCAAAGTATCCTCTCTCCTCTGACTCCCAAAGTGCTGGGATTATAGGTGTGAGCCTCTGTGCCTGGCCTAAATTTGTTATTGAAGTAAAACACAACATATGGAAAAGCACCTTCTGGTATGCAACCGAAGTCCTATTACGATTATATATTCTCTTCCAGCGACCGCTTTGCTTATTTTAGTTATTGTTTTATGAGTTTTCTTATCTACATTAAAGATTTTGAATTAATTCATTCCTAACTTTTACTCACCGTTTTTCCTCACATTACCTCTAAATATCACACTCTTCAGTAAAACTGTTAATCTCTTAACAAGTTTACATTTTCCTATTCCTTGGATTATAGTTTTATACACATTCATAAAAATATTTAATATTATTTCTGTATCCTCCAAAGTTCATTTTCCTAAAAGTAGGGACACTGCCTTTTTATTCTTATTTACTGTGTCATCTCAAACTGGAAGGATTACTTACCTTTTTCGTAGTTCTCTTTGACACTTTAGGAATTTCAATTTGTCGAAGATTCTGTGAAACCTCAGCAATGCTTTTATGTCTTATTAATGCATTTTTCCTTTTAAAAATAGAAATAGTCAATACATCTAGATAGAGGTTATATATAGTTAAATTCAAATGGAACTAGAGTCTAAGTGAAATAAAATATGGTTTAAATAAAAGCCAGTTATCTTAAGGTTGTTCTGGATTTATAATAAAACAAGTCACCCCAGAATTTTCAAAAGTAACAAATTCAACTAGTTATGAACAATGAAAAGCATCAAGGAAAATTTTAAAAGCTAAAACTCTAAGCTTATTTCATAAAAGGCCTAGTTCCTGGAGACCTCCTGTGGACAGTAAAGAAGGCTTTGTGAAATACGAAATAAACACTATACAGTCACGCAATGTTTCCTTCAATGACGAACTGCATATATGACAAAGGTCCCATAGGTTATAATGGAGCCTATTCAGAAACCTAATATATGACACTTGATATTGGCATTACAGATCAAGTAGGGGAAATGACTGCTCTTCAGTAACAATGCTGGAACATTAGCTTTTCCATTCGAAAAAACATATACTATCTAGGTTTTGGTAGGCACACTCTGATGTTAGTACAACAAAAACTGCCTAACAACGCATTTATCAGGATGTATCCCTGTTGTTAAGCAAAACATGACTATATATTTCCTAGATAATATAAAGATTGTCAGATGCTCCTATTAGGAGCTCTAATAGTTGGCTTCTATATAGTTGGTCAGACATAAGGGCAGCTATTAGTTCAACAAATTATATGGACAAATATGACTGGACTGTGGTTTAAACACATCTTTTATCAGAACTATAACAGTGCAAATAATTCCTTTGATTCTTTGAGCTCTTACCTTCTTTTCTTGGCTGATCTGGTACGAAGTTCCTCCAGTTCATCAGATTCAGGGCTGCCTGACACTGATCTATGAGCACTTGACAAAAAAGGCACAGAAAGAAGTGGTGATTTGTTCTCTTGTGTCATGGAGTCATCACTGAAAAAATCTGTAGGAAGGACACCAGCCAGCTTCTGAGGAATCACAAACCCTAGGCTGTTGTAAAGATTTCCAAGTGTCTTTGGGATAGAGTCAATATACCTGTGGAATAGATTGATTGAATATGGAACAGAGTTACCATCTTACCCTCTCTATTCCCTCCCTCACCCAGCCTAAGAAGTAGTCCTTACAACTCCAAAATTCAGAGACAACACCATATGTAGGTATTGACAAAACAATTTTAAAGTTAAGTTAGTAATCATCAAACTTACAATCTCAAAATTTCCTCCAGAAACTCAGCTAGGTACGCTGAATCCTCAGTTAAACATACCATGCGCAGCAAATCTGTCACCTGAAGGAGATTTTAGAACATTACTAGATAGATGCCCTCTGCAGGGAAGCTCAAAGCATCTAGGGCTTATTTTAATGGCACGAAGCTATATACTTGCCTCCTCCACTACTTGTTCCATATCATCTGTACTTTCATTTATTGAAGGGCATTGCAGACACATCTCCAAACGAAGAAATACCTGAAGCTGGCACCTTGAGAGAAAAAAAAAACTTGGTCATATCTACTTTGGATGTCACTAAACGAAAAGCTCCTTCCTTAAGCATAGATCTATTTATATAAGAAACAACAATCAAAAAGGAGAAAAGCCAGTGCCTTTTCTAAAAAACTGATAAAGTTATTAGATAAATAGGTGATTCAAGCTGCATATTATAACATCAAAAAGAATTGGCTACAAAAGCATCTTCATGCAATTGGTAATCTTTTTTTTTTTTCTTTTTTTCTGCAACAGGGTCTTGCTCTGTTGCCCAGGCTAGAGTGCAGTACTGGGATCATAGCTCACAGTAGTCTTGAATTCCTGGGCTCAAACAATCCTCCAGCTTTAGCCTCCCAAGTAGCTAGGGCTACAGGTATACACCACCATGCTCACCTAATTAAAAAAATTTTTTTGGTAGAGACATGGTCTCACTATATTGCCCAGGATGGCCTCAAATTCCTGGCTTCAAGCAATCCTCCTGCTTTGGCTTCCCAAGGTGCTAGGATTACAGGCATGAGCCACCGTGTCACAAACAATCTATTTTAAACTGATACAAGCTAATCTCACAGCTTTGTTTTGGAGAGATGATTTTTAAAAAACGGTAGTTACTTACTCTCTAACTTTGTCTTCCTTATCCAGTTTTTTTCCTAGATTCTGTCGAAGACTTTTGCTAGTTTTTAAGAGATTACTTTTTACTTGATTCAGGCAGTTCATCTAAAAATACAAAATTATTACATAGGAGAATAGTGTTACTTGTCATTATTTCTAATTTCTTTCACAGTTGACTAAAGCCCTAAGAAGGGAAATACATTCCCTTATAAACTTCTCTATTCTTTCATTTGAATGAAAAAGTGACATGAATCTTCTTCTATCTTTAAAAGGAACATGGTAAAAAAGTTCTTTTGAGAGCTAGTGGGCATGGATAAAACAGGCCTGCCCTAAATAAAGTGTCTTAAAAGAAATGTTCCACAAAGCAGTGATTAAGAAACCTAAGTATTATAAACAAATCCTCCTGTTTGCTTTAGAGGAGCTCTGTGATGGCCACTGAACATGAATAAAACAACATGGTCTAAAAACAGTGGTTTGTAACACTCCCAGTGCCAAAGAATTATCCAGGGGGCTTTTTAAAAGTACCAACCCCGGCCGGGCGCGGTGGCTCAAGCCTGTAATCCCAGCACTTTGGGAGGCCGAGACGGGCGGATCACGAGGTCAGGAGATCAAGACCATCCTGGCTGACACAGTGAAACCCCGTCTCTACTAAAAAATACAAAAAAACTAGCCGGGCGAGGTGGCGGGCGCCTGTAGTCCCAGCTACTCGGGAGGCTGAGGCAGGAGAATGGCGTGAACCCGGGAGGCGGAGCTTGCAGTGAGCCAAGATCACGCCACTGCACTCCAGCCTGGGCGGCAGAGCGAGACTCTGTCTCAAAAAAAAACAAATAAAAAAATAAATAAATAAATAAAAGTACCAACCCCAGAGATCTGTTTCAGTTCGTCTGGAGAGAGCAAGGCATCTATATCTATCTATATCTATATATTTTATTTATTTATTTATTTATTTATTTATTTTATTATTATTATTTTTTTGATGGAGTCTCACCCTGTCGCCTAGTCTGGAGTGCAATGGCACGATCTTGCCTCACTGCAACCTCCACCTCCCGGGTTAAAACGATTCTCCTGCCTCAGCCTCCCAAGTAGCTGGGATTACAGGTGCCCACCACCACATCCAGCTAATTTTTGTATTTTTAGTAGAGACGGGGTTTCACCATGTTGGCCAGGCTGGTGTCAAACTCCCAACCTTGTGATCTGCCCACCCTGGCCTCCCAAAGTTCTGGGATTACAGGTGTGAGCCACTGCGGCCAGTTGGCATATACATATTTTTTAAATGTTGTAGGTGATTCTAAAGTATAGCCAGGGTTAAAAACCACTGGCTTAATCATACAGCTAACATATAGCTCACATGAAGAAAGGCTTTTCATTAGGAGACAATTATATGTAATTATCCCCACTCACCCCATCTCTTTGATTTTTGCCTTACCAGTTCACCATATCCACCTTCTGAGATCTGGAATTGTACTTACTCCCTTACTCATTTTACCATTTTTGAATCACGTATGGCATAACAGACATTTTCCAACACATTAACCAAATCCACCAACAACCAACCAACCACTACATCTATGACAAACAACAATATTCGGATTCTCTTACTTCTAATTCCTTGGTGCCTTTTGATTTTAGGAACATTTTAATGGTTGAGATCATGTTTCGAGCACATGCATTCAACATGATTTCTCCTGTGGCCACAGTTTTTTGGTAATTTTCACATATATATGATAGTAGCTCTTCCTCGGTTTTAAAATCTGTGAAAAAAATAAAATAAAATGGATTAATCAAATCTTGCTCAAGTCCGTGTATTATTTAGGCCAGTAGTTGTCCACTGGGGAAAATATTTCCTTGCAGGGAACATTTGGCTATGTCTGGATTGTCAAGACTGATGGCGGTGGGGGCGAAGGTGGCTGCTGGCATCTAGTATGTAGAAGCCAGGGATGCTGTTAAACATCCTACATTGCATAGGACAGCCCCACAACAAAGAATTATCTGCTCTAAAATGTCAATAGTCCAGACATTGAGAAAGTACAAAGACAAGTGATTAACTTAATTTTATTTTATTTGAGACAAGGTCTCACTCTGTCACCCAGGCTGGAGTGCAATGACACAATCTCGGCTCACCACCACTTCCACCTCCCAGGCAGGCTCAAGTGATCTTCCCACCTCAGCCTCTAGAGTAGCTGGGACCACAAGCATGTGCCATCACACCTAGCTAATTTTCTGTATTTTTGGTAAAGACAGGGTTTCATCATGTTGCCCAGGCTGGTCTTGAACTCCTGAACTCAAGCCATCTGCCCGCCTTGGCCTCCCAAAGTGCTGGGATTACAGGCATGAGCCACCATGCCCAGCCAAGTGATTAATTTTTAAGGCTCTGTATACCAAGTGTAAGTGTTAACAATTTAAAGGTAGGAGGCCAGGCGTGGTGGCTCATGCCTGTAATCCCAGCAGTTTGGGAGGCCGAGGCAGGCGAATCACCTGAGGTCAGGAGTTCAAGACTTGTCTGGCCAACATGGTGAAACCCCTTCTCTACTAAAAATACCAAAAATTACCCAGGTGTAGTGGCACGCGCCTGTAATCCCAGCTACTCAGGAGGCTGAGACAGGAGAATCGCTTGAACCCGGGAGGCAGAGGTTGCAGTGAGCCGAGATCGCACCATTGCACTCCAGCCTGGGCAACAAGAACGAAACTCCGTCTCAAAACAAACAAATAAACAAAAAATTTAAAGGTAGGAAGAAATAAAACTGTCTTTGGTGATATGACATGATTAGAAAATCTGAAAGAACAAACAATAAAACTCCTGGAACTAACAAGTGATCATAGCAAATTTGCAGGATACAAGATTAATACATAAAAGTCCATTGCTTTCCCATATACCAGCAATATACAAGCAGAATTTAAAATTAAAAACACATTACCATTTAAATTAGCACCCCCCTAAATATGAAATACCCAGGTATTAAATCTAACAAAATTTGTATAAGGTCTATATAGGGAAAACCACAAAATTCTGTGAACGAAATCAAAGAACTAAATAAGTGGAGAGATATTCCATATTCACAGCAAGAAAGACTCAATACTGTCAAGATTTCAGATTCCCAATTTGATTTATAGATTCTATGCAATCCCTATCAAATTAGTTATTTTCTGCATATTGACAAACTGATTCTAAAGTTTATATGAAGAGGTAAAAGATCCAGAATAACTAACTCAATATTGAAGGAGAAAAACAAAGTTTGAGGACTGATGGTACCAAACTTCAGGACTTACTATAAAGCTACAGTAATCAAGACAGTATGTGTGGTATTAGCAAAAGAATAGAGAGATCAATGTAACAGGAGAGCCTGGAAATAGACCTACATAAATATAGTAAACTGATTTTTTTTTTTTTTTGAGACAGAGTCTTGCTCCGTCACCCAGGCTGGAGTGCAGGGGCGCAATCTCAGCTCACTGCAACCTCTGTCTCCTGGGATCAAGCAACTCTCATGCCTCAGTAACCCCAAGTAGCTGGGACTATAGGCGCCTGCCACCATGCCTGGCTAATTTTTGTATTTTTAGTAGAGACAGGGTTTCACCATGTTGGCCAGGCTAATCTCGAACTCCTGACCTTAGGTGATCTGACCCCCTTGGCCTCCCAAAGTGCTGAGATTACAAGCGTGAGTCACTGCACCTGGCCTCAACAGATCTTTGACAAAGGAGCAAAGACAATATAATAGTGGAAGACTAATACAATCATCTTAGTAATAGATAAAAGCGGCAGAAAAAATGTACGGACGTGTATAAAACCAGATATTCAACAATTAGAGAATACACATTATTTTCAAGTGTACATAGAATATTAATAAAACTTGACCAAACATTAGGTCAGTTTCAGCAAATATTAAAGAATCAATCTTACAGACCACATTGAGCAGAGTCCAAGAATATTCAAAGCTAATTATAAAACACTTCCTTATATTATGGATGTCAGAAAATACTTATAAATAAGTATCAATGAAAATAGAAAATAGCAAATATATAATGCAGTTAGTTAGTTACACTTAAAGAGAAAATGTACAGACTTTAGACTTAAGTGATTATTTTGTAAAGCAGATAAATTAAAAACAATTAACTAGCTAAGGGTCCAACACATTAAGTACTATGAGAGAGTAAACCCCAAAAATAAAGGCAGAAAGGTAATCATAAAGAACAGAAATGAATAGACAATGCAACAGCAGCAATAAACAGAAACAAAAGATGGTTCTTTGAAAAGTCAAATAATGCCGGACACGGTGGCTCACACTTATAATCCCAGCACTTTAGGAGGCCGAGGCAGGCTGATCACCTGTTAGGAGTTCGAGACCAGCCTGACCAATATGATAAAACCCCATCTCTACTAAAAATACAAAAATTAGCTGGGTGTAGTGGCATGCTCCCGTAATCTCAGCTACTAGGGAGGCTGAGACAGGAGAATTGCTTGAACCTGGGAGGAAGAGGTTGCAGTGAGCCAAGATCGTGCCATTGTACTCCAGCCTGGGCAAAAAGAGCAAAACTCTGTCTCAAAAAACAAAAAAAAGAAAAGTGAAATAAAACAAAATTCTATAGCAAGATTGAGCAATTAAAGAGAGAGAGACAGAAGGCATAAATATTAGACATAAAATAGCAGGAATTCAAAATACTATTAAAAGTAAGGTCTAATTTGTTTCCATAAAGGTATCTAGTTGTTCCAGCATCATTTATTGAAAAGATTATCTCTTTCTTACGGAAGTACTGGGGCATCTTTGTCAAAAATCATTTGCCCACTATTGTGCAGGTCTATTTCTGGACAAAATCTAGTCCAGAAATTATGTTCCCACCACACTGTCTTCAGTACTGTTGTTTCTGCCTTCCCTTGCATGTATCAACCACATTTCACACACTTTTACTAGCCCACTAAAGGTGTTCTGCCTTATTCAAACTGATTATCATCTATGGCTCTCACATTCCACAGGAAAAAAAAAAATCTTTAAAGGAGCATAAAACTTACACTCCAGAATTTTCTTTCTTTCTTTTTTTTTCTTTTGAGACAGTCTTGCTCTGTCTCTCAGGCTGGAGTGCAGTGGCGCAATCTCGGCTCACCACAACCTCCGCCTCCCAGGTTCAAGCGATTCGCTTGCCTCAGCCTTCCAAGTAGCTGGGACTACAGGTGCGCACCACCACGCCTGGCTAATTTTTGTATTTCCAGTAGAGATGGAGTTTCATCAAATTGGGCAGGCTGGTCTCGAACTCCTGACCTTGTGATCTGCCCGCCTCGGCCTCCCAAAGTGCTGGGATTACAGGCGTGAGCCATTGTGCCCGGCCCACTCCAGAATTTTCAAAAGAACTCAGAGATGACATCGAAACACAGCACAATTCAATTTATTATTTTTTTTAAAAAGGAAAGAAAAAAATAGGAAAATAGAAGCTGCTGGATTAAATTAGTCCCACCTTTGAAAGATGTCAATAACCTAGCCCTAGATTACTCATAAACCCTTTTTCTTCTCCCTTTATTCACAAATGTAAAACTTCTTTAACCATTTGTCCTATGCCCAAGCCATGGGCCTTCTTCTTTGTGACTTTGCTTATGCTAATTCTCCACCTGGAATGCTCTTTTATCTTTCTGTCTTCTAACTCTGCCCATTCTTGGAAGTCTAGCTTGGACTCCAGTGGTTCCTAGAAGCCTTCACAGCTTATCCAGCCCTTATCTTCCCTGTCTGAACTCCTACTCTAGACTTTACTTCCCAAATGGGCTTGTATTTTCTGTTTTAGACTTTTGGCTCTCTTCTTAGTTCTATTAGTTCATTTTATATATATATATACACACACACATATATACACACATATATATGTGTATTTGTTTATTAGTTCATTTGTTTTATCTTTGTAGCTAGATCATAAATCTAAGAATAGGACATTATCTTATTATTTATTGTATTCACCATAACACCTTTTTGGGCATGTAGCAGATAGTCAATAAACTAAGGGTATGATTAAAATTTATTTTTAAAAAAGAGGAGTATAAAAGAGTAAATTACAGACTAAGAGGAATACCTTTAGGTTTAGAACTTCTTAGTGTTCTTCCTCTATCTTCCAATTTATCTACTGTTCTCCCACTGGGTATCTTTTGGGTTCCTTTCTCCCCAGCCACATCCGGACTGCCATCTGGATGTAACTTCTGGGCCTTCACATTCAGCCTTGCAACATTCAACATCTTTAAGGAACGGCACATGGTATTCATCTTCTGTCTCACTGGAGTACGAGGGACACCTCCTACCAAAACATCAGAGGAGGGAAAGTAAATTGCCTTCCACTTCTGTGGAATCAAGAACTACTTTAATTCAGATTACTGTGAAAGAATATCAAAATGAAGCATATCCCTCCAGAATGATTTGAATTAGGAAATACTTGCATCTCTTTCTGCCCACACACAGGGTAGAAAGAGAACCTTTCTTTTAACCAAAGTTTAGGAACTAAACATCTCTATGTGATTGGATTGGAACTAAACATCTCAATGGATGGCTTTCCCATAAGGCAAATGCCAAACAGACTTATTTTGTTGTTACCCAATGGCCACCAAAAATGGTGATGAAACTTTTCTGAATGACAATTTAGCAATCTACATAAAGAGCCAGTTTTCATACCCTGACACAGTAACTGGTTCCTGGAAACTTCTGCTAAGGTAATTACTTAAAAAACAAATTATATGCATAATGTATACTACAGTATTATTTATAATGATGAAAACTGAAAGCAATCTAAATGTTCAACCTGAGAATTTTGTAACTTTAGTTAATGAGGTGGAATAATATCTAAAAAGGCAAGATAGCAAAAGAAAAAATACTTATAAGCAGAACACAAAGTTGTATTTGAATTGCCGGGCGCGGTTCTATCACTTTAATTAAAAATCGAGAATCCTGGCTAACATGGTCTTTATTCGTTAGGCTGAGGCAGATAAGAGGCGGAGCTTGCAGTGAGTGATCCGGCCACTGCACTGCAGCCTGGATTTTCAAAAAAAAAAAAAAAAAAAAAAAAAAAAAAAAAAAAAAAAAAAAATCACTATTGAACTAATGTAATTATTTTAAAATTTAATTATAAAAATTTGCCCTTCTTTATTTAGTTACCATTTCAACCTCATTTCAGGAAATGCCAATCTTTTAAAATGTAGTCTCAGAAAACAATGCCTTAAGAAACAGCCCTTCTAGGTGCATACGTTTCTTTTTGCTGTCTTCTTGATGAGTTATGGTGGATTCTTCACGAGATTTTCTCTGGTAGAGCTCGGCAAGGCAATGTGTTAATTCACCTTCAGTTTTGGAAGACTCTTCCTTATTAGCTGAGGCAGCCTGTAACGACCTGTAAAGTCAAGATGTCTAGAATAAAATCAAAATTCTAATTTTGCAAAATGCTTTAGAAATAAACAACACTGAAATACCCACTGTCCTCTAAAAAGCTAACCAAAAGATGTCCCCACAAGATGCCTTCAAAAATATATTTTCTTAGGAGAGAAAATGTCTCTCCTCTCATTTTTGATTTGAACAAATGCAGGAACCAAAGCTGTCTTGTTTACAAAACCATTAACTATTACATATAATATTGACTTTTATTAATAGGATTCTTCATGAATTAGGGTACAAGTCTAATTATGGCAACTATTTCACTTCAGGTTTCCATAGTTATTTTTTACTCAGTTTCCATATATCAAAGTAAAAAATGATGTTAATACATTGTAGTAAGTATTGCAATGACTTCGAATAATTCTTTCACATTGTAATAAACTAATTTGGGATTGATGAGAAGAGGAGGAAGTAGGGCAGGCAGGAGGGGTGATTAGTTATTAAATGCTTTTCCACCTAGAGCTAAATATGTCATTAACGAAATTATGAAAATGGCACAACATTCAAAATGTGTTATTTGTATTTTAATACCTTCCATTATCTGATATATCTGATTAAAAAGTGGAAGAAAGTTACGGTGACATTAGTTGAACAGATATTACAGGGTGGAATACGTGCTGGGTCTATCGGTTTCCTCCATACAGCCAGTATGAAGCAGGTTAATCCTCCCTAAGTGTGCTGGTGCTCTGTCGCCCATCTTGGAGTACAGTGGCACGATCTTGGCTCGCTGCAACCTCCACCTCCTGGATTCAAGTGAATCTTGTGCCTCAGCCTCCCAAGTAGCTGGGATTACAGACATGTGCCACCATGCCGGGCTAATTTTTTTGTATTTTTAGTAGAGACGGGGTTTCACCATGTTGGTCAGGCTGGTCTTGAACCCCAGGCCTCACATGTCTGCTGGCCTTGGCTTCCCAAAGTACTGGGGTTGCAGGTGTGAGCCACCATGTCGGGCCTGGATTTTCCATAAAGACAATCATACTATCTTCAAACACTTCAATATTTACACCTTATAACAATACTTAGAGATAATTACAAAAAAAAAAAACATGGGCCACATTTGTACATTAAAAACTACAAAACACTGAGGGAGATTAAAGAGAGACCTAAATAAATGGATAGCTGCACCATCCGTTCACGAATCGGATGACTCAACATTGTTAAGATGTCAGTTCTTTCCAAATTTATCTACGATTCAAGGTACTCCTAGAGTTTCAACAGACTTGTGTGTGCGTGGAAACTGACAAGCTGTTTCTGAAGTTTATATGAAAATGCGAAGTATCTAAAATAACCAAAAAAAATTCTAAAAAAACAAAACCAAAGTTTAGAGGACTTATACTACCTGATTTAGTGACTAGTGCTATAAAGCTACAGTATATGGTATTGCTGTAACGCAATATTGAAGATAATGTCGTATTAACATAGTTTCTGGACTGTATTCTGTCTAGAAATCAATCTGCACAAAGGTGGCCAGTTGATTTTTCATAAGGTGCCATGGTAATTAGTGGGAAAAGATAGTCTTTTAGCAAATGGTGTTGGAACAATTGAATGGATATCTGTGTGGAGAAAATAAACGTCAACCATACCTCTTAATAATAGGTTGAATTTCTGCCGTATCGTTTACATTTCTAATATTGTTTGTCTTTTAATTGCTTGATCTTGCTATAGATTATTTTATTTGGCTTTTCAAATAACCATCTTTTGTTTCTCTTGATCACTTACATTTATTTGTTTTCTATTTAATTTATTTCTGTTCTTATCTTCATCGCTTTCCTTCTTTTGTAGGGTGGAGGTTACTCTCTTGTTTACTTCTCATGTTGGATTCTTAGTAATTGATTACTAACATTTTTCTTTACAAAAATAGTCTGCAAATACTTCTTTAAGTATAAATTCAGCTGCATTATTCAAATTTGCTGTTTTCTATTTGCGTTGATACTTAGTTATAAATATTTTCTCACTTTCATAATATAAGGGAGTGTTTATATTTAACTAGACGAATTACTTTGGTAAATTTTAAAGAATTTTTAGCATGTATATGTTTATATATTGTTAACATATTATCTAACATACTTTCACAATATATACTAAGTATGAGAGTATTTTATCTTTGTAATTAGTTTTTAATACTATTAGACTGTACTCAGAGAATGTGGCCTGTTAAGAAAAAAATGCAGATAAATGAACATTGATTTTAATAATTAATACTCAGAGATATAAAAAAGTTTTACCCAAATGACTCCATCAAATTGGAACTAGCACCACGGATGTTACAGAAAGGAAACCACTTTTCCACAACAGCTGGACTCCAGGGAGTGGTGTGGCCAAGTTCCTGCTGGGCCCACTCTGGAACAGGAGAAGCTATTGGAGCAAAGGAACAGAGGCAGGAGAGGAAACCGCATAAGAACCAAAGCAGAGAATTCTAAGCACTTGCTCTTCCCCTGGACTGACTGCATCCCTCCAAAGGACATACAAAGTGCATTTGTTCTCCGGCTAACATTTGTTCTCTGGCACCACAAACTGCTACAGGCCTATGTGGTAAATAAAAAATGCTACTGAAAAACATACAGATACAATTTAAAATCTTTTGTTATTACTGGCTATAAATCCTCTCATCTTATTTCTGAAATGTTCCTCTAACCAGGTTAAAAATATATATTGTTCTTCTATTTATTTATTTATTTTTTTGAAACAGAGTTTCACTCTTCTTGCCCAGGCTGGAGTGCAGTGGCATGATCTCGGCTCATGAGCCGCAACCTCCGCCTCCCGGGTTCAGGCAATTCTCCTGCCTTAGCCTCCTGAGTAGCTGGGATTACAGACATGTGCCACCACACCCAGCTAATTTTGTATTTTTAGTAAAGACAGGGTTTCTCCATGTTGGTCAGGTTGGTCTCAAACTCCTGACCTCAGGTGATCCGCCTGCCTTGGCCTCCCAAAGTGCTGGAATTATAGGCCTGAGCCACCGCGCTTAGTCCTGTTCTTAAAAATGGCTTTGTACGGTTGCGCACAGTGGCTCACGCCTGTAATCCCAGCACTTTGGGAGGCCGAGGTGGGTGGATCACCTGAGGTCAGGCGTTTGAGACCAGCCTGGCGAACATGGCAAAGCCCCGTCTCTACTAAAAGTGCAAAAATTAGCTGGGTGTGGTGGCAGGTGCCTGTATTCCCAGCTATTCAGGAGGCTGAGGCAGGAGAAGCTTGAACCCGGGAGGCAGAGGTTGCGGTGAGCCAAGATCACGCCACTGCACTCCAGCCTGGGCAAAGAGCGAGACTCAGTCTCAAAAAAAAAAAAAAAAAAAAAAAAAAAGGCTTTGTACAATAATAAATATACAGTAACAAAACTGCAGAATATCACAATTCTGTTGCACTGAGTAGGTAAATTGGAAATAGGAAGATGTGGCTCTGCGTTGGGGAGTGTAAGGGTAGAAGGTTCTCTTAAAATAAGCCTGATGGAGGAGGTGGTTGGGGGAACAGTAACAGAAATTTCAGTGAACTCTGTGATTCTGAGAGGTCCATCTAAGACCCTAGACAAATGAAATGTTAGACATTAATGAAGTCTTGGGGAAAAAAACCCAAATATTTAAAATGTATTCAAACTTATTGAGACAACCAAGTTTTAGGCCTTCTTTCAGTGAGAGAATTCAGAGATAAATACAATGCCTACTTGGAAAGGAGCTCCCAGGATAGGAAGAGTAGGTCCACTCTTGTGAAGTCATGGAGATAGTATAAATGTTAGCATATGCTAACTCTGTCTAGATGGGCAAGGAAGGTCTCATGGAGAATGCAGTATTTGGGCTAGGTTCTAATGCAGGAATAGGATCTCACCCAGATGGAGCATGGTGGGGAGACTGGACAACAAGCTGGCACACTGATTTATAACCTGGAAGAAACTGTGGGCCATGCTACAGCAGAGAACTTGTAAAATACTGCAGTTCTTCCTTTACCAAATTCCAAAATACAGTTTTCTGAGCTGCTTCCAAGACTATATACATAGTTAAGATACAGTCTGTTCTACAATACAAAACTTTCTACAAATAGCCTACACACAATTGATAAGTAAGGTAGTGACATTAGTACAAAATATTATGTTGCTTTGGTTATGTGATCATTCCTAATGTGCTATTATTTTATACCACCAAGTAGCAGCAGCTGAATTCAAAGTGCACAAACACAACTAAATACAAACAGCCAGAGGAGCACAGTGCTGTACACTACACCCTTTCTTTTTTTTTTTTTTTTTGAGATGGAGTCTCACTGTTGCCCAGGCTGGAGTGCAGTGAGCAATCTCGGCTCACTGCAAGCTCCGCCTCCTGGCTTCACGCCATTCTCCTGCCTCAGCCTCCAGAGTAGCAGGGACTACAGGCACCCGCCACCACGCCCGGCTAATTTTTTGTATTTTTAGTAGAGATGGGCTTTCACCATGTTAGCCAGGATGGTCTCGATCTCCTGACCTCGTGATCCGCCAGCCTTAGCCTCCCAAAGTGCTGGGATTACAGGCATGAGCCACCATGCCCAGCCAACTACGCCCTTTCAACTCGTGTTCTTCTCCTTGGCTGTTTGGCCACATGCACTTTCCTGGAAGTGCTTATGATGTAGTTCCCTATCGTCATTGGCCCGTCTCCATAATACCACAGCCTCAACCCTTTCATCATGCCATCTTCACCTTTCTTTTAAGGGATAAGGTATATTTATTATGGAGTTTACTTATTATGAATTTAATGTGTCTTTTAATCAAACTATAATTTTTATTAGGATTGCACTTTTTTTGTTGTTTTTAATTGAGACAAGGTCTTGCTATGTTGCCCGGCTGGTCTTGGACTCCTGGGCTCAAGCAATCTTCCTGCTTCAGCCTCCCGAGGAGCTGGGATTACAGGCACGTGTCCCCCCACCCAGGATTGCCTTAGTTTTTATCACTGCCAAAGATTTTGAGAAGTCTGTCCCAACTGTAGTTCTCCCAAAGCTATTATTTTTAGTGTAAGATTGTGTAGAATTTTTTAAACAAGCAAAAGAAACTTCACATCACATGACAGCATAAATGCCTATAATTGCATCTGCTGTTATATTACAAAATTCAGACAAGGGCAGTAAAGGTCTATGAGAATAAATATGACATGATAGTTTCTTCTCAAGTCATTGTATGCTGGATTAGGGGAGAAAGGCCAGAAATACCTGCCTCAGGCCTCCAAGTCTCAAGCCTCCCTCTGCATGGAGAGAGAGTGCCCCTCACAGAGTTACCTGCACCTCTTCCAGCAAATGCCAAACAGGAGCCCAACGCTAAAAACAAGGCCACCCTCCACTGGCCTCCCAGGCAGGACTTTGGAGGGAGCCCTAGGCCCTCGGAGTTAGATGCCCTCCTTGTAGTCTCCACGCCTACATGGGCAGGAGTGTGGGTGGGCCAAACACCCACACTTCTTACCCCCCAAACTCACAGGTTCAGCACCATTAGCTGCATTGAAACCACCAGGAATTAATCTCATGATCCCCTTGATAGCTGCTTTTTCCCATCATGCGAAGCCCTAGACCCCTAGGTCACTCCAGTCTGCCCACTGGAATCTCCTCACTGCTCCTTCCGTCTTCCATCCTGTCACCTCGGCCCAGCCCTTCCACACATAAAATCCTCCCACCCTGCCCTCTGGAACTCACTGACCCTCATCAGCAAAATCCCCTATATCCTCAATTCCATCTTCTCCTGCCCTGAACACACTGTTTCCCCTGCAGCGCTGGAGAGAGCTGACTGCTCCCCCGCAAAGCTCTTCTTCGACTTGGCCCTGAGGTGGGCTGGTATCCTCCTTGCCTCTTCCAGATCATTTTCCCTCTACCTGCTGAAAATAATGACAAAAACCCAGCTTTGAGTCTCACATCAAAGCCTATACTCTCATAGTCATCTAACAAGCCTGGATCACTCCCCCTTACTCCTCAAAGACTGTTAGCTCCCGACTCACCACCATCAGTCTCTCCAGTACTATTTAGTCTTAACTCTGGATTATTTCAATACACACATTTGATGCTACCAACACTCTGGCCTTTGTCCCCTTGAATTCCTCGCTTCTGGTGCCCCGGTGCATTGCCATCCTTCAGTCACTCTCTCCTCCTGGTCACCACTGTCTATGATCTCAAGCACCCCACTCTGACCACCTCCATCTATTTTTTAACTCTCTCCTTTGAGCACATTGGCTCCAGAAATCCTGAGACCCCTACAACCCACTTATCTGATCGCCTGTCCTTGTTGTCCTCACTTTCCTCCTTACCCTGCCTTTTTCCATGGACAAATCCTAAATCTCTTCCCGTTCACACCTTTGAATCCCTGACCCCTCTCTAGCTTTACCGCCCTCATTTGGGAAAATCCCAACCCTGGTTAATCCAGCTCCCTGCCTACTCTGCAGCTGTGCCAGCTGGTGAATGTGGTTGGAGGAAGGCAAGCCCATAGAGGGATCTCACTTTACCTTCACGACCATCCCAGCAACCTTCCACCTTCCTGCTATCTTCACCCTCTCACCAGCCACTTCCTTCTCCCCTCTCTCCTCAGCCTCCAGCATCTCCTTAAGTCTTCATTTTCAGCTGATGATGTCACTTCCTAACTCACTAAAAAACCTGAAGCAATCAGAAGAGAACCCCATACACTCACACCAACATCACTCACCTCGGCACCCCAGCCCTTATATTTTTGCCTTCCCCCAGTTGTCACAGATGAACTGTGCTTGTTCCCAAGACCAACCCCTCCACTTGCGCTTCCTCGAAGCCCTCTAACCAACAATTCTCTCTATCCCCTGCATTAATTTTTACCATATTATCTCATCAGCATGCAAGCAGGCTATTATTATTTCTAAAAATCAAAACCAAAAACCTTGACCCTTCTTCCCTCTGTAGCCACTGTTTTCATTACTCTAATATCTTTTAGATCAAAACTACTACAAAAAATTGTCTGTACTTGCTGTTTTCCTCTTTTCAGTCTCTCCTGAACCTACTCCCACTCACATTTCTACCCTCACAATTCCACCAAAACTGATATCACAACCATCACGTTGTGATGGTATCACGAGCATCCACACTGCTCAGTTGAATGTCAGCTCCCAGCCTTCATCTTCCTTGGCCTATCAGTAGTAAATAACCCAGTCAAGCACTTCCTCTCTTCACTTGGCTTCCAGGGTACCACAATCTGGGTGTTCTTTACCTCAGTGACTGTCCCCCTTTTGTCTCCTTTGCTGGTTTCTCTCTCCTCATCCCCCAGACTGCTTAACGTTGGGATGCAGGGGTTAGTCCTTAGTCCCCTTCTCTTTCCCATCTATGCCCACCCCCATGGTGATCTTAACCCATCTCATGGCTTTAAACATCACTGATGACTCCCACCATCTCTAGTCCAAACAAATCTCCCAAACACAAACATGCATAGTTGATGCCTACTCAATACCATGTGTGGATGTCTAATGAACAACTCAGACTTACCATGCCCAAAACAAACCCTCCAGTCCTCACCACCCCAGCCCCTGGTTCTCCCACAGCCTTCCCCATCTCAGAAGGAAACTGCTTTCTACCAGTAACTTAGGCCAAAAGTCTCTGGCATCATTTTCAATTTCTCTATAGCTCACCCTACACATTTAATCTAACAGCAAATTTTGCTGGCTTTACCTTCAAAATATATCCAAGAGCTACAACTACTTCCAACTACCTGCATTTCCCACCATCTCTTGCCTGGATTATTGCAATATTTCTGACTGGTTCTATCCTTGCCTCAATATGGCAGCCAGAGTAATGCTGTGAAAACATAAGTCAGATCGTGTCACTGCAGAAAATCCCCAAAGGCTTCCTCTCTCACTCATAGTAGAAGCCAAAGTCTTTTCAGTACCTGTAAAGCCCTGCTGCTGGCTCTCTGCTGCTGTTTAGTCTGTTGCTGACTCTCTGACCTCACCCCCTCCTACTCTCTCCTTGCTCCTTTCACCACAGCCACAGGCTTCCCTGCAACTCCTCTAACACCCTTCTGAGCCTTGGCACTTGCTATTGCCTCTACCAGCAACTCCTTGCCATCACTTCCTTCATGCCTTTGCTCAAATATTATTTTTTCAGCAAGGCCTTCCCTGACCACCCTACTTAAAATTGCAACCCTCCCTACCCTAACACACCCCATTCCTTTGTTCCTGCTTTACTACTATAACTTTTGTCTCTTTAGAATAAACTGTAATTTTCCTGACTTACTGTTTTGTCTCCCCTGACTAGATAGTCAGCTCCATGGGAAGATATCTTTGTCCATATTGTTCTCTAATATAGTCCCAGTACCTCAAACAGTGCCTGACATACAGCAGGTACTCAAATCTGTTGAATAAATGAATGAATTAAAGAAATATCAAGTTGACATTTAAATCTACCTAGTATAAATAAAGTTTGTAATACTAATATGATACAAACCTTATTTATGCTAGGTAGATTTAGTAGTAACAATGCATTTAGTTGCAATGCCAGTAGTAACAATGCAATGCAGGGTAGATAGAATCACAACAGTTTTATATGCAGTATTTATTAAATATATTAAAAACCATGACTTCGATTTCAGACTGGTTTCATGGAACCTGCAGCCTCCTCAGAAGTACTTAAGGAATTCTATAAACAATAATGATTTAAACTGCCTGAAGTATTGTAGCTTTCTTTTATCTGTGTTATAACATATTGGGGTTTTACTAACTGCACAGTGAAAAAGTCCCAATGCTGGAAAAGACTGCAAACCACCCTAGACTATGTTAGTTACTGGTTTAGGAGCTTACCAGCAGAAGCAGTATCTGCAAGTGAATCATGAGTCTGATTCAATATACCATCCACAACATCTGAGAAAAGGGAAGCTGTGTCCCGGGGGCTGTCAGTCACAGCTGTTTGGAGAACATGTCGTTGAAATTCAGCCTCCTTGGCGCGGAACACAGTGAGGATTGTAGCATTGGCAGAGAGCGGGGAAATAACTCCAGTGATGGGGGGCCAGCCTTCACCAGGGTCCACATCAGCAACCTATGTGAGAAGTTCTAATTAGTTGAGAATATTATTGTCAATATGCCTAAAGAAGAATGTAGTGTACTAAAAGACAGAATAACCATTTTCCCAATGATTATTAATGTGAAAACTATGAAAAAAAAAAAAAAGAGATAGATTTGATAATTATTAGAGGTAGAAGGGAATTTATTAATCACAGAGTCCTAATATTTCTATTTACAAATAAGTAAAACCTGGCCGGGCGCGGTGGCTCAAGCCTGTAATCCCAGCACTTTGGGAGGCCGAGACGGGCGGATCACGAGGTCAGGAGATCGAGACCATCCTGGCTAACACGGTGAAACCCCGTCTCTACTACAAAATACAAAAAAACTAGCCGGGCGAGGTGGCGGGCGCCTGTAGTCCCAGCTACTCGGGAGGCTGAGGCAGGAGAATGGCGTGAACCCGGGAGGCGGAGCTTGCAGTGAGCTGAGATCCGGCCACTGCACTCCAGCCTGGGCGACAGAGCGAGACTCCGTCTCAAAAAAAAAAAAAAAAAAAAAAACAAATAAGTAAAACCTGACATTACCAGGAATATTTACTAGGTATTTACTATGTGCTCATTGAATCCTCACAATCGTCCTGAGGTAAAATAATTATTATCCCCATTTTATAAAGGAGGGATTGAGGCTGAGGCAGAAGTAACCTGTTAAAGCCACCTACTTGGTAAAAGAAGATGCCAAGCATATGTGACTTTGAAACCCATGTACTTAACCATGAGGCAGAAATACCACTTGAGAGATTTATCCAGACATACAGTAGGCAGCAGAGCTGAGACCTAATCCAGATAACCGACTCCCAAACCCAGTGCTCTTTTCCTCAGAGCACACAACTCTTAGAACAGCATCTGTCCAAAGACTACTCTATTTTTCTCCAGAATATTTTACAATGGGAACCAGAAAAGAGACCCCTCCTGAGAGTATAAAGGCAAAAGACAAAGTAAGGTAAGGAATTTGCTGGTAGTTTAAAAATAATAATCACCGTTAAATCAAATCTGGATATGTATATGTTCCTTTTCAGAAGACATTTCTACATTTGTGTAACTACTGTCCAACTACTGAGTTACACAGACAATTATATTGCATTGTATATAGTTACACAACTACTATACTATTATACCTAATTTTACTGTGTAGCAGCTTTTTCTTAAATACTTATATAAAAGTAGTAAATATATAACAGAATACTTAAAAAATAATGAGAAATCACTCATCACATTACTACCCTAACATAAGCACTCCATCTGGCCAACTGCCTTCTTCCCTATGGGAATATAATTTAACTTAATTGGATTCTTGATACATGCAATTTTATAAGTTATTTCTTCTCTAATGAGCATTGCTGTCATGATACTATAATGTCGACAATATTATTTGCAAAAGCATAATCAGTTTTACTAAGACTATATTGTGTAAGGCATTTATAAACACACTTATTTCACTTTACCAGTATGTTGTTAGACAAGAATAACTTCCCGTGTTGAGGATACCTACCAGGTGTAACTCTTCAGCAGTCAGCCTGCTTACCAGCTGCTGAAATAACAGCCTTTGAGTTGCTGTGCTCTCCTCTGGACTTTGTAGCATCCAGCTGTCGGTGCCCAAAGTGCTGCTCGTTGGGAGAGACCACTGGGCCACAGAGCCTTTTAGAAAAATTCTGACTGGTTTCTGAAAATGTCTCTGATGCATGGCCAAGGGCTCTAGGGTGACTGTCCATGTTTCCTGAATCTCTTTGCCTGCTAGAAATAAAGATTAATTAGACCAGAATGCCAAATTAAAATTAAAAAGAAAAAAAGATTAAAATTCAAATATAAGGAATACATACTAAAAAGAGATTTATTAACAATAAGAAGAAAATCAAGTTGCCAGTTGAGATACTGTCACTTAGTTGAACACTTCAACCCTTATTCTACTGCCACGCCATCACAGCAAGTTCATTTAGCTCTATAGAAAAAGCTATAAACAAATGGAATTACAAAGGCAATATGTAATGGCAGAACTTCTCAGAAATTATGACTTAGAAATAAGTATTGAAGGCCAGGCATGGTGGCTTATGCCTGTAATCTCAGCACTTTGGGAGGCCAAGGCCAGAGGATCACTTGAGGTCAGTGAGTTAAAGACCAGCCTGGGCAACATGGCGAAACCCCATCTCTACAAAAAATACAAAAATGAGCAAGGTGTGGTGGCTCAGGCCTGTAGTCCCAGCTACTTGGGAGGCTGAGGTGGGAAGATCCCTTGAGCCCAGGAGGTCAAGGCTGCAGTGAGCTGCGATCTGAGCTATGATCGTACCACTGCACTCCAGCCTGGGTGATAGAGCAAGACCCTGTCTTAAAAAAAAAAAAAAAAGAGGCCGGGCGCAGTGGCTCAAGCCTGTAATCCCAGCACTTTGGGAGGCCGAGACGGGTGGATCACGAGGTCAGGAGATCGAGACCATCCTGGCTAACACGGTGAAACCCCATCTCTACTAAAAAATACAAAAAAAAAAAAAAACTAGCCGGGCGAGGTGGCAGGCGCCTGTAGTCCCAGCTACTCAGGAGGCTGAGGCAGGAGAATGGTGTAAACCCGGGAGGTGGAGCTTGCAGTGAGCTGAGATCCGGCCACTGCACCCCAGCCTGGGCGACAGAGCAAGACTCCGTCTCAAAAAAAAAAAAAAAAAAAAAAAAAAAAAAAAAAGAAAAAGAAAAGAAATAAGTATTCAAGCAATGTTTACTACTTATGAGAAAGAAGATACCACTTCTTAAATCCATAAAGTACAGTGCATCATATCTTATGAGGAGGTTAAATTCTAAAGACTGTGTAATGAAATTACATAAACAAAACTACTCTTGAAAATTCCTTAAACTGCACATAATGTACCACAGTTTTATGTATATATCTCTATGCAGTATTATTTCTGTGACTATACAGTGTATTCAGAAATGAGATTTACCATATAGCAAATCATAAGGTGAAACAAATTTAATGAAGATTCCAACATGTTTGCTTTTCCTGGTAACAGGCATCATTCTGGGTTTCTGTAGACTAATTTATTTCTTCTTTTAGTTGACCATTGTTTCTCTATGGTCTTCAATTTATCAATCTCCTCTATGAGACAATGAAATATTATACCCATGTGCTTGGGCACCTGAATAATATTACCCTGCTTTGGGAATAGCTGGTAAACTTTTAAATCAATCATTCACTTATTTTTTTTGTACACAGGCTGGCAGTTGTACTGAATTAGAGTTCAAATCTTTCCTACAGTATCTCTGATTTTGCCTTGATGTCTTTTAATTCTTTCATGACAAGCATTCATTGAGTGCCTGGGCTGTGAGAAATGCCAAAGAAGTTAAAAAGCTTCTTTGAAGAAATTAATGTAACTGAGATTTACCAAAAAAACCTTAAAATATTATTTGCTTACCTTCAACAGGCAGAAATAAGATTCCTTCCATCCGTGGAAACAAGGCCTCATACTCAGGAGAATTATAGAGCAAACGGTTTAAAGTGGCATCAGTTGGCAGCATTGAAATCCACGGAGAGAGATGAGGTTCACTTGACAGCTTTATTTCACTCCTGAGCAGCATTTCCCCAGCTTTAGCAAAATCCCAGCTGAAAGATTCAGATGGCAAAACAGTGCCACCTCCATGGTGGAGCAGTTCACAAACAGTCCAGTATCCAAGGTGGTCTGGGGATTCCCACATCTCAAATAAAATGACAAAAAACCTTAGGTTACTACACATTAGGCATTCATAAATAAAAGTAAAGGAAATCAGGAGAAAGTAAAGCTGAAACCAATATTAAAGGGTCAAATTACACAACCAATGTATTTGCTGAGCTAAACAAAAATAATGGTCAGCATCAAGCTACTGTGCAGCACCAGAACAAATTACTACCTACTATGCCTTTAAGAAAGCATTCATTTAGTAAAAATAGTACCTCATTTACATTTTTTGTCAAGGAACAGAAAGAAGTGACACAAATCACTGGGTATAGATTATAAAATGTTAGAAGGAACATAGAACCATTATACTTTAATAAAAATAACTTTTTTTTTTTTTGAGTCAGAGTCTTGATCTGTCACCCAGGCTGGAGTGCAGTGGCATGATCTCGGCTCACTGGAACCTCCATCTCTCAGGTTCAAGCGATTCTCTTGTCTCAGCCTCCCAAGTATCTGGGATTACAGAAATGTGCCACCGTGCTCGCCTAATTGTTGTATTTTTAGTAGAGACGGGGTTTCACCATGTTGGTCAGGCTGGTCTTGAACTCCTGACCTCAAGTGATCTGCCTGCCTCAGCCTCCCAAAGTTCTAGGACTACAGGCGTGAGCCACTGTGCCCGGCCTATTAATAAAAATAATTATGTCCTATACAGCACAACACAATAATGGCCAGGTGTCATGGGAGTGAGGCAGGAGCACCTCCCCTAGATGGTGGCCATTGCTCTGACTTGCCCACCCACAGCCCTGTGCAGAGGCCAGACAAACTGAGGCCTCGTCGTGTCTTTTGCCCTAACCCTTACCATAGCCTGTAAAGTCTGTGCTCTGCCTCTAATCGTTCCTCCATGGTGCTCTAAGTATTCTTCCAAATCACTTCTCTAATCATGCTACTTCTCTGAAATTCTGAAAGGCTTCCCACTGCCTCCAGAATAAAGTAACTCTTCAGCATAATCACAAAGCCCTTCACAATCCAACCCTAAACCAGCTTTTGGTACACATTATCTTCTACCCCTCATCCATTCCCACTCCTTCTAGACATATTGAACCATTTGCTATTTCCTGAACATGCCATATTTTAAGGCTTCCCTGTTTTTGCTGATTTATATTTCCTGTGCCTCCCCTTCCTTCTTCACCAACTGAATGGTTATTACATTTCTGTATCTGGCTCAAATCCTGCTTTCTTTGTAAAAGCCCTGCTTCACTCCTTCACACACAGCTGACTCTTCAGTCAACCTTCTTTCAACAAACTTTTATTGAGCAACCTCTATGTGCCATGTCTAGGATCTTGAAGTGAGGGGTGGGGTGAATAAAACAGTACCAACATAAAATATTTAACATGGCATCACAGTATAACAACAATATTCAGTTACTATGAATATGAAGGAGGAGCACACCCCTTAGAATATGCTCATCATGCCAGTTAACAATTATAAACTATAAACTGCTATGTGAATGTGAGGAATTAGAACTAGAAGGGTCTTGAACGTCAACTAGGTCATTCCCAAACTTCCTATTATAGTCAAGTTCAAAGACAAGCAGGGTATCATCCATGGTCACAGCAAGGCAATGATGGACCAGTCCAAGAACCCAGGACTGTTCTGAATAGACTGCTTTCATTTATTTTTATTTTTTGAGACAGGGTCTTGCTCTGTTGCCCAGGCTGGAGTACAGTGGCATGAACATGGCTCACTGTAGCCTTAACTTTCTGGACTCAAGCAATCCTCTCGCCCCAGCCTCCTGAGTAAGTAGCCGGGAGTACAGGCATGTGCCACCACATCTGGCTAACTTTTGTATTTTTTGTAGAGATGGGGTCTCACCATGTTGCCCAGGTTGGTCTCAAACTCCTGGGTACAAGAGATCCTCCTGTCTCAGCCTTCCAAAGCTGGGGTTACCGGTATGAAACACTAGCCCTGGCCTAGACTGCTTTTAAAATTTGGATCATGACCATCTGGTGGACTTTGATAGATTCTCTGATGGATTAATTGAGTGGTTTATGATCAGCATTAAACACACACAAAAAAAGATCCCATGTAACGAAGATAAACAATGTACTGGAGCACATTACCTTCTAATCTATCTAAACTTTTGTTTCAGTTATGCGTATCAATCTGGAAAATGCTGTATTAGATTAACCAATTAATTAGTATGTGCTGTTACCATCCATGTATCTATATCTGTGTTCACTGCTATGGAGAGAATGGTAACCTAGTTCAGACGCCATAGATCCTGATTAGGATTTGCTGCCAAAGGGACGCAAAAATTTTGTTGAAATTGTTTCAGCCAGAAGACCAGCCGGGAAAACAAACAAAAAAACCCTGCTAATGAAATGAAAGGTTAAGATGTAACTTTATGGCTGGTGGTGGAGCACCCCTCACTTTGATCCACAAGGCAGGTGGATCACCTGAGGTCAGGAGTTCAAGACCAGCCTAGTCAACAGTGTGAAAACCCATCTCTACTAAAAATACAAAAATTAGCTGGGTGTGGTGGTCGGTGCCTGTAATCCCAGCTATTGGGGAGGCTGAGGCAGGAGAATCGCTTGAACCTGGGAGGCGGAGGTTGCAATGAGCCCAGATCGCACCACTGCACTCCAGCCTAGGTGACAAGAGCGAAACTCTGTCTTGGGGGGCGGGGGTGGGGGGAGAAGATGTAACTGTAATAAGTGTTGAAAAGGACATTAAGTTTCTATGAAAGGTAATGTGTGCATGCCTTAGTCTGTTTAATGTTGCTTATAACAGAATAGCTGAAACTAGGTAATTTGTAAAGAAAAGGAATTTATTTCTTACAGTTATGGAGGCTGAGAAGTCCAAGGCCAGGGCGCTGCACTTTGCAAAGGCCTTCCTGCTGGTGGGGACTCTGCAGAATCCCAAGGCAGCACAGGGCAAAGCACTGAGCAAGTGAGCTCAACACTTTCTTCCTCTTTTTATAAAGCCATCAGTCCCACTCCCATGACACCCATTACTCCATGAGTTTTGGAGGGGAGAGATATTCAAACCATAGCAAAACATGTGATTAAAAAAAAATAACAGCCTGTACTCCCAGCACTTTGGGAGTCCGAGGTGGGGTGGATCACCTCAGGTCAGGAGCTCGAGACCAGCCTGACCAAGATGGTGAAACCCTGTCTCTACTAAAAATACAAAAATTAGCCAGACATGGTGGCACGTGCCTGTAATCCCAGCTACTCGGGAGGCTGAGGCAGGAGAATCACTTGAACCCGGGAGGCAGAGGTTGCGGTGAGCCCACATTGCGCCATTGCACTCCAGCCTGGACAACAGAGCAAGACTGTCTCAAACAAAACAAAACAAAAACAAAAATATGAACAGTATACTACAGAGTATGGTCACATTTTTCATTCGTATGTATATTATAGGATAAGTGACAGACACGTCCTAGTGGTAGTTTCAAATTTGGGGATCTGTAAATGTCCACTAGACTATAAGCTCTAAGAGAGCAGGGACTACATCTATTTGATTCCTTAGCATGCCTGGCAGGTATGGAACAAATATGTGTTGAATAAATCTAAGGCGTAAAGTTGAAAATGTGTCAGAGGTCTCTTATCCTCTATTCTATCCTGTATCTTAGAAAATATGATATCCTGTTTTATGCGCTTGGATCCCTCCGCCTCCAATGTAAGTGCAAGTTCTGTTTCTCCCAGTTATACTTCCCAAACTGTGCGCTCCCCAAGGCAGGACCTGGATTTTCTCTTCTTCCCTTTTGCCCACTCCTGGACGGAGCACTCCTCAAGGACACAGCCTAAACCTTCCTTTTGCCCAGCATGGCTGGGCAGGTTTTTGAATAGGAAATGCTAGATCTTCAGCAGAAGAAAATTCCAGAAAAGCTTAAGAGTGTCTGATGGGCATTTTCTTAGGGGAAACAGCAGATGTAAGAAGGGAAGCCTCAGAGAAGACCCATCCCCTCAGGAAGGGATCTTTAAAAATATCCAGTCAACCCACTTATTTCAATGCTATTCAAAAAAAAAAAAAGAGAGAGAGAGAGAGAGATTAAAGAGAAAAAAAGTGAGACAAAGAATCTCCAAGACCCATCAAGCCCCATCTAACTTATTTCTAGCCAATATTTAACAAAATACAATTCCAGAAGAAAGTTTTTGATGTGATATGAATTGTTTCAAACTGAGCAATGTGTTGTATACTGTGTCTAAGGCTTGACTGGCTGCCTTAAATTTTAATATTTCTAAGATTCTTTTCCCCATAAATGTTTATCATCTCCTTAAACACTTCTTGTCCTTTCCTTTTCTTGACAAACCACTGCTGCCTTATTTTGCATTTGCCACGCCTTTTTCGGGCTTTGTATGTGAAGGCACTTTGAAAATGTTAACACACCATATCATTATTTAAATACTTGCTCATTTTCCATCTGTAATCTTGCAATTTAACTCACTCCTGGGTTAGTGACATGTATTTCCATTAAGTGGAATGGCATCTTTCACCTGGTTAAACCACATTCCAAAGACTTCCCATTAATTAATTAGAACAAAATCCACATTTTTGACCTTGGCCCTACAGGTCGGCCTCTCCTGCTTTCTGACTTCCTCTCACACTGCTCCCCTTGCCTACTAGGTCTCAGCACTCCTTGCCTTTTTGTTTCTGAAACAAACTAAGTTCATTTCCAGCTGAAATCCTTACACCTGCTCATCTCTTCACCTGGAATGTTCTTTACCTACCTTTGAGTTCCTCCTCCTTCACCATTCAATTATCTGCTCAAAAAGGCCTTCCCTGCTGGGCGTAGTGGCTCACGCCTGTAATCCCAGCACTTTGGGAGGCTGAGGTTGGCGGATTGCCTGAGCACAGGAGTTTGAGACCAGGGTGGGCAGCATGGTGAAACCCCGTCTCTACTAAAAATACAAAAAAATTAGCCAGGCATGGTGGCACCCGCTTGTAATCCCAGCTACTTGGGAGGCTGAGGCAGGAGAATTGCTTGAACCCAGAAGGTAGAGGTTGCAGTGAGCCGAGATCGTGCCACTGCAACTCCAGTCTGGGTGACAAAGCAAGACTCTGTCTCCAAAAAAAAAAAAAAAAAAAGCCTTCCCTGACTATCACCCTATATACAATAACCACCTCCTTCTACTCCCATCCTCTCACCCCGTTTTATTTTCTCCAGAGCATGATCTGAAATTGTCACTTGCTTATCTGTTTAATCTGTTCCCTGCTTTGGCTAATATGTCCCCAGCAGCTCAAACAGTGTGGTAGGCACTCAATGTTACTGGCTTCTCAATGTACATTTGTTGACTAAATGAAATGCAATGAGGAGAAGGATGAAGGCAAAAATATATACTTATCCTAGCACTTAACAGGAGCAGGGGCCCTCACCGCTTCAACAAAAATCCAAATTAGCCATGTAAGACTTTAAGTTTGCAAGTATTTACTCATTTAGTCAGCAAATACTGACTGAACACCTACAATGTTTAATACACATCTGGGTGGCTGGGCATGGTGGCTCACACCTATAATCCTGGCACTTCAGGAGGCCAAGGCAGGCGGATTGCCTGAGGCCAGGAGTTCGAGACCAGCCTGGGCAGCATGAAACCTGGTCTCTACTAAAAATACAAAAAAATTACTTGGGCATGGTGGCGTGGGCCTGTAGTCTTAGCTACTTGGGAGGCTGAGGCACGAGAATCGCTTGAACCCGGGAGGTGGAGGTTGCAGTGAGGCGAGATTGTGACACTGCATTCCAGCCTGGGCGACATAGATTATCTCAAAACACACACACACACACACACACACACATATACATGCATATGTATACACACACATGTATACACATATATACATATATACACACACACACATATATACACACTCACACATCTGGGTATTGTGTTAAAACCTGCTGCCTGCCTCTGAGGTATTTTTAGACTAGATGGAGAGTGAGAGATGTGCACAATCAAAACATATGGAGAAAGGGTTAAGTGTCACACAAAAATGTGTATAGCAATTCAGACGCTGGACTGAGCAGTTGTCACTGGGGGAAGCGTTAAAGGGTAAGTGAAGTTAGGACTGGCCTGGAAGAGTGAGAACTGGCATTCCAGGCAGATTGAAGAACACACATAACACAAAACAAGCGGTCCAGACCTGTTGATTTTCTAGACTGGACTTTAATATGCTAGAGTAGATGTAGTGTGTAGGAAAATCAAGTCTGGGAAGGCAGGTAGGGCCCAAATAGTGAGGGGTCTTAAACAGTAGGTAATGAGGAACTACCCATTTTGTTGTGAAAACTGTCCCTATTTATTTATTTCCTTCCGAAGGGAGCCATAGTCATGTTAGTCTCATTCCGGGTCTGTGGCTGCTCTAAGGACGCTGCCAAGTTCTGGTTAGCGAGGAACGCACCGCGCACGCCGAGACGACTGTAACCTTCCTTACCTTAGACCATTCGGTGGTATCCACCCAGTAGAAGGTGATTTTTCGGGCGACCATGACTTCCTGGACTCTCTTGGGCAACAACTTCTCCATCACCTGCTTAGGGGTGGGCGGCAGGCGCTGGGCCTGGGCCTCGCACCCAGACACGAACTGCAGCAGCTCCCTCTGCGAGTGCGGACAGGGGGCCAGGAGGAAGACGGCGTTCACCAAGCCCCCGAGCGCGGCCTCGGCCTCCTTGGCCTCGCTCTCCACGTCCAGCAGTCTCCTCCCGCTGCTCCGCAGGATCGGCTTCGTGGGCGACGTGATCTCGGGCCGGTCCCACTGGTAGTCTAGCAGCGTCTCCATCAGGGCGCCGTGCGTGTGGGTGGCCCTGGGCGCCGGGCCGGGCAGGTGGGCGCGATCCTCGAGCCTGGCCTCCAGCTCCTCCTCAAAGTCCTCCCACGAGCGAGCCCCCAGCTCGCGGAAGTCAGACACTCGGGACGGCCGGCTCCGCGCCCCCTGCGAGTCAAAGAACTTGAAGGCCCAGTGGACCCTGGCCAGGCCGAATCGGCAACTCAGGTAGGTGAGGAGGCGCAGGGCGGCCCGCCGGACCCGGCTGTGGCGAGCGGCGCCGCCCGCGGTGTCGAGCAGTAGCATTACTTTGTGACAGCATGCCATATCGGCCGTGCCGCCGCCCCGGGGCCCCGGTCCGGGCCCGTGCCACCGTCCCTTAGTCCCTTCCTTCAGGGAACCAGCGCCATTCACTGCTTTCCTTTGGGACCCTGGTCGAAAGGCTCCCGCGCTCTTCAGGAGCTGCTGCTATTGGCGGAGCTAGTTTCCAAGGTTAGCTCCTATTGGCTGCTTGCCTTACGTAAGTTATGGGAGCAACTTCCATTTTTGGCGGTGATTGGAGGGGCAGTGGAGAAAACTTCAGTCTGATTGGTGAAGGGAGTGATGGTGGGCGGGTCTCTGTGTTTCGAGAGACGCTTAGCATTCATTGGCCTGGGCCTTCGTTTTAAATTTTAAAGAGGTGGCGCCTCGGGGGCGTGTCAAGAAGTTTCCCCATTGGAAAGAGGCCCGCATTTGTGCGCACTCGTGAGTGCGGACTGCTGGGCCACGTTTCCCAAGACCGAGGAAAACTTAGTGCGGGGAGGGAATTTGGGATGGTTTCAATCGAACTGGTTGAAATCTCTGTGGACCGTCTATGAAGTAGAATCCGACGACTACGGCTTTAATTTTCTGTAATTTAAAAAATTTTATTAAAAATTAAAGGTTCGGCCGGGCGCGGTGGCTCACGCTTGTAATCCCAACACTTTGGGAGGCAGAGGCGGGCGGATCACGACATCAGGAGATCGAGACCATGGTGAAACCCCGTCTCTACTAAAAATACAAAAAATTAGCCGGGCGCGGTGGCGGGCGCCTGTAGTCCCAGCTACTCAGGAGGCTGAGGCAGGAGAATGGCGTGAACCCGGGAGGCGGAGCTTGCAGTGAGCCGAGGTCGAGATCGCGCCACTGCACTCCAGCCTGGGCTACAGAGCGAGACTCTGTCTCAAAAAAAATTAAAGGTTCACTCCCTTTGCGCCAGGAACTTCTAGGAGTTTATCTGCAGAAGGTAATCGGAGAGCCAGATAAAAGACGTCTGTACTTCTTAGAGTTTATTTAACATCAGAAAAAAATGGAAACAGTTTGGGAATGGTTAAATAAGGTGTGGTACACGCCCAAGGGGAACATCGTGCAGCTCCTTTTTTTTTTTTTTTCTTTTTTGAGACGGAGTCTTTCTCCATCGCCCAGGCTGTAGTGCAGTGGCACAATCTCGGGTCACTGCAACCTCCACCTCCCGGGTTCAAGCGATCTTCCTGCCTCAGCCTCCTGATCTCCTGAGTGGCTAGGACAACAGGCGCACGCCACCAGGCCAGACTAATTTTTGTATTTTTAGTAGAGACGGAGTTTCACCATGTTGGCCAGGATGGTCTCGATCTGCTGACCTCGTGATCCACCCGCCTTGGCCTCCCAAAGTGCTGGGATTACAGGCGTGAGCCACCACGCCCGGCCTGGTGCGGCTTCTTAAAATAGTGTTTTATTATGTAATGTTAGGTTTAAAAAGTGGACCTCAAACAGCACCTGCAGTGAATTCCCTAACTTTTCTATCTACATATATATAGATATCTACATATATATATAGATAGATATCTACATATCTATAGATATAAATTATATGTAGATTTGCATTATAGATAGAAATTATATATAGCTATATAGATAGAATTTATACAATTATATATAGATAGGCCGGGCATGGTGGTTCACGCCTGTAATCCCAGCACTTTGGGAGGCTGAGGCGGGCGGATCACCAGGTCAGGAGATCGAGACCATCCTGGCTAATATGGTGAAGCCTTGTCTCTACTAAAAAAAAAAAAAAATACAAAAAAAAAGTATATGTAGATAGATAATCATATAGATAGAAGTTATATATAGATAGAAATGCATTTATATGCATATTTTTAAATTGTTAATATAATATTGTGTACCACAAGTTGTCTGTGATTGTCTCTCCATGTGATTTTTTTTTTTTAACTTTTTTACACTTCCTTTCGCTGGCCAACAGTCAGGCTGATTTCAGAGATGTGATATGTGCCTCTAGGATCAATGGAATATGGTATTTGGAAAGAAGAAGAGACCAAGAATAAAGGTCAGTTACCTGAATATGTGTTTAAGGAGACTGATCCAATACTCCACACCACTGAATTCTGCTTGTTGAGCAATTCTGTTTCCACTTGGAAACAGAACAACTTCCTTTATGTGCCTTGGCTTCTCCAGTCAAAGTCCTCAACAATTACTGCCTCATGTACAACAATTTTCTCTTTTGTTTGAGTTTTCTAGGGCTGCCTGCCGTAACAAAGGATCAAACCCAAAAATTGTCTCACAGTTCTGAATGCTTGATGTCCAAAATCAAAGTGTTGGCATGCACTTGCTCCCCTCCAGCCCCCATGGCTCTAGGGCAGAATCCTTCCTTGACTCTTCTAGCTTCTGATGTTTGCTGGCAATTCTTGATGTTCTTCCTGTGTCTCCTCCCATCATGTTCCCTCTGTGCATGTCGGTCTCGGTGTCCAAACTTCCCTTTTATAAAGACACCAGTCATGTTGGATTAGGGCCCACCCTAATGACTTTATTTTAACTTGCTTACTTCTACAAGACCCTATTTTCAAATAAGATCACATGCTGGGGGATGTTGGGGGATAGGACCTCAACATATCTTTTTGGGAGGACACAGTTGCAATGAGCCAAGATTGCACCATTATACTCCAGCCTGGGCAACAAGGGTGAAACTCCGTCTCAAAAATAAAAAAGAAGAAGGAAAGAACAAGTGGCTTTACAAGATTCCTGCTAAGAAGTCATATATTGGAAGTCATATTATTAATATTAACAATACAATCACAAGCAAATCACATGAAAATGGTGGATCTGACATTCTCGTTTTCCTAGTATGAGATCTTTGTTAGCCACACTTTAAGATTAAAAAAGAGAATTTGATCAAATCTTACACTTGTGTCCAAGTGAAATGTGGAATTAATAAAAAGGCTATTTGAAATGTGTATTTTTATTATAATTAATCACAAACCTTACCTAAGTGTATATTGTGCCTTGAGATGTTAGGTAAAATGATAGTATGAAGCTATCACAATTAGCAAGACATTTAAAAACTGTCTATTTTCTCTTTAGGTCACCCTTTATAAATTTCTCTTTTATGTTTTATAATACATCTTAATAGGTATCTACATATAATTTGCCAGTTAGTAAATATACATATATTAGGGGTGCAGGGTCAGCTTCTATTTCTACATATTTCAAATTACATAAAGTATAATTCTATCTTCATCAGGGAAAATGCCAAATAAATATGGAAACCACTGGTCTGCTTATGATGGTGGCTTTGGTACAAGTGATGGATATGGTGAACCATGGTTGAATTCTGGATATATAATATTTTGAATGTAGAAGTGACATAACTTGCAAACAGACTGCAGAACAGAATAATGACTTCTAGGCTTCGGGCTGAAAATGGAATGAAGGGTGGAGAAGACTCAGTGAGGAAGTGATGGGAAGGAGGGTGCAGAATATCAAAGGTTCTAGTTAACCCATGTTAGTTTGAAGATGCCTAATGGACTCCAAGCAGAGATGCCAGGTGTGTGTGCAGTTAGATATATGAGCCTGGGCCAGGCACAGTGGCTCATGCCTCTAAGCCCAACACTTTGAGAGACTGAGGCCAGTGGATCACTTGAGGCCAGGAGTTCAAGACCAGCCTGGCCAACATGGTGAAACCCTGTCTTTACTAAAAATACAAAAATTAGCCCGGCATGGTGGCTCATGCCTGTAATCCCAGCTGCTTGGGTGGCTAAGGCACGAGAATCACTTGAACCTGGGCAGCAGAGGTTGCAGTGAGCCAAGACTGCACCACTGCACTCAGCCTGGGTGACAGAGAAAGACTCCATCTAAAAAACAACAACAACAACAACAACAACAAAAAGATAATGAACCTGGAGCTCTGGGGAGAAATTGAGGCACAGAGATAATTTGAAAGGGATGAGTACTCAGCTGTCATTGAAAGCCCCAAGCCTGGATAAGAGGGTGGCAAGAGGAGTGGCCACTTGGGTAGGAGGATGCTATGGTCGGAATGTTTGTGGTCCCCTAGAATTCATATGTTGAAACTTAATTACCAAGGTAATAGTATTAGGAGGTGGGGCCTCTGGGAGGTAATTAGGTCTGAAGGGCAGAGCCCTCATGAATGGGATTAGTGCCCTTACAATAGGCGCAAGGTTCGGTGGCTCATGCCTATCATCCTAGCACTTTGGGAGGCCAAGGTGGGAGGATTGCTTGAGCCTAGAACTTGGGGGCCAGCCTAGACAACAGAGCAAGACCCTGTTTATGCAAAAATAATAATAAAAAAAAAACTAGCTAGGAGTGGTGGCACATGCCTGTGGTCCCAGCTAGTTTGGAGGCTGAGATAAGAGGATCACTTGAGTACAGGAAGTCGGGGCAGTGAGTCATGATTGCACCACCTCATTCCAGCCTGGGCAACAGAGCAAGATCCTGCCTCAAAAAAAAAAAAAAATAGACTTAAGGGAGCTCGTTTGCTCCACCCACTATGTAAGGACACAGCTAGAAACCTCTATGAACTGGAAAGTGATCCCTCTCCAGGCACCAAGTCTGCTGGTACCTTAATCCTGGACTTCCAGCTTCCAGATTGTGAGAAAAAAAAAAAATGTTGTTGTTGATAAGCCACTCAGTTTATGGTATCTTGTTATAGCAGCCCCAAAGGACTAAAATACTAAAATCAGGAGAATTAGGTGAATGTTAATCCAGTGAAAAATTGGTTTCCAGAACGAGGGGGTGGAATACTATGCAGCCATAAAAAGCACAAAATCATGTCGTTTATAACAACATGGATGCAGCTGGAGGCCATTATCTTAAGCCAATTAATGCAGGAACAGAAACCCAAATACCACAGGCTCTCACTTATAAGTGGAGCTAAACACTGGATACTCATGGACATAAAGATGGCAATACCAGACAGTGGGGACTACTAAAGAGGGGAAGGAATGAGGGGAGTAAAGGATGAAAAACTATTAGGTACTATGCTCACTATCTGGGTGATGGGATCAATTGTACCCCAAATATAAGCATCACATAATATACCCAGGTAACAAACCTGCACATGTACCCCGTGAATCTACAATAAAAGTTGAAATTATAAATAAGTAATAGAGATATAGAAAAAATTAAAAATGAAACTGGGAGAAAAAGAATGAGAGAGTTGTTTACATTTTTAAAAGTTATCTTTTAGAAATGCTGAAATATTTTACCAACAAAATGATGTAGTATCTAGGATTTCCCTCCAAACAATAGGGAGGGGAAGATGCAGAGGTGAGTCTGGGCAGGACTTCCCTACCGTGGGTTGGAGGTGGTTGGGCTGAGTGGTGTGTATGTGAGGCTCATTGTTTCATGCTCTCTCCTCCCTTTTTTTTTTTTTTTTTTTTGAGATGGAGTCTTTCTCGGGCACCAGGCTGGAGTGCAGTGGCGTGATCTTGGTTCACCACTACCTCTGCCTCCCGGATTTCTGCCTCAGATTCTCCTGCCTCAGCTTCCCGAGTAGCTGGGATTATGGGTGCGCACCACCATCCCTGGCTAATTTTTTGTATTTTTAGTAGAGAAGGGGTTTCACCGTGTTAACAAAGATTGTCTTGATCTCCTGACCTCGTGATCCGCCTGCCTTGGCCTCCCAAAGTGCTGGGATTACAGGTGTGAGCCACCACACACTGCTTTTTTTTTTCTTTTTTTTGAGACGGAGTTTTGCTCTTGTCGCCCAGGCTGGAGTGCAATGGCGAGATCTCGGCTCACTGCAACCCCTGTCTCCTGGGTTCAAGCAATTCTCCCGCCTCAGCCTTCTGGGTATGTAGCTGGGATTACAGGCGCTGCCACCAGGCCCAGCTAACTTTTGTATTTTTAGTGGAGATGGGGTTTCACCATGTTGGCCAGGCTGGTCTCGAACTCCTGACCTCAGGTGATCCACCCACCTCGGCCTCCCAAACTGCTGGGATTACAGGCAGAGCCACTGCGCTCAGCGTCATGCTCTCTCCTTCCGTACACGTTCAATATTCTCCATGATTAAAGGAGGAAGCAGCAGAGGAGCACAGGGCATGATTCCCTCTGCCACAGGCTGCTGTGAGGTGGGAAATAATGAAGGTTGAGAATGGACTGTTGGGTTGGGCAAGGTGACAGGCACTAGATTGCTTTGACAAGAGGAGTTCTGCTGGAATGGCGGGCATCCAGGAATCAGGACACTGGCAGAGGGGGTGTGAGGAGAGGAAGGCAATGAGGACAGGCCACTCTCTTGAGCAGAGCTTTTTTTTTTTTTTTTTTTTTTTTAAATATAAAAAGGAGAGCTGAGAAATGAGGTGGTAGCTAGGGGACATGAGGAGTTTAGGAAAGGGTTTTTGACGTTTTGTTAACATCAGAACATTGCAGGAGACGTTGCAGTGTGTTTGTACTTGGTTGGAAATGACAGAGATTAAATGAAAAGCTGCTGATAGAAAAACAGCATTGGGGAGAAAGAGGACTGTGGCAGTGCAGTAGCTGGGTCCAGGGTGGGCTCTGTGACAGTTTTAGGGTTCTGTTACAAAAGACAGAAGGGGAGAATGTATATTGAGGAATAACTAGCAGCCTTAGACACACTAGGATTTGGGCAGGAACAGGGGTGAAAAGATGAGGGTGAGTGGCTTGAGGATGGAAGCCAGGGAGAGGTGGTATTGATGAGAAATTATTAGGAATTCTTTTACAAGGGCAGGAAATTGGACCAGAGTGGCTGAAGTAGATTGGAGATAGGTGGCTGCTGGTGTGGGGTCATTGGTTCAGTCATGTCAGGGCCAGTGACTGTGCTGTCCTCCTCCCATTTACACATGCTCATTAACCCAGGGAGGCTGCATACACCCTGCAAGGCAATGCTTTCACAGAAACCACCCCTCCTTTTGGATTTTGACTTCCATCCCATTTGACTGAAATGGGACACATGGCTACTCCTAGCTGCAAGGGAGGCTGGGACATTGTGGGAGATTGTCATGCTGGGAGTTGAGGTGTTGGATAGATCATTTGCACAGATCCCAGGGTGCTAGGAAGGTATGAAGAATGATGATGGGACAGTGGCAGAGAGACACCGTTAGCCGTGACCAGAATACTCCGTGAATGAGGAAGAGATCTGAAGAGGACTGTAACAAAGAGGCAGGGTGTGGCCTAATGTCAATTGATTCAAAAAGGCTGGGGGTTTATGGAGGACCGGAAGGGAGGACAGCTACCCCTATCGCAGGCCAACTGGAATGAGGAGCAAGAGAGGGAAAATAGCCCTCATTTGAGGAGGCCATAGGGGAAGTGTTGCCTGCAGGCATCAGCCAGTTTTCCTACAGGGCAAGAAGGTGAAGGAAATACTCAGAGTGAAGGCGAGGGTACATGGGGTTTGTGTAAGGGTGCACTGCAAATTCCAGAAGACACCCTAGGGAGGCTGAGGAAGGGTGGGAGATGGGCTCAGCTTATGGATATGCAGAGCTGTAAGGGGTTAAAAATCTACATGAGGAGGATGACCTGAGCTTGAGGGTGTCCCAATCTGATAGTTTTAACTTTCTCTGAGGAAGGAGGCAAGACTGAGTGAGCAGGGAGTTGGAGGGGTGGGAGTTGGGGGAAAGAGGAGAAGGTTAAAAGTAGCTTCTACAGAGAGTGGAAGGTGAGTTGGCCAGGCAGCCATGAGAAAGGCCCTGGCTGTGTTGAGGCGCCTGGCTGTAGCTTCTCTCTCGCTCTTCCTGAATTCCCCAGGTGGAATTACCACACCCTTTTCTGCATTCCTATGGCATTTTTCTAATGGAAAAATTTAAGAACAGTCTAACAGCATGGACTTTCTACCCCTGAAAAGCATATTTGTAAAAAAGCAAAATTGAACCTGGGTATGGCTCTCACACCTTCAGTTTACATCAGTGATTGGATTGAAATTGTTTTCAGTTGGCTAAACTGCTCCAGGAAAAAAAAAAAAAAAAAAAAATGTGGCGGGGGTGTGTGTTTTGTCCCAGACAACTAATAAACTCAAGATATTTTAATTAAGATGAAAAAAAGAAAGAATAGCCAGAATGAGTTGAGGAGAGGTTTAATTACGCTTGGAGCTAAATGCAATCAAATAGATTTTTAAATGGTCTCTCTGTGTGTGTATATGTGTGTGTGTGTGTGTGTGTACACTGGAAAACTCACAAAGCTACAAAGCTTGAACTGAGAAAAAGCATCTTTGTTTGCATAAAAATAATGACCTTGGACCACCAGAATCCCACGTAGGGTGTAATAGATGGTAAGATCCCCAGAAAGCCATAACCCCTAATGGCCCTACAAATGAAGTCAGACAAGATAAGGAAAAACCGAGGATCTGGCATGGATAGCTATGATCAGAGAGCAGAAACTGGCCTCTTCAGGGGTAAAAAGTACCCTCAGATCAAGGGAGCTCAAAATATCTCCCTGCCAGGATCTTGGTATGCTGTGGCCCAGCGAGTGTAGTGTTCTTCCTCTTCTTCCACCCCATACATGATAGTGTTTGTTGCACATGTTCAGTCCTTGTTCCAACAAGAGATTGATATGGGTTGTGAGATTGATATGTGTTAGATTGATATGGGCTGGCTGATAACATGGATTGGTTGTTTTTCTTTTTAACTTTTGAATTTTAATTACAGATCAAGTTTCTCTCTCTCCCTCTCTTTTTTTGTTATGGATATCTATGGTCCATCACCATTGGTTGAAAAGATTATCCATCCTTCCTTCCATGAATTGCTTTTTTACTTTTATTAAAAAATCAGACCAAGCGTGGTGGCTCACGCCTGTAATCCCAGCACTTTGGGAAGCTGAGGTGGGCAGATGACCTGAGGTCAGAAGTTTGAGACCAGCCTGGCCAACTTGGTGAAACCCCATCTCTACTAAAAATACAAAAATTAGCCAGGTGTGGTGGCACATGCCTGTAGTCCTAGCTACTCAGGAGGCTGAAGCAGGAGAATCACTTGAACCCGGGAGGTGGAGGTTGCAGTGAGCCGAGACTGTGCCACTGCACTCCAGCCAGGGCAACAGAGCGAGACTCCATCTCAAAAAAAAAAAAAAAAAATAGACCGGGCACGGTGGCTTACACCTGTAATCCCAGAACTTTGGGAGGCAAAGGTGGGTGGATCACCCCTGAGGTCAGGAGTTTGAGACCAGCCTGGCCAACACGGAGAAACCCCGTCTCTACTAAAACTACAAAAATTAGCCAGGTGTGGTTGGGCACCTGTAATCCCAGCTACTCAGAAGACTGAGGCAGGAAAATTGTTTGAACCCGGGAGGTGGAGATTGCAGTGAGCCAAGATCGCGCCACTGCACTCCAGCCTGGGCAACAAGAGCGAGCCTCCATCTCAGATAATAATAATAATAATAGTAAAATAAAAATAAAAAATAAAAATAAATAAGTAAATAAAATGGTTAAAATGTTCCTATGTGTAAAAAAAGTAAAAATATGTATATCTAATATAATAAAAAGAAATACAATGATTAAAATGGTCAGTTTTATATTATCTGTATTTATTATAATAAAAAATCTTCAAGCTAGAAAAAAATCAATTGAGCATATTTGTATGGCCTATTTCTAGGTTTTTAATGCTAGTTCACTGACCTATATGTCTGTTTTTCTGCCAGTACCACACACACCGTCTTGTAAATTACCGTCGGGAGGCTGAGGCAGGAGAATGGCGTGAGCCGAGATTGCGCCACTGCACTCCAGCCTGGGCGACAATAAATCGTCTCAAAAAAAAAAAAAAAAAAAAAAAAAAGCAGGGAGCACGATTCCTAGCACTTTATTACTTTGTTGTTCAAAATCGTTTCAGCTATCCTAGTTCCTTTGTCTTTCTATATAAATTTTAGAATAAGCTTATCTATATCTAGATTACAACTCAATCTGGGGAGAATTGACATCTTTACTATGATCCTCCCAGTATGAGAACATGTGTATCTCTTCATTTAGTTAGGTCTTCTTGGATATTTTTTCAGTGTTTTGTAGTTTTCAACATACAAGTTATGTATATGTTTTGCTAGATTTGTATCTAAAATACTTTTTTTTTTTTGAGACAGTCTCACTCTGTCGCCCAGGCTGGAGTGCAGTGGTGCAATCTTGGCTCACTGCAACCTCCGCCTCCCAGGTTCAAGTGATTCTCCTGCCTCAGCCTCCTTAGTAGCTGGGACTACAGGTGCACACTGCCACGCCTGGCTAATTTTTTGTATTTTTTAGTAGAGACTGGGTTTCACTATGTTAGCTAGGATGGTCTCGATCTTCTGACCCCGTGATCCTCCTGCCTCAGCCTCCCAAAGTGCTGGGATTACAAAATATTTCTCTTTTAAAACAATTGTATATGGTATTTTATATATATACACACACACACACACACACATAAAGGAGGAAAAAATATATACACACACACGTATATGTATATATATTTTTTCCTCCTTTATTTTATTTTATTTTATTTTATTTTATTTTATTTTTGAGACGGAGTCTTGCTCTGTCACCCAGGCTTTGAGACTCCGCCTCCCGGGTTCTGCCATTCTGTTGCCTAGTAGCTGGGACTACAGGCGCCCGCCACCTCGCTGGAGTTTTTTGTAGTAGAGGTGCGTTTCTCAGATCTCTCTGAAATCCGCCCATCTGCCTCCCTCCTGGGGGCTTGAGCCAGGCGATTTTTGTGCTTCAGCTCTGTTGCCTAGGCTGAGTGTAATCAGCTCTCTGAAACCTCTGCCTCCTTACAGGCTTGTGCCACCTGAATAGCTGAAATTACAGGCTTGTGCCACCACGCTCAGCTACTTTTTTTGCATTTTTTGTAGAGATGGGATTTCATTATGTTGCCCAGGCTGGTCTCAAATTTCTGAGCTCAAGTGATCTGCCCATCTCAGCCTCCCAAAGTGCTAGGATTACAGGTGTAAGCCACCACGCCTAGCACCTGATTTTTCCTCCTTTCTAATGTATGAGTTTAGTGCCATGTATTTTCTTCTTAGCGCTGCTTTAGTTGTGTCTCACAAATTTTCACACATTCTATTTTCATTTTCATGCAGTTCCATTAAAAAAATTTCCCTTGAGACTTCCTCTTTTGACCCTAGGATTGTTTAGAAGTGTGTTCAGTTTTCAAGTGTTTGGAGATTTCCCTGTTATCTTTCTGTTAATGATTTCTGGTTTTATTCCATTGTGGTTGGTGAATACATACTGCATGATTTCAGTTTTTTTAAAATTTATTGAGGTTCATTTTATGGCCCAGGATATGGTATATCTTGGTATAATGTTCCGTGGGCACTTGAAAATAATGTGTATTCTGCTGCTGTGAGGTGGAGTGTTTGTCTATAAATGTCAATTAGATCCTCTTCATTAGTGGTGTTTTTGAGTTCTATATTTTGATTTTGAGGATTTTCTTTTCTTTTCTTTTCTTTTTTTTGAGATGGAATCTTGCTCTGTCACCCAGGCTGGAGTGCAATGGTGCAGTCTCGGCTCACTGCAACCTCCACCTCCCAGGTTCAAGCAATTCTCCTACCTCAGCCTCCTGAGTAGCTGGGATTACAGGTGCCCGCCACCATGCCCGGCTAATTTTTGTATTTTTAGTAGAGATGGGGTTTCACCATGTTGGCCAGGCTGGTCTCCAAATCCTGACCTCAAATGATCTACCTGCCTCCCAAAGTGCTGGGCTTTCAGGCATGAGCCACCGCTCTCGGCCTATATTTTGATTTTCTGTATAGCTGTTTTATCAATTGTTGAGAGAGATGTTGAAGTCTCCAACTATAATTGTGGATTTGCCTGTTTCTCCTTTCAGCTCTATCAGTTTTGCTTCATATATTTTTAGAGCTCTGTTGTTTGGTGCATACAAATTTAGAATTGTTGTGTATCTTTGTATTCTTGGTAGATTGACCCTTTATCATTCTGCAGTATCCATTTCTAGACCTGGTGATTTGCTTTGAAGTGCTTTATCTGATATTAACATAGCTATACTTTGTTAATTTAGAATTAAGATGCTTGCATCATTTTTCATCTTTTTACTGTCAGCCTACATACATTATTATATCTGAGGAGAGTTTCTTGTAAATGACATATTGTGTCATATATTTTTAAAAAATCTTTTCTCCCAATCTGTCTTTTGATATATTGAAACTATTTACATTTAAGGTAATTATTGTATATTAGAACTTAAGTCTGCCATTTTATTGTTTGTTCTGATTTTTTTCTCTTTCTTTACCCCTTGCTTACCTCCAGGTTACTTGAACTTTAAAAAAAAGATCCATTTTGATTTATCAATTGTGTTTTTAAATGTATTTCTTTTGTATAGTTTTCTTTTAGTATTTTATCTAAGTATTCATTATGTACATATACCTTATCATGGTCTCCTGGTGAAGTATAGTAAAGTACAGAAAGCGTGCCTCCTTTTGGCCAGGTGTGGTGGTTCATGTCTGTAATCCTAGCACTTTGGGAGGCTGAGGCAGGTGGAGCACTTGAGGTCAGGAGTTGGAAACCAGCTTGGCCAACATGGTGAAACCCCCATCTTTACTAAAAATATAAAAATTAGCCGGGTGTGGTGGTGCATGCCTGTAGTCTCAGCTACTCAGGAGTCTGAGGCAGGAGAATCACTTGAGCCCAGGAGGTGGAGGTTGCAGTGAGCTGAGATCACACCACTGTACTTCAGCCTGGGCAACAGAGCAAGACTCTGTCTCAAAAAAAAAAAAAAAAAAAAAAAAAGAGAGAGAAAGAAAGCAAACTTGCCTCCTTTTAAGTCTCTTTATCCTCTCCCACTTATAATTGTCTTAAATATTTACTTTACAAATATTGATAACCACATTAGGCAATATTACAATTTTTGCTTCAACCATCAAACATAATTTAGAATACTCAAGAAGAGAAGGAAAGCTTATTGTATTGACCATATTTTTACTCTCCCCATTGTTCTTTCTTCTTTCCTGATGTTCTGAGATTCCTTATTTCATTATTTCCTTTCTGTTGTACAGTCTTCTTTTAACCATTCTTTTTCTTTTACTTTTTTTTTTTTTTTGAGATGGAGTTTCGTTCTTGTTGCCCAGGCTAGAGAGCAATGGCACGATCTGGGCTCACCATAACATCTGCCTCCCGCGTTCAAGTGATTCTCCTGCTTCAGCCTCCCAGACAGCTGGGATTACAGGTGTGTGCCACCATGCCAAGCTTATTTTTGTATTTTTAGTAGAGACAGGGTTTCACCATGTTGGTCAGGCTATTTTTGAACTCCTGACCTCAAGTGATCCACCTGCCTCTGCCTCCCAAAGTGCTGGGATTACAGGCATGAGGCACCACGCCCGGCCCGTGTAACCATTCTCTTAGGAAGTAGGTATCTGGGGGTGATGAACTCTTTTAGTTTTCCTTCACTTGAGAATGCCTTAATTTTTCCTTTATTCCTGAAGGATATTTTCACTGGATGTAGAATTCTTGACATAAAACTTCTAGACACAAAACAGTTCTCAAAACAATATTTGAAAATACTGTGCCATTTCCGCCTGGCCCCATGGGGCCTCCACTGACACCACGAGTAGGGGAACCTCTTTACACAGAGAGGTGGACGGACTTCCAGCTTCCCACTTTGCCTTCTCTGATCATCTCCAGGCAGGGAGAAAGAGGGGTGCCTCGTTCTTACTTGGTGGTGGTTAAAGTCCTGGCTCTCCACCAGGCCTCCTCTGCCACTGCCCCAGTAGGGAGGGAGAGGGCATCCTAACCTTCAGATGGATGTGGAAGTCCAGGTTCCCCAAGTGGCCTCCACTGACTTTGCAGGGGCTGGGCCTCATTGCCACTGGATGGAGATAATAGCCTCAGCCTTCCACTTAGCCTTCTCTGACACCACCCTGGCAGAAGAAGGGGCTGCCTCATTACAGCTGTGCGAGGGTGGAAGTCCAGGCTCCCACTCAGCTTTTCCACCATATGTTTACTCTGTGGAGTTTGGCTGCACTAGAGTGATTATTGTCTAAAAGTTTCTGTCTTGCTAGGCTGCTCCTTTCCTGGTCGCTTGACTCGAGAGCAGCCCTTCTTGGGGCTTCTTTTGTCTGTGTCCATTGTTGTATTAAGTTGTCAGCTTCTCCAGGATCCAGTTAAGATATAATTAAGACAAAATTAAAACCTAGAGTCTGGGTGCCATGGCTCACACCAGAATCTCAGCACTTTGGGAGGCTGAGGTGGGAGGAGCACTTGAGCCCAGAAGTTCGAGACCAGCCTAGGCAACAGAATGAGACCTCATCACTACAAAAAATATGGGTGCTGTGGCTCACGCCTGTAATCCCAGCCCTTTGGGAGGCCGAGGCAGGTGGATCACCTGAGGTCAGGAGTTTGAGACCAGCTTGGCCAACATGGTGAAACCCCGTATCTACTAAAAAAAAAAAAAATACAAAAAATTAACTAGGCATGGTGGCAGGCACCTGTAATCTCAGCCACTCAGGAGGCTGAGGCAGGAGAATTGCTTGAACCCAGGAGGCAGAGGTTGCAATGAGCCGAGATCATGTGCCATTGCACTCTAGCCTGGGCAACAAGAGTGAAACTCCATCTCAATAAATAAATAAATAAATAAATAAATAAATAAATAAATAAAAACTAAAATATATTAGCACATGCCTGTGGTCCCAGCTCCTGGGGACGCTGAGGTGGGAGAATTGCTTGGGTCTAGAAAGTTGAGGCTGCAGTGAGCCATGATTACATCACTGCACTCCAGCCTGGGCAAAAGAATGAGATCCTGCGTCAAGAAAAGAAAAGAAAAGAAAAGAAAAGAAAAGGAAAATTCAGAGAACTCACTGCCGTGTCTTTCCCTGGGTCGCAAGTTCCCCAGCCAGTCTCCTTTCCCCTCAACCTTCAGAGTCTTCTTATGTTTATTATATATGATATTCAAGAATTTTTAGCTTTACATAATGGGAACAATAGGAATCCATTTTGTGTGGAAACAGAAGTTGTGGGAATCATTGTTTTTATTAAAACTTATCTCCTTTGGGCAAAAAAAAAGAAAAAACCTTACCACATTGGGTTATATTCAAGCAATCTCTTTAAGAGTTTGCCTCATTTTCTAAACTGTGAATTCTTAGAAGGAAAGAACTGTGTTTTATTTGTCTTTGTATCCCTAGTTCTTAACAGAGTAGAGACTCAATACATTATTTTTTAAATTGAGTTGTAGTATGTTATTAAGTATTTATTATTTATCCAAAGCAAGTTAGGAATTTGTGCAGATACAGACAAGTTACCACTAGAGGGCAGCAGCAACAACCCTTTTACAAATAGCTCGGAAGCTGCATGCCACTCTGGAATTAAACCTTTCCCTAGAACTGCCTATCCTTAGTTTTCACAAGCAAAGCAGAAGCCTGGGAACTGATTGTAGTTGAGCCTCCCGGGGAGACAAAGGATCCTGGGTCCTTTGTCCAGGCTGCACCTGGAACACTGGGGCCCCATTCTTTTGGAGAAAGATGCTTCTCCCTCTTCCCTGTAAAGGGAAGAGAATTCACATATTTCCAGCATCTGGTGGGACAGTCATGATATGCTGGGTTCTCCTCACAGTGGTTCTGCAAGGCAGGCATTATTTCTTCCTTTTTTTTTTTTTTTTTTTTTTTGAGATGGAGTTCCACTCTTGTTGCCCAGGCTGGAGTGCAATGGCACGATCTCGGCTCACCACCACCTCCGCCTCCCGGGTTCAAGTGATTCTCCTGCCTCAGCCTCCCAAGTAGCTGGGATTACAGGCATGCGCCACCATGCCCGGCTAATTTTGTATTTTTAGTAGAGACGGGGTTTCTCCATGTTGGCCAGGCTGATCTCAAACTCCCGACCTCAGGCGATCCGCCCGCCTCAGCCTCCCAAAGTGCTGGGATTACAGGCGTGAGCCACCGTGCCCGGCCTACTTCCTCCCTTTTACACATGAGGAACTGAGGCTCAGAGGACCTCTCATAGCCAATAAGAGGGAGTGCTGAAGGTATGACCCAGGCCTGACTGATCCCAGTCTCTTTCCACCAGTCTACACTGCTTCCCCCAGGAGATGCAGGGACAGCCTCCTCCCTGATACAATAGACAGGAGAAGGGAGCTCCTTGGGCAATGGAGGGCCCAGCATTGTGGCAGTAGAGAGCCAGGCTAGGGGACATGGGCAGGGGAAGCTGCATCCCAGCCCTCCCTGCCCCACACCCTGCAGCCTCCGAGCCCTGAGCCCTGGGGCAGGTCTCCTGGGTACATTGATGTTTTTCTATAGCATCCATTCTGCCCAGGGTCTCAGGACTCCAGTGGTATCTGGTGGTCTCTGGGGGAAGTCATCCATTTGTGGCAGTATTTCTGGGTATGAAGAGACAGGAGTGGCCCTGAGCCATCTTTCTTTAATGTGGTGATGATCTACTCTGTGTATAAGAGCTGTGTGATCTGGGGCCAGTGCAAAGTGAAAATGCAGGACCCCTTGTTTAAAAATTAAGAATTTCAAGATGGCAACATCAGAGCAGGAAACGAAGCACAGGTGCCTGCAAAGCATGCGAGCTTATGCCATGATACATGTCACATGTCCATGAAACCAGCCCTGTCTGGGGCAGTATTAGAAATAGTGACATGATAACGGCGTCCATCTTTTAGGCACGTACTTTGCGCTATAGTCTGTCACTTTAAATATTTTATTTCTTTTAACCTTTCTAGGGCTGTTTTCCCCCCTGTGTGTTTTTATCCCTACAGTGAGAAGGTTGGACTAGACCAGTCATTCTTAACTCTAGTTACACATTAGAAGTACCTAGGGACATTAAAAAAATACCCAAAGCTGGCCCCATCCCCAGAAATTCTAATTAAACTGGACTGGGGGAGGGGTCTGGGCATGTGAGTAAACGGCTCCCTTGTTCTAAGACTCTTGTTTCTATTTGAGGGTGATGATGACAAAAATATCCTTCTCCACCTTTATAAAAGCAACCAAGGGATCCGGACCACTCTTGCTGCAGCTGGGCAGGGAGTCTTGAAGAACATGTGTTCTTGGCGGGTCTAGCTAAGGGGCAGGTCTCCTGGGGACGTTGATTTTCCTCTACAGCATCCATTCTGCTCAGGGTCTCAGGACTCCAGTGGTACCTAGTGGTCTGTGGGGGAAGCCTTCCATTTGTGGCAGTATTTCTGGGCATGAAGAGACAGGAGCGGCTTTCCTTCTGCTTCCGGGATCTTCCAGCTTGCCTAGCTTCCTTCGTAAAGCCAGAGCAATTTGTGAAAAGCTGTTATAGAGAAGAAAGCAACAGGAAAATAAAGTTGACCACACACTTTCGGAGTCCCTGGCATTGTGCTGAGGAGCGTTTGTATTTGATCCTCCAAAAAATCTTCTGGATGAGTACTTTTTTAAGTCCCCGTTTTCATAGCTCAGAAAGGATACGTTGCTAGGCATCACACAGCTGATGAAGTGGTCCCTCTACTGACTACAGGGCAGGGGACAGGGCTGTGGTTCAGAGATGCTGTGGAGGGTGGACTGGGGTACAGAAGTGGTCAGAGAGGTGCCCTGTTATCTATCTGACCCCTGCTAGCCTGAGGCCTGGGACCCTATGCTCTTCCTCAAGCTCCACCCCCTCCTACCCCAGTAGTACTCCCTGGCCAAAGAGTGTCTACAGGCCAGTGTAACCCCAGACCTCTGTGGGACTGGCCCTCCTTTTTCTAGCCAGGAGAGCTGAGCCGTGGCTGCAGCCAGCGAGGTGTGGCCCAGGCCTGTCTTATCAGGACTGCACTGAGCCCAGAAACCCCTCACCTGTGAGAATGATCTGGAACACTGGGTCCATTCACTGATCCAGAAACCCAAGGACAAAAGGCAGGTCCCCTGGGGAGGCCGCCCAGTCTCCTCACGGGAGCCCATCAGGAGATGGGGCTAACACAGACTCAGGCTGAAACTCTGTATAAAATCAAACACCTTCTCTGAATCCTAGTTATGCTACAAAGAACCAGAGTGTGGTAGCCAGGGTGGGAGCAGGCCACACCCTCATGGCCATCAGCCTCTGGCTCCACCCAATGAGGGGTAGCCTCACTTTTGAGGAAGGAGCTCAAATTCTCCTCACTACAAACACAACACTCAGAGGGGCTTGTAGAGGTTCAGGGGAGCTGCGAGGACCCAGGTGGAGGAATAAGAAGGAATGGAGACCTCAATTTCAGTTTTGGGGAGTGAGCAGGATTGCAACCTTCCTGATAGAGCCTTGACCAGAGCAGAGGGGAGGGCTGCAGCTGAGGCCCCACCCCTCAAGGAAGCCACACTGTCCCCTTCAGGACTGTGGACCTGCAGTTTACAACCTTGAGCTGGGCTAAACCAGTGAGACCTGGACCAGCTAATGAGCATAAGCAAAGATTTCTATCACGCTGTGAATTCTAGGGCTGCCAAGTGGTTTGAGAATAAAGGGCTGGAGGATCCATTTTGAATTCATTATTCAAAAGTGTAGGGTCAGATGAAAAGTGTTTTGTGAGATGAAACTATGATATGGGATGGATGGTGGTGGTGATCGCACAACATTGGGAGTATACTTCACGTACAAGAATGTCTATGGCAACCTTATTCATAATAGCCCCAAACTGGAAACAGCCCAGATGTGCATCAATAATAGGAAAATGGGTAACAGTGCTAGAGTCACACAATGAAATATTACTCAGAATAAAAAAAGATCAAACTACAGATACATGTGGTAACATAGGTGATTCTCAAAATCACTACGTTTAGTGAAGGGAGCCTTACACAAAAGAATATATTCGGTATAATTCAATTTATATAAAGTTCCAGAACAGGCAAATCTAACCTATGGTGGACAAGAATTACAAAAGTGGCTTTGTCTGGCAGGTGGGGCAGGGATTGACTAGGAAGAGGCAGGAGGTAATGGTCATGGGGTTTGGTACTGTTCTATATCTTGGTAGGGATTGGGTTGCACCGGTTTATTCATTTGTCAAAATTTGGAAAAGTTGCACTTAAGATGCTGCATTTTTTTGCTTATGAATTTCACCTCAAAAAATTAAACACGGTTGGGTGAGGTGGCTCATGCCTGTAATCCCAGCACTTTGGGAGGCTGAGGTGGGCAGATCATGAGGTCAGGAGTTTGAGACCAGTTTGGCCAATGGTGAAACCCCGTCTCTACTGAGAATACAAAAATTAGCCAGGTGTAGTGGCGTGCACCTGTAATCCCAGCTGCTCAAGAGACTGAGTCAGGAGAACCTCTTGAACCCAAGAGACGGAGGTTGCAGTGAGCTGAGATCACGCCATTGCACTGTAGCCTGAGTGACAGAGCAAGACTCCATATAAAAAAAAAAATTAAACAAATACTGAACTCTAGTTAATGAAAGGCATGCTGAAGTAATCAGGGGAAAGGGTGTTGATGTCTGCAATAGACTTTGGGATCCATAAAAAAATAAAGTGGATTGATGGATGGATAGAGATGAGATGTAGCAAACATAGTAAAAATTAATAGTACAATCTGGGTGATGGGTGTAGGAATTTTGACTGTAGAATCATTATGTTTAAAATTTTCTATTTAAAAATGTTGAGAAAAGATATATTGCTATATCATGGAGTAGCACGTAAAATTTATGTGACTTTTCCATGCTAGAACAGGAGTGTTTCAGCAGACCCTTGAATAAGTTTGGCCTAAAGCACCTCCTGTTCCCCACACTTATCTACCATTACTGATTTTTTTTTCCTTCCTTTCTCTTGGGAATCAAATGAGCTAGCAAACTGTGCCTGATGTGTGGTCTCTCTCTTTCTCTCTGTGGCCAGAAATTCTACCTGTTTGCTACTTTAACAGACTCAAGAGGGCTGCCCACTGCACTTGTCTGAAAGATGTAAACAAGTTATGGTTGGTTATTTGGATGTCACTAAGGCCCATAGTTTCTGCCCAGGAAGAAGTAATAAAATAGGTCAGGTCACCTCTCCCCTTTAAAGCAGCTGCCTTAATGTGTGCAACATGGCTGAAGGTTGGCACACAAAATTCTGTGTCCACATCCTAAGATTGAGATGAAATAAGTAGAGATCTAGACTCCTCAGAGTTTTGTTTTGTTTTGTTTTTTGTTTTTTGTTTGTTTGTTTTGTTCTGTTTTAGAAACAGGGTATTGCTATATTGCCCAGGCTAGTCTCAAACTCCTGGGCACAAGCAATTGTCCTGCCTCAGCCTCTGAAGTAGATGGGACTATAGGTGCACACCACCGCAGCCCGCTGGACTATTCAGACATTTGAAAGACACTATTGTATCCGTAGAAGCTGAAAAAACAGGGTGGTTAATATGTGAATATCTTGAGTATTGTCTTAGGCAGAGGATAAAGGGAACAAAAGGAAACCCCTGTGACTGGAGTCTGCCCCTTGGTGGACTAACTCTTCTGACTCATCGTTTCATACCATAAAGAGTGGAAATACTGCCTTCCTGAATTGAATGCAACAAGGTTTTCAGACAATGAACTTCAAAGACACACTGTGTTCCTTGTGGACTGCTTGGGGCATGCCCTTCGACCCCTGAGAGTTATCCTCACTTTCTCTTGTTCCTAGGGCCACTGTATTAGTGTCCCTGAACTGCCTTAACAAAGTCCCCAAGACTAAGTGGCCTAAAACAGCAGCAATTTATCCTCTCACAAGTCTAGAGGCTAGACGTGAAATCAGTGTTGGCAGAACCATGCTCCCCTGATGGCACAGGAGGGACCCTCTCCCTGCCTCTTCTAGATTCTGGTGCTGGCCCTCCTAGTGTTTCTTGGCCTGTAGTTGCATTGCTGCAGCCCCCTGGCCAGCTTCTCCCTGTGTGTGTTCACATCCTCTTCCCTCTGCATGTCTTCTGTCTCTGTCAAATTCCCACCTTTTTTTTTTTTTGAGACAGAGTTTCACTCTTGTTGCCCAGGCTGGAGTGCAGTGGCGCGATCTCGGCTCACTGCAACCTCTGCCTCCCAGATTCAAGCGGTTCTCCTGTCTCAGCCCCCCGAGTAGCTGGGATTACGGTGCATGCCACCATGCCTGGCTAATTTTTTTATTTTTAGTAGAGACGAGGTTTCATCATATTAGTCAGGCTGGTCTCGAACTCCTGACCTCAGGTTATCTGTCCGTCTCGGCCTCCCAAAGTGCTGGGATTACAGGTGTGAGCCACCGTGCCCAGCCTCCCACCGTTTTTTTTCTTCAACTTTTATTTTAAGTTCTGGGGTACCTGTGCAGGATGTGCAGATTTGTTACATAGGTAAACGTTTGCCATGGTGGTTTGCTGCACAGATCAACCCATCACCTAGGTATGAAGCAAGCATCCATTAGCTATTTGTCCTGATGCTGCCCTTCCCCCTACCCCTACCGACAGGCCTGAGTGTGTTGTTCCCCACAACCCTTGTGTCCATGTGTTCTCATCATTCAGCTCTCACTTAGAATTATGAATATGTGGTGTTTGGTTTTCTGTTTCTGCAGTAGTTTGCTGAGGATAACAGCTCCCAGCTCCATCCATGTCCCTGCAAAAGATATGATCTCATTCCTTTTCATGGCTGCGTAGTATTCCATGGTGTATACGTACCACATTTTCTTTATCCAGCCTATCATTTATGGGCATCTGGGTTGATTCCATGTCTTTGCTTTTGTGAATAGTACTGCAATGAACATACGCATATGTGTCTTTATCAAATTCCCCTTTTTGTAAGGATACCAGTCATATTGGAGTAGAACCCACCCTGATGACCTCATTTTAATTTGATTACTTTGATAGTGGTCATCTCTACAGGTAGAGACTATTTCCAAATAAGGTCTCATTCATGAGTACTGGAGGGTTAGGACTTGAGCTTCTCAGGGGACACCATTCAACCATAACATGAACTTTGGGAAAAAAAAGATTTGAGGAGCATTGCATTAATTATCTCGTGTAATTGTTAGAATAATATTATGAGGTACATTGTGGTTATTTTTAACATCTGAGGAGACTAAGGTGGAGACAGGCATTGGATGACTTGGTCACTGTCACCACAGTGCACACTTATTGTCATAATGCGCAGCATTCGTCCTTTTCTTTTAGTGATAGCACCCTCATTTCCGTAAAGGTAGAAATTGCTTCCCCTCAAGTCCCTCTGCCCCTAAGGTCCTTCAACTCTAGCTTGTACACATAAGCCATATTTAGACAGGATCCTTTGAGAAGGGCTGCAAATGGACATAAAAGTAAAATAATAAATTTTATACAGAAATGAGGGTATCCTGATCATCATTTTGTTAGAGGCCCTCTTTATTCAGAAATAGCATCAAGATGAATATATTCAGAATGCAAATATTTCTGATTTGCATTCAGAAATTCAGGTTGAGTCTAGCACAGTGGCTCATGCCTGTAATTCCAGCACCTTGGGAGGCTGAGGCAGGAGGATCACTTGGGCTCAGGAACTTGAGACCAGAAATCTAGGTTGCTTGCTTCTAGTGTTGTCCAGTGAAATATTGTCTGCTCAAATTAATTGTTCAAGTGGGGAAAAAAGGCATTTTACAGTCTACTGGATTATTTTCAAAATAGAAATATTTTTTAAATCAGAAAATAAGAAATCAAATAAATGCTATTATTTAAAATTTCAGATCACACAGTTACAAATAAAATATCATCCATAATTCTACTGCTATTCACATTTTGATGTATATATCTGTGTATGTAGCTATTCTTTTAAAATAGGAGCATAGTATGTTTATTATTTCGTAATTTGACTTTTTAAACTTAAAATTATATTAATAGTAACTTTATATGCCAATGAGCAACTCCACATTATCCTACTTAAACAACAAGATGAATTGCTTAGAGAAAAATTCCCCTAGGTATAAAACTCAAACCTCGGCCAGGCGTGGTGGCTTACACCTGTAATCCCAGCACTCTGGGAGGCTGAGGTGGGTGAATCACTTGAGGCCAGGAGTTCGAGACCATCCTGGCCAACATGGTGAGACCCCGCCTCTACTAAAAATACAAAAATTAACTGTGCGTAGTGGTGCAGGCCTGTAGTCCCAGCTGCTCGGGAGGCTGAGGCAGGAGAATTGCTTGTGAGCGGAGGTTGCAGTGAGCCGAGATCGCACCATTGCACTCCAGCCTGGGAAGCAAGGGTGAAACTCCATCTCAAAAACAAAAAACAAAAAAACAAAAAAACAAAAAAAACACAATCCTCCTGTCCGGGCAGCAGGACCCTGTGGCAGTATCTCAGGGCTGCCTCCACCTCTGCCTCTGGCCTCACCTTGGTCCCTTTCATCCTCCTTTACCCACCTTCCTGCCCCTCTGCAATCACTCCAACATCAGCCAAGAATCTTAACTAGACTTTCCATACATTTATGAAAACACTCAACTTTATGTAAATAAACATCAACAGTGGCTTTACCAATTCCGAGTTTGTTTGTTTTTTTTTTTGCATAGCAAGAGGTTTAAAGGAAGGCAATCCAGTGTGGGAGTAGCATTTCCACGATGTCCTGAATGTTTCAGGCCACTGTCTTTCCATTCCAGGGTCCTTGCCATTTGGCTTTACCCTCTGTGTGGTCACTAAGTGACTACTTCACCTCCAGCTTCATGTCTGTGCTCCACAGAGGAAGAAGGCAAAAGTAAGGAGGAAAGAGAAGATGGAGGAAGTGGTGGCACCTGTATTAAGAAACCAAAAAGCTGACCGGGTGTAGTAGCTCACGCCTGTAACCCCAGCCTTTGAGAGGCTGAGGCGGAAGGATCACTTGAGGTCAGGAGTTTGAGACCAGCGTGGGCAACAAAGTGATATCCCCTCTCTACAAAAAATAAAGAAATAGCCAGGTGTTATGGCATGCACCTGCGGTCTCAGCTACATGGGACCCTGTGGCAGGAGGATCCCCTGAGCCCGAGAGGTCAAGGCTACAGTGAGCTGTGTTTGTGCCACGGCACTCCAGCCTAGGTGAAAGAGAGAGACCTTGCCTCAAAAATAAATAAATAAATAAATAAATAAAGCAAGCAAAAGCTGTCCCAGAAATTTCTAGATCATTTCTACTTAGCAGAACTGTGTCACATGGCCACCCACAGCTGCAAAGGAGTCTAGAAAGTTGAATATTTTGTCTGGGTACATTGTCATCTTAAAAAGAAATCAGGCTTCTGTTAGTAAGGAAACAAGAGAGAATGGATATTTTTGTTTGTTTGTTTGTTTAGAGACAGTGTCTCATTCTGTTGCCTAGGCTAAAGTGCAGTGGCATAATCATAGCTCACTTTAACCTCAAACTCCTGGTCTCAAGTGACCCTCCTGTCTTAGCCTCCCAATCTCTCAAGTAGCCGGGACAACAGGTGTGCATCACCACGTCTGACTAATTTTTTGTATTTTTTTGTAGAGATGGAGTCTTGCTATGTTGCCCAGGCTGGTCTCGAATCTAGCCTGAAGCAATCCTCCCATCTTGGCCCCCCAAAGTGCCGGGATTACAGGTGTGAGCCACCGCACCCAGTCTCATTTAATCTTCACAACCTTTCAGAGGTGAGAAACTGAAGTTCAGAGAGGTCACATAACTTGTTCAAGGTCACTCGATAGTAAGTGGTAGATTTGTTTGTTGTTTTGTTTGTTTGTTTCTGTTTTTGTTTTTGTTTTTGTTTTTGAGATGGAGTTTCACTCTCGTTACCCAGGCTGGAGTGCAATGGCACGATCTCGGCTCACCGAAACCTTCGCCTCCCGGGTTCAAGCAATTCTCCTGCCTCAGCCTCCCAGTAACTGGGATTATAGGCATGTGCCACTATGCCCAGCTAATTTTGTATTTTTAGTAGAGATAGGGTTTCTCCATGTTGATCAGGCTGGTCTTGAACTCCCGACCTCAGGTGATCCGCCTGCTTCGGCCTCCCAAAGTGCTGGGATTACAGGCGTGAGCCACTGCACCCAGCCTAAGTGGCAGATTTTAAGTCAACATTGTGTAACAAATTACTCACGCTACACTTTAAAATTACCTCAAACTCATCCATGGGGAAGATACTTTGGTTGAGAACCATGACTCTGGGAGTTTATCATCTATATCATAACACAAAGCAGACAGAGGTGAGCACTTTAATGAAGGAACAAGGAATGTCCAGCAATGCCTCAAGGACAGGTGAGGTTTGAGCAGAGCTTTGAAGGATAGACAGGACTTGGGATTTTTGTAGGTAGCATTGTGGGAGGGTGTTCCAAGCAGAAAGAGCAGTGTGGACAGAAGCAAGGAGGTGGGAAGCTGAGTTGAGCATAGGCATTCACGTGGGGCAGAGTGGGAGATAAGGGTGGGAAGCTGTGCTGTGGGTGGGTTGTGGTTCTGTAACTGCCTAGCTCAGGAGTCTGGGCTTTATCTTTATTCTCTGGAAGCTGGGAGACCAGAGAATATTTTGAATGGGGAGTGACCTGAAATAATTGCACTTCAGTTTTCACTGGGGAGGAAAATTTGTGAAAGGAGAAGAAAAAGGGAAAGGCATGGATCCCAAAGACGTAGCCTTTGGAGGACAAATTTGTCAGCATTCCCCAAGTGCTGGCAGCCGAAGGAGACTCAAGCTTAGAAGCCCCACGCTCTCCCCAGCAGACACCTGTGCAGAGGCCGACTTTGGTTTGGAGCTGGTGGAGGCATGGAAAGGGAAGCCTTTTATCCAAGCCCCTGGGGAAGTAGAGGGGAACAGAGCTGGGGTGGTGTCCATAGAGCCAGGGCTGGGAACCAAGCATCAGGCCAAGGGGACCCTCCCAGGTAATTGCCTGTATCACCCTGTCCCCGGCCCATTGGCTTTTACTGCCAAGTTGGGTGACTGTACATTTAACCCGAGAATGGCCTGGGTCCAGCCTGAGCTGCTCTTGCCATACTGGCAGGGGTTGAGGTGGGGACAGGGTTGGTTGGGAAAGATTTCAAGTCAAATATGAAGATAATTTGATTCATTCAGCTAAGGGCCAGTTGGGATGGGCAATTAGTGCACTTAGTGTGAGAACTGAGTGGTGTAGGAAGTGTGGTCAGCATTGTTGGTTTTTAGCACAGACACATCCATTTGAAGATGACAGAGAATACTGCACAAGTCAGAGTTGCTGAGTAGGTGGCATTGTCCCCACAGGCACCTACAGGCCTAGCGTCCTCTCATCTGAGCGTCTGTGTCATGGGTGTGGTCCTGGGGCAGCCCAGTTCTTTTATCCTTACCTGTTATGTTTATTCATTGAGTGTCCTTGCGTGTTTATCCTGATTACATTCATACACACCCACACATACACATACATATATATATATAACCATCCAGATTTACCTGTATTTCTTACTAAAAGCTAATACTTGCTTATCACAGAAAATTTAGAAAATATGGATAAGCGAATTGAATAAATTAAAATCATCACCCAGAGTTAACCTCTATGAAGCCTGTTTTGTAGTTCCTGACAATGTTTATTTCCCAGTGGGTATGTGCCCAATTTTAAAAATAGATTATAGGCTGGGTATGGGGGCTCACATCTGTAATCCCAGCACTTTGGGAGGCCTAAGCAGGATTGCTTGAGCCCAGGAGTTTGAGACCAGCCTAGGCAACATAGTAAGACCCTGTCTCTACTAAAATTTTAAACATTTAGCCAGGCGTGGTGGTATGTGCCGGTAATCCCAGCTACTTGGGAGGCTGGGGCAGGAGGATTGTTGAGCCCAGGAGTTTGAGGTTGCATTGAGCTGTGATTGAACCACCACACTCCAGCCTGGACGAAAGAGTGAGACCTTGTCTCAAAAAAAAAAAAAAAAGAAAAAAAAAAAGAAAAACACCATCTTGCAATCCTTAATCCTAATGAAATAATTGATTCAGGCAAGGAGTATCAATGGATGTTAAAACCATTAGGTAAAAAGTTTCTGGGGGGAAAATGACTGGATTAAGGAAGAAAATACAGTTATACTGGAAAGAATTGTGTCCACCATCTTAGCATTAATGTTAGTAGGATGACATCCTGTACTTTCCAAGGTGATGAATTAGGCAGTCCACATCACCTGGGATATATTCTTCCCAAAATATTAACCTGAGATCAATCCAGACTTTAAATCTAACTTCCAGTTTGTAGGAAATGCAAGGGATATGGAACATGTTAAGTGACACCACAATGAAAGAGTCAGATATATAGACAGAACAATTCAATTAGACACCAGCGTGGGTTCTTCAAATCAGTGTTAACACACACACACACACACACACACACACACACACACACACCCCCTACAAAACAAAACCAGTGGGGATTCCTTGAGATTAAAGACACATAAGTTACGTGATAACCGAATCCAATTCTTGGTCCATAGTTGGATTCTGCTTTGAATAAACCATCTAAAGAAGTCATTTTTAGGGTAGCAAAAGAAATTTGTGTAAGAACAAGGTATTAGATGATAATAAGAAATGTGTTGATTTTTTAAGTGTTATGGTAACTTTGAAAAGATGCCTACTGAAGTATTTAAGGACGAAAACATTTTAATAGCTCCTTTGATGTTGTCACTTTAAAAACTTAAGCAGAAAAAAATAGATAAAAAATATGGCAAAATGTTAAAACTGTTAAATTTGAGTAATGACTATATTTGGATGATGGGTGTTCATTATAGTATTCACTCTACTTTTCTATATGTTTGAAGTTTTTCATATTAAAACATTTTTAAAAAGAATAATATTTGCTCAATGGTAAATTTGCTCAAACATTAAAAAAATCTGGTGGGCGGATCACGAGGTCAGGAGATCGAGACCATCCTGGCTAACACAGTGAAACCCGTCTCTACTAAAAAATACAAAAAGCTAGCCAGGCAAGGTGGCAGGCGCCTGTAGTCCCAGCTACTCGGGAGGCTGAGGCAGGAGAATGGCGTGAACCCGGAAGGCGGAGCTTGCAGTGAGCTGAGATTTGGCCACTGCACTCCAGCCTGGGCGACAGAGTGAGACTTCGTCTCAAAAAAAAAAAAAAAATCTGGAGATGTCATATTGAGAATGCCTGGCCAGATGCCTGGCTTCTCCAGAAAAATCAGAGTACCTGGCTGTTGGGCCCACATTTTCAAATGGAAACATCTGGCCCTGAGCAGTGACTGCTCCTTCAGGTCCCCTCTGGTCCCCAGCAGTTCTCCTCTGCCCACTTCACTCAGTTTGCCTAAAAAGGCCCAATAAAACATAAAAGCAACAATGAAGCCATTGCTTCCAGAATACATGAAGAAGGAAGGCCCCTGGTAAGAAGGAGGGACCAGCTTTATGCTGATGACTCCTGCGGCTGAATGAGAACTTGAGGGGATGCAGGTGGGTTCTGTCCCAGGCAGCAGGTTACTACCCCGAGGCCTTTCTCAGGGTAGTGTGGTTTGCTCTGTGGTGTGTCTCAGTCATGTGATTTTAGGTAGCTGATATATGTGAACATTTATCATTATTCTTGGCTGCCCATGCACACTCTTCTTCTTTTAGGGAGTCCTTCACATTTTGAGTCTGTGCCTCCCGGGAGTAGGAACCGGAAACTTACTTTCCCAGCTTCCTTTGCAGCTAGGGCACAGACATGTGACCTGCTCTGCACCAATCAGATGCAACCTTGGAGCCTAGGATTTGGGAAGTAAGAGTGGTTTTGACTGGGTGGTGGCAGAAGTACTCAGACTCTGAAGGCAGCTGTGGCAGGGTTGCATGGTGGCATGTGGAGCCCTGCATCCACCACATGAGGGGCAGCATGGCCCACGGGTAGCAGAGTTGTTTCCTCATAGTGGCTCTGCCTTGTCACAGCTGTCAAGCCTGACCTCTGCCTTCACAGAGATTCCTTGAGAGGCACAAAAAAGCCTTTTGTGCTTAACTTGCCAGAGTAGGTTCTGTTGTTTGCAGCCAAAAACTCTGAGTGATTTGCCACTTAATCTCTCTAGGCCTCTTACTGTGAAGAATGAAGGAGATAACATAGCCTGGAAGCCAGCTCTCTACTTCCCCCAAACCTGGTCATTTTGAGAGTCAGCCCCCACTGAGATGTGGAGGCCCAGGGTGCTGGGAAGGCATCAGCAAGGAAGGTGCTGAAAGAGGAAGCTGTTGTCATCTTAGTGAAATCTCCAAAAAGAGCCTTGTCTTGGCCGGGTGCAATGGCTCACGCCTGTAATCCCAGCACTTTGGGTGGCCGAGGCAGGTGGATTACTTGAGGTCAGGAGTTCAAGACTAGTCTGGCCAACACAGTGAAACCCGTCTCTACTAAAAAAAAAAAAAAAAAAAAAAAAAAAAAAATTAGCCGAGCGTGGTGGTGCATACCTGTAGTCTCAGCTACTTGGGAGGCCGAGGCACAAGAATCGCTTGAACCCGGGAGCTGGAGGTGGCAGTGAGCCGAGATTGCGCCACTGCACTTCAGCCTGGGCGACAAAGCGATATTCCGTCTCAAAAGGAAAAAAAGAGCCTTGTCTTGTCTACCTTGACGTTAAGCATTTGATTCATGTTTCTTGACAAGGAAGAGTTAGTCTTGCTAATCAGATAGGGCAAATGAGAACTGAACTTCTTCCAAGCCAGATTATGAGATGTTCCCTTTGGGTCCTTTTGAAACTCAAGAATCTCCTGTGATGAATACTTCTTTCACAATGCTCCCAGAGCTTAATGGATTAATATCACCTTGCTCTTGGGACTCTATGTTCCTTTGATTCCCAAGACTCCCAGAGAAAAAAGAAATAAGAAAGCCACACCACAAATTCTGGTATTGAGAAAGAATACATGGGAATTATCAAATCAATTAGCCACATGATATATAGCAGCCATGTCTAAACAATGTTCTCTCTCATTTTAAAAAAAAATTGTAAATAAAAAATTTCCGCCTTGGCTTCCCAAAGTGCTGGGATTACTAGTGTGAGCCACAGTGCCTGGTCTAAACGATGCTCTCTGACTCATCTGTACTGGTACCAATCGGGATGAAACATCCACCTCAGAGCCCCCTTTCATCAGCCCAGGGGCTACTCACAGCACGCAATGAGTGAGTGGAAAGAAGAAGACTTCCACTGTCCTTACTCAGTTGCATTTTCAGCTCACCCACCCCAATCTCCTTCTTAACTACCTGGGTCTGCCCACCTTCCTGCCTTCCTCTGGGATTTGAACATGGAACTTAATCCCCCAGGCTCATGTGGAGACAACCCAGCAACCCAGCCATCCAAAACTCAGGAGGAGTCACTGGGGTCACTTGGACTACAGATTAATAATAATTTACTACTAATAATGACAGTCAACGTATAGTGATTACTGTATGCCAAGCACTGTTCTAAGAACTACACATATATTAACATTTTATTTTTATAATAACTCCATGAGGTAAGTACCATTATCTCCATTTAAATGAGGTAGAGAAGTTAAGTGACTTGCCCAAATTCACACCATCTCATTCCCATGCTCCTAATTGCCTAATTGCTCATAAAGGTAAGAGGCAAAATGGACAGTGAGTTTGTAGAATTGTATCATAATTCCCAGGTGAGCTTTTCACTCTGAGAAGGTCTTGGTGGATGAGGACTTTTCTCTGGACTTCCTGTGAACATGAGACAAGTCTTTTCTCAGTCTTCTCAAGGGTTTGCAATGGCCCTCTGGGTGTTCACCTAGACAAGCAGCCACAGGCACTCAAGGAACCTGACATCTTAGTGAGATGGCTTGGCTCTCCTGTGACCAGGTATACAGTTCACTTAACCTCTTTGTGACTCAGTTTCTTTTCTTTTTTATTCATTCATTTATTTATTTATTTTTGAGATGGAGTCTCACTCTGTGGTCCAGGCTGGAGTGCAGTGGTGTGATCTCAGCTCACTGCAACCTCCACCTCACAGGTTCAAGCAATTCTCTGCCTCAGCCTCCCGAGTAGCTGGGATTACAGGCGCCCACCACCATGCCTGGCTAATTTTTGTATTTTTATTAGAGACAGGGTTTTACCATCTTGCGCAGGCTGGTCTTGAACTCCTGACCTCATGATCCACCCTCCTTGGCTCCCAAAGTGCTGGGATTATAGGAGTGAGCCACTGCGCCTGGCTGAGACTCAGTTTCTTTATGTGTTAATCAAGAATGAAAATACTAGTCAGCTCATGGAGTTGCTGTGAGGATTAAATGAGATTATGTGTCGAGAGTGCTTACGCAGAATAAATGAGTATTCATTGTAATTATTAGCTGTACTGTGTCTTCCCCATTGTCCATTATCCACACACCAGAGTTATATTCTATGTAATAAATACAGGGAAGATGGAGAGCCTCCAAGCCACGTAACTCCGCTAATCCTGTGAGGAGACTGTCAAACCTCTGAAGATCAAGGTGAAGCAGAGGTCACCAGACAGTGCTAACCTTGAACTAATACCTGCAGGATGTTAGCCACCTGTTGGGTGTCACAAAAGTCATGAAAAAGTAGAAGACGACAAAACAAACCAGGGAGGGAGGCTTGTGACAGCCCTACCTTAACCATAAAGAAGGCACTAAAGGATAAGAAAACAGAGAAGACACTATCCCCATTCAGGGAGAACCAAAGGGGAGAGAACAAAACAGGCTAGGTTTAAATCATCCTTCAGCTGCAGACGTCAGCACTGAAGCTGGTGCCCCGCATTGCTCACCCCTAGTCCTCTGTAGAGTTTAATTTTAACACCTTCTTTACAATGATGTTTTCCTTCTTTCTTAAGAAAGTTATGAGTGTAATTATATAATATTTCATACATATAAAATATATTAAAAACTGAACAGTTTTAAAGAAAAATAATAGAATGAGTACCTATACACTCACCATCCAGCTTTAAAAATGAAGTTACCAGTGCCCTAGAAGCCACTGTGTGTCCCCCTTACGTGATTCCACACCCCTCCCTCCCCACCATTCTTTTTTTGTTTTGTTTTGTTTTGTTTGAGATGGAATCTCGCTCTGTTGCCCAGGCTGGAGTGCAGTGGCGCAATCTCGGCTCACTGCAAGCTCCGCCTGCTGGGTTCACGCCATTCTCTTGCCTCAGCCTCCTGAGTAGCTGGGACTACAGGTGCCCGCCACTATGTCCAGCTAATTTTTTTGAATTTTTAATAGAGACGGGCTTTCACCACATTAGCCAGGATGGTCTTGATCTCCTGACCTCATGATCTGCCCGCCTCAGCCTCCCAGAGTGCTGGAATTACAGGCGTGAGCCACCGTGCCCGGCCTGTTTTGTTTTTTGAGACAGTCTGGCTCAGTCACCCATGCTGGAGTGCAGTGGCACGATCTTGGCTCACTGCAACCTCTGCCTCCCAGGTTCAAGTGATTCTACTGCCTCAGCCTCCCGAGTAGCTGGAACTACAGGCGTGCCACCGCGCCTGGCTAATTTTTGTATTTTTAGTAGAGACAGGATTTCGCCTACTATGTTGCCCAGGCTGGTCTCGAACTCCTGACCTCAGGTGATTTGCCTGCCTCAGCCGCCCAAAGTGCTAGAATTACAGGTGTGAGCCACTGCGCCCAGCCCCTCATCACTCTTCTGAATTCTGGGTCACTCATTTCCCTGATTTTCTCTATCTGTGAACCACTATACATGCCTCCCTAAGCATTATGCTGTTAACTGTGACTGCCTCTCAAATTTACCTCCTTTCTTGTTTTCTTTTGATTTTTAAAAACTTTTTATTTCATTCCCCCAACGCTCCTACTTGTTTGGAATTTATATGGTTTATGTCTAGTCTTTTAGTGGTTACCCTAGCTCTTTATTTTTTTATTGTGGTAAAATATATATAACACAAAAGTTACAATTTTAACCATTTTTTAGGAGTTTAATTCAGTGTTGTTAAATACATTCACATTGTTGTGCAATTGTCACCACTATCCATCTCCAGAACTTTTTCATCATCCCAAACTGAAACTCAGTACCCATTAAGAAGTAACTCTCCTTCCCCAATCCCTGGTAACTACTATTCTACCTTCTGTCCCTAGCTTTTTCTTTAACATGCATATCTAACATAATGAAGCCAAAAGTCAATCAATATCTGTACATTCCTCCCAAATAATATAGGAACCTTAGAATGCTTTAATGCCAGTCACACGTCCCTGACTTATATGGTATTCTCCCACAGCATTTGAGCTGTTTCCCATGTCACACACACACAGATTTAATAGTATTTAATATTTTTGTAAGGACAATATAAACTTAATCTTATTCACGTATTTGCCAACATCTTTGCTCACTATTTCTTTTTCTCCTTCCCCCCTTCCTTCCTTCCTTCCTCCTTTCCGTTTCCCCTTTACTTTCCTTCTTTCTCTCTCCCTCTTTCTTCCTTTCCTTCTTTTCTTCTTTTTTCCCTCCCTCCCTCCCTCCCTCCCTCCCTCCCTCCCTCCCTCCCTCCCTCCCTCCCTCCCTCCCTTCCTTCCTTCCTTCCTTCCTTCCTTCCTTCCTTCCTTCCTTCCTTCCTTCCTTCCTTCCTTCTTTCCTTTCTGTCTTTTTCTTTCTTCTCTCACTCTGTCACCCAGGCTGGAGTGCATTGTACAAACATGGCTTACTGTAGCCTCCACCTCCCAAGGTTCAGGCAACCCTCCCACCTCAGCCTCCCGAGTACCTGGGACTATAGGTGTGCAACACTATGCTCAGCTAAGTTTTAAAAATTTTTTGTAGAGACTGGGTCTCGCCATGTTGCCTAGGCTGGTCTTGAACTCTTGGGCTCAAGTGATCCCCCTGCCTTGGCCTCCCAAAATGTTGGGACTCAAGCGTGAGCCACTTTCCGAGTCCCATTTCTTTTTCTATCTTGATTCTTCCATCTGGGATAACTGAAGTACATTATTTAAATTTTCTTTAATAATAATTTTTTTTTATAGCACGCTCTGTTTGTGTTGGTCTGAAAATGATTTTATTTCACTATTCTTGAAAGACATGGAATCTTGACAGCTGTTTTCTCTTAGGACAGCAAAGATATTATTCTACTCTCTTCTGGTTTCAGTTGTTGCTGTTGAGAAATCAGCCATCAGTCTAATTGCTATTTATTTGTAGGTGACCTGTGTTTCTCTCCAGTTGCTTTTTGGATTCTATCTCTCTGACTCTTGTGTTTGTGTTATAGTTTTGCTGTGAGGTACCTGAGTTTGGATTTATTTTCGTTTATCCTGCCTAGGATTCACTGGACTTCCTGAATTTGAGGATTAGTATCTTTCAACAATTCTAGAGCATTCTAAGCCATCATCTCTGCATATTACCTTTTTTCCTATTTCATTACTTATTTCCCATTGAAACCATGATTTTGTGTAGTTGAGACTTTTCACTGTATCTCTTAATATTTTTTATCCTCTTTTTAGTATTTTTCATCTCACTGTCTTTCTGGGCTGTATTTGTTGTATTTTCTTCAGCTCCATATTTTCAATTCACTAATTCTTTCTTCTACTATATCTAATCTTAAATTTGAAACAGGTTGGCAAATTATATCTTATGAGCCAAATCTGGCACGTAGCTTGTTTTTAGGTTTTTTTGTTTGTTTGTTTTGAGACATGGTCTTTATCAACCAGGCTGGAGTGCAGTGGCACAATCACAGCTCATTGCAGCTCTGACCCCCTGCGCTCAAGATATCCTCCCACCTCTCAGCCTTCTGAGTAGCTGGGACTACAGGCATGTGCCACCATGCTCAGCTAATTTTTGTGCTTTTTGTAGAGGTGGAGTTTCACCATGTTGGCCCAGGATGGTCTCAAACTCCTGGGCTCAAGTCATCTACCTGTTTTGACCTCCCAAAGTGCTTGGCTTACAGGTGTGAGCCACCATACCTGGCCTGTTTTTATATGGTCTTTGAGCTAAGAATGTTTTTTAAATTTGTAAAGCATTGTAAAGAAAACCAAATAATATGTGACAGAAATCTATATCACCCATGAAGCCTAAAATATTTCTTACCTGGTCATTTGCACACACACACACACAAAGCAAAAGAAAAAAAGCTGACTAATTTAAATTATTCCCTGTTGAAAAATCTTTTTTCTTTTCTTTTTCTTTCTTTCGTCTTTTTTTTTTTTTTTTTTTTTTTTTGAGACAGACTCTCACTCTGTCACCCAGGCTGGAGTGCAGTGACATGATCTCGGTTCATTACAACTTCTGCTTCTTGGGTTCAAGCAATTCTCCTGCCTCAGTCTGCCAAGTAGCTGGGATTACAGGCCCTCACCACCATGCGTGGCTCATCTTTATATTTTTAGTAGAGATGGGGTTTCACCATGTTGGCCAAGCTGGTCTCGAACTCCTGACCTCAGGTGATTTGCCACCTCAGCCTCCCAAAGTGCTGGGATTACAGGCATGAGCCACTGTGCCCGGCCCAAAAATCTTTTTTCAATTATAGAAAATTTCAAACATACAATATATAGAAAAGGATTGTGACCTACATTCTTGTAACCTAAATTCAAGTAATTTAATGTTTTGCCATATTTGTTACATTTATATATATATTTTTGCTGAACTATATTAAAATAAATACTAGACTATTAAGTACTTCAGTATGTATCTCTTTTAAGAAAGAACACTCTCCTAAATAACCCAATATAATTATCACACTTAATTAAATTAACAATAATTCTTAAATACTGTCTAATGTCCAGTCCATTCAAATGTATCCAGTCATCTCCAAAATAGCTTTGTTTGTTTGTTTGGGTTTTTCTTTTTTTGTTGTTGCTTTTTTTGTTTTGTTTTTTTGAGACAGGGCCTCACTCTGTCACCCAGGCTAGAGTGCAGTGGTGTAATCTTGGCTCACTGCAACCTCCGCCTCCTCCATTCAAGTGATTCTCCTGCCTCAGCCTCCCGAGTAGCTGGGATTACAGGCGGACACCACCATGGGCAGCTAATTTTTGTATTTTTGTAGAGAAAGCATTTTACCATGTTGGTCAGACTGGTCTCGAACTCCTGACCTCAAGTGATCTGCCTACCTCGGCCTCCCAAAGTGCTGGGATTACAGGCATGAGCCACTGTGCCTGGCCTTCTAAAATAGCTTTGATGGCTAGATTTTCAAACAAGGATCCAGCCAAGGACCACACACTGTATTTTGTTGTTTTATCCTTAAATTTCTTTTAATTTAGGATCATCCCTCCTCTTTCCCCAGTCCCCCCTTTTTTGGACATTGGCTTTTTGATTAAACCAGGAAAGTGTATTATGTCTACTTTCTGGATTTGTCTACTTCCTCATGGTCATCCAAGGTATTTTTTACTTAACTGTTTTGGTTAGGTATAAAAATCGATTTGGTTATTTTTCAAATCTGCTTGATATTTCTTTATAGGGGTCTATAGAGTGATGGAGATACTAATAATGGTTATTGTGCATCTGTTCCCAACTTCATGTTCAGTGACATCATGTTGGCAGCTTGAAATCAGCCATGGTGGAAATATTTACAGCATGGAAATCAGCAAATGCTATAAACCATGGCATGGTTTATTGTTTTACTGATTGTCTAGACTTAAGAAAGTGATGGAAAAAATGTTAGTAATTCAAATTAAAATTAAAGTTCTGTTGTGTCTATAGTCATTACATTTGAATAGCACAGCAAATCAAGGAAATAGTTATCCAGTATATGAAAATTATTATCTGATTCACCAAATAAGCAAATCACATTATTGATGAATGAATGAAGTTCTAACATATTGATATGGCTTGGCTCTGTGTCCCCACCCAAATCTCATCTTGTAGATCTCATAATTCCCACATGTTGGGATCTCATAATTCCCACATCTCATGAGATCCAGTGGTTTCAAAAATGGGAGTTTCCCTGCACAAGCTCTCTCTTTGCCTGCCGCCATCCATGTAAGATGTGACTTGTTCCCCTTTGCCCTTCACCATGATTGTGAGGCCTCCCTAGCCATGTGGAACTGTAAGTCCATTAAACCTCTTTTTCTTCCCAGTCTCAGGTATGTCTTTATCAGCAGCATGAAAATGGACTAATGCAGTAAATTGATACCAATAGAGTACTGCTCTATTGGTACCAATAAGGTACTGCTGTAGGTACCTGAAAATGTGAAAGTGACTTTGGAACTGGGTAACAGGCAGAGGTTGGAATAGTTTGGAGGGCTCAGGAGAAGACAGGAAAATGTGGGAAATTTTGGAACTTCCTAGATACCTGTTGAATGACTTTGACAAAAATGGTAATAGTGATATGAACAACAAGGTCCAGGCTGAGGTGGTCTCAGATGGAGATGAGGAGCTTGTTGGGAACTGGAGCAAAGGTGACTCTTGTTATGCTTTAGCAAAGAGACTTGTGGCATTTTGTCCCTGCCCTAGAGATTTGTGGAACTTTGAACTTGAGAGAGATGATTTAGGGTATCTGGTGGAAGAAGTTTCTAAGCATCAAAGCATTCAAGAGGTGACTTGGGTGCCGTTAAAGGCATTCAGTTTTATAAGTGAAGCAGAGCATAAAAGTTCAGAAAATTTGCAGCCTGACAATACAATAGAAAAGGAAGTCCCATTTTCTGAGAAGAAATTCAAGCTGGTTGCAGAAATTTGTGTAAGTAATGGGGAGTCGAATGTTAATCCCCAAGACAATGGGGAAAATGTCACCAGGTCATGTCAGAGGTCTTCATAGCAGCTTCTCCCATCACAAGCCCAGAGGCCCAGGAGGAAAAATGGTTCTGTGGGCTGGGCCTAGGGTCCCCATGCTGTGTGCAGTATAGGGACTTGGTGCTCTGCATCCAGCCATTCCAGCTCTGACTAAAAGGGGCCAAGGTATAGCTCAGGCCATGGCTTCAGAGGGTGCAAGTCCTAAGTGTTGGCAGCTTCCATGTGGTGTTGAGCCTGTGGGTGCACAGAAGTCAAGAATTGAGGTTTGGGAACCTCTGCCTAGATTTCAGAGGATGTATCAGAATGTCTGGATGTCCAGGCAAAAGTTTGCTGCAGGGTGGAGCTTTCATGGAGAACCTCTGCTGGGGCAGTGCAGAAGGGAAATGTGGGGTTGAAGCTGCCACACAGAGTCCCTACTGGGGAACCACCTAGTGGAGCTGTAAGAAGAGGGCCATTGTCCTCCAGACCCCAGAATGGTAGATCCACTGACAGCTTGCACTGTGTGCCTGGAAAAGCCACAGACACTCAATGCCAGCCCATGAAAGCAGCCAGGAGGTAGGCTGTACCCTGCAAAGCCACAGGGGTGTAGCTGCCCAAGACCATGAGAACTCACCTCTACCTCTTGCATCACTGTGACTTAGATGTAAGACATGGAGTCAAAGGAGATCATTTTAGAGCTTTGACTGCCCAGCTGGATTTTGGACTTATATGGGGCCTGTGGTCCCTTTCTTTTGGCCAATTTCTCCCATTTGGAACAGCAGTATTTACCCAGTGCCTGTACCCCATTTGTATCTATATCTAGGAATTAACTTGCCTTTGATTTTACAAGTTCATAGGTAGAAGGGACTGGCCATGTCTCAGATGGGACTTTGGACTGTGGACTTTTGAGTTAATGCTGAAATGAGTTAAGACTTTGGGGGACTGTTGGGAAGGCATGATTGATTTTGAAATGTGAAGACATGCCGGGCGCGGTGGCTCAAGCCTGTAATCCCAGCACTTTGGGAGGCTGAGGCGGGCGGATCACGAAGTCAGGAGATCGAGACCATCCTGCCTAACACAGTGAAACCCCGTCTCTACTAAAAAATACAAAAAAACTAGCCAGGCAAGGTGGCGGGCACCTGTAGTCCCAGCTACTCGGGAGGCTGAGGCAGGAGAATGGCATAAACCCGGGAGGCAGAGCTTGCAGTGAGCTGAGATCCGGCCACTGCACTCCAGCCTGGGTGACAGAGCAAAACTCCGTCTCAAAAAAAAAAAAAAAAAAAAAAAAGAAATGTGAAGACATGAGATTTGGAAGGGGCCAGGGGTAGAATGATATGGTTTGGCTGTGTCCCCACCAAAATCTCATCTTATACCTCCCACAATTCCCACGTGTTGGGACATAGTTGAATCGTGGGGGCGGGTCTTTCCCATACTGTTCTTGTGATAGTGAGTAAGTCTCACAAGATCGGATGGTTTTAAAACTGGGAGTTTCTCTGAACAAGCTGTCTTTGCCTGGTGCCATCCATGTAAGATGTGACTTGCTGCTCCTTGCCTCTCACCATGATTGTGAGGCCTCCTCAGCCATGTGGAATAGTAAGTCCATTAAACCTCTTTTTCTTCCCGGTCTTGTGTCAGTCTTTATCAGCAGCATGAAAACAGACTTATACACATATGTCGTTGTCATTTCATTTTATCTTTCTCCTTATCATAAGTGTCAACCAACATTCCAGTTAGAGCTATGGTGAATTACAACAATAGGTTGGCTATGGATATGAAAAAATGTTCAACATCAGCAGTCACCAGAGAAATGCAAATTAAAACCACAATGGGATATCATCTTACACCAGTCAGAAAGGCTATTACTAAAGAGACAAAACAAAAACAAAAACAAAACAAAACAAAACAAAAAAACAGATGTTGAGAATGTAAAGAAAAGGGAACTCTTACATTCTTGGTGAGAATGCATACTAGTACAACCTCTATGGAAAACAGTATGAAGAAGATTTCTCAAATAACTAAAAATAGAACTACATTTAATCCAACAATCCCACTACTGGGCTTCTACTCAAAGGAAAAGAAATTAAAAAGATACCTGCACTTATATGTTTATCCCAGCACTATTTATGATAGCAAAGATATGGAATCTATCTAAGTGTCCATTAATGAATGATTGGATAAAGTGTGGTAAGCATACACAATGGAATGCTATTCAGCCATGAAAAAGAGTGAAATCATTTGCAGCAACATGGATGGAACTGGAGGCCATTATCTTAAGTGAAGCAACTCAGACACAGGCAAATATCACATGTTCTCACTTATAAGTGGGAGCTAAATAATGTGTACATATGTATGTAGACTGTGGAGTGATAGACAATGGAGACTCAGAATGATGAAGGGTTTGAAGGGGGTAAATGATGAGAGATTACTTAATGGGTATAATGGCCATTAGTTGGGTGATAGATCCACAAAAAACCCAGACTTTACCACTACGCAATCAATGTATGTAACAAAATTGTACTTGTACTCCATAAACTTATAAAAATAATTAATAAAGAATTACTTATTAATAATTGTATCTACGGATACAAGAGTTTGGCAAAAACAGCAAAGGTATATTATAAGAATCGGTTGTCTATATGGAATTTACAAAGAGTATTTATATATTTTATCGTTATTATTTGTAAATTATGTGCTATACATCCTTTATATCTGTAAAGTTTATGTGTGTATATATGTATGCTTTTTTTGCCACATCGTGGGGTGGACCCTAGGACTTATCTCCTGATCTCCCGTTTGGGGCAGCCATCAGAGTGCAAGTTAAAATTCTCCAGGATCCTGCCGAAACCCTCAGAGTACCAGCCAGTTTCAAGGTTCTTTAATCCTCAGTTTTGGGGTCTGTGGATTATGTATGTTTGTGTCAGTTCAGAAGGATACACCTAAGAGGATATATCTCAGTTCACTGAGGATACACCTAAAATATATTTTATTTATTTATTTATTTTTATTTATTTATTTTTTGAGACGGAGTCTCACTCTGTCGCCCAGGCTGGAGTGCAGTGGTGTGATCTTGGCTCACTGCCAGCCCCGTCTCCTGGGTTCAGGCCATTCTCCTGCCTCAGCTTCCTGAGTAGCTGGGACTACAGGCACCCACCACCATACCCAGCTAATTTTTTTGTATTTTTTTTTTAGTAGAGACGAAGTTTCACCGTGTTAGCCACGATGGTCTCAATCTCCTGACCTCGTGATCTGCCCGCCTCAGCCTCCTAAAGTGCTGGAATTACAGGCATGAGCCACCGCGCCCGGCCCTTGTTTAATATTTTATTCAGCATTTAGGTTTTTCTTTAGGAGGATCATTCAGATTCATGGTTTCCATTGATTCCCGGCTACACAGGGTTGGCTAACCTTTAGGATTTGCTTATTAATTATACCTGTTCACTCCACAAGGATGCAGACTCAGTCATCTAAGTACGTGCAGCAAATCAGCAGACTATAACTGATTGTTATGCCACTTCCTGTCTCCTCATGAAACATGCTTGGACTTAGGGTGTGACGCTTTGGGTGGCTCCATTGTTCTGAGCTGCTTTGTTGTGCTCTCATTTTGTGAATGGGTACAGGTGGCTTTGGCTTGAGTGTGATTTAGTAGTAGTAGTAGTAGTACTTGTACTTGTACTCCATAAACTTATAAAAATAATTAATAAAGAATTAATAATTGTATCTACGGATACAAGACTTTGGCAAAAACAGCAAAAGTATATTATAAGAATCAGTTGTCTATATGGAATTTACATATAGAGGTGAAGCCAGCTGGACTTCCTGGGTCGAGAAGTATTTTGGTTCTTCTGCAGTCCTGCTAAGGTTGAGTAGAGCAGCATTCCACAAAAAGGGGGGGTGGGATTCATTTTAATGGGCATCTTTGGCTGACTGATAAGCAGCTGGGCCCCTGTCTCAGTCTGCTCTGGCTGCCATCACAAAATACCACAAACTGGGTGGCTGAAAAAACAGAGTTATTTCTCCCAGTTCCGGAGGCTAGAAGTCCAAGATCAAATATCAGCCAGCTCACCTCCTGGTGAGGGCTGTCTTTCTGGCTTACAGATGGCTGCCTTCTCTCTGTGTCCTCACACAACAGACAGTGAGTGAGCAAGCTCTCTAGTGCCTCTTCTCTTAAGGACACTAATGCTGTGGGGTCAGGGCTTCACCCTTGTGGCCTCATTGAAACTTAATTACTTCTTTACTCCAAATACAGCCACATGGGGGATTAGGGCTTTAATATATGAATTTAGAAGGGACACAATTCAGTCTATAGCAGGCCCTCTGAAGAGGAAGCCCAGTATGAGTTCTAGAGTCAGACAGACCCAAGTTCAAAGCCCAGCTCTGCCATTCACTAACATTGTGAAATATTTTTCTGACCCTCAGTTTCCTATTCTGAAAAGTAAAAGCAAAAAGTTCAATTTCAGAGGGTGCCTGTAATGATTAAATTAGAAAATGTATAAAAAGTAGCCAGCACAGTGCCTGGCACACCACAGGGGCTCCACAAATAGTTGCCAAGATGATGTTACTTAAAGTGTAGTCCACGGACCAGCAACAGCAGCATCACGTGAGGTCCTGATAAAAATACAGAATGTCGGGCCCCATCCTGGACCTGCCAGATCAAGATCTGCATCTTAACACCATCCCCAGTGATTTGAATGCATGCTGAAGTTTGAAAAGCACTAAAGTAAATGCTATGAATTGGCCCAGTTTGGCAATAAGGCATATTGGGATTGCTGTGACGTAAATCAGGGGGCCATCACGATGAGCCAGGGCCAGCCAGCATTGTGATTTCATTTGACCCAGCTCAGCTCTGAGCAATGCTTGAATGGAGGAAGGGAAGGGAGCCAAAGCCTGGCGACCAAGACTCTTGAGAGCTGACCACAGGCAAAGTTTCCCAACCATCCAACTGCATCATCTCTAAGGGCAAAGCTGGGCGAGGCCCCAGCTGGTGCTGCTGCTATCTAGGGGCTCTGGTTGGTGGGCTGGGTCAGTGGTCAGCAGTGGATACAGAAGACTCTTCCTCAGCTAGTTTCTTTCCCGCCTTGTCTGAGCTACCAGTTGTTGAGAGAACCTGCCACTTCTCTCTCAACTCTGGGCCTTTGCACCTGATGCTGTCTTCAGTGCTTTTTTCCCCTGGCTCTTTCCTACTCATCTTTGAACGCCCAGCTTAAGGCAGGAAGCTGTCTCATAATAATACTAATTAAAAAGCTGTCTCATAATAATAATCCTCAGCTGCTCCTGTCCTTGCAGGTGTCTACCCAGGGCTCACTCTCACCACACTGCCCTATGAATGACTGTGCCCTTGTCTGCCTCCCAGCTAGCGAGAGGTGAAGCCAGCTGGACTTGGGTCGAGAGCGGACTTGGAGAACTTTTCTGTCTAGCTAAAGGTTTGTAAACACACCAATCAGCACTCTGTGTCTAGCTAAAGGTTTGTAAATGCACCAATCAGCACTCTGTAAAAACGCACCAATCAGCGCTCTGTGTCTAGCTAAAGGTTTGTAAACGCACCAATCAGCGCTCTGTAAAAACGCACCAATCAGCGCTCTGTGCCTAGCTAAAGGTTTGTAAATGCACCAATCAGCACTCTGTAAAAACACACCAATCAGCACTCTGTGTCTAGCTAAAGGTTTGTAAATGCACCAATCAGCACTCTGTAAAATGGACCAATCAGTGCCCTGTAAAATGGACCAATCAGCAGGATGTGGGCGGGGCCAAATAAGGAAATAAATGTTGGCCACTGAGCAAGCAGCTGTAACTCGGTAGGGGCCCCTTGTATCCTGTGGAAGGTTGGTTCTTTTGCTGTTTGCAATAAATGTTGCTGCTTCTCACTGTTTGGGTCTGTACTACCTTTATGAATGTAACACCCACCATGAAGGTCTGCAGTTTCACTCCTGAAACCAGCAAGACCATGAACCCACTGGAAGGAACAAACAGCTCTGGACGTGCCACCTTTAAGAGCGGTAACACTCACTGTGAAGGTCTGCAGCTTCACTCCTGAAGTCAGCGAGACCACGAACCCACCAGAAGGAAGAAACTTTGGACACATCTGAACATCTGAAGGAAAGAACTCCGGACACACCATCTTTAAAAACTGTAACACCCCGATGATCTGCAGCTTCATTCTTGAAGTCAGTGAGACCAAGAACCCACTGGAAGGAACCAATTATGGACACACTAGCTCCTTGAAAAAGTCTAAACAGCCTTGATGTTTGGGAGGTGAGCTTAGGATCCAACAGTGCCTCTGCCACTTTCCATCTCCATGACTTTTAGCAAGTCTCTGAATTTCTCAGAGCTTCACTTTCCTTATCGGTAAAATGGAGACAGCTCTTTTGAGGCTTGAATAAGATTAAGGGAAACACACTATGCAAAACTTTGAGGCCACGATTCAGGTGCGCAAGAAACATCACACTTCCTTATTTTCTTTAGTTCAGGTTAAGTCTGACTGCAGTAGGCTGGAGGGAAGTTTCACTGCCCCTGCAGGGCCTTCCTTCCCTCTATTTGCTCACACAGTAATATTGGAAACTTTCATGATGTCCAGAGAATGAGAGAGAGGCCTGAGATCTGGAGTCCCACCCTGGACATCAGATTTGTGCACTGGAGTGTGCAGGATGATGTAGCAGGTAAAAGGGAATTGGTCCTACCTCCACTACACACCAGCTATGTAGCAACAGGAAATTTGCTTGATCTGCCAGCTTTCTCTTCCTTAACATGGGGATGATGATAGTGCCAACCACACAGGGTAGTTCTGAGCACACAGCTGATCTATAGAAAGCTCTTAGCATAGAGTGAGTGCAAAGCATGTTGATTTAAGAAAGGTTAACTAGGCCAGACGTGGTGGCTCATGCCTGTAATCTCAACACTCTGGGATGCTGAGGCGGATGGATCACTTGAGGTTAAGCGTTCAAGACCAGCCTAGCCAACATGGTGAAACCCGTCTCTACTAAAAATACAAAAATTAGGTGGGCATGGTGGTGGGCGCCTGTAATCCCAGCTACTCAGGAGGCTGAGGCAGGAGAATCGCTTGAACCTGGAAGGCAGAGGTTGCAGTGAGCTGAGATTGCGCCACTACACTCCAGCCTGGGTGACAGAGTGAGACTCCATCTCAAAAAACAAAAACAAAAACAAAAAAAAAACGAAAGGTTAACTGTTGCTGTTATTGTTACGTATAATGGGAGTCAATGTAAATTGAAGTGATTGTTTATTATTGATTGTATAGTCAGCCATCTTGCTAAATTTTTATTTCTAATTGTTTACTGATTCTTTTGGTTTTCAATGTAATCGCATAATTTGCCACTATAGTTTTGTTTCCTCCTGTCTGAACCTTACTCCTTTATTTTCATTATCCTGTCTTATGACCTGAGTTTCATCTCTGCAGCCATGCTAAGTAGAAGGGGTGACAGTGGGCATTGTCCTCATCTGGATTTTAAAGGAGATGCTTCCTATATTCCCCATAAAGAATGATGTGTTCCTACGGCCCAGAGTTCCCCAAACTTTTTGGCACCGGGAACTGGTTTTGTGGAAGACAATTTTTCCATGGAGGGGGGTGGGGCGGTGGGTATGGTTTCTCATAAGGAGCATGCAACCTAGATCCCTCACATGCACAGTTCACAACAGGATTGGACCTCCTGTAAGACTCGAATCCCGCAGCTGATCTGACAGAAGGTGGAGCTCAGGTAGTAATGCTCGCTAGCCTGCCACTCACCTGCAGCTGTGCAGCCTGGTTCCCAACAGGCCACAGATCAGTACAGGGTGGTGATGGGGGACCCCTGCCATAGCCTTTCAGTAAATTATGTAATCGATGTGTTTACCTTCTTTCATGCCTATTTGTGGATCTCTCACCACTGGCCTTTAGACCCTTGTCAACAAGAGACTGCACCTGCCATGAATTGGAAAAATTCCCCCAGGGTTGAACTTAGCAGAGACTGGCATTAGCCAAGGGTCTAGGCTGCCTGCTCCATTTTGAGGCTGCCCCTGAGTCCAGCCTTCCACCCCATCTCTCAACCCTCAGCTCCCACCACTAGTCCTCTTGTCCCACGTCTGGTTGATTATGAGAGGTGTGTAGAAAAACTTCACCTTCCTGTTCACACCCAGGAGTGGATGAACAGATCCAGGGATTAGGTGTTTGTTGGCCTCTGTCTTGAATCCTGCCTCCTAACCTCAAGCCAAACAAGGCCACAAACCAAATCCAGCCCAGAGCATTGGCCCAGCCATCCATCCACCACCACAGGCCACATCTTCGCTAGTTGTGGGAAGTCCTTTCCCAGGGAGCCCCAATGAGCTGGGTGCGATGCAGTGACACACTGGGGAGTCTGGCTTCCACACACTGCAGATAAACAGACCCCTCTCTCTCTCTTTCACCTTGGAGACCCTTTGCCTCTCCACACTCTTGCCCCGCTTCCTCCCTGTCCATCAAGCCCAGGCCTTGAAATCTCCCAGTTCTCCCTTTACACTCCACACCTTATTAATATCACTTTATCATTGGCAGGTATGAGGCAGAAGCTTCCTCTCCTAAGGGGTGGTGGAGGGAGGCAGCCCTCTTTGGCCAATAGCCAGCATCTGGCCACAGATGGCCCCACTTAGACCTGGCTGTGGGAGTGACCCCAGGTCTTCTCAGAACCTATGGTTTTATGCAGGAGTCCTATTTTCTGGAACTGTCTGGCTCTCTCACAACTCCATGTATCTGTCTCTCCCTACTTAGCACATAGTGAGAAATACAAATGTTTGTACTTTGTAGACAGACAATGTTTAATAAAGAACTCAAACTCCTACAAGGGTCTGCAGGGTTTGCAGTGGTCACTTGATTGTTCATTCTGCCCCAAGCTCCTTCGGTAGAACCAGAACCCACGTACTATGGTCTGAATCTCTGTGCCCCTTCAAAATTCGTGATGAAACCCTAACCGCCCATGTGATGGTATTTGGAGGTAGAGCCTTTGGGAGGTAATGAGGTCATGAGAGCAGAGCCGTTATGAATGGAATTGGTGCCCTTATGAAGGAGGTCCGAGAGAGCCCAGTCATCCCTTCCATCTGTGAGGACACAGCAAGAAGGTGCCATTTAGGAGAAGGTGGGCTCTCGCCAGACACTGAGTCCACCAGTGTTTTGATCTTGGACTTTCCCGCCTCCAGAACTGTGAGAAATTTCTATTAAGCCATCCGTTTTCATTATAGCAGCCCGAGCAAGCTAAGACCCCAGTGAGGGGTCTGGGGCCTGGAGGACCATTGGTAGAGTCAGGGCCTTGGGGACATGCTTTTGGAAGCCCTGCCTGACATTATATAGAACATATTAAAAGACCCCTAACATTTCACATTAAATGCAAATTTGCCATAAAATAATTTGAAATTATCCGGGGACATTTCTATCTCTTCTTTTTGCTACCAAAGCATACTTTTAAATTTTGTTACAACATTTTTCATATGTACAGAAAGTAGACAAAGTATAATACAATACAAATCTGTAAGATTCACCACCTAGCTTAAGAAATAAAATGCTACCCAGAGGGTTGAAACATCTGTGTGGCCTCTCTGATACACTCTCCTTACAGCAGAGATAACTACCACCCTAAATTTGGAGGATATTGTTCCCATTCATTTCCTTAAACTTTATATCTATTCCTTACAGAGATATATATATATTCCTTACATATATTCCTTACAGAGATCTAAAGTGTTCGCCTTTTTTTTTCAATTCTATTACAATGATCTATTAAAATAATTCTTGTAATTTTGCATGTGAAGTTATTTGGTTATGAGTTACATATGTTATGATTGTTCTGATTTTTAAGTCATCGTTACTTAAATTCTTGAAGAAGGAGAAAAATCTAGCCAATAAATTGATTTCAAGTGTTATGACGTATTTCAGATATAGTTTATAAAGCTGAAGTAATAGTATGTTTTGTGGACATTTAACAAAAGGGTCACTAATTTTGACTTTGCACTTTTCCTTTCATATTTTGAGGCCAGTAATTTTTTTTCTCCAGTCTTATACATGTTTATGTGTGTATGAAAACCTCCTAGGACCTAGCACTTTAAGGACTTCACACTACTGCCTTTCCCAGTCTTGCCACAAGAGTCCTCGATGGGTACACAGCAGCAATGATACCAGAAGCCAAACTAAAGGTGGTGGTCTGGAGCACCTACTGAGCCAGGGCCCTGTCCTAAGATTTTGGATCCATTAATTCACTTACTCCTACAAGGTAGGTACTACTGCCAGCCCATTTTCCAGAAATAGACACAGCATGGTCATGGCCAGGTAGAAAGGGGTGGGGCTGGGATGTGAACCCAGGCAGTTTGGACACTTCACGATTCTGTGTGCCATTTTCTGAGCCCCAAATGTACATATATGTACGTGTATTTTCTCAGACTCCTCACAAAAACCAGGAATTATCCCCATTTTATAGGGGAGGAGACTGACCCAGAGAAGCTCAAGGACTTGTTCCAGGTCACACAGCTGAAAGTGACAGATTCTGTGATTCCAAACACTGCCTGTGCCTTTAAGGACTCCACAGGACTGCCTCTCCCAAACTTGCCACAAGGCAGCCAGGGTGAGTTTCCCATACCAACTCACTACCGCCATCTCACCCCTCTTTCTATCGCACAACCTTGCCGGGGAGGGGGCGGGGGCAGTCCTGCATGTGTTAAGAGAGGGTGTAGACAGCACCAGGGGCCAGAGGACCTGACCTCACCGCAGTTCTCTGTCTCTGTTAGCCCAGGGCCACTGCAGTCGGGAGGGGGCTATTTGAAGACCCTTGGCCCAGGCCTGGCTTCTCCCCACTCCTCCCCACCATCCTTCTCTCTCTCTGGGTGTCTCTCCTGCCCAGGGCAGGTGGGAATCTGGCTGGTTGCTTCCCAGGTGAGATAGTCTCAGCTGGCTGCCTCTCCTCCCCCACGATCGAGACTTATCAGTCATCAGAATCATTCCTGCCATCCAGACCCAGCTCAAGGTCATCCCCAGAAGGTTCCAGCACCTGCTTACTACACAGGCCCCCTTCTGCCTTGCCTAGAAATGGGGAGAGAGGGGGTGGCTGGTTTTTTTTTTTTTTTTTTTTGTTTTTTTTTTTTTTTACAAGCCAGATTCTTGCCTGGAGTCCTGTATATTCCAGTGCAGGGAACAGAGCCAGAGTAAAGTCAGAAGGTGAAAGGACAGCGGGCTTTAGACCAGAAGACCAGGGTTTGGTCCCAGGCTCTGTGCCTCCCTTCTATAACCTTGAACTAGTCACTTTCTCTTTCTGGGCCTCAGTTTCCCCAACTAGAAAGGGTGTTGTAGGGCTAGACACTCTCCAAGATCCTCGTCTTCTAGGAGTGTGTGACTAAATCTGTCCCCTCCACCAGAATATTGGGTTTGTGGCAGTATTGAGTTTATTATGTTAATATATAATAAAAATTATATATCATATTATAAATTTTTTTTAGTTAGAAATACGGGTAAACTCATCCCCTGCCATCTCAGGAAGAAAACTCACTGACTGTTCAGCCAAGAAGGAAAGAGGAGACTAAGATGGACCCAACATCTAGAGGACAGAAGGAGGAAGCAGAGGCAGAAGCAGGAAGTGGGAAGCAGGAAGTGGGAAGGGAAGCCCAGCTTTCCAGTTCTGGCAGTGCAGAGCACTAGAACTGTAGATGGAGCTTTTGAAAATGGGATGCCTAAATCTTACTGCAGCCAATCAAATCGGAATTTTTGGGAGTAGAGCTGGGTACGGATGTTTTTGGAAACACCCCAGATGAGTGTGATGTGCCATGAAGGTCAAGAACCACCATTTGAGAGCAGTGGTTCTCAAACTTTGGTGTGCCTCTGAACCCCCTAAAGAGCTTGGTAAATACAGGATGCCAAACCCCACCTGCAGAGTTTCCCACCCAGCCAGTCTGAATGGGACCTGTATTAATTTCCTGTGACTGTCGTAACAAATCGCCACAAACTCTGTGGCTTAACCAACAGAAATCTGTTCTCTTACAGTTCTGGAGGTGTGAAATTAAAAATGAGTCTCACTGGGCTACCATCAAGGTGTTGGCTGTGTTCCTTCTAGAGGCTCAGGGAGAATCTGTTTCCTTGCTTGCCCCCTCTTCTAGAGGCCACCTGCACTCCTTGTCTTGTGGCCCCTTCCTCCATCTTCACAGCCAATAATTGCATCATTCCAACTTCTGCTTCCGTTATCATATTTCCTCTGTCTCCAGCTCTCTTGCCTTTCTCTTTCACTTGTAAGGACCCTTGTGATTATATCAGACCCACCTAGATCATTCAGGATGACCTCTCCCTGTCAAGGTCCTTAACCTAAGCACATCTGCAAAGTCCTTTTTGCCATATAGAGTAACATATTCACAGGTTCTAGGGACTGGAATGTGGACACCTTTGGTGGGGGTAGTGGGTGAGGGCATCACTCTGCCTCCCACAGGCCTAAGAGTTTATATTTCTAGCAAGCTTCCAGGTGATGCTGATGCTGATGCTGCTGGTCTGGGGACCATGCTTTGAGAACCCCCACTTTAGAGTCTATGGAAGATGAGATCCAACTGAGCTGCAGCTGCCCTGAAAGGTCATTCTCTAGGAGTAGAAATGGGGAAGGGGGATTTTAGCTAACATTAGCTGATCTGGTCTCTCTTTGGCTGCTTCTACCTCATGCCCAGGAAATGTAAAAACAACACAGAAACAAGACCTTCAGGGTAAGAGCAGTGTTTCCTTTGGATGCGACATGTTGGGAGAGTCACCTTAAGGTGGGAGCACACAGGCTCAGCCAATTTAAGTCACAGGCAGGATGGAGGATTATAAAATTTTTTTCTTCAAAAGCATGGGATGCTTCAAGTGGGACCCACATGGAGACAGAGTCCATGACTGGATGGTATTTTGAAGCTCTGTAGACGGAGGGGCTCCAAAGGCTCGTCTCCCTGCAGACTTTGACTTCTTGGTACCTACCACCTGGAGTGTTCTCGTTCCCTCTCCCGTTACTATAACATTCTTTTTTTTTTTGAGACAGAATCTCGCTCTGTCGCCCAGGATGGAGTGCAGTGGCGCGATCTTGGGTCACTGCAAGCTCCACCTCCAGGGTTCATGCCATTCTCCTGCCTCAGCCTCCCGAGTAGCTGGGACTACAGGCGCCCGCCACCACGCCCGGCTAATTTTTTGTATTTTTAGTAGAGACAGGGTTTCACCATGTTAGCCAGGATGGTCTCAATCTCCTAACCTAGTGATCCGCCTGCCTCAGCCTCCCAAAGTGCTGGGATTACAGGTGTGAGCCACTGTGCCCAGCCCCCACTTTTTTTTTTTTTTTGATACGGAGTCTCACTCTGTCACCCAGGCTGTAGTGCAGTGGTGCCCTCTCGGCTCACTGCAAACTCCGCCTCCCAGGTTCAAGTGATTCTCCTGCCTCAGCCTCCCAAGTAACTGGGACTACAGGCACGTGCCACCATGCCCGGCTAATTTTTGTATTTTTAGTATAGACGGGTTTCACTATGTTGGCCAGGCTGGTCTTGAACTCCTGACCTCATGATCTGCCCATCTCAGCCTCCCAAAGTGCTGGGATTACAGGCGTGAGCCAGTGCGCCTGGCCTTTTCTATAACATTCTAACCTCTTCTTCCCTAACTTCCTCTTCCTTTCCCTTCTCTTCCCTTCCTATCAGGTCCTGTCCAACTCCCACTAGAAACACTTTCTTCTGGAGCATTGCATTAATTCTCCTTCCAGATTTTACTGGCCGTTCCTCTCCATTTCTCAACACTTTCTATGCCAACTGAGAATGATGCTCATTTAATTATTTTTTGTTGTTGTTTACTTATTTGCATCAGGTCTGGTTTCAGAAAGGACTTAAATGAGTCTAAGATGATCAAAGAACCCAAGCTCTATGTTGTGTTTGAGTTCAAATCTGCTGGAATCACTTTTTTTTATTATTTAACTTGCACAGCCAGTGAAGAGAAAAACTGCACCCAGGGGTCTGAGATTTTTCTAACAGAAGAACCTATAGTTCATTTGTAACCTAAGTGAGCAAGTTTTAGTTCCTTCCACAAACATTTTCTATATTAAATGAATAATATACATTGTTTTCAGGGCTTCCCAGGTATGGGGACCCTGTACTCGACACTCAATAGCCACCTCCAGAAGAACTCTGGATTCATTTGCTCAGGAGACTTTTTGCTTCATCTTGGAAGAACTTAAATGAGACAGAGACTTGAAATTTAAAACAAAGTTTTTTCCCACTTTGTCTTGATCTTTTTTTTTTTTTTTTTTTTTTTTTTGAGACAGAGTCTCACTCTGTCACCCAGGCTAGAGTACAGTGGTGCAATCTCAGCTCACTGTAACCTCTGCCTCCTGGGTTCAAGCAATTCCCCTGCCTCAGCCTACCGAATAGCTGGGGCCACAAGTGCCTGCCACCATGCCCAGCTAATTTTTGTATTTTTAGTAGAGATGGGGTTTCACCATACTGGCCAGGCTGGTCTCGAACTCCTGACCTCAAGTGATCTGCCCACCTTGGCCTCCCAAAGTGCTGGGATCACAGGCCTGAGCCACCGCACCTGGTCTTGGTGTCAATTCTTTATGCTTTTGAGATCCTTGGAATGTATATGTTCTTCCATACCTCCCTTCTGTTTCCTTCACTGAAATTCAAAGTCGTTGACATAACAGTACTCCCTGTAGTTTCTTTTCATTTTAACCAAGTCTAAATCGAAGTGATTTTTTTTTTTTTTTTTTTCGGCGAGACGGAGATTTATTCTTGTTGCAAAGGCTGGAGTGCAATGGCGCGATCTCAGCTCACCGCATCCTCCGCCTCCCAGGTTCAAGAGATTCTCCTGCCTCAGCCTCCCGAGTAGCTGGGATTACAGGCAAGTGTTACCATGCTCGGCTAATTTTGTATTTTTAGTAGAGACGGGGTTTCACCATATTGCCCAGGCTGATCTCGAACTCCTGACCTCAGGTGATCTGCCCACCTCGGCCTCCCAAAGTGCTGGGATTACAAGCGTGAGCCACTGCACCCAGCCTATTTTTTTTTTAATTATAACTACTATTTTCTTATAGGGATACACAAAATGAAGCAAGATTATATAAGTCAAATGAAATAAAAATGAAAAGGGTACAACAAGGTTAAGGACATAAAATTGAACCAGTAATGAAGCTACTGTAAAAAGACACATCATGGAGTTGTGCATTTTTGCTGCAAGTGGGTACATATTTGGTGTGAGGTTTCCTGGCAGCCAAGACCAAAAGGGAAAACTAGTTAGTTGCATAGTTCATAACTGTCCATGTGGTAGAAAATTCGTCTACTGCTTAGGAATCTACAGCTGAAAGACCAGAAAGACCCTGTGGAAAGTGGGAAGCCACATCCTCAAGAACATCTTTCCAATAGATTCAAAGATGAGTTTTACAAAACATTTCTTTTGGCAAAACACAGGAGAGTAAAACTGATTCTGTAGGGAATGTTGTGAGTCCTCCCAGGGATTCATTCCTCTCTTGTTCTGGCTTAAACCTGGGTTAATTTTAGAGTGTCTGGATCATCTGGTTGACCTTAAAGGAGAGTTAGATTCCCAGAAAATAGAAGGTTGGCCAGTTAGGAAGCATTCTGTTGCTTGATAATTGCAAGCAACAGAAAGTCCAGCCCTATTGGCTGAAATAAATATATGGCTGGTCTCGTGTGATTTAGAAGCTCAGTGGTAGTTTTAGCATCAGATAAGACTTTATTCAGAGCTTAAATGCTCTTGTCTTCCAAGTATGGGAGTATCCTGGACCCTCCCCCCCCACTACCACCAAATGCAACTAAAAAGTTAAAAGCCCAGCATAGCAGTGGGCCTGTGTAAGTCCTTCCTTCCTATAGTGACTTGTCAGATTAGTTATGATTAGTCAGATTTTGAAAACTATTCCTATATTTCTTCTTTATATTGACTGGGGAAGAGAAGGTGTTTTCCTCACCATTCTCAGTGAAAGTCCTGAGTTTCAATCTGATTGGATTAGATTAGGTCACACATTCATCCTTTAACCAATCACTGTAGACTGGAAAGCACTAATTAACCTAGGCTAGATTACATATCCTACCATTGACCTCACTAGACCGAGGATGAGCAACTTGTCTAGGAACAGGGAGCAGAAGCAGTGGAGCAGAAACTCTTGGATTTTAGAATCAGACGGGTCCAGGTTAGTTCATTTTTTCATCAATTCAAAACACCGGGTGTAATGTACCAAATAAAACAAATCTAGTCCCACCCCTAACAGAGACATTAAAGCAGTGTATCAGTTATCTATTGCCATGTAACAAACCACTCCAAAACTTAGTGACCTAAACAATGACCATTTTATGTGCTCACCATTGTATGGGTCAGCAATTTGGGCTGGGCTCAGCTGGGTGATTCTTCTGGACTAATTCATGTGGCTGCAATTGGAGCTGGATGATCTAAATGGTCTCACTCCTAGGTCTGGCCATTGATGTTGGCGGTTGACTGAGCCAGGGGCCGCCAGCAGGCTAGCGGGGGCTCTTCACTCAGCAGCAGGGTTCCAAGAGGACAAGCCCAACACACATGTGCTTTTCAAGCCTGTGATTATCAGGGCTGTACTGCAACAATCTGCCGCAATCAGTAATGACCACATAAGAAAGCAATGACAAGTTATGATTACTGCTCTGAAGAGATTGAGCAGGATGGTATAGGAGAGTTACTATTCCAAGTGACCTCTGGGCCAGCAGCATTGGCATCACCTGGGAGTTGTGAGAAATCCAGCATCTCAGGCTCCACTGCAGGTCTCCTAAATCAGAATCTACAGTTTAACAAGATCCCCAGCTGTGTGTGTAAGGTAAAGTTTCAGAAGCTGATGACTACTGGGGGGTACCGAGGAGTGAAGGAGGGGGAAGAAACAGCACAACTAGTTTATGCCACTTGGTGTGCTTCTCACATCCTCATAGTTTCTGCCGTGACCTGGCTACCAAGCCAGCAGGGGCATTCTTCCACGGTCCTGGAGCTCCATAGGAGGGCCCCACATTCACAGTCTCACGGTGAGGACAGCTTTGGTTCAGTGGGTGTCATCCAGAGGCAAGCACCTAAAACGGGAGTTCCACTGGGCTTGGCAGGGAGCTTGCCCCTGATAGGTGGGAACAAATGGGGCCTCTGTTTATGCATACACAGTGCCAGGTGGGGACAGAGGCCAGTGTTGGAGCAGCCAGTTCTGAGCTCCCTAAAGACCCCTAAGAAAGCCAGACCCTCAGGGCTGCTTGGTTCATCAGTCCCTCACCTGGCATGGAGGGTGATGGTGAGTTGTTAGGTCCATAGCCGTAAGGCTGTGAAGAAGCTTTCCTGGTGGGCAAGTAGGTGGCATTCTAGAATGCCATGCTAGAACGACTGTGTGTCCCATTTGCACAGGGCAATCCTGTTCACACCTGCCGTCCTGTTGTAATTATTAATAATGCCCCTTCTCATTCTGGTTTGGATCATAAATTAAAAGGGTCACCCTAGTTAAAGCCTGAGTTTAATCTCAGAATGCAGGAAGGTGCCTCTGAAAGAGCATTAGACCCTGAATCAGGAATAGGAACTCTTGTCTTTCCCTGTTTCTGGCAAGCTGGGGGACCTCAGGCATGGCCCTTTTTCCTTCTGGCTTCAGTTGCCTTATATGTCAGAATTGAGGGGTTGGATCAGACAATCCCTGCTAGCTGGGGAGTAAATGAATGTGAAAAGTTATCCTTGGGGGTTCTGCTCTATCAGCTCCATGTTGATGAGGACATTGTTCTCTCTCTAACATCTTTGATTCTATGTCCTCTGGGGACCCCACATTCTGCTAGATACCCCCCTGGTCCGCAGGTTGCAGGAATCCTGGACTGGTGTTTCTGAGGCTTTGTCTCGGGGCTCTGTGCCAGTGGGGCCGCACTGCCTGTCTGCCTGCCTACTCCCCCATACTCTGCTCCACTGGGACCCTTCTTTAGCTTGTACTTCCTAGTTGTGTGACATTTGGTACAAATAACTTAATCACCTGTGACTGTTTCTCCATCTGCCATGGGAGATAGCGATGTCATTCTTGCAGGATCATGGATAGTGTACATAGCATCTGGCCCATAATAGGAACTCACCAAGGCATTTCTATGCCTCATATGTCTTAAAATTGACCACCTGGAGGACTCAGTTCAAGTCTTCAATGAGTTGAGAACTAAAGGAAGTGATTTACAAGCGTGAAGACTCTAGAAGTTTCCTCTCTGTAACACTCTGCAACACTGTGAACATTTCTTTAAAAAAAAAAATTATTTACTTGTTTAAATAAATAAAAAATTAAATAATAAATAAATAATAAATAAATATAATAAAAATTATTTATTTAGAGACAGGCTCTTGCTCTGTCACCCAAGGCAGAGTGCAGTAGTGTGATCACATCTTACTGCAGCCTCCAGCTCCTGGGCTCAAGCTATCCTCACGCCTCAGCTTCCCAAGTAGCTGGGACTACAGGCATGTGCCACCATGCTCAGTTAATTAAAAAATATATATTTTGTAGACAGAGAATCTCGCTATATTGTCCAGGCTGATCTCAAATTCCTGGCTTCAAGTGATCTTCCTGCCTTGGCCTCCCGAAGTGCTGGGAGTACGGGCACGAGTCCGCATACCTGGTTGTAAGTGGAAGTTTCTATGAAAGTTGTCACTCCTCAGCTCTGCCTCACAGACTACATATTCCACCTGCCATTTGACTAATTGCGGGGAGGAAGGAGGGAAGCAAAACGGACATTTTATCCTTTAAAAGGATCCCATGGCTCCTGAGGGCTTTATCCTAAAAACACCATGTTGTGAAATCAAACTTTCTTGCCTGACTCTTGCTTCTGCAGTCTTACTTTGGGACATTTTGCTCCAGCAGAAAGAGCACCACCTCTGCAATCTGACAGCCTTGTCCCCTCTGAACTCTACCGCCCTCTTTTTGACAAAGAAATATTGTCCCCAACTCACAGAATCATGAGGGTTATGCTAGGTGGGATTGTAAAGTATCTGTCCTGTGGTAGGACTCAATAAACTTAGCTTTCCCTGCCTTTTATCCTGTTCTCTTTCTGATTGCTGAGAATATGTACTTTTCTGTGGGGCAAGATAAGAAAGCAAGAGTTTTAATGTTCTAGTTTCTTTTTTTTTTTTTTTTTTTTTTTGAGACGGAGTCAAACTCTGTTGCCCAGGCTGGAGTGCAGTGGCGTGATCTTGGCTCACTGCAAGCTCCGCATCCCGGGTTCACACCATTCTCCTGCCTCAGCCTCCCAAGTACCTGGGACTACAGGTGCCCAGCTGTTTTTTTTTGTGTGTGTTGTTGTTGTTGTTTGTATTTTTAGTAGAGATGGGGTTTCACCATGTTAGCCAGAATGGTCTCGATCTCCTGACCTCGTGATCCGCCTGCCTTGGCCTCCCAAAATGCTGGGATTACAGCCTGAGCCATCATGCCCAGCCTAATGTTGTAGCTTCTATTGTTGCATAACAAATGATCCCCAAACATACCTGCTTGAAGCAATAGGCTTTTTGCTCATGATTTTGTGGGCCAGAAATTTGGGAGGCTCCTCTGGGCAGGTCTTGCTGGGGATTTCTCATGTAGTTATGGTCAGATACTAGATGGTGCTGTCATTATCTGAAGGCTCAAATGAAGGAGACCAAGCAAAAACTGCATGACTTTTTATGACCTAGTCTCAAAAGTTACATACCATTGTTGCAGGACTTTTCCTTAGTTCAGTTAAAGATGGGATCCTTGTCCGTCTCGCAAGGCCAGAGTCCCTCCATTAGAGCACTTCCCGTACCCACCATTTGAATCCCAGGTTCTGCACAGGAAGAGGAGAGCCTGACTCCTCCCTGCTGCAAAGGGTGTGAACTTCTGTGGCTCCACCCAGTGCCAAGGCTGGTTGGAGCTTTTTCTGGGGAGCCCTTCCTACCTGGCTGTCTCACCATCACTTCTGCCATATTTATTTGTGGAAACCAGATTTGAGAGGAGAGCACATAGAGCTCACTTCTCCTTGGAAGGAATAGCAAAGTAACATTGTTGGCCAGCATGTGGATGGAAGACATTATTGAGGCCATGCTGCGAAATACAATTTGTCACATCTCCTAAAGTCATATGTAAATGGGAGCTTTTTAGCAGTCAGGATTCTTGCTCATAAACTACAAAAACTGGCTCTGGTTAGTTTAAGTGAAGATAACTTATTTGAAGACCTTTAGGACTTACAGAATTGATGGAGGTTGGAAGAACAAGATTGGAAAATGAGTGAGAACCAAGGAGCTCTGGAGGACTGGGTGGCAGGTGCCCCAACAAGGGAGAGAGCGTAAGGGCTGTCCATTCCAAATAGCCTGAGCCGCCACTGCTAGAATAAATATGACCTCCACGTACCCGGCTCTAACAGGCAACACTTAGGAAGAGCGAGTTGATTGGTTGAGTCACATCCTTGCCTCCTGATTGGACCAGCATAGACAGAGGGAGGAGCCATTTGGACCTCCTGCTTTCTTAGTGGGAAGTTAGGACGTCCTCCCGCAGAGATTGTGCTCAGTATGAGATTCTGCAAAGGAGAGGTAGAATGCTTTAGGGGCTGAGTGGGAGAAGGGTGCGTAGATGTTGGATATTCCCAAATGGCAAACATCCCCCAGAGAGCCCACAGATTCAGACACCCCACCTGCTGTAGTTAGTGCCCGCATTAGTACAAGGGGTGGAGAGCTAAAGAGGAAGCTCAGAGGGAGCAGAATATCCTCAAAATATTAAAGGACTGGCACTTTGAGAAGCAATTTGATTTGTTCAACACAGGTAGTTGTAGGACAGATTTTTGGCTTAATACCAGGAAGAACTTAAATTTTTTAAAAAATTATATGTTTAGTGCTTTGAGTATGTAATGCAGTCACTGAAAAAATATTAAAAGCAACGCTGTGAAAGTCCCCCTCCCACTACTGTTCCTTATCCACTCACCCCTTACTTAATTCTCCACCTTCACTTCTGATGCTAATCTTAATAGTGTCTTGTTTATGTTCCCATAGATTAGTTTTTCCTTTTGAGTTTTTAAATTTTACTTTTGGCCAAGTATGGTGGCTCATGCTTAAAAGTGAGACCCCATCGCTCCAAAAAAAAAAAAAAAAAAAAAAAAAAAAAAAAAAAAAAAAGCTGGGTGTGGTGGTGTACACCTGTAGTCCCAGCTACTCAGGAGGCAGAGGTGGGAGAATTGCTTGAGCCCACGAGGTAGGCTGCAGTGATCGCACCACTGCCCTCCAGCCTGGGAGATAGAATGAGACCCTGTCTTAAAAAAAAAAAAGAAAGAAAGATAAAATTTACTTTAAAAATTGTGTGAAGATATACATAACATAAAATTTACCATTTTAATCATTTTTAAGTGTATTGTTCAGTGATATCAAATACTTTCACATTGTTGTGTGAACATTGTCACCATCCAGCTCCAGAACCTTTTTCTTTTATTTATTTATTGATTTTTAGTTTCTTTATTTATTGTTTTGAGACGGAGTTGTGTTCTGTCTACCAGGTTGGAGTGCAGTGGTGTGATCTTGCTTCACTGCATCTTCCACCTCCCAGGTTCAAATGATTCTCCTGCCTCAGCCTCCTGAGTAGCTGGGATTACAGGTGCCCACCATCACACCCAGCTAATTTTTTTGTATTTTTATTAGAGACAGGGTTTCACCATGTTGGCCAGGCAGGTTACAAACTTCTGACCTCAAGTGATGCCCCCACCTCAGCCTCCCAAAGTGTTGGGATTACAGGCGTAAGCCACCACACTGGGCCCAGAAATTTTTCGTCCTGCGAAACTGACACACTGTACCCATTAAACAATCACTTCCCATTCTCCCCTTCCCCAACCCCCGGCAACTACCGTTCAACTTCCTTTCTATGAATTTGATTACTCTAGATACCTCATGTAAGTGGAATCCTACAGTATTGCCCTTTTGTGACTGGCTTATTTCACTGAGTATTATGTCTTCAAGGTTCATTAATGTTGTATCATATGTCAGAATTCCCTTCCTTTTTAATAATGAATAATATTCCATTATATGTAGACACCACATTTTGTGGGGTTTTTTGTATTTTTATTACATACATATATATATAGGAGATAGTGTCTGGCTATGTTGCCCAGTCTGGTCTTGAACTCCTGGACTCAAGTAATCCTTCCACCTCAGCCTCCCAAAGTGCTGGAATTACAGGTGTGAGCCACCACACCCAGCCACATTTTATGTATTCACTCATTCAAAGACGAACATCTGGGTTGCTTCCACAGCTATTGTGAATAATGCTGCTATAGACATGGATGCACAAATATCTCTTCAAGACCCTTCTTTTAATTCTTTTGGCTATAGATCCAAGAGTAGAATTATTGGGTTATATGGTAATTCTATTTTTAATTTTTTGAGGAGCTATATTATTGAGTTTTGAGGGTTCTTTCTATATTTTAAATACAAGTCACTTATCAGATATGTAAATTGAAAATATTTTCTTCTAGACCGTTATTTATCTCTTAATTCTCTTAGCAGAGTCTTTAAAAAATCAGAACTTCTTAATTTTGTTGAAGTACAATTTATCCCCCCAAATTTATGGATTATGCTTTTGGTGTCATATCTAAGAAATCTTTTCTTTGAGAAGTCCTGTTGTTTTCTATTTTACATTTAGGCCTATGGTGCACATTAAGTTAAATGTAAGTAATGTGAGGTATAGATTGAGGTTTGTTTTGTTTTTCATATGGATGTCCATTTGTTGTAGTGCCATTTGTTGAAAAGTTTATTCTTGGCTGGGCGCAGTGGCCCACACCTGTAATCCCAGCACTTTGGGAGGCTGTGGCAGGCAGATTGCTTGAGCCCAGGAGTTCGAGACCAGACTGAGCAACATGGAGAAATCCCATCTTTACAAAAAATACTAAAAAATTTAGCTGGGCATGGTGGTGCACACCTGTAGTCCCAGCTACTTGGGAGGCTGAGGTGGGAGGATCACCTGAGCCCCAGGGGTCAAGGCTGCAGTGACCTGTGATCAGGCCACTCCACTGTAGCCTGGACATTGGAGAGAGAGACCCTGTCTCAAAAAAAAATGAAAATAAAAGTTTATTCTTTCCTCATTGAAATGCCTTTGCAACTTAGTCAAAATTCAATTAACCATATATGTGCGAGTCTGTTTCTGGATTCTATTTTGTTCTATTGATATGTACCAGGAGAGTCCAATCTTTTGACTTCCCTGGGCCACATGGGAAGAAGAAGAGATGTCTTGGGCCACACATAAAATACACTAACACTAACGATAGCTGATGAGCTTTTAAAAATTGCAAAAAAAAAACACCTCGTAATGTTTTAAGAAAGTTTATGAATTCATGTTGGGCCACATTCAAAACCATCTTGGCTGCATGTGGCCCATGGGCTGCAAGTTGGACCGGCTTGATGTGTACTATCCTCTCACCAGTACCAACTGTCTTGATTATTATAGCTTTGGAGTAAGTCATAAAATTAGTATAAATTCTCTAACTTTGTAGTTCTTTTTTTTTTTTTTTTTTTTTTTTTTTTTGAGACGGAGTCTCGCTGTGTGGCCCAGGCTAGAGTGCAGTGGCCCGATCTCGGCTCACTGCCAGCTCCACCTCCTGGGTTCGCCATTCTCCCGCCTCAGCCTCCGAGTAGCTGGGACTACAGGCGCCCGCCACCACGCCCGGCTGGTTTTTTGTATTTTTTTTAGTAGAGACGGGGTTTCACCATGTTAGCCAGGATGGTCTCGATCTCCTGACCTCGTGATCCACCCGCCTCGGCCTCCCAAAGTGCTGGGATTACAGGCTTGAGCCACCGCGCCCGGCCTGTAGTTCTTGATTGAAATTATTCTGACTATTCTAGTTCCATTGCCTTTTTTTTTTTTTTTTTTTTTTTTTGAGATGGAGTTTCACTCTTGCTGCCCAGGCTGGAGTGCAGTGGCGCAATCTCGGCTCACTGCAGCCTCCACCTCCTGGGTTCAAGCAATTCTCTTGCTTCAGCCTTCCGAGTAGCTGAGATTACAGATGTCTGCCACCACACCTGGCTAATTTTTTGTACTTTTAGTAGAGATGGGGTTTTGCCATGTTGGCCAGGCTGGGCTCGAACTCCTGGCTTCAGGTGATCCACCCACCTTGGCCTCCCGAAGTACTGGGATTACAGGTGTGAGCCACCGTGCCCAGCCCCATTGTCTTTTCATACAAACTTTAAAATCAGTTTGTCCACTTTTGTTGTTGTTGTTGTTGTTTGTTTTTTGAGACAGAATCTCTGTCACGCAGGCTGGAGTGCAATGGTGTGATCTCGGCTCACTGCAACCTCTGCCTGCCAGGTTCAAGCGATTCTCCCGCCTGTCTACCGAGTAGCTGGGATTACAGGCGCATGACACCATGCCCAGCTAACTTTTGTATTCATTTTTAGTAGAGACGGAGTTTCACCATGTTGGCCAGGATGGTCTCAATCTCTGTCCTTGTGATCCACCCACCTCGGCCTCTCAAAGTACTGGGATTACAGGTGTGAGCCACCACACCTGGCAGCTTGTCCACTTTTACCAAAAAAAAAAAAAAAAAAAAAAATCTGCTGGAATTTTTATTGGAATTGCATTGAATCTAAATCAGTGTGGGAAGAATTTATATCTTAGCAATATTTAATTTTCCAATCCGTGAACATGGTATGCCTCCTCTTTTTTTTTAAGGTTTTCTTTGTTTTTTGTTTGTTTTGTTTTGAGATGGAGTTTTGCTCCTGTTGCCCAAGCTGGAGTGCAGTGGCGCTGTCTTGGCTCACTGCAACCTCTGCCTCCCTGGTTCAAGCAATTCTCCTGCCTCAGCCTCCCAGGAAGCTGGGATTACAGGCACCAGTCACCACGGTCCTGGCTAATTTTTTGTATTTTTAGTAAAGACGGAGTTTCACCATGTTGGCCAGGCTGGTCTTGAACTCCTGACCTCAGGTGATCCATATACCTTGGACTTCCAAAGTGCTGGGATTACAGGTGTAAGCCACTGTGCCTGGCCTCTTTGATTTTTTTTTTATTAGTGCTTTATAGTTTTCAGCAGACAGACCTTGCACATATTTTGTTAGATTTATACCTAAGTATTTCATGTTTTCTGGTACTACTGTAAATAATGCTTCAATTTTATTTTCAAATTCCAATTGTTTATTGCTAATATATAGAAATTTATTTGATTTTTTAATGTTGACCCTTCCCTTTTATTGTTAATCTTCATTATAGATTAACTTCCCTCTGACCTTTCTCACATAAAGACTTTATGGCTATCACATTGCCTTAAGATGGAATGTTAAATACACTCTTTTAAAGTGAGTGAGGAAATGAAAATCAGCTGTAAAGTAAGGAAAACAAACTGTAGAGAAAAGCAAACAGACTATAACTAACTAATTAATCTGTTGAACTCTTATACCACTCTCATATAGAAAATGCTGTAATCCCATTAAATTTCTTTGTTTTCTACCTGTGTAAGCAAGAACTTAACTCTTAATTTTGGAGCACAGATCCCATTTCTCTGGATTCTTTGTCTCCTGGATGATCATTTCACCTTTTCACTTGAATAAACTTTAAACTGGATTCTGATCCTTTTAATTCTTTCAGGTTTACAGAGGGAAGATTCAAGCCTCAACAGGTCAGGTCAGTTGGACAAGGTGACCTTTAAGCCCTCTTCTAGCTTCATGAAAACAGATCTGAAATTTGCCTGATCTCAGCAATGGTAGTGAAAAGACTGTGTACCTGAATGATCTGGTGGCAGGTATGTCCTGTGCACTTAGTATTCTCTAAGTTCTGGGAGGGGCGGATTATCTCGAAGCAAATGCCAGGAAGAGGCAGGAGATTCCGGTATCCTGATATGCTTAGCAATATCATCTCATTCACCAGACAGGAAGCCCGTGTGCCTCTCCTCTAAGGCTAACTGTCAGGAGGGTAAGGTGTGGGTGGGTTTTATTCACTGCTCCATCCTCGGAGGCTAGCAAAGTGCCAGAAGAGGGAGAAATCTCTAGCGTTTATAGACAGACCAACACTTGTACCCTGAAAGGACACAGTACTACAAGGGATTGGTAGAGGTAATGATTACAGGCAACAGACTGTTCAAAACAACTATATTTAGACAAGTGTATTTTTGCAAAACAATGAAAGCTCAGTCCTTTCAAAATGAAAACTTTCCTTTTCCATACCTCACTATCAATTATTTCAGTCTCAGATATGCCCCGTTCTGTTTCTCCCACAATATTTGACTTAATTAACAATACGGTCGATTATTTACAAGGAAGTTATTCCTAAAACTGTTGTTCAAAATCACATCTGATTTTTTCACCTGACTTTTGTGGTATAGACGTTTTTGTTTTTAATGATGTTACTGGGGTTAACTTTTTCCAAAAGTGGTTTCTAAGAGTGAAAACCTGGGGGGAAATCATAAATGGCCAAAGAGGTTAAATAAATTGTTACCTTCATTAAGTAAAATACTTGCAGCCACTATAATGATGTGAAATTTTATTTACTGGTAAGAAAATTTCATAAGGTATTACTGAGTGGGGAAAAAATCAGTTTATAAAACACTATGTAAAATGTGATTCCAGCCGGGCGCGGTGGCTCATGCCTGTAATCCCAGCACTTTGGGAAGCCGAGGCGGGCGGATCACAAGGTCAGGAGATCGAGACCACGGTGAAACCCCGTTTCTACTAAAAATACAAAAAATTAGCCGGGCGCGGTGGTGGGCGCCTGTAGTCCCAGCTACTCAGGAGGCTGAGGCAGGAGAATGGTGTAAACCCGGGAGGCGGAGCTTGCAGTGAGCCGAGATTGCGCCTCTGCACTCCAGCCTGGGCGACAGAGCGAGACTCTGTCTCAAAAAAAAAAAAAAAAATGTGATTCCACTTTTGTTTTAAAAAAATTTTATATACTTAAATATATTAATATGCAAATATAAGCATACATAAATATAAGTATATAAATATTCTAGAACAATATACAACAAAATATTGACAATGATTATCTCTAGGATTTCAAATCATTTTTGTATTCTTTGTATTTGTTATAACAGGGTTTCTTTATTTTTTACTTTTATTTTTATTTTTTTTGAGATGGAGTCTCTCTCTGCTGCGCAGGCTGGAGTGCAGTGTTGCAATCTCCGCTCACGGCAACCTCTGCCTCCCAGGTTCAAGTGATTCTCTGGCCTCAGCCTCCTGAGTAGCTGGGATTACAGGCACCTGCCACCACGCCCAGTTAAGTTTTGTGTATTTAGTAAAGACGAGGTCTCACCATGTTGACCAGGTTGGTCTTGAACTCCTGACCTCAGGTGATCTGCCCTCCTCGGCCTCCCAAAGGGCTGGGATTACAGGCGTGAGCCACCATGCCCGGCCAACAGGGTTTCTTCATAATCAGGAAAGGCAATAATGCTACTGTCATCTTATGAAAAACATTTAAATAAAAGTACATTTCCCTCTAAGAACACAGCTCTGGAATTATAACATAAGCAATTAGAAATGAACAAGAACTAGATCTAATACAGGTTTCATAAAGTCTGTTGCCCAGCTCTCTTGTGGCCCCCAGAGCTGTCCATCTTCACTTGCCAACCTGTGCCCACAGCAAACCCCCTTAACTCCAAGCCCTGGTACTCAGCACCACCAGCCTGGGCCTGAGTACCTCTCCCTGAGCTGGGCCTGCATGGAGCAAAAAATGTGTAGGCAGCCAGAGTCCCAGCTGCCGGGGAGGCTGAGGCAGTGTTGCTGCTGATAAAGCCACCGTCCATCCAGTAGGGATGAGACTCTTTAGACATCTGTACAATCTCTGGGCCCAAGAGTTTTCCTTTCTCTATCTTCCCTCTCTTCCTCCTCCCTTTCTCTTTTCTTCCCTTGCTTCAACTTTCCTTCCCTTGCTTCCACTTCCCTGCCCTCATTTTCTCCACATCTCCCAAGCACCTGGAGGTCACAAGGGACACAATGATGAATCACCCGCAGTCCCCCTCAAGGGACCTGCAACTAGAGAGGGAAGCAGGTGAGTCCTAGAGTCTGCCTCTGTGTGCTCCGTGCCCTGAGGGAGGGCATCCTGGAGGAAGTGACATCTGCATCAAATCCTGAAGGATGAGAAGGAGTTGGTCAGGAAAGACAGTGGACAAGAGCCCAATCTTCATGGGCAAGTTGGTTGCTGCTTCAGGTTCCTGACTGGCCCTGGTGTTCCATAGGACCAGTCCTGCCCAGAAAATGGCTTTAAGTCATTCGTTGGCTGGGGTGAGCTCCCTAGCCATCTCACACCACTGCCTCCCTGGCAGCCCAGCCCACCTGGCCCTACGATGCAGCAGGGCTTGGCTGATGCTCACCTCATAAATTCTGCTGAGTCAGGGTCTGTTTCCATGCTTAGGACTTCCTGGAGGGGCTTGCACAACTGCTCCGCCAGGTCATGCCCAGGTTTTATAGTTCTCACCATCAGCTTGGCGATTCTTCATTATTTTGAATCCAGATCCTTCCTGCTGCATTCAATCCAGTGTCTTTTGCTTTATCACCAAGGTTTTAAAAAATGAAGAAAAACTGGTCTCCCTGTTCTGTAGAAGAACAGCTTTTCATCTAGAAAGCTGTCCCTCCTTCATTGTTAAGCCCTTGGGCTTTAAGCAAAGATGTGAGGTCTGCTTTAAGCAGGAATGTATTTGGGGATCCTTCTCATTACTCTCACCTTGACCGTGGACCACCCTGGGCATTCAGATCGATTTGCCACTTGGGGGCCATAATTGAATGAAAGACCAATCCAGAAATTATTAGTTCATATGGAACACTGATTGTCTCTGTGGGTAAATCCACTACCCTCTCCAATTTTCTCCTAGTAACAGTTTTAAAAAGTATCTCGTAAGAAGATAGACCTTGGAGAGATCAGTTTTAGGATGAGTCAACCTTGAAGTTAGACATGGGAGCTGGAGACCAGGATAGGAGTATTGCAGTAAGGGTGAGGAGGCTCACTAAGATCATTCAAAGAAAGGAGAGCAAATAAACATCCATTGTTGTGTAATTTTAAAATGTTTTAATACATTCTAGTCACCAGGTGCGGTGGCTCATGCCAGTAATCACAGCACTTTGGGAGGCCGAGGTGGGCAGATTATCTGAGGCCAGGAGTTCGAGACCAGCCTGGCCAACATGGCAAAACCCCATCTCTACTAAAAATACAAAAATTAGCTGGGTGTGGTGGCACATGCCTGTAATCCCAGCCACTCATGAGGCTGAGGCAAGAGAATCTCTTGAACCTGGGAGGCAGAGGTTGGAGTGAGCTGAGATTGCACCACTGCACTCCAGCCTAGGCGATAGAGTGAGACTCCATCTCAAAAAAAAAAAAAAACACGAACAAAAACAAAACAAAACAAAAAACAAAAAAAAACATATGTTCTATTCAACAAAGGAGAGAGAAAGACGGTTTGGAGGTAAGTGCTGGACACAATCATCAGAAGGAAGCATTCATTGGGGAAGTTGATTTAGAAGAATTGGAACGAGGTTGGAGGCGAGAGTCTTGCCAGGTTGGAACAGAATCCGGAACTGCTGCCTGGGCAGCTCCCACCAGAGCCAGTAGGGACTGAGGTTGGGGGATGTGAAGGACTTTGGGGTCAGCGTGGCTACACAGGCCTTTATCTCCTTCCTGTATTCTGTCATCGTGAATGGTAGCCTTCTATGGAGAGGCCACATGGGCAAGCCCTATCTTCCTACTCCACTCTATGATCATCTGTCAAAGCCCTTTGAGTACGTGCTCAGTGCTCTCTAGGTCCAATGCTCTACCCACTTTAAGTTCCTGTAGGGAGTTGGAGAAATAAGTTGGGACATGCACACCCATGTGACTTTTGCCCTCTCCCTGCACCTTTAACTTCTGATTCATCCCTTGCGAGCAGCGTGTGCCCACGGCATGTTCTGGTGTATTCCCTCATGTCGAAATCAATTCAGTCCAGAGAGGAAGTGACTGGGAGCCACCATGGGGTGTATCACTGGTCTTTAACTGGCTGTTAGGTCCAGAGGCAGGACAATCAGAGACCCATCTCAGGGCCTTTGCTCTGTTCTTAGAGGTAGAAAGCAGCCTGTGCCCCAACTCCCTCACCTCCTACAAACCACACTCCAGGCAAGGGGGGCCAGCAGTAGTCTGTGGGTCCTCTTTTCCTTGGGAGCACACCCTGCCACAGTGCTGCTTCCCAGGAGAGAGCCATGTGGACAAGCCCCATCCTTCTATTCTACTCTGTACTCATCCAGCAAGTGCTGCAGAGCCACCCCATGGTGGCTGTGCAAGTGGCCAAGGATACAGGGCTTAATAAGACACCATCTGTTGTAGCCAGCCTCCAAGATGTATCCCTGGGATCCTTGCTTCTGGCATTCACACACTCCTTGGCCCCCTCTCACGTTGAATTAGGGCTGGCCTTGATCACTGGATTACAGTAGAAGTCTCAGCAGATGACTTCCAAGGTGAAGGCATTGTAGTTTCCACCTTGCTCTCCTGAATGGCTCCTTCCAGGGAAAGCCAGCTACCAGACCATGAGGACACTCAAGCAGCTCCATAAACAGGACCCTAGGGAAAGGTACTGAGCCCCTGGACAATAGCCAGCATTCACTTTCTAGCCATGTGAGTGACCTACCCTAGAAGTGGACCCCCAGCCCCAATCAAGCCCTCAGATGACATATGATTGCAACTACATGAGAGATCTCAAACAAGAGCTGCCCAGCCATGACATTTCCAAATCTGCAAAAATTATGACAGATTTTTTAAAAAAAGATTATTGCTGTTTAAAGCCACTGCATTTTGATGTGATTTGTTATGCAGTAACAGATAATAAAAAGCAAACCGACTTAGCCATTTTTATTGCTGTTCTCAATTCTCTACAACAACATACCTCCTTATGTCTTGCACACTGGGTAAACTACAGCACCTGCCATGCCTTGGATGAATGCATGGGAGTGGAATTGCTGGGAATTAGGATAGGGGTATGTTGGCTTTTACCAGTTTATTTTCCCACCAGTAAAATGTATGGGAGCTTAAACCTCCTCAACAACTCTTGGCGTTGTCAGTCTTTATCATTTTAAGCCATTCTGATGAGAGTATCATAGAATCTCACTGAGATTTTATTTTGCATTTCCCTGACAACTAATGGTGTTGAGTGATTTTTCAGGTGCTTACTAGCCCTTTAGGCACCCTCATTTGTAAAACGCTTATTCAAGTCTTTTGCCCCCAGTGTTTGTTGGTTCGGTTGCCTTTTTCTTATTGATTTGTAGGAAACCTTTATATATTCAGGATATGAGTCCTTTGTCAGATATATGCATTGGAAAAAATCTCTTGTCTCTTGTCCTCTTTTTAATCTTTTGATTAAAAGAGGGTTTTGTTTTAATGAAGTCTAACTTACAAATTTTTAAAATTTATAGTAAGTGCCTTTTATGTCCAGCTTAAAAGATCTTTGCTTGGTCATGGAGACTACCCCCCACCCTACTCTGTCTGCTTCCAGGAGCTTTATTGGTTTACTTTTCACATTGAAGTCTATGATTTATCTTGAATTAATGTGTATGGTGTGAGGAAGGGGTCAGAGTTTTTTTCCCCCTTTTTTTCCCTTATGAATATGCATAGAAAAGACCATCCTTCTCTCTATAGAATTGCATCAGCTCCTTTGTTGTAAATTAAGTGACCATATATGCATGGATCTGTCACAGACAGTTTTAAAGGTATAGATTTCCAGATCCTCAACTTCTCTATGTCTTCTTTTCTGATGTGGATCTACTTGCCTCTGCAGTCAAACCGCAAGCCAGTCTTCTTTTCCCATCTCATTTACCTTTCCAAACAAGGCCAATCTGACCAATCCCAGTCTGACCATGGTACATGAACTAGACATGTGCACACTACTGGAAACTCAAAAAAAGCAGTGACTGGAGAATGCACACCCCCTGAGACAGAGACCCCTTCAAAGCACAGAAAGCATCTGCTATAGAAATTGAGGGGAACAGCACTTTGTTCCATTTATGGGACAAATTCTAGGTGGCAAGACTCTGTGTGTTGTCTATTTTGCTTAGAATTAGAATTTAGAATTGAAATATTATGGGCGGGCTTTGTCTTGAGGCTGTGTATTACATTTATTTGAGTCTGAAAATGACTTCAGATTTTCTTTTGATGGATAGTAAGTCTAATTGGGCTGACTGGGTTGGCAATGAATTCTGGCTTTGCCAATTAGCTTATATGGCAGATATTTTCCATAAATTAAACAAACAAAATATGCAACTCTGAGGTTCTGGAGAAACTATACACAACATGAGGGAAATTATGTTTTCTTGCAGCTGTTAAAATTATGATATGAAATTTAGATGTCAACTTAAAATTGTGGAACAGAGTATGCAGTTTTCCAAAATTTATTTAGGGGATGTACAACAGGAAATGTTGAAGACTAGTCTAAAGCAGTGGTTCTCAACTCCGGTTGCAATTGGAATCACTTAGAAAATTTGAAAGATGATGATGCCTGGGCTTCTCCCCAGGCCAATTAAATTAGAAGAGCCAAGAGTGAATAGTTTAAAAGCTCCCCAGGTGATTCAAAGTGCAGCCAGGCCTCAAACCACTTTCTCCATCCTCCAACCTGCCCTGTTTCTGTGTACTCACGGCCATCTCAGCCCCTCTCCCTTCCTCACCCCCAACGCTCAAGGCTGTCTCCCCAACCCCCAGACCCATATCTAGCCCCAAGCGTAGACGTTACCTCTTGGACATCCACAAGCCTTTTGAACGTAGCATGTCCCAAACCAGCCTTGGCAACATTTTTGATCATGCATTAGTAAAAACTGTGGGGAGTGTATACCCCAAAATGTGCGTATTTTTAAAAAGTATACACATTAATCACTATGTTAATATGTTATGCACATTTTAAATGGCTATAAAACAAAATATAAAAGTATGAGGCCAAAAATTAGTATAATTACAGATTTTAATATTTTCTCTCTACATTCTATGGACAACCTCCATGCCTTTGCACATGCTGATCCTTCTTCCTGGAATTTCCTTCCTTTGTCCTCATGTACAATTTTCTGCTCGTCCTTCAAGATGCAGCTTGCAAGCCTCCCTTTAGACACCTCTACAGGTGGAGCCGACCATGCCCTACCTCCATGGCACTGTCAGGGGACCCTTATAGGCTTCTTTCTTCATACCTGTCATGGTATATTAATCCTGGTGTTTGAATGTCTCTCTCTCCCCTGCCAGCTCAAGAACCTGTTGAGAGGAGCCCCTAGCATAAGACCTAGCTTGTGATAGGTTTGTAATAAATGCATTGATGATGCAGTGAGTTGAACAGTGGAGTGAGCAAAGAGGAGGTGGTCAAAATGTCTAACAACCCGTAGAGTGGCTGGGTGGGGGATGGCGGTGGTAAGTTCAAGGGCATGGCACCAGAATCTGCTTGACCATTTGGTGAAGGCTTTCATGGCAGAAGGGGAGAGGGCAAAGAAGTGCATGCAGAAGAGACTGCAAGGGCAATCTGAGCTCACTTTTATGATGAACTGCTCTCGTGAGAACTAATGCACTTCCTAGAACTAACTCACTCCTGTGTTAACGGCATTAATCCATTCATGAGGTCTCTACCCTCATGACCCAATCACATTTTAAGGCCCCACCTCCCAATTCCATCAGTGACAATTAAATTTCAGCATAAGTTTTTGTGGAGACACTCAAAACATACTATATATATAAAATATGCCTCTGCAGTCAAACCTCAAGCCAATCTTCTTTTCCCATCTCATTTACCTTTCCAAATAAGGCCTTTAACCCAATCCCAGTCTGACCATGGTGCATGAACTAGACATGTGAGATTTTATTTTGCATAAATAAAAAATATGTATATATATACACTGTGTTTCGAGTGTCCCCATAAAAAATTAACATTTATATATATCGTATTGTGTATGTATATAACATTTATATATATCATATTGTGTATATATATATAACATTTATATATATACATAAACATTTGACCTTAAACAACACAGGGATTACGGGCACCAACTTCCCAGGCAATCAAAAATTCACATATAACTTTTGATCCCCAAAAACTTAACTACTAATAGGCTACTGTGGATTAGAAGCCTTCAATAACATGAATAGTCAATTAACACATATTTCATGTTTCATATGTATGATATATTGTATTCTTACAATAAAGTAAGCAAGAGAAAAGAAAATATTAAGAAAATCATAAGAAAGAGGAAATATATTTAGTATTCATTAGGTGGGTCATCATAAAGGGCTTCATTCTCATCTTCATGTTGAGTATGCTGAGGAGGAGGAAGAGGAGGAGTTGGTCTTGCTGTCTCAGAAATGGCAGAGGAGAAAGAGGTGGGGGAGCTGGAAGGGGAGGCAGGAGAAGCAGGCACACTCAATGCATTTTTGTTGTTGTTGTTTTGTTTTGATTTTTTGAGACAGAGTCTCACTCTATCACCCAGGCTGGAGTTCAATGGCGTGATCTTGGCTCACTGCAACCTCCGCCTCCTGGGTTCAAGCAATTCTTCTACCTCAGCCTCCTGAGTAACTAGGATTACAGGCACCCACCACCGCACCCCACTAATTTTTGTATTTTTAGTAGAGACAGGGTTTTGCCATGTTGGCCAGGCTGGTTTCAAACCCCTGACCTCGTGATCCACCTGCCTCAGCTTCCCAAAGTGTTGGGATTACAGGCGTGAGCCACTGCGCCTGCCAGTGCACTTTTTATTGAGAAAAATTTGTGTATAAGTGAGTACACGCAGCTCAGACCTATGTTGTTCAAGGGTCAACTGTGTGTGTGTGGGTGGGCGGAGGGGGGATGGAGAGAGAGAAGGAGAGAGAGAGTTCTTATAAGGAATTGGCTCACACGATTATGGAGGCTGCCAAGTCCTGAGATCTGCAGTCAGCAAGCTGGAGACCCAGGAGAGCTGATGGTGCAGTTCTAGTCTGAATGTCAGCTGACTGGAGACCAAGGAAGAGCCAATGTTTTAGTTCAAGTCTGAAAGCAGGAAGAGCACTGATACTGCAGCTGGAACGCAGTTGGCAGAAGTAGTTCCCTTCTCCTTCAGAGTGAGGGCCAACCTCTTAATTCCATTCAGACCCTCAGCTGATTGGATGAGGCCCACCCACATTTGAGGGCAATCTGCTTTACTCAAATGATGATCTCATCCACAAACACCCTCATAGACATACCCAGAAAGAATAGTGTTTGACCAAATGTCTGGGCACCCCATGCCCAGTCAAGTTGACCCATAAAATTAACTGTCACAGCAGCCAGGGCAGAAATGGAAGTGAGACAGTGGTGGTGGAGGAGCTGCAGCCAGCACCTGAGGCCCTGCCCTGTGAGAGGTCCTACAGAGATAATGCGGAGCTTATGCCAGGCCCTGTCCACCTGCTCACTCTCAGGGGCAGAGACAGTCCTCCAGCCAGGAATAAGGCTGTGCCAAGAGATTCCCTTCAGCTTAGGCAGAGTGAAGATGCCGTACCCCAGTGATTCTCAATTGGGGCAGTCTTATCTCCCAGGAGACATTTGGCAATATCTGAATACCTTTTCAGTTGTCACAGTGAGGGTGGTGGTCATACTCCTGACCACTCACATCCAGCGGGTAGAGGCCAGGGGTGCTGCTAATGCACAGGACAGCCCCCACAACAGAGATTGATCAGGCCCCAAATGTCACTGGCGCTGAAGTTGAGGAACCCTGCCCTCACCTTCTTTACACCACACCTTCCCTCAAACTGCTCCTGGCATGCCCTTCTCCATCAAGCCAACTTGTTAAACCTCTTCACGGCTGAGATCATGCTACTTTCTTCTTCAGATCTGCCACCCTCTAGCTGGGTGACTTTTAGGCAAGTGATCTGACCTCTCTGAGCCAGAGTTTCCATCTTGTAAAAAAAATCCCTTCCTGCATGGTCAGCTGTCATGAAAAGGACACATGGTGATGGGCAGACAAAGACAAGGCTTAGCTTCATGTTTGACTCCTGGGAGCACCCAGTTCATGGAGGCTGCTGCTGTTACTAATCTCTGTTTCCATCTTCCCCTGGAAATCCTGAGGTTTATTTGTGAGTCTTTGGACTGATATATGGACAACATACTCTGCATTAGCATGAAGAAGTGAGTGAAGACTCTCCCTTGAACTGTGTGACTGAAACAGCAGAGGTCACATCTCGATATCTCAGTGCCTTTATAGTGCCAGGGATGGGGTGGGTGCTGAGCGCCTGGTATGTGCTCACCCTATGCTGTACAAAACACAGAAAGCCCCACGGGGTTTGAACTGTAATTAGGTAGAGGGTGTGTGGGACTCCCCTTGGATCGCTGACTTTGGCTTCTGCTCCCGACCTGCATAGGCAGATATTTTCTAGTAGATATCAGAGACTCCGGTTGATAGCACTACAATGGCTTTTCTCCCAACTTTTTATTTTACAAATTATCAAGCCAACAGAAAAGTTGCAAGAATAGCACAATGAACATGCATATACCCTTCACCTGGATTCACCACTTTTGTTTCGTTTCTCTCAGTATACATGTTTGTGTGTGTTGGAGACATATGGCATTTTACCTCTAAACCAGGCATCTCCTAGGAACAAGAACAGCTTCCCATATAACTACAATACAATGATGACCCTCAAAAAACTTTGCATTAATAAATCCCATTAGTTAACATACCATTCTTAGTTCACTTTCCTCAGTTGTTCCAATAGTTTTTTTTTTTTTTCAAGATTTGTTTTGATCAAGGAGCCAATCAAGAATCAAAGCATTTTGTGGATTTGTCATGTCTCTTTAGCCTACAATCTTTGCCCTCCTTGTTTTTTTTTTTTTTTTTTTTTTTTTTGACATCCAAGACACCTACATTTCTTTTTAAGACTGCAGACCAGTTGTTTTGCAGAATATCCCTGGATTTGAGTTTGTCTGCTGCTTCTGTGTGATTAAATTCAGGGTATGCATTTCTGGCAGCAATAGCACATTTGAGGTTGTGTCCTTCTTGGGGCAGCCCATCAGGGAGCAGCACGTGATGTCTAGTTCCCCACTATTGCTGTTCTTATTTTTGATCCCATAAGTTGTCATGCAAGAGAGTTTTGCAGAGAGACCTACATCCTTTCCTCTCACTCCATAAGCCACCTACTGAAGATCTCCCCATGAGATCTCCCCATGAGTATGGGGAGGCAGCCCTGTCTGTGGCTGAGGGACTAGAGATGATGGAGGCATGTCCAGATCTGCTTCCCAGGGCCCCTAGCCCCTTCCCCCAGCCCTAATCCCCACTCCCAACTCCAGGGAGGGCATGGGACTCCCTCCCCTGGGCCCTGCCTTTGCAGACTTTTCAGAGAGCACCAGAGGGGAATGCCATTACCCACCATCATAGAAGCAGCACCAATTATATTTGTGACATTTTTCAGTTTACAAAAGACTTTCCTATTGCTTTCTTTTCTTTTCTTTTCTCTGAGATGAGGTTTCACCATATTGCCTAGGCTGGTCTCGAACTCCTGGGCTCAAGCAATCCTCCTGCCTCAGCCTCCCAAAGTGCTGGAATTGCAGGCCTGAGCCATTGTGTCTAGCCCCTATTCATTTCTAGTGGCAAATAGTAAAAACTGCCACTTCATCAAGTATATACCACCAGTCTCGGGGTTAAAAGCATCATTATGCATTAAGGTCATCTTAAGGTCATCCCAGGTACTCCTGTCACCCTCTGTATGGATGGGGAAACCAAGGCCCAGAGAAGTTAAGCAGCTTGCCCAAGGTCCCCCAGCTAGGAAGTGGCAGGGCTGGGACTGGGGCCCCGGCCTCCTAGAGCCTCTGGGTCACTGTGCTAAGCCCCAAGCTGCATGGTCTGCTTTGAGCATCACAGCAAAACGAGAGCTGAGCAGCACAGACACGGAGGTACCCATTTGCAAATCGAGGAAATCAGGCCCAGAAAGGGGGTGTGATCTGAAAAAATTTGTGAAACTGGGACCAGCCCCAAGAACTTCTGAGTCCTGGCCTAGAGTCTTGCCACAGCCTCGGGCTGCTTGTGGGACCAAGGCCAGAGATGTCAAGGATGCCAACAGTCATCTATCAAGGGGGATGAGTAGAGAGAAGGGTGATAGCAGGGACAGTCCCAGCACCACGCCCTCAACACAGCCACACCAGAGCAGGGGAGACTCCATCTCACTTGGAAGAAAGACAGTCTGAACCACCTTTGCCTCGAAATCCATCTCCCTTCCTGACAGAGTGGCTACCACACCCTGCCTCTCCCCGGCTGGGGAAAGAACCATTGTGTCCCAGCTGCCAGTCATCCCTACTTGTCAAGGCACACATATTTTAGGAGGAAGAGGCTGGTTCCTACGGAAAACCCCTGCCTGGCCTGATAGACTTGAGCTGCAGGTTTCTTAAACCCCGGTCTCAGATGACAAGCCAAGAATTCCACCTCCGGGTTGTAAGCTGAAGTAGCAAGCTGGGGTGGGGTGAGGGAGGTAGCCTGGAATCATGTGGTAGGGTGTACATGAGACAAGAAAAGCCAAAGGGCAGAGAGTGAAGGTCTACCTATTATCTGCCCTGCAAATCCTAGATCAAAGTCCACCTCTTCCACGGAGTCCACCTCTTCCACGGAGTCCACCCTGATCGCCCCAGGGCCCATGAAGCTCTCCTCAGGTACACAAGTTTGCTTGTTGGGGCAAACTTGTACCTCCTCTTCTATAGTGCAAATCTGGGGGCCATGCTTATACAGTTATTTGGGCCTGATATGGAGCTGTGTGCATTGGGTGCTCCGTACATGTTTTAAATAGCTGAATAAATTGAAAGAATCCATTCATCCATTCATTCCATTGGAAAAATAATTAATGGGCAACAACCGCAAGCTCGGATCTCTTCTAGGTGTCCTTGCCCTTGGGTGCTGATGTTCTAATGTAGGAAGACACCACAGACAGATACTGGAAGCACTAGGAAGAAACAGTGTATGAATGCATGACGTGGAGGTTGGGATAGGAGAGAGCGGGGAGAGAGACCGCCACCCTCCCGCCATCTCATCAAGCCCCTCTAGCCCCAGCCCCCTTTACCCACAAGGACAGACACTCTGGAGAGCACCTGGGCCTTGCCTGAGGTGGGCAGGCAGGCTGCTGGCCATGCCTTATGTGAGCTGGAGACAGAATGTTCTGGGAGGGGACATTTTTCCTAGGCTTCTGGAATAGTGGCCCTTTTTTTTCCCAGGAGCACCAGAAATAAAACTTCCAGCCACCCAGGAGAGAAACTGAGAGCTTGGCCCATACTAAGACCAAGGGCAGTTGAGGAAGGGGACAACAGCCTGGGGTGTTCAGAAAAGGACAGTCACAGCTGGGCGTGGTGGCTCACGCCTGTAATCCTAGCACATTGGGAGGCTGGGGCTGGCAGATCACCTGAGGTCAGGAGTTTAAGACCAGTCTGGCCAACATGGTAAAAGCCCGTCTCTACACAAATACAAAAATTATCTGGGCATGGTGGTGGGTGCCTGTAGTCCCAGCTAGTCGGGAGGCTGAGGTGGAAGAATCGCTTGAACCCGGGAGGTGGAGGTTGCAGTGAGCCGAGATCATGTCATTGCATTCCAGCCTGGGTGACAGAGTGAGACTCAATCTCGAAAGGGAAAGGAAGGAAAGGAGAGGGGAGGGGAGGGGAGGGAAGGGAAAAAAGGCAGTCTTATCAAAATGCTGTGGGCTGGGAGTGGGGCACCGACAGATGAACTGATTTTCCCTGCTTCCCTCCATGGGGCCTTCCTTGGCCACTCAGTGTACATTGTACTTCTGGCCGCCTCTCTCCCACTTTCCTCCCCTCCGCTCCACACAGCACGTATCACCCTCCGACATGCTGTCTGCTTTACCTATCCATTGTTAAACACAGTAAATAAGTAAGGTACGTACTAGCAGGTTGTTTGCCAACCTTTCCCACCCTTCCTAGAATGCCAGCTCAAGGACTGGGATTGTTGCTTCATTTGTTCACTGCCATGTCTCAGCACCTAGAACAGTGCCTGTTTCACACTAGGTGCTCAAAGAATATTATTCATTCCTTCCTTCAACCTTCCGGAACACTCCCCAGGTGCCTTTTCTGTGCCCCATACTGGGCTGTGAGCAGGGGACAGATTTATAAATAAGATGTTACCCCTGTCTTAACAGAGTTCATGGCCCCCCTGGGGAATGAATGACTTCAGAGGGCGGTGTGCTCCCCACCCACCTCATCCCAAAAACTCTCTGTCCTAGCCCAACTTTCAACTTGGACCTCCAGTAACTGGGCCTGTAGAGCCTGCAGAGCTGGTATTAGCAGTTGCTCTGCTGTCTGTGGTCTTATCTTCTCAAATATTATGCAGGGGGCACTAGGAGAGGGCCCCACTGTGTCAAGGTGGCAGGACCTCACACAGGGGACGGGTGCCATGATCGATGTGGCTGGGAGGATGCTGGGTGTGGGAAAGAGAGGGCTTAAGTGATCCTCCCACCTCAGTGGGAAAGAGAGGAGAATGTGGAAAGGAGGAAGAGGGCATGATGGGAGGAGAGGCGGAGGAAGCCGAAGAGGGCAGCCTGCAAACCCCACACAGGATAAGACACAGTGGATGTGGTTGAGGTCACTCCAGGATCAAGGGTGAGGCCTTTCCTGGGTGACTGAGGTCCTGGCAGGGCTACAAGAGGCTGTGAAACAATGCACTCGGCTTGTCCAACCAGAGAGAAGGCTGCATGTGAGTGGTGAAAAGCAACAGAGGGGGCTAGCTGCTCTAGGCTGGGGGGAGCCTTGCTGCTAGAAGCAGCTTTGGAAATGACCCATTCACACACTTCATTTTCCAGATGAGGATGCAAGCCCAGAGAGGTTAAGAATTTGCCTGCGATCACCAGCAGAGGCCAGGACTCCTTCCAGCATCCCACACTTGCCTGCCTCAATTCTTCAACCTTGATTACTTATCTTTCTCTGGAGAATCTCAAGTGTCACATACTTTTTAATTGTTCCAGGCACTAGGAAAAAAATGAACAGGAACTGAGGGCATGTCACATTCCAGGCACTGTCTGGGCTCTTCACTGTGCTGTATCTCAGAGTAAGTCTCACCAGCTGGGTACAGTGGCTCAAGCCTGTAATCCCAGCACTTGGGGAGGCCGAGGTGGGAGGATCACTTAAGCCCAGAAGTTCAAGACCAGCCTGGGCAATATAACAAAACTCCTCCCCTACAAAAAAAATACAAAAAGCATTAGGTGGGCGTGGTGGCACAGACCTGTAGTCCCAGCTACTCAGAATAAGCCTCACCAAGACCCCGGGGGACATAACTGTCTTGGTTTTACAGATGAGAGAGTAGAGACTCAGAGAGGTTAACAATTTGCGCAGGGTCACACAACTACTCCGGAAGCAGAGGTGAAACCAGGGACTTCAATGCCTAGCTTTCCCTCTGTTCCCCCTATTCTGCAGGGGTCACACCACCCAGGCCCTCAGGCTGTGGAGGCTCTGGCAGTTGGTCTTGCCACAGAGAAAAGGATGGAGAGAAGGCTTCCGGACTGGAAGAGGCTCCCTGGGCCCCTTCCTTGATTGGTGATTGCTGGGGCTCACTGAGGTCAAGAGAGACCTAGCAGCTTCCTGGAATAAAACAAAGGGAGAAATGCCATAAAGGGTTAAATGCAATGGTATGTTGATATACTATAAACAAATAATTTTTTTTTTCCGAGATGGAGTCTTGCTCTGTCACCCAGGCTGGAGTTCAGTGGCACAATCTTGGCTCACTGCAACCTCCACCTCCCGGGTTCAAGAGATTCTTCTGCCTCAGCCTCCGAGTAGCTGGATTGCAGGCACCCGCCACCACACCCAGCTAATTTTTGTATTTTTAGTAGAGATGGGGTTTCACCATGTTGGCCAGGCTGGCCTCAAATGATCCACCTGCCTCAGCCTCCCAGAGTGCTGGGATTACAGCCACAGTGCCCGGCCAGGATTTGTTTTTGAATGTTAATTCATGATGACCTATATTAGTTGAGTGGCCCAAAAATGTAACCCAAGAAAAAAACCATCTGATAACAGGGTCTCCCTTCAACCTTGTATCCTCCTGGTAGTCTGAAGTCCGTCATTTGTACCTCTAGTCTACCAAATATGAAGGTCAAGGGCAAGTGGCCTTCTTGTGCTGGCTGTGGGTAGTGACTGTGCTTGGCTGTGGCTCCAGGTTTGTCCCACTGAGCCTCTGCAGGGCTCCCGAGTCAGCATCTCTCTCCTGGACCCTGTGCCTTGCCCCAGCAAGGAGTCCCCCAAGGGGCACCGGGGTTCCAGTACCACAGGTGTGCTAGGGGACTCTGGAAGAGGTCTGGATGGGAGGGCAGTTCTAACAATGAGCAAGACACCCCGGCTTCCCTATCCTTAAAGCTGGCCAGCCTGGCGAGGAGGTCTTCCACCTTCCCCCTCCCGGCCCAGGCTTCAGGGACCACGCCACCCACTGCCCTCTATCCCATAACGCCACCGCTCCTGTGTGGAACCTAGATGCTCATGAATCTACTTGCAGCAGCCTCCCCATCCCAGTCCTTTTCTCCCTCCCTCCACTTACTCCCATTGCCGTGTACTTAGATGGTTTTCTCCCCAGCAGTGAACGCACATGCCTGAAGTCAAACCCTCCTTCTAGCTCCTTCCAGAGGGGACAAGCAGAATGGTGCAGTAGAAAGACTACAACTTTTGAAATCAGACAGCCTGGGGTTTGAATCTCCAGCAAGTTCCTTAGCCAATCTGAGAACTCAAGTTTTTCAACTGTAGGATGTACCTACAATGTCCACTTAGCAAGTATTTAGTTGAGAATTTAAATATATATCTAAAAGATCTGGCAACTGCAGGCACTTAATAAATGGTCCCTATTGCTGGTATTGCTCAGGCAGTGTCTGGCTGCTTCTTTGCCAAGGGAGTGGGAATACCCTGGTACCCCACACTGGCACAGTATGGCCACACTCAAGTTCCAAGCACCCTGATTAGGTGCTTAGCCTCAGATGTTATGTATGGCATTAGTGGCTTTTACAAATCTGGGATTTCAACTGGCAAGATATTTTAAAGCCAGCATTGGCAAGAGTGCATGGGAAAAATCATTGACCCCTGGTTCGTAGGGTGCACGCTTTGTCTGGTAAAATCTTTCTAGGGGAACATCTGGAGATATGTATTAAAACAGCTCTGCCTGCAGGAATTCATAGAAAGTTGTGCAAAGAATTACATATCTGGATGTTCATGACAGCATTATTTGCAATACTAAACAAATAAAAAATGTCCTCATCGCTCCTCACCTAACACTAGGGATTGTCGAGAAAAGGCACAGTATATCCTGCTATAAAAGTAACATTGTGGCAGGCTGGGTGTGGTGGCTCATGCCTGTAATCCCAGCATTTTGAGAGGCTGAGGCAGGGGGATCCACTTGAGCCCAGAAGTTCGAGAACATCCTGGGCAACATAGGGAGACCCCGTCTCTACAAAAAAAAAAAAAAATTAAAAAATTAGCTGGGCCTGGTGGCACATGTCTGTGATTTCAGCTACTTGGGAGGCTGAAGTGAGAGGATCACTTGAGCCCAGGAGGTCAAGGCTTCAGTCAACCATGATCAAGCCACTGCCCTCTAGCATGGGCTTCAGAGCAAGACCCTATCTCAACAAACTTGTAGAAGTATAATATGGGGAAGTGTTTACAAAATATGAAAGCAGTTAAAAAGGCTATAAATTAGTGTGATCGTTTGAAACACTCCCCCTGGTCCCCTCCAGCCCCTCTTCAATGAGCTAGAAAAAGACTAGAGTACCTGCACTGAAATATTAGTATTGCCTCTGGGTGGTGGGATTATGGGTGATTTTTACTTTCTTCTTTGTGTTTTTCTGTATTTTCAAAATCTCTACAATTATCTCTGTATTTTTAAAGAAAAATTATAAAATCACATTTATTGTGACAATATACAGACTAAGCATAGATTTTACCTAAATATTATGGTTAACTCATGTCAAGATCACAGATCTTAACCAAAAGACAGTTTCTGATTATAGATCAATGAACTTGTGAAAAACTCTTAAATTGTTCTTACAATCCTTTATACGTGTGTTTTTTTTCTTTCTTAAAACCCTTGTATTTTGGAATAATTTTAGACTTACAGAAAAGTGCAAAGACAGTCCCCATATAGCCCTTACACAGTTTACCCTACTGTTAACATTTTACATAACCGTGCACATTTGTCCCAACTAAGAAAACAACATGGGAACGTCACTATTAACTAATTTTCAGGCTTTATTTGGATTTTACCAGTTTTCCCATTAACATCCGCTTTCTGTTCCAGGGTCAAGTCTGGGGTAGCACATCACAGATGTCTCCCCAGGCCGCTCTGTTGTGTGACAGTGTCCCAAACATTCCTTGTTTTTCATGTGCCCTGTGTGAATTTCATAATCAAAAAAAGGACAGATGATGATGCAGATGATGATGATGATGATGATGATGACGACTTAGGTCTGGGAATTCCTTCTGATCTCGTTTGGAGGCCAATGATCCCCGTTTGCCTGTTCAGCAGAACAAAAGGAGAAAGGCCCCAGTATCAACCGGAGACACAGAAGTTGGGGCACCCTGATCCTCCTGCCCACTGCCTTATCGGCCTCTGCTCCTGCCGCTGTCCCCCAGCCCAACGCGGGGAATCTTTTGGGACCCTTGGCTTGGGTTGGGCCCCTGCCAGTTGGGCGAGCGAGGCGCGGGCGGTGCCCAAGTCAGCTGCTCCGTGCCCCACGTGGCCGCCCCGCCCCCTTGCCCGGGTCTCAAAAGCCCCGCCGGCCTCCGAGCGTCCGAACTGCCCGCTGCCCGCCCGGCCAGGCACCCCTGCAACATGGCCTGGAACACCAACCTCCGCTGGCGGCTGCCGCTCACCTGCCTGCTCCTGCAGGTAGCTATGGTGATTCTCTTCGGGGTGTTCGTGCGCTACGACTTCGATGCCGACGCCCACTGGTGGACAGAGAGGAAGCACAAGAACTTGAGCGAGGTGGAGAACGAATTCTACTATCGCTACCCGAGTAAGTCCCGCCGCCTGCAGGCCCAGTGGAGGCATATCCGCGCCGGTCCCCACCTGGCCAAGGGCTCGGCCCAGCGCAGGGCAGAGGAGGGGATCTGCCCTGCAGCCGCGGACTCCCCATCTCGCCAGCTTCTGCAGGGCATGCGTGGGAAATTGTCAGATGTGCACAAACTCCTTTTCCCCGTGAAAAACTAGTAGGGAAAACACCGGGATAAGGTTTTTATTTGACCGCCCTCCCAGCCGTCATAGGCCCCCAACATCCCTGTCAGAGAGCCCTGCTTGGTATCCTAAAAAGACCTGAGTCCTCTCGCTCCATTACCAACCAGTGGGTGACCTGGCTCCCTTGTCCAGAGGAGCGCTTACTCCAAATAAGCGGGTAGGTTCCATGTCGAGGGCCACAGGGATGGTTCAATGGCCGGCCAGCCCTGCTGTGGGCAGAGGTGTTGTGGGACCACTGGTGGGCCAGAAGGCCAGGACACCCACCCCCTTTTAGTCTGGAGAGGGAAAACAAGCACCCCTGAATTTTCTGGTGTCAGCGGTGCTGCGGTTAAGAGCACTACCCTGCAATCACATACCTCTCTTTCTCTCGTGCTCTTGTGGCTCTTACCATAAACCAGGTGGGTGGCCTCAGGCAAATGCCAACCTTCCTAAACCTCAATTTCCTTATCTACAGAATGAAAATAATGGTAGGGCCTCCCTCACAAGGGTTGGGGTGAGGCTGTGGCGAGGCAGTGTAGGTAAAGCTCTGGCACAGAGTTGGGGTGGGATCCTCTCTTCATAATGGAGCAATTGCTACAAGAGCACCAAACACAGGTGTCCTAGGACTCAGGAGCAGGGAGAGCTAGCCCAAGGTCACTCTGAGCTGCCCGACCTCTGGACTCCCAGCCCGGGGCTCTTCCCAAAATCAGAATGTCCTTGTACTTTCTGATTTTCCACTCCATCCGCCATCAGTCAATGACAATTATTCTAGCTGGTGGTGTTCATGTAGTCATTGACTGTTAGCTTCGGAAGGGACCCTAAAGCCCCTCTCCAGCATCCGCCTATATCAACTGGTGTTCCCTCCGCACTTTAGACATTCTCGGCAACAGGGGATTCTCTATCTCCAAGAAAACAACTGCACACTTTCAGAATGGCAGCCTGCATGAGAAAAAGACTGAGTTTGGGGGGCTGCAGGCTTGGTGGAAGCCAGCCATATTAAGTGGCTGCCAAAAAGTTAGGGCTATCATGGGCTGCATTAATAGTTACATGATGCCTAGAAGGGAAGTAACAGACAAGGGGTGCGCCCCCTGCTGGGGAGACCACAGTTTCTCCTGGGCTCCATTTAGGGATGTTTTTAAAAAGGCATCTTAACAGCTGCAGCCTTGGGATTCAGGCTCCAAATCCACTATTCACATTGTCCACCTTTCCTCTCCTCAGCGGGGGACTTTCCAGCAAACAAGTGAGGCAGGCAAGCTTGAGACCCTCCTTTGCCTGTTCTTGTCCCTCCCTCCTGCTCTTGCTTCCCACTTGACCCCAGAGCACAAGGGGCAAGGCCTCCCATAGGCGTTCATAGGTGCTCAATGTGTCTGGGGAGTGGAGGACCTCAAGACTTTAAATAGGCTGGGTGCGGTGGCTCACACCTGTATTCCCAGCACACTCTGGGAGGCCGAGGTGGGAGGATCGCTTGAGCTCGGGAGTTTGAGGCTACAGTGAGTTATGACAGCACCACTGCACTCCAGCCTAGGTGGCAGAATGAATCTCTATCTCTCTCCCTTTCAAAAAAAAAAAAAAAAAAGAGAGAGAGAGAGAGAAACTCTGTAATAGGAGCTGCAGAACCTCACCAGTGGGGAGGTACAGTCCTTATATCTCCCCAGCTCTTATCCTCCCACCACTCTCACCCACCCACCTTTCACACCCCACCTTCACGTATTCATGCAACAAGCGCTTATCTGTAGTGTGATCATATAATTTATCATCATCAGAGGACACCTTTGAGAGTGAAGGTGGTGCTGGTAGTAATTTGCTGGGACCCAGGGATAAGCTATGACTGTCCCGGCAAACCAGGGCTGTGGTCACTCTGGATAAATAAGTTGAATATCCTGGGTCTCTGTTCCCAGACTTTTTGGAAGCAGAGAGGGGCACAGGGCTCAGTGGGACCAAGTGCTCTGAGCAGAAGGGATCTGTGATGGCTTCCTGGGAAGTGGTGGATGGCGAGGAGGGGAGAAGCCGAGCAACCAAGGGGGCCACTAAAAGGGGGTGGTGTTGTGAGGAGGGGGAGTGGTTCTGTGTGGCCCAACAGTAGGGTTTGTGAAAGGGATGGGGTAAGGATGCTAAGAGGGGGAGAGCCCCAGCATCAAGGAGGGCCTTGAGTTTCCCCTGCTAGTTCTCTTGGGGAGCTCTTGGCCACTGGAGCAGGAAGCAGCAGAGGAGAGGGGTATAGGGAAAGAATCTTGGCAAGAAGTGGTGGCCACCCCTCCAACTGCACGTCTTCTCTCCTTTAATCATCACCACAACCTGTGAGGGAGGCACTGTGACGACCCCCATTCTGCAGATGAGAAAACTAAGGCCAGAGAGGAGAAGTGTCTTGCAAAGGTCACTCATCTGGGAAACCACGGAGTAAGAGGAGCAGCCCTGGGGTCTGAGCCCATACTCCTGACCCACTCTCCTCCCTATTCTCAACCTTCCTCCTTTCCCCTCCTCCACTCACGGTGGCTGTGGTTAGGAGTTAGAGGGCACAAGGCTTCCTGGCCCATGTGAGTCCCCAAGCCTGGGTTCCTGGGCAGCGAGGTGATTCCTAGGGGATTGGGGTGATGGCAGGCCTCAAGGTGCCCTCCCTGTTCCTGGATCCAGGCCATCAACAACTGTGTGAGCCTCGTTTCTACTCAGGGGGCTAGTGAAGCCTGCTGGCCATCTCCAGTGTCCAGAGGAGTCCAGCTCCAGTTGGCTTGGCCTGAGGATAGCTCCCTAGGCATGGGCCCCACAGCAGGCAGCAGGCATGGAGCCAGTTGGGGACTCACCCTGGCAGTGCCCTTGGAGGCCCGTGATGGGGGCAGTGGCTGTGGTTGCTGAACATGCAGCTTCCCTATGGGCTGGTGATCCAGGGTCTGGGTGAGTCGCTGAAGGCAGTGGCTTCAGGGAGGCTGGCCCAAGGAGGAGCCACCAGGGCCTGGACTCCAGAAGCTCCCTGGAAGACCAAGGAGGGAGTGGGACACATTTTGGGAGATGACCCAGGGTGGAGGAAGCTCTGGTTTCAAACACTGGAAGGACTGTGTCATGAGGCCAAAGCAGGCTCCATTTGATAAAGGACAAGCTTACCCACAGGCAGGAGGCAGTGGAACTTTAGAATTAAACAGATCCTATTCGGGTGCATCACTGCATGGAGGAGCCAACCACCTCACCACAGCGAGCCTCAGAGTGCCCATGTTAAGGTGGAAATATTATTTAAAGTACAGGATGTCTAAGAAGAGTCAAGATGACAGGTGACTGTTAGGGCACTCATCTCCTGGCATAAAGAGAGAAGACAGTAAATGCTGCCACTGAGTTCCCCAGAAGGGAGTAAGTGCTCCTTCCATTAAGGTGATTAAGTATCAGCACCTTGTTAGAAACATGGTGGAGACACGTCTCCCTGAATATTAGTTGGAACTATTATAGGATTTAAATTATTTTGTGCACTTCCCAATCACAAAATGCTTTTTGCCTGCCCTGTCAGGTGGGGCATTTATAATTTCCATTTTATGATGGAAGTAATGAAGTTTCAAGAGGTGCTGGACACTCTCAGCCAGCCAGTGGCACAGGCAGGGTCAGAGCCAAGCCCCCCTGCCCCAGGGCTTACCTGCTCTCCAGGGTCTTCTGTGGCATTGCTGCCCCGACCATCTCCCCAGGAGATTTTGCAGTGTTGATGTGGAAGAGGTGGGCACGGAGTCTTGGGGAAATTAGGGAACTGGCCAGTAGGTCTCAAACCAAACAGTTAGGCTGGGCTGTGAATGGGAGGGGGAGGGGGACGGCACCCAGCCCCTGGAGGGCACTGTCCTTCCTGTGCTGATGCAGCAGAGGAGAGGGCTGCAGAGGCCCATTAGTGTGGGACCCTAATGATCCCCTAGACTCAGCCATCTTGGTGGGGGACTCATCTACAGAGGGAAGCAACAGGAGCTAGAATGGGGCTGGGGGCTGGGAGTAAGGGAAGAGGGAGAACAGCTGGGTACTAGTGCCCCCTGGAGGCCAGAGTGCCAGCCCTGCCCCATCAGGGACCTCCAGGTTGAGGAAGACAGTTCTGGGCAGGACAGCTGGAGTCACCAAAGCTGGGGAGGGAGACTGAGGGTCAACTTTGGTTGACCCTCAGCAAGTTGCCAACCAATGCAACCTTGTCAGTCTTGAAAGAGAAAAAGAGAAATAATAACTAATATTATGGGGCAATTGCTAAAGAGCCAGCTGCCTTTGCACAGGGCTTTGATTGGGTTATCCCATTACGTGTGTGCTACAAAGCTCTGCAGTGAGCACTGTCCAGGGGCTGTTACTGTCTCCCATTTGACTGACAAAGAACCTGTAGATCTGAGAGGTTCTGTCCTGTTGTGCTGAAGGTCCATATAGTTTGGACCCTCAAATCATCACTATTAAAAATCTTTTTTTTAATTATTTTTATTTTTTTGAGACGAAGTCTCACTCTGTTGCCCGGGCTGGAGTGCAATGGCACAATCTCAACTCACTGCAACCTCCGCCTCCCTGGTTCAAGTGATTCTCCAGCCTCTGCCTCTCGAGTAGCTGGGATTACAGGCGTGCACCACCATGCCCGGCTAATTTTTGTATTTTTAGCAGAGATGGGGTTTCCCCATGTTGGCCAGGCTGGTCTCGAACTCCTGACCTCAAGTGATCCACCCACCTCGGCCTCCCAAAGTGCTGGGATTACAGTCATGAGCCACCACGCCCAGCCTAAAAATCATTTTAGGTAGCACCAAACTTCATGAAACAGAAATTAATAAATGGATACATTTCGATGCTGAATTAAGACCAGTTGGACAGATAAAGAGATGGGAAGCAAGAGGACAAATCGGGGAGGTGCCCAGGGAGAAGGAAGTGGGTGTCTGTGTTCCTGATGGAGGGAAGAGAAAAAAAGAGACACCCCAAGACAGGGTGAAAAGGAGAGACAGGGCACCCACCAGAGCAGGGAGAAGAGCAGGGTGAGAGGGGACAGGCAGGGAGGATGGACCAGGAAAACAAGGGCTCTCTGCTCCTGCTCTCAGGCCACACAGAGGCCAAGGCAGCCCTGAAACCACACACACCTTCCCCTGCAGCAGTGGCTCCCTTGGTCCTCTTCAGCTTCGCCCCTGCCAGCATGGCCCCTCTATACCACCAGGCAACTGATACTCCTCTCCTCGAAAGGACCTCACTTGCAGTGATGCTGTCTTTCCCCAGGGGCTCCTCCCACCTCCCTGCCAGCGCCTTCCTTGTCTTCTCTGCTAGCTTCAAGGCACAGCCAGTTCTCAGCTTGTGTCCTTCTCTCCCTTCATTCCCACATTGCAACTCACAGCTCTATTTGAAGGCCTGCCAAATCTCAGACCCCAGCTCCAAGCCCCCACGGCCAGGCTCCATTTCTCCCCTCACCCCGCACCCACTGCCCAGCCCTCACCCCCATGGTCATCTGAAATTCACCACGGCCAGGCCAGACCCAGCACCTCCCTCCCACACAGCAACCTCTTGCCATTGCCTTGTGTTTGTCAACAGCACTGCCATCCTGTCATCCTGCCAACTCCCCTCCCTGCTTCTGGAATTGTCATCTGAATTTGTCACCTCCCTCTGTTTTACACCTCTCTTCCAGTCTGTCACCCATCAGTTCTTCCCAGAATAACCATAATACCATTTATGGTGTTTCACATACATCAGCTCAATTTCTTCCACAACAGTTAGAAATGTGATAAACCCTGCAACACGATCATACATGAAATCAGCTGCACACATTGAGAAACCTAAGCTGAGGTGTGTTTGTTCATGTAAACTCAGCACCGATGCTAAACTCAGAGGGAAGCTCAGAGCACCACCCTGGAGCAGGACCCACAGCTCTCCCACACTGGCTTGTACCCCTGCCCTTCAGTGTGCCAAGCCCCCTAAGCCTCCTCCAGGTAGGTGATAGCTGAGGGGTCTGTGGCCTTGGCCTGAGCCTCAGGGAAGCCTGGAGGGGAAACAGATGAGGGCAGGCAAGGTCCAGGCAGCTGTGCGGTAAGCAATGCTCCTGCAACCTTGGCCAGGCTACAGTGGGCACCAGAACCTATCAGCCCTCCTGGTGGGAGGCATTGGACTGGAGGGGGGCTGCAGCCCCTCCTGTGAAATCCCACCTGAGCTCCTGGACCACTGCTCAGCTGGCACACCTGGGTGCTTCTGAGACAATAACAATCGTTCATTCATCCATAGCTATTAACTGAGAGTCGACCTTGGCACAGGCATGACTCTGCCTTCTTGGAGTTTTATAGTGGAGTGGGATAGACAAACAAATGCATAACTTCAAATTATAACAAGAATCGTGAAAGAAAAAAGGATGCCATAAGAGAGAGAACCTAGGAAAGAAAACAGGGTGCCATAGGGAGAGAACCTATCTTAAATGGGTGGTGAGGGAGGCCTCTCTAATGAGGCGACAATTTGCTGAGATCTGGCCATTCTGCAGGAACAGCATCCCAGGTGGTGGGAACAGCATAGGCAAAGACCCTAGAGTGTGGGACTGAGAAGCAGAAGGAAGGCCAGAGCAGCTGGAGCACCAAGGGGAGGTGAAGATGTGGGGAGGTAGAGATCCCCTGGGAGGCAGGTAGGTGAGGGAGTAGGAATCCCTGGGGAGACAAGTGGATGGGGCTGGACAGGCCAGTCAGGGCCCTGAAGTCGCTTTTCCTTTTGACTTTTTATTTGGAAATAATTCCAAATTTACAAAAAGTTGCTCAAACAGAAATAGCACAAAGAAGGCTACACTCTGGCCGGGTGCAGTGGTTCACGTCTGTTATCCCAGCACTCTGGGAGCCCAAGATGGGCAGATCACTTGAGACCTAGAGTTTGAGACCAGCCTGGCCCACATAGCAAAACCCTGTCTCTACTAAAAATTCAAAAAAAAAAAAATTAGCTGGGCGTGGTGGCACATGCCTGTAATCCCAGCTGCTGCAGAGGCTGAAGTGGGAGGATCGCTTGAACCCCAGGAGGCAGAGGTTTTGGTGAGCTGAGATTGCGCCACTGCACTCCAGCCAGGGCAACAAAATGAGACTATGTCTCAACATTTAAGAGAATACTATATACTCAGACTCAGCTATTTGCTCACTCTTTCTCTACACATATGCACACACACATACACATACTCACACATACACATGTGTGCTTTCTTTTTCTGAACCATTTGAGGGTCAATCACATACATCATGGCCCTCTACCCTAAACTACTCCAGTATATTTCCTAAGAATAGGGATATTCTCTTCCATAACCATAGTAATAAACTTCATAAATTTCCATTAATGCAATATCTTCATCTGTTTATATCTGATTAATACAATATCTTCATCTGTTTATACCTGATTTTCTCAATGGACCCAATAATGACCTTTATAGCACTCCCCCAACCCTCCCAGCCCCACCAAATACAGAATCCAGTCTAGAGTAAGGTATTGACTTTAATAACTTTTGTCATGTCTTTTAATCTGGAACATTTTGAAGGTCTTTTATGACTGATACTTTTCAAGAATACAGCCTTACCCCTTTTTAATAGCATGTTCCTCATTTTGTGTTTGATGTTTTCTCATGATGAGATTGGGTTCTGCAGTTTCAGCTAGAATCCCACATAGGGGATAGGTGCTTTTCAGGGTATCACATGTGGAGGCATGGGTGATGTTAATTTTGATCACCCAGTCAATATGTTGCCCAGTATAATTACTGTTTTCTTCCTCTGCAACTAATAAGCAGTCTATAAGGAAACCCTTTAAGACAATGCAAATGTCCTGTGCATAATCAAAATTCCCGCCTGCATTTACCATCCACTGATTGAATCTTTACCATGAAAATGATGATTTTCCAACTCTAGCACTTTTTCCACATTTACCAGCGTAGCCTCAGCGTTCTACTGTAGGCAAGAGCCCTATCTGCTACCTCATTTATGTGTTTACCAACTTATTATCAGTATGATCTCATGAGTTCCTTTTTTAATGGTTTTAATTCATTATAACACGTAATTACTTTGGTGCTCAAACTGTCCCAGATTTGGCCAGTGGGAGCCCTTCCATCTGGCCCCTGTGTCCTGTGACATCTGCAGTTCCTATTAGTGTGTTATGCTTCTGCAATTCTCTTTGCTTCTCAAAGCTCTTTGTCTTCTCTTATTTTCTTGGAGTTTAGAACCATACAACATAAGTGCCAAGAGGGCAGTTAAGATCATCCTAATACATCCCTTTAGTTTGGTCGTTGAGAAAACCGAGGCTCTGAGAAGGGAAGTGGCTTGCCAAGGCCACATTGTGAGGTGGAGAAGATTTGGGTCAGAACTCAGAATTAGGCCATGCCTGAGTGAAAATAAACAATGACATCTGCCCATTTGGATCACCTAGTATGGGGTAGACACTGTGCTAGATGCTTCTTAACATACACATCTGCGTTTAATCCCTGCAACATCTGTGATGTAAGCGTTACAGAAGCAGGTGCCGAGCCCTAAGTTAAAACACTTAACTTTCCCAGAGTCATCCACCCAGGAGATGGAGTAACTGGGGTCCAAATTCAAGTCTCAGTGATGCAGGGATATGTATCTGCTGGAGTCGGTGGTGGGATGTGGGGATGTGATCAGCGTAACTGATGTGCTTGGCCTGTCCAGGCTACTCCTTGGCCAGATGAGCATTGATTCTCCATAGCAAAGGAACAGGATTGTGGTGGAGAGGGCAGGGCATCATAGCCTCAGATGGTCTGGGCTATAAACCTTAGACCCTGCGTGTAACCCACACCTGGCCTCAAATTCCGATGCCCAGCTGCCACCTCCAGCCTGGGCCAGCAGAGCCACCCAGGGAGGAGGGTAGAACCAAGGAACTGCCATCTCTCAAGGAGGGTGCTTGGGAATCTCTTGGCACTACAGCCCAGTGGTTTAAATAAGCTAAGGTGGGGGCCCACCTCGGGTCCCCCCGAGCGCCTCCCTTTCTAGAGAGGCCTTTATGAAGGGACTGGAGGCTCTGCTGGCAGCGTTACCGCGCCCAGCCCCAGGGTTCAGATGTAGGGATGGGGAAACGGGGCTAGGATGGTGGAGCAGGGAGACGGGCCAGTGGCGGGGAAGACTGAGGCGCTGCCCCAGCCCTCCTAGTACAACCCAGGGCTGGGATGAACCTTTGCTAGACCACCGAGTCCCGGGCTGCACTGTCCCTGCAGGCTTCCAGGACGTGCACGTGATGGTCTTCGTGGGCTTCGGCTTCCTCATGACCTTCCTGCAGCGCTACGGCTTCAGCGCCGTCGGCTTCAACTTCCTGCTGGCGGCCTTCGGCATCCAATGGGCGCTGCTCATGCAGGGCTGGTTCCACTTCTTAGAAGGCCGCTACATCGTCGTGGGAGTGGAGAAGTGAGCGTGGGTCGGTCCCGGAGGCGGGGCAGACTGGGAGGGGTGGGGCTGGGCAGGTGAGCCTGCGGGAGGAGGGCGTGCCCATTGGCGGTGCCGGGGCTTGGGGCTGGAGGGCAACTCCTCCTTCGGGCCACACTGGGCTTGCGAGACACACACACACACACACACACACACACACACACACACACACACACACACACTTACTTCGCTTCCTGATCAGCGACTCTCCAGGGTGGGAGTCGTCCACGTGTCATAGGAGGGTCTCCCTTCTCCTACGACAAAAGCTGCAGGGACTTGAGGCTAGACTTTCCTGTGGGGGCAGGGTCCGGCCGGGTGCAGCCGGGCCCGGCACATCAAAATCGCCCAGCCCTGTGCCCTGAGAGACCGCAGCTCACGGGACTCTGGTGGGAGAGCCGGGATGTCTGCGCCAGCCTCTGAGGCTCCTTGTGAAGGGAACAGCGAATGGGGACTCCAGCCAAATGGAAGTACCTCTCTCCGTGCCTTGCCTCACCGCCCCACCCATCCCAGGGAACAGGTGCTGGAAACAGCTGTGAGACAGGTGTGGGTGTGGAGTGTTAGGGCTGAAGCCCCCCTCCCCCTGCCTCAGCCTCCAAGGGTGGAGCACCCTACCGTCACTTCCCAGCTCCGTCCTTCTCATGACTTCTCTATGATGACTTGGCCTGATGAGCACCACCAGCCCCTTCTTGTCAGGTTACTCAGCCCCTCCCTCTGTTCTGCAGTGACCTCCTCCAAGCCTCAACACACCTCCCCAACCCACAACACCACCAACAGGTTATAAAATAAATTCACCCAAAGCCAACTTGCCAAAAAATCAGTGGACAAAGTGGTCAGCTCACTGAATGACTCCTTTATCAAACTCTCTATCCCATGGCAACTTATGAAACCTATAGCAATTTCTGTTGCTCAGGTCCTAATCAAGAGCCTTTGGGAGATTTTTCCCGCTTTAACCAAGTTTTAGTTTATTGGAGGTTCTTCTTTAAGTCCAGTTTAGGCAGACTTTTATTTCTGTAGATATACGACAAGGTTGGCTAAAGAAAAAAAATTGTTTTCCTCCATTCTTCCATCCTTCAAGAAAAAAAAATTTAATCTGAGAAAAGTAATCATTGGTGTTTGAAAATGAACATTCATTAGCTCACTCATAAACTGTCCACAGAAAGGGCGTAGAGGCGAACTGGTATAAACCATCTTTAAAGGGCAAATCCCTGCTGTTGCTTTTAGGATACCAACCAGTTCTGATAGGCCAGGTGTCTGAAATCTAGGACACGTGTCAAATATTTGCAAAAAATTACCTCATCCAAGCCAACTAATTAACCCATGAATTAAGAGAAACAGGAAAGGTAGTTGACTGGATAAGTGTTGGAACCAATAAATGAGTCTTTTTGTGTATAAGACCCTTGACACACATATCATATCACCCTGAAGTTCAAAATGCACAAGAAGTTATCATTCCCAAAGCCATAGATCCGAAGTATAAAAACACCTGTAATATATATCATTGGCCACCACAGCAAAATAGCTATGGCTAAATGAATGTTTTTAATCTAAAAAAAAATTCAAAGGGAATTATTACAAACCGTGAGTTAACAGGTTTGTGGTGAACCAGCTGTTCAGCAAGTTGGTCACTTGAAAAATCTGAGTTTGGACAAATTGGCTCTCAGGAGACTGATTTTTCAGCACCTGACTTGGAGCTGATTTCTGGCGCCCAAGGCTGGGATGAGCATGTAGTCCCCAGACCTGACCTTGTGGATCCAGAGATGTGGAGCCCCCGCCCCCGCCGGCTTCTGTCCTGTCCCTGCTGAAGAGTCTTCCAAGTTCCACCTGTCACTGTAGAAAGTGCCCCTCTGCCAGCCCTGCCCAAGCCTCCTTGGCCCTCCTGAGATATGTGGCATCTGGATCTCCATCTCCCAGATGCTGATAGCCCAAGGGATGGGCCTTTCTGTTCTCTCTCTCCTTGTTTTTTTGCTTTGTTTTGTTTTGTTTTTTGTTTTTGAGATTGAATCTCACTCTGTCTCCCAGGCTGGAATGCAGTGGCATGATCTTGGCTCGCTGCGACCTCCACCTCCCGGGTTCAAACAATTCTCAGCCTCCTGAGTAGCTAGGATTACAGGTGCCTGCCACCAAGCCTGGCTAATTTTTGTATTTTTAGTAGAGATGGGGTTTCACCATGTTGGCCAGGATGGCCTTGAACTCCTGACCTCGTGATCCACCCGCCTTGGCCTCCCAAAGTGTTGGGATTACAGGCATGAGCCACCGGTGCCCGGCCTCTCTCTCTCCTTTCTAACCATCACTTCTATCAAGATGAATCTTCCAGCTGCAGTTATGGGATCTTGGGCAAATAACTCAGCCTCTCTAATTCTCCATGTCCCATCTGAATGATGTGGTTAATGACAGTGCCTGTCTTGTATGGCTCAGGGATGGCACAGGGGAGCATATACAGTACTTAGTAGATACCCTAGAGCCTAGCACTTAGGAACTGCCATCGCTCATTTAGCCAGGCCCTACTAGGCCCTGGGGACACAGTGGTGAATGAGGCAATAGTGGAGTGGACAGTTCAGTGAACACTCTGTATTGGGAGGGACTGGGAGGGACTGGGAGGGACCCCACCCCCATTCCACTAACTGGCCCTACAATTAGTTTCATTCTCGCTCCTCACCCCATTCTCTCTCTCACACACACAACCCTGAGCATGGAAGGGGAAGGGAGTCCCCTCTAGATGTGACAGTCATGAGGAAGTAGCCCCTTTTATCCCTACACCCACCCCATCAGCAACTCTCCCAGCCTAACAGCCACACTGAGGGTCTTGCCTTGGAATCCAGAGGACAGCTTTGCTGCTGGCAGGGGACAAGGAGGCCAGGCTTGGGCAAAGTGGGCACATGGATGGAACCAGGGTCTACACAATGTCCACTCAGCTGTCTGCCTCATCAGCCCTCTGCTGGGCTGGCAGGGTGTTCAGGGTCCATGCTTGAGCAGGACCTATGTACCTGCCCCTTTGCCTCCATCCTCCCTGCTGGCTGGCCTGCTCCCTCCTTCCATCCAGTACCACCCCAGCTCCCTCCTTCCTGCAGGAAAGCCTCTGTTTCTTCCCTGGACACAGATCCTCTCTCATGGATAAGGTAAAGGAAAGGTCCCAACAGTTCAAACTCAAGCAAGGCCCTGGTCACCAGCAGAAGAGGTGTGTGCAGAGTGAGAGATAAGGATCTGGAAGCAGAAACTGCATCTGGTTGGAGGAAACAGGAAGGCTTCCTGAAAGAGGAGGCAGCAAGAGGAGGTTCTGGAAAAGCAGGTAGAAGTTACAGGGCAAGGCAGGACCCCAAAATATGGGGCATGCTCAACAATAGCAGCGAGACCACATGGCACCCTGAGCCCAAGCTGTCTGCAAGCAGTGGGGGCCTGAGATAGGGCTGCATGGGAGGGGGCATCTAGTGTGTGCTGCTGTACTGGTCTTGTCTCATGTGTGGTTTCTTTTCATTCTTGGAGTAGCTGTAAATGTTAGGTGCCCATTGGTGTAGATGATGAAACTGAGGCTCACAAAGGTTCAGCCACAAGCCGAAATCCACATATGACCAAAGTCCAGGGCTTCCAGTGCCACTTTTTGCTGTTGCCCCAGCTTCTCCACTGGCCTGTCTCCCCACAGTCTCATCAACGCTGACTTCTGCGTGGCCTCTGTCTGCGTGGCCTTTGGGGCAGTTCTGGGTAAAGTCAGCCCCATTCAGCTGCTCATCATGACTTTCTTCCAAGTGACCCTCTTTGCTGTGAATGAGTTCATTCTCCTTAACCTGCTAAAGGTGAGCAGGGCTCAGAATGGGGATGAGGTGGGTGGGGATGCTTTCGGGGGACAGGGTATGGAGAAATATACAGCTGGGGAGACATGCCAGCCTGGTGAGTCACTCAACCTCCTGAACGTCACTCAGTTTTCTCATCTCTAAAGTGGGTACCAGACAGGTAGATATCATCGTCCTCCTAGCAGATCAATCCAGCACCTGGGCAGAGCAGGGCTTCCTTGAATGTTGTTTTTTTCCCCCTCCTTTTTTTCTCAACATCAGATGGAATGAATAGGATATCCCTGCATATACTCTTGCACACATACCACATTTCCAGATTGCTCTGCCAAGAAAAGGCATCCAGTGTATTGAGGGGGCAAATCTGTAGGGCAGGATCCCAGGTGAATGGCCAAGGTGGCCATGGTGTGTACGACACAGCACCAGAGCTGCCATTCACGTGGGCCATGACAGGAGTGCTGCTCCCTGGGGGAGGTCAATTCAGTGGCTCAGATAAGAGGCACCTTAGACCTTTGACTCTATCTCAGAAGCCTCCTTAGTGCTTTTGGACAGTAGGGGAACTCACGTAGAAACTGCACCCTTTTCTTAGCACCCTCCTCTTCTATATTTGGACTCTGTCTGGAACTCCCCCTCCTTGGCAGGGGGTGATTTAGGTCACCCTAAATTCAGTCATTCATTTTGTAATTTTTTTCAGCTACGAGATTAGTCCAAGCTACCGTATCTTTTCCTCCTGACTCATCTCCCTGGCTGCATTCTTGCCTTCCTTGCCCCTAAGGAAAATTATCTCCAGCAGCCAGAGTGGCCTATAAATAATGCATAGAGAAGAGGCCAGGCACTGTGGCTCATGCCTGTAATCCCAGCATTTTGGGAGGCCAAGGCAGGCGGATCACCTAAAGTCGAGAGTTCGAGACCAGCCTGACCAACATGGAGAAACCCTGTCTCTACTAAAAATACAAAATTAGGCCAAGCGCGGTGGCTCACGCCTGTAATCCCAGCACTTTGGGAGACCAAGGTGGGCAGATCGCCTGAGGTCAGGAGTTCAAGACCAGCCTGGCCAACATGGGGAAACCCTGTCTCTACTTAAAACACAAAAATTAGCTGGGTATGGTGGCGCCTGCCTGTAATCCCAGCTACTCAGGAGGCTGAGGCAGGAGAATCACTTGAACCCAGGAGGCAGAGGTTGTGGTGAGCCGAGATCACGCCATTGCACTCCAGCTTGGGCAACAAGAGCAAAACTCCGTCTCAGAAAAATGAATAAACAAATAAATGAATAATGCATAGAAGACCATTCACCCAGTGAAAATCTCTCAGTAGTTTTAACATTTCATTCAGGAGAAAATCCAAACTTGCTATAAGGCCCTTCCTGTTCTGGCACCAACTTTTCTCTCCACATATTGTCTACTCTCTCCCCATCTTATTGTCTACTCTCTCCCCATCTTCCCGTGCTTTGTCATAGCTTGCTGTCTGCTCTTCAGGCACAAAGCTTGGTCCCACCTCAAGGCCTTTGCACTTGCTGTTCCCTTTGCCTCCAAGGGTCATCTCTCAGTCCTTTGCATTACTGAACCTCAGTATGCATACCCTCTCTCTTTTTTTTTTTTTTTTTTTTGTTCCCGAGATAGAGTCTCGCTCTGGAGTGCAGTGGCATGATCTCAGCTCACTGCAACCTCTGCCTCCCGGGTCCAAGCGATTCTCATGCCTTGGCCTCCCGAGTATCTGGGATTACTGGTGCGCACCACCATGCTCAGCTGATTTTTGTATTTTTAGTAGAGACGGGGTTTTGCCATGTTGGCTGGGCTGGTCTCGAACTCGTGACCTCAGGTGATCCGCCCGCCTTGGCCTCCCAAAATGCTGGGATTACAGGCATGAACCACCACTGTGCCTGGCTTACCCCCATTTTATAGATGAGAAAGCTGAGTCTCAGAGAGATTAAGGGGCTCACCTAAGGTCACACAGCTAGTAGAGGCATCCGCTAGGCTGGGAGTTGAGAATCCCAGCGCTGTCAACAACCAGCTCTATGACCTTGGATGACACACTTACCTCTCTGGCTGGGTTTCCCCCATCAAAAGTGAAGGAGTGAGTCTGTGATTCTATTCATCTGAGATTAGTTCTGAGTGGGCAGGAAGGAGGAGGTTAAAGAGAAGGGGAGGTGAGTGTGAGTGGGACCAACATTAATTGGGCACCTGTTAAGCACCAGGCCCTCGCCAGGGGCAAGTCGCCTGCATGAATCCTGATAGCAGCCCTGCTATGGCACTAGCAGGTGGTGTAAATGCAGAGCTTGTCAAATGAGAGGCACAGAGGTGGAAACCAGTGGGTGACAAATCAGGTAGGGCGTTTCCCTCAGTTCTGCCTCTGCCTTACCTCCTCCAGTGGTATGAGCAAGTCCCTCTCCAGGCCTGGGTTTCCCTATCTGGGAACAACCAAATCTGCTGGGTGAGGACACTCTGGCATTTTGCTGATGGGAATCCCTACCTTCTCCCCATTACCAGCCGATTGGTCTGTGAGGGCCCCAGGCTCCATCCTGCACCCTGAAGAGTCCGAGAAGGCTGGAGCTCTGGGCGTGTGTGTGTGGCAGGATAGGGACGGCTATGAGGAGGGAGGGAGAGAAGGTGCCAGAGTCTGACAGGTCCCTTGCACCCCAGGTGAAGGATGCAGGGGGCTCCATGACCATCCACACATTTGGCGCCTACTTTGGGCTCACAGTGACCCGGATCCTCTACCGACGCAACCTAGAGCAGAGCAAGGAGAGACAGAGTTCTGCGTACCAGTCGGACCTCTTTGCCATGATTGGTGAGAACTGCCATGATAACCGAGGGCCACCATCATGGGTGAAGGCAGCCATGATGGGTGAAGGCGGCCATGATGGGTGAAGGCCACCATGATCAGACCTGATCCCCACATGGTATGGTGGGTGGCTGCCAGTTCTCTTTGGGGGAAGGGCAGACAGAGTTTGCCTGTAGATACTTCTAGAATCCCATATGTCTGTCCCTCTTCCCCATGGAGCTGAAAGAAGTTGGTCACTCATCCTGTATTTCCCCTAGAATGCCCCAAGGCAGACACAGTGGTAACCAAGAGCTGCTCACTCCATCCCCTGGGCTAGGGCAAGATGTGCATTTCCACTTCTGTGTCCATTCATTCCAGAGAAGACACTGACCACATCCATTCTGGTCTCTCAAAACCCAGCCCTGCCCTCCAGGAGCTCCTCACAGTGTAGTGGAATAGACAGCAGTGCCACCTGGAGGATCTTCCTACAGTAGAGAAAAGATTCTCCCTCCTGGCGCTGTGGGAACAGGGTGCGGGCATTTAGCCCAGAAATGGGGGTCAGGGTAGACTTCCTGGAGTGGTGTGGAAGGCTAAGTGGGGGGTGAGGAAGGCAGGGAGGGCCTTCCAGAAAAAGCCCCTGCATGACTAAAGCTGCAGAGGTGGAAACAGCTGGGTGTGGGGTCACCTCTAGAGCTAAAGGACAGGATGCCTGCCTGAGCTGTGGGGCTCTATCTAATGCCTCTCCTCCCGGGCCCATCGGGCCTGTCTGGTCTGACCAGGCACACTCTTCCTTTGGATGTACTGGCCCAGCTTCAACTCAGCCATATCCTACCATGGGGACAGCCAGCACCGAGCCGCCATCAACACCTACTGCTCCTTGGCAGCCTGTGTGCTTACCTCGGTGGCAGTATCCAGTGCCCTGCACAAGAAGGGCAAGCTGGACATGGTGAGCATGAGGGCATTGGGGGTGTGGCTCTGACTGCCTGGGCCTGGAGGGCGCTGATCATCATGCCCTGCCAACAGCTCTGAGGGGATCATCACACCCATCTTGCAGATGAGGCTGGGGGAGAAATGATTTGTTTTGAGAACATGGCCAGTTTTCAGCAGCACCCAGAGCAAGGACATTCTTTACCTCGTTTTTTTTTTTTTTTTTTTTTTTTTTTGAGATGGAGTCTTGCCCTGTCACCCAGGCTGGAGTGCAGTGGCGCTATCTAAGCTCACAGCAACCTCTGCCTCCCAGGTTTAAGCAATTCTCCTGTCTCAGTTTCCCAGCTAGCTGAGACTACAGGCTCAGGCCACCATGCCCAGATAATTTAGCTAATTTTTGTATTTTTAGTAGAGAGGGGTTTCACCATACTGGTCAGGCTGGTCTCAAATTCCTGACCTCAAATGATCCACCCATCTCAGCCTCCCAAAGTGCTGTGATTACAGGCGTGAGCCACTGCACCCAACCTGTCTTATAATCTGACACAAGCGTCTTGACATGGGCATATGTGTGCTGAGACATTGTCAGGAGTATCAATTATTTGGGGACACTGTCACCAGGCAGAGAGGTGGGGACTCAGGCACCTGGGGAAGGGAATCAGACACAGATTGGCACACCTGTGTGTATCCATACCCACTTGCAGGGAGTGACATAGAATAGGGTCAAGGACAGGGACTCTGGGGCCATACAGCCTGGATCAAGACACCTTTCTGCGTCTTGCTAGCTCTGTGGTCTTGGACAAGTCATTTAACCCCCCTCACCTCAGTTTCCTCATCTGCAAATGTTGCAAGATAACTGTCCTCACCTTGCAGACTTGTAGAGATGGAAAGAGCTGACCTCCACAGCCAGCAGCACAGCACCCGGTGCAGATTAGCGTTCAGACAGCAGCAGCCAGTACGTGTGTATGGCTAGACCCCATAGGCACTTGACGTGGACTTGCATCCATGGCAAGAACATTCAGACACGCTAGTCTGGGCACACAGGTATACATGGTACACATAAAACAACTGTGTGATTGTTGTCAGGGCTCACTGGCAGGTGCACCAGCACGTGGAAAATGCCCAGACCTGCTAGGTGGGATGGATGGCGTGTGCAGAGAGACTCAGGGAGCAGCTGTAGCAAGCCTGGGTGGGGGCTGAAGTCCTCTGCACGCTCCTGGCTTGCTGAGGTGAACTCCCAGCCATCCCTGGCTCCCAGGGCCCAGGATACACCCTTGCACAGCCAGCGAGTGAGCTCCTCCAGGCCTGGTGCTCCAGGGAGAGGACTGAGTTCTTGCCTGCTCTGCCTGCCCTGCCCAGGTGCACATCCAGAATGCCACGCTCGCAGGAGGGGTGGCCGTGGGTACCGCTGCTGAGATGATGCTCATGCCTTACGGCGCCCTCATCATCGGCTTCATCTGTGGCATCATCTCGACCCTGGGTTTTGTATACCTGACCGTAAGTGTCCCAGGCAAGGGGCTGGGGGCTGGAGAATGCTGAGGTCTTTGTGTTCCTGACAGTGAGCTGAGGGTTCCTAGGAAGGGGGCTGAGGGCTAGAGAATCCTGGGTCTCTGTGTATTTGAGGGCCTCTGGAATCCCCACCTCCCCACAACCTTGATGCAGCCCCTGGCCTGAGCAGCACCCACCTCCCCTTTCCAGCCATTCCTGGAGTCCCGGCTGCACATCCAGGACACATGTGGCATTAACAATCTGCATGGCATTCCTGGCATCATAGGCGGCATCGTGGGTGCTGTGACAGCGGCCTCTGCCAGCCTTGAAGTCTATGGAAAAGAAGGGTAAATGTGGAGGAGGCGCAGTGGGACGGAACTTCCCCCTTCCTTGTCCCATCCCTTCTTCCTGCTATTCCTCTGGGACCCAACTGCCTCTTTCTCCCTTTCCTTCCCCACTCTGGACCAATTGTTTCATGGGCCTCTCTCCCCAAACTCTGTCCCTTCCCATTAGAGGCCAACTGGTATGTCTGGTGTCCCCATGTTGTGGTGGGAAGTCTGGGGCCCATGGTACCTGCTCACATTTTTGGGGTGGCAGCAAGCGGTTACTTGGCTTCTCCATGGGGCCCTGACCTGCCCCCTGTCTCCACCCCAGGCTTGTCCATTCCTTTGACTTTCAAGATTTCAAGAGGAACTGGACTGCAAGAACACAGGGAAAGTTCCAGATTTATGGTCTCTTGGTGACCCTGGCCATGGCCCTGATGGGTGGCATCATTGTGGGTGAGCAGAAATGGCTGAGCCAGAGAAGGGGGGACTGCTGTGGGGCTCCCTGGGTGGGGAACCAAAGGGCGTGCAGCACAGGTCAGCCTGGAGCCTCCAGGAATCCCTGATCTCTGCACTTCTAGCTACAGGACTGAGGCAATTTGGACTTCAGCCCAAGGGCCCTAGGAGGATTTTCCCAGCTGAGGGAAATGGCTGGGGTGAGCAGAGGGAAGGCATTTCCTGACATCCTGTAATCTCCAACTTTCTGTAGGGCTTATTTTGAGATTACCATTCTGGGGACAACCTTCAGATGAGAACTGCTTTGAGGATGCAGTCTACTGGGAGGTGAGTTCTGAGGGATTTGCACCCTGAGGAGTGCAGCTGCGTTCCCTCCCCGCCTCCACCTGCATCAGCTGGGCTGGGGCCTGCAGACCCAGATGCCGGGGGTGGGGGTCAGAGCCTGCATTACCCTACTTCTTCATCGGGGGAGGCTGTATCTCATGGAGGTTGAAGACTCTTCCCTCTAGACCCCAGGGCTCGGAGTGGGTGGTGTGTACCTCTCTTTCTGCACACCCTAGCGGGGGTGACAGAAGCAACCTACAGTCAGGGCTGCAGCTGGAGTTTACTCTTGTCCCTAAAGACTCAGTCAGCTTTATTCTAGAGCAGTGGTCCCCATGGTATGGTGCCCGGCACCATCAGCATCACCTGCAGACTGGTTAGAAGTGCAAATTCTCACGGGTGCAGTAGCTCACAACTGTAATTCCTACACTGGAAGGCTGAAGTAGGAGGACAGCTTGAGCCTAGGGGTTTGAGACTAGCCTGGGCAACATAGGGAGACCCCTTCTCTATAAAAAATAATAGAAAACTTAGACGTGGTGGCATGCGTCTGTAGTCCCAGCTACTCTGGAGGTTGAGGCGGGAGGATCACTTGAGCCCAGGAGGTGGAGGCTAAAGTGAGCCCTGATGGTGCCACTGCACTCCAGCCTGGGCAATAGAGCAAGATTGAGAGAGAGAGAGAGAGAGAGAGAGAGAGAGAGAGAAATGCAAAGTCTTAAGTTCCTCAGACATCTTGATTCCAAAACAAGGGGGTGGGTCCAGCACTCTGGTTTAACAAGCCCCCGGGTGATTCTGATGACAAACAAGTCTAAGCACCACTGTATTTGAGCAGTGGTTTTCAGCGCTAAGACGCACACTGGAATCACCTAGGGAGCTTTGACAGCATTCTGAAGCCCAGGCCCCAGCCCACAGAGACTTGGATTTAACTGCTCTGGGGTAGGGTCTAGATGTTAGAATTTTTTAAAGCTTTCTTGGGGATTCTAACACCCAGCCCGGGTTAGGAATCACAGTGCAGTGCTCAGCTTCAGTCTCCATGAGAACCACCTGGAGACCTTCCCAGGCACCACCCCAGAGGTTCTGATTCAGTAGGGACCAGGACTCTGCAAGTGACAAGCTCCCTGGTGATTCCGATACAGAAGCTGAGTTCTGGACTGTGCGCAGTGGCTCATGCCTATAATCCCAGCACTTTGGAAGGCCAAGGCAAGCAGATCACCTGAGGTCAGGAGTTCGAGAACAGCCTGGCCAACATGGCAAAACCCTATCTGTACTAAAAATACAAAAAATTATCTGGGCTCAGTGTCTCCTGCCTGTAATCCCAGCTACTCAGGAGGCTGAGGCAGGAGAATCACTTGAACCCCAGGGGGCAGAGGTTGCAGTGAGCTGAGATCGCGCCACTGCCCTCCAGCCTGGATGACAGAGCGAGACTCCATCTCAAAAAAAAAAAAAAAAAAAAAAAAAAAGAAAGAAAGAAAGAAACTGAGTTCTGCAGCATCCCACCACTTTGAGCAGCTTGAGGAACATTGTTCTAGATATGAAAGTGGTGGAATGTCACAGAACTCAGTTTCCTTAAAATGCCACAATCTGGGCTTTCTGTGACTTCAGGCAGACCTCTCCCCATGAATCATGATTGGAGGTACCCACTTGCCATTGGATGATGCAGGATGGCAGGACTCCCCTCATGCTTCCTACACTGTCCCCTCATGACAGGGTGAGGACTGGCCTGTGTCTGTGGCTCCTGGGACAAGGGGCCACCCATAATGCCTTTCACTTAGCTCTGTATTTTTAAAACCATACCAGAAGTTTTAAGGGTAATTTTAACTAATATCTACTATAACTTCATGCATATAACGAATGTCTCTTAAATTAACTCTTTAAAAATGTTTTAATTAAAAATGACTAGGTGCTCATTAAAGAAAATCTGGAAATAGAGAAACATAGAAATCCCATCACCCTATGTCAAGCAATATTAACGTTTTCTGATATATTTCCTTTCTATCTTTTTTTCTCTGCATAGATTTTTCTTACATGGTTGAGATTGTATTATTCACCCAATTTAGTATCCGTCTCTTTCTCCTTACTGCTCTATCATAAGAATTGTTCTGTGTTATTACATTCCTAATAAACTTTCTTTTCTCACAGGATAATTATTTCTATTCTATATTTAATAAAGTCAGAACTTAAACTATTTTAGACACCACAATTAGAAAGCACACAGATTTTATGCTAATGAAATAAGTCAGAAATGTTATCAATTCCCCCATGTAGAAGTTCCCTCTTGGTTCTGTTTGGATCTTTGTAATTTATTGCAAGTTCACACCTCTCAGCTCTATATACCTTGAGCAGTACAGACATCCCCCAGTAACCTCAGGGAATTGGTTGCAGGATCCCTTGCTGGGATGCTCAAGTCCCTGATATAAAATTGCATAGTATTTACATATAAGCCTACATGTATCCTCCCACATATTTTAAGTAATCTCTAGATTACTTATACTACCTAACGCAATGTAAATACTGTATTGTTTTTTATTTGTATTATTTTTTATTGTTGTATTGTCATTTTTTCTTGTTGCTCTTTCTGAATATTTTCAACCTGTGATAGGTGTAACCTGCTGATACAAAACCCATGGGTATGGAGGGCTGGCTGTACCTGGTTGGGAATAATGAAATTCCATGCCAATGGAAGGAACACTATCAGGCAGTCCCTGAGGCCCTAAGTGGTTTACCTTGGGAGTGAGGTGGCTTCTCAAAGGATGGGGATTGGACCAGTGTTCCCCAGGACCACGGATGAGACAAGGGCAGGGCTGACCTGCCCTGCCTGCACTCTACCTCTCTACCCACTTCTGGCATTCCCTGCACCTTCCCCATACCACTTTCGGACCTGTCTGCAGTTTACAGAGCTTGCCATACTGCCTTTTACTGCCTCTGCCCCTTACTCCTACTCATCTTTTAAAAGTGGGTTCAGCACAACTTCTCAGCATCCCCCAGGCTGGGTTATAAGCCTCTGGTGTGCACTTACAACTCTTACTGTCACTGGGCGTTTCACTGGAATGCCTCACCATTACTCTCATGGGGCAAGGACCCTGTCTTATCCTTGCCATGCCCCAGCACCCAGGATAGTGCCTAATATAGGGTAGGGGCAGGACACCTGTGTTGAAGGACCACCCTGCTTTCCGTGGCATGTGATCCGCATGGCGATCACAAGGTGGCGCTCGCCACACACCATTTGCAGCTCCAGGAGGTTCTAGTCACCAGGGACACCCTTGCCCGGCCTGGAACAGGGCCCTCGGAGTTGCATCCTCTCTCTGCAGATGCCTGAAGGGAACAGCACTGTCTACATCCCTGAAGACCCCACCTTCAAGCCCTCAGGACCCTCAGTACCCTCAGTACCCATGGTGTCCCCACTACCCATGGCTTCCTCGGTACCCTTGGTACCCTAGGCTCCCAGGGCAGGTGAGGAGCAGGTGAGTATGGGCTTGGCTTGGTCTGTGGGGATGACAGGGAGGTTCTCCCAGTGGGGGCCCAGCTCTCAGAATCAGATGCTACCAGCAAAGAGGCAAAAAGCAAACATCAAGAAATGAGGGCTTCCACCCCTCCTGCCTGAGGTGCAGTGGGCACACGGGTTGGCAGGAGAGCTTCTTAGAGTCAGACAACGTGCATCCAGGACAGACACAGAAACATGTGAAGACACAAGGGCATGGAAGGAGACCTGGGAGCACACTTGGCTTTGTGACTTGCCTGCTGGCTGTGTGACTTTGAGAATCTCTTCATCCCAGAGACTGTGCCTTGATTTCCTCATCTATAAAAGTGTAGCTGACAGGTCTGGCTGTATTCAATTGCTCAACTCAGACGAGACCCACCCTCCCCTCTTTTTTTCCATCAACTAACACTTTTCCTCCTCTGCAGAATGCACCAAGCCCTTGCTCATGGCTTTCACATCTAACCTTCCCAAGATCTCTACAAGGCAGGTAGAATTACTGCCCTCTTTTTGATAGATGAGCAAACTAAGGCTCAGAGAAGTTCTGGTTCTTCAAGATCACGCAACTAGCAAGTGGAGAAACTGAGGTCCTTGCTGGTCATTGTTACTGTTCTTATTATTGTTATTTAACTTCCTTGGAGGCCAGAGCTTGGAAATAGCTGGGTCTGGGGCAAGAGGCTGAGTGATGTGGCAAGAGAGGATGTTAGGGTGCCAGGAAAGAGAAAGGTGAGGCTATGCCCAGTTGCCTTTAATGTCCACCCCATCCAGAAAAGAAAATGGTACCTGAGAGGCTACAGCAGGACGGGGCAGTGACCCACTGCTCTTGGCTGTCTCCCTGCAGGCTCCACAGACTGTCCCGGGGCTCCAGAGGAGCTGGTGCTGACCTAACTAGGGACACAAGAGCGAGCAAGCAGCACCCCCACCTGCTGGCTTGGCCTCAAGGTGCCTCCATCCCTTCCCTCCCCTTCATCCCAGGGGGTCTGCCTGAGAATGGAGAAGGAGAAGCTACAAACAAAGTGGGCATCCAAGCCAGGTTCTGGCTGCAGAAGTTCTGCCTCTGCCTGGGGTCTTAACCACACTGGAGAAAAACAGGCTCAGAGTGGGGCTAGAGCCTGGGGGTGAACCTGAGCACTCCTAGGAGACAACTTAGCTGCCAGTCACCACCTATGAGGCTCTTCTACCCACTGCCTGCACATCAGCCAGCATCTCCTATGCTCCCTGGGTCCCCTAGACTTCTCTGTGTTGTGTAGGTGGCAGCCTCCGGGAATAAACATTCTTGATGTCCTTTGTAAAATGGGTGTGAGTGCTCCAATGGGGCCAGTTTGAGAGAGAAAAGGACCTAAGAGATCTGCTTCTGCCCCAGCCCTTACCTTCATCCAAGGGTACCACCCACACTACAAGGAAAACCATCCCAGGCTGAGGAAGCAGAACCTGGGTGCTGGAGCTTGCCTTCAGCCTGGGGCACCCAGCAGGGCTCAGCTCTGGGCTGGGGTCTTGCTTCAAGCCCCCTCCATCAGCTACTCCAGAAACTCAGCCCTTGAGAAATCTGGCATCCCTTTTGTGCCCTCCATGTGGTCCTGCTCTGGGCACTCCAGCAGGACTGGGAGAAGGGAGGGAGGGCTTCTTTGGGCCCATCTCCTCCTCCCCATCCCTTCCCTTCTTCCTCTCTGCCAAGCCAGCCTTCTTCTCCCTGGACAGTGCGGGAAGGTTTCAGGAGGGTAGATCTCCCAGGCTCACCACCACCCTGGGCAGAGTAGTACACACTTCCTGGTCTCAGGGTCTCACAGTCTAGCTGGGGGACAGACCTGACCCTCAGAATCCATGCTGAACTCTGACAGGTGTGGCTGGACAGGAAGTCTGTGCCCCGTTGGCTTCTCAAAGCAGGGCCACCTGATCAGGGTTCTGGAGGCTGAATAGGAGTTTACCAGAAGGATGGCAAAGAAGCAGCATGGGCACAGACCCATGGGTAGGAATTAACACGGTGAAGTATGTTACTGGCTAGAAGAGAGGCGAGGCAAAAGTGCGCTAGTTGGAGAATAAGACATGGAATCTGGATCTTTTGTGGAGCAAAGGCTCCTGGGAAGAAGGGGTGAGGGAAGAGGGAGGAGGTCTCTCAGCCTCCAACTCCGCCCTCTCCTCTGCCCCCTTGCAATTCACACACACACACACACACACACACACACACACACACACACACACACACACGGCTGCATGCCTCTTACTAGTGCAGTGGGGAGGGGAAGGTGGGATCGAAATGCAACCTATTCATGTTCCCGCGATGTAACACCCCTCATTTTCCATGCTGGGTAAAGACAAAAACCCTTTACAACCTGTTTCTGGAACTTGTCAGCAGCTGCCAAGAGGAGCATGTTAATTAAACGTCGGCAAAGATGGAAGCCGGAGGCCCTGGCTGTAATTGGACAGTTTGCTTCACCGGATTGAAAAACATTGTGACAAAGGAGGAGGTGCGCGGCGCTCGGCAGGGGTGCGGTGTGGCGGGGAGGAGAGCTGTGGCTTTGATTTCAGCTGATCTGAGCCCCAGTCTCCCTCCCCCAGTAGAGCCGCCTGGCCCAGCCCCATACGCCTACGAAGGGCCTGGGAGGGGCCCGCAGCTTGAGAGGGTGTGGGGTGATGTGGCCGGGGATGCCAGGAGATTTTGGGGGGGATTCCTGAAGCCCACCTCCCACCAATCCCCACCCCAATCCCAAGCACCACCAGGCCAACAGTATTGGGCCCAACCCAGGGCCAGGCTTTTAGGGCTCTGGGGCTCACCCCTCCTCCTGATCACATGACCTGGGTCCTGGGGGCTGCACAGGGAGGGCAGGGGGCCAGCACTGGCTGGGCCATGTGCAGGCTGCACCGAGAGCCTATGCCCAGTGCATCTGTTACTGGTTGAGGATAGTTGTCCAAGTGCTTGGCATTTTGAACAAAGAATTGGACAAAATGTACAAAGTAAGGCAGCAAAAGCAGAGATTTATTTTAAACGAAAGTACACTCCACAGGGTGGGAGCGGGCTCCAGCAAGCAGCTCAAGAGCCTGGGCTACAGAATTTTCTGGGCTTTAAATACTCTCCAGGAGTTTCCCATTGGTTCACTCTATGCACATAAAGTAGTGGCCCGAGACCAGTCTGATTGGTCGCAGAAGAGGACCAATCCAAGGTACTTTCATTTCCAACTGCCAAGCAGCAACTGCCATGCAGAAAAAGGAGGGATTGAAAGGCAGTAGCCTCTGATATCTAGTCAGCATGCATCAGCCTTAGGTTCCCTGCCTCCCGACCCTATTCTCCTGCCTCATTTCCCCCCTGAGAGACACGATCCCCGGAAATCTTTATAGGGGACAGATGGACTGATGGTCTTTCTTCTATAACTGTGTCACACTGACTTGAGGCACAGTCCCTACCTACTGGGGATCACTGAACTCCCGCCCTGATCTATTGAGTGGAGACAGGGTAGTTTCTTGATGGCCAGGGGTGCTGTCTTCATTTGGAACAGGCTGAAAACCTTGTCACAGGATCATCTGAAGCTTGATGGTCTCTAGATGAGAGGAAATGAATTTGGTTAAAAGATTTAATGGGAACTTCAGGGGGTGGATACCTATGCTGTCAGGAATGTTTGTTATAGGAATGAATTACAACAGTCTGCTTAATTACTATAAAGGAAGTGATTCCAATCATTTGAAAGAAAGCAATTAAACCAAAAAATCTGAGAACATGGCTGCTATTATCCAGCCTACAGTAACTATGCAACAAAAACACCAAGGAAAGTTGGTAGACATTTACTTGTCTTTTGGCTGTCTGATGGGAGCTTCAGGCTCCTGGTCCGGGGCTTCAGGTATCACAGACTTGATCCTTGAAACATGTATCCAAGTATCTAATCCTAGTACCTTGACCGTAGAAGGCATAGCCAGTACCACTGAAAATGGTCCCTTCCATTGGGGTTGCAATTGTTGAGCAGGCGATCCCTCCTTCCATGTGTTAACAAGTACCTTATCCCTTAGCCTGATTTTGGGTTGCTGGTTAATTCCCGGTATGGGGAGCCTTTGAATTCCAAACTTTTGCAAAGCCTGCTGAAATTATCTTAAGTTAACTAGGTATTTTACTAAACCAGCTGTTTCTGGATCAGTAATTAGATCATTAGTTAAGAATGGCTTTCCATATAACATTTCATAGGGGGTTATTTTAATTTTTGCTCTAGGGGTATAACGGATTCTTAAGAGGGCTAGAGGCAGTAAACTGACCCAAGTTTTTGATGTTTCCTGACATAGTTTAGCTAACGCTCATTTTAGAGTTTGGTTAGCCCTTTCTGCTCTCCTGGAGGATTGAGGCCTCCATGCTGAATGTAAATAGTATTTGAATCCAAGAGCCTTAGCAACCCCTTGAGTTATTTGGGAGATAAAAGATGTGCCATTATCACTTTGGAGGCTCTGAGGTAACCCAAACCAGGGGATTCTTTTAAGAGAAACTTTATAGCCTCATTAGCCTTCTCTGTTCTGGTAGGGTAAGCTTCGACCCAACCGGTAAAGATATCTGTTAGCACTGACAAAAACTTGTATCCTCTGCAAGCTGGCATATGAGTGAAGTCTAATTGCCAGTCTTCCCCTGGGTAAGTTCCTCTCCTCTGGACTGGTTCTATTAGAGGAGACATTTTGTTTCCTGGGTTAAGTGCACACAGTGAGCAGGCTTGACAGACCTGCTTGACCACCGAAGCTAAGTCAGGCCCAATGAAGAACCTGTTAACCATGGCCAGGGTGGCATCTCTCCCCTATGGAAGGAGTCACCCAGGGTTTTTATAATTCTCCACTGGGCTGTTTGAGGGAGATGTATTTTTGATCCCATATACCACCAGGATCCTTTTTTTTTTTTTTTTTTTTTTTTTTTTTTTGCCCCGCCCGCCCTCTCGCCCTTGTTCCTTTATTAACTGTTCTTCCTGTAGTGTGTGTTCAGGATCCATTGGAAATTGTAGAAAGGAAATCAGTGCTAGGATCTGTTGGGATTGCACCCTGAGGGATGTGGCTTTGGCTTCTCTATCAGCATTTCTGTTCCCTTGTGCTATAGGGGTTAAGTCCCTTAGACGCCCCCTATGGTGGATTATAGCTATGGCCTTTGGCAGGTGTATTGCTTCCAATAGCTGAAGAATTTCAGGCCCATGCTTTATGGGGGAGTGTTTGCTAGCTAGTAGTCCCCTTTCTTTCTAGATTGTAGCATAAGCATGAACTACAAGGAATGCCATATGTAGAATCTGTATAGATGTTAAGCTTTTTCTTTTGTCTCAACATTAATGCTCGGGTGGGAGCAATGATTTCAGCCTTTTGTGCTGATGTGCCAAGGGGCAGTGACTGGGCTTAGATAATGGTGATGTGATTGACTATTGCATACGTAGCTCAGTGCTCTGCATTTGACACAGAACTGCCATCTGTGAACAAGTCCTCAGAATCTGGGGGAGGCTGATCTTTTAAATTAGGCCAGCTAACATGTGTGTGCAATGACTGGCTCACAGGAATGATCTGTTATTGGGCCTATGGGTATTAATGAAGCTGGATTCAAAGTATTACAGGTTTTAAGGGTTACATCTGGATTGTCTAGGAGCATGGCCTGGTATTTGGTTAACCTTTCCCCCATCATCCAGATGTGTCCCTTTATCTCTAAGACTGACTTTACCTGATCTGGGGTTAGAACTTCCAGTGATTGGCTCAGGGTGATTTTAGTGGCTTCCTCCACTAACATAGCAGTGGCTGCTGTTGCCCACAGGCAATTTGGCCATCCCAAGGCCACCCTTTCCAACTTCTTTGAAAAGTAAGTGTTTGGTCCTGGTTCTGATCCTATTTCTGGACTAGCATTCCCAGAGCTATGCCATTCGTCTCTGCTATATACAAGACTAGGGCTTAGTTAGGTCTGGGATCCCAAGAGCTGTAGCCTGGGTAAGGGCTTATTTCAGCTTGCAAAGGCTTCTCTCATTTCCAGGGTCCATTCCATTAGCTCATTTTCAGGCCTCCTTGTTGCTTCATACAGGGGCTTTGCCATGAGCCCTAAATTTGGTACCCATATTCCACAAAACCCAGACATTCCCCAAAAAGAATGAAACTGCTGCTTGGGGTGGGGAGGAGGGGAAGCAAACCACATATGGCTTGCACTCATTCTGGGAATACTTGCCAGGTTCCAGGTGTTAAGATATACCCTAAATAGTGGACCTGTTGGAGAGTAATCTGAGTCTTCTTTTTGAAACTTTGTATCACCTGTAAGCCAGGACATGTAAGGTTTTTATAGTATTTTTGTCAGAAGCCTCTTGGGTTGGGCTAGACACAAGAAGGTGATCCACATACTGGAGTATATTCCCGTCCCCCAGTTTCAGACCCCTCAGATCCCTCTCTAAGGGTTGGGCAAAGAAGTGGGGGCTATCCTGAAAGCCCTGGGGGAGCACTGTCCAAGTGTATTGTTGTTTTTCTCTGGTATTAGGATTTTCCCATTCAAAGGCAAAAGGGTATTGGGACTCTGGGACCAGAGGAATGAAAAAGAAAGCATCTTTTATGTGTAGGACTGAGAACCATTTTGCATCCCCTGGCACCTGAGCCAAGAGAGTACATAGATCCACCACCAATGGGTGGAGAGAGATAACAGCCTCATTAATTATTCTGATATGCTATACTAGCTGGTATTCCCCCAAAAGCTTTAGAATGGGTAAGATGGGAGTATTGCAGGGAGAATTGCAAGGTTTTAAGAGCCCATGGGTAAGTAATACCTCAACTATGGGCACTAGGCCTTTTCTTGCTTGCAGCTTAATTGGGTATTGTTTTCAATTGGGAAAATAGCTAGGATCTTTAAGCCATATTTTGACTGGCACTGCTGTTTTGGCCTTCCCTGGTTTCCCAGTATACCATGCTAGTGGGTTAATCTGTTTATTAATGTGGTCTGGGACACTGTCCGTATTTTTTACTATTAGCAATTTCACTAGGTGATGCTTAAATTATAGTAGTGCCCCTATTTTAACCATAGTATCTCTTCCCAGCAGGGGGACTGGGCATCTTGGTACTACTAGAAATTCCTGTTGGAAGATTTGTTTCTTAAATTGACAAATCAAAGGAGGAGTAAATAATCTTGTTTGTGGCTTTCTTTCCATTCCCATAACACTTGCGGACCGGGAAGAAAGTTTTCTTGTATAAGCAGTAAGAACAGAGTAACTTGCCCCTGTATCAAAAAGAAACTTAATTTGGGTGCCCATGACCTACAGAGTTACCCAGGGCTTCTCAGTAGTAATTACGATATTCCTAGACAGGGGCAGTGAGGAAGACCTGGGGCCCCTTCAGTCTTCATTTGATTCCTCCTTGTGCACAGCTAGGGTTTTACCTGATGGAGCTCCTCGGTAGGAGCAAAGGTAATGAATTCTCCAGTGCCAGGGGTCATAATTGGTGCCCTCACATTTTCAGCAGGGGCTTGGAGGGGGATGAATACAGTCCTTTGCCCAGTTCCCAGCTTTCTTGCACTTGAAGCAAAAGCCCTTTCTGGCATCATCATTCTGGCCCTTTGGGTTTCCCTTGGATGCTTTCTGGGCATTCAGGGCATTGCCGATGATGGCTGCCATAATTTTGGCTTGCTATTTTTCTTTACTCTTTTTTTTTTCCTTCCACCAGATCATGATTGTTATACACCACAAAGGTGATATCAAGAAGCTGATTGTGATTAGTTTGTGGCCCCACCTGTAGCTTTTGGAGCTTATGTCTAATGTTTGGGGTGGATTGGTGAATGAAATGTGCCATTAATATTTTGCTTTCAGGAGAGGAAGGGTCCAGATTAGTATATTTTTTAAAGGCTTCCTTCAGTCTGCCATAAAACATGGCTGGATTTTCCTTCTTGCCCTGTGTAACCTCACTTACTTTATCATAAGTTACGGCCTTAGTTATTTCCTTTTTCATTCCTCCAAGGAGAGCCTCAAGAACTTTAGCCCAGTTGTTTATACCCATGGGTGTGTTATAGTCCCAATTAGGGTCAGTAGTGGGGACTATGTCTGGGCCCAGGTGATTGCCCTGTGGGTTTTGGGCAAATAAATTGTTTGCTTCCTGGCGGGCAGCCTCAAAGATTCATTCCTTTTCAAAAGGGGTGCAACAAGTTGCTAGAATGAATTGAACATCTCTCCATGAGAGATCAAAGGCTAAGGTCAAAGTTTGGAACCCATCTGCAAATTTCCCGGGATTCTTGGAATAGCTTGCTTGCTTTTCCTTACATTGTTGTACATCAGTTACAGAGAAGGGGGCCTGCACTAGGACTGTCCCCTCCGCTCCTGCTACTTCCGCAATGGGTAGCAGGGCTGGCGGGAGAGTTGAATATGGTGTTCTCCTCCAAGTGTGAGGGGGACTTAGTAGGGTCCCCGGTGTTTTGGTTTTAGCCTCAGGAGCCCTCAGCAAGGGGTTATATGGGGGTGGTTTCTGTCACCCTGAGAGAGAGGTGGCCCTTGTGAAAAGGGGTCGTCTATATCTAGTTCTGCATTTGGACTTTCCTTTGAGGGGATTATTGGGTTTTGGTATAGTGCCATGAAGGCCTGTATGTGTGGGATTTCTGACCATGTGCCCTGCCTTTTATAAAATAGGTCTAATTGCAGGATGGTGTCATAATTAAGGCTACTATTGACCACCCGCTGTTCCAGGCTGAGCAGCTCATAATGAGGCCAAACAGTATTGCAGGAAAAGAGAATCATACATTTTCTCTTTAGATTGTCGGGGTCAAGTTGATTTCAGTGGTGGAGGATGTAGCCAAGCAGGGAATCAGGTGAAATAGATGGAGAGTTACCCATAGAGGAACAGGTGGAATTGATGGAGAGTTGCCCATAGTGGTCTGGAAAAGAGAAGAGGACTTTGACAAGTGGAGGGCTCATTAGGTGACCCAAATTTTACACGGGTCATCCCCCTGGAAAAATTCTGGGCCCTGACTGGGGTCCTGGGGGGGGCATCCTTCTTTAGGGCCCCATCTTAGTCTATCGGATATCTCTGACCTTAGATCCGACACCACTATGGAATGGTTTCCTCCACCACTGATGGCCCACTATGAACTTTCCCTCTTGTCCCTGGATGAAGGCATTGACTTCTAGAAATTAATTTTCAGTCAAACCTTTGGATTTTTTCCTATCCCACTTAAAACAATTATTTAACTTTCTAAATTTAGGCGAGATTAAATTGTACATAAATTCCCTTTTATGAATCCCCCCACATGACACACACAAACCATCTGCCCAAACCCTCTGACTTGTCCTTAGCCAGTTGAGTAGGGGAAGGGAAGAATTTAGCATAAGAAAACAAGGTTTAAGTCGCCTGAAATGTAAGCTCACCCTGGATGGGCTGCCACTGTCAACTGCATCACATGGAGGGTTCAGGGATGATAACTGGACAAGACAGAAAAGAGTCCTTCCTGCTTCCAGGCAGGCAGCTATACCCGTTCACTCCTTGGCCTTCAGGTAACACCAGAGGGTGGTCCTGGCCAGTTGCCCTCAATTATTAAAGAGCTGCTAGGAAACGGCCACTCAAAGACTGAAAAAGAAAAGGACTTGGTCCCTCACCCAAGCCAGGCAGTGGGGGTTAGGTGCTTCCACATAGAAACCTTTTGGTTTCACCATAAAGTAGCCCTGGCCAGAAACCTGCAGTTGCCTCTGTGCATAGGCGCTATCCACCGAGGGTCCTGAGTTGGAGAGAAAAAGAGAGAAAGAGGAAAAAGAGAAAAATAAATCCTAAACGTTGGGCTTACCTCCTGACTGGCTCCCCAACATATGTAACCAGTTAAGGGTAGTTGCCTGGGTTCTTGGCGTTTTGAACAAAGAACTGGACAAAACACACAAACAAAACAAGGCAGTGAAAGCAAAGATTTAATTTAAACAAAAGTACACTCCACAGGGTGGGAGCAGCCTCGAGCAAGTGGTTCAAGAGCATGGGTTACAGAATTTTCTGAGGTTTAAATACCCTCTAGAAGTTTCCCATTGGTTCACTCTATGCAAATGAAGTAGTGGCCTGCGGCCAGTCTGATTGGTTGCCAGAGGGGAAGAGTAGGCCCACGACCAGTCTGATTGGTTGTGGGAGGGGACCAATCAGTGGTACTTTCATTTTTCAACTGCCACACAGACAAAGGAGGGGTTGAAAAGTCAGTAGCCTCTGATATCCAGTCAGCATGCGTTGGCCTTAAGTTCCCTGCTTTCAGACCCTATTCTCCTGCCTCACCTCCCTGGCAGAGATCTGGGTTGAGGCCCCTCTTTCCAAAACCAGCACTAGGTCACATAATCAGCTAGATATGACAAACGTGGGCAACTGAGAAGGTCCTCCTGGAAAGCCCAACTGTAAAGTGAAGTTCCTTAGCCCTGCAGAGCCCAAGTTTCTCTCTACAGGGATACAGGGGGTGCACACAGACTGCCCCATCCGTGTGTTTGATGGTTGTACTTCAAGTCCCCTCTTTGTTCTTGACTTGTGAACAATGACACAACCTGGCATGGAGCACTGACTGCGCTGGGCACCGTGCTGAGGGTCTTATGTGCCTCAGCTCATTTAGCCTCCCAGCAACCCTGAGAGAGAGAGAGGCTGCAGCATTCCCATCTTACACGTGGGGAAACTGAAGCCTAGATCAGATAAGTTACTCAGTCAAGGTCACAGATCCTTCTGATTCCAGTGTCTGAACCTGGGCTCCGTGTTCCCTGCTCTCTGACTCCAGGCTCCAGGTATTTAGGATGACCTGACAAAAGGATGGGGTTCCTAAGTAGACAATACCCTTCCCAGGGCCTCCAGACTGGGATGCACAAAAGATGGGGTTACAGCAGACTGGGGGTCACTCCGGAAGGCCCTACACATGTTCCCTATTCTCATACACACGCCCAACTTGCATCTTCTAGGGTGGAACAGTTAACAAGGGCAGAGCCCCCACTTCAGTCCACTTCTGCCTTGGCCCCTGCTTTTCCCCCCACCCCACTCCTATCCCGAGCTGCTGCCCAGTGGGAGCTCTATTTGGGGTGGGAGGCCAGGCTGGGGCCTATGAGAGCCCCAGCAAGTACAGGAAAAGGAGCCATTGTGGCTCAGCCCCAGGGATTAAGAGATACAAATTGGATGTGGATGGCTGAGGCCATTGACTAAAGTCCCTGTGAGCTGAGTTCCCAAGCTGGGAGCAGCCCAAGTCCTGTCCCTGGGCAGCCTGTGCCTGAACGGTGTCCAGGCAGCCTGCTGGGCCTAATCCCGTGGGAGCTGCAGCCCAAGGAGCCCCAGAAATACCGCTGCTGGGGAGAGAGGCTGCCCTTGATGGGGTCGGGCAGCCTAACCCTGGATGCTCAGGGCAGCCGCCCTGAGAAGGGATGGGAGATGAGAAGAAGGTGCACTCACAGGAGTGTGTGTGCACATAAGCCCCTGGCCTGGGCATTGTATCTGTGTGAGACCCTCTAAAGATGGGCAACCCCATGTATTAGGGGCAGTGTCAGGCCCTTTGTGTGTCTGAGGTTTGGGGCACAGGGAATGGGACCTGATATGCCTGACTGAGGGAGTGAGGCATGAGGACGAAAGTGGCAGAGCCCCCGCCCAGCAGGCCCAAGTGGGTGCTCGGTGTGTGTGTGTGTGTGTGTGTGTGTGTACTTGCACATCGTCTAGCGGGGCGCTTGAGAACAGCCCTTCAGAGGTGGTTGGAGGGGCTCTGCAAATTGTAATCAGATTAAGGGACCAATCACTTAGGGCTCTTGAAAAGGCCACAAGGTTTCTAATCAGCCCTGAGCGCCCGGCCCACAAAGCCCAGAGGAACTCGGCGGGAGTCGCCCGCTGGGGGGCCAAGGGGGTGGGGGGCGTTTTTCTTCCCTCGCTGTCTCTTGTAATTATGTCAATTTGCTAGCCAAATTGTTTGCTCGAGTGGACAGGGGGGCTTGTGCCCCATTCATGTGGTAATGTGGGAACCGGCGGCCTCCTGGCTGGGAAAATAGAAGGTACCAGGGACCCTTCTGCAGGGAGCAGGCAGGCCCAGGGGGTGTGGGGCACCCAGGCCTCAGGAACTCATTCCTCACCGTCGTGGGCCTTTTTTCCCACCAATTCCAGCACCTTCCAGCTTGCGTTGTTCTCTGGGATGTCCCTTTGGGCTGGCTGAGATGAAGGATGGGGTAGAGAGGCAAGGACCCCCAGAGGGAGGGCTGGACAAAAGAGGTGACCTCCAGGCTCTCTCAAGGTGAAGGTGGGCAGCTCTCTGTACCCTGTGTCTGTTCCCTTGTGAGACAGGCTGAGGCTTGAAGTTTGGGAGCAGCAGAGGACTCAAAGATGCCAGAAAGATGGGGTCCTGAAAGGGTGAGTCGCACTACACACAGATTCAGGGACAAGCAGAGACTTGGAAGAAAGTTCTTGCTTTGTTTCCTGAGCCTTTAGGCAGGCACCAATCACTGTGCCACCCTTTGTTTACACAGAACCTGACAGCAACGCAGAGAAGTAAGTACTGGGTATCCTATTTCACAGACAAGACTACTGAGGCTCAGAGAAGCTGAGCGACTTGCCCAGCACCACAGAGCTAGGAGATGAGGAGCAGAACTTTGAACCCAGCTCTATCTGATTCCTCTGCCTCTTCTGCCCTGCCCCTACCATATGGGTTCATTCCTTCCTTCAACCAGCAAACAGGAACTGGCTGTTCCCCAACCCCAATTCTGTATGAGGAACTAAGGATGCAGAAGACTAAGATGACCAAGGGAGGGCACTGTCGGGACGGTTAGCACTAGCATACTGCGGTGTGTGCTGCAGTCACTGTCAGCGTGGGGCTGTGGCACACAGCAGTGTCAAGCCTTGGACACATTGCTCAGGAACAAAGGTCATCAGGAACAATGGTTGTTATCAGTCCAGACACAGAACCTGCAGTGCATGCATTTCTCTGCCTCCTGGGCTACTCAGACAGGGTCTTCTCTCCTCCCCAGGCCCCCCTTCAGCATGGAAAGACTCCTCCTCTCTTCCCTGGGTGTGGCACCCCCAACTACTTCGTTTCTCAGATTTGAAGGCCTTGTCCACCCTGGCCACTTCCCACTGGACCCACCTGGGTCATCAGTTTCCTTGTGAATGTGAAGATCCCCCTGTCCACAGGTGTTCACAAGACCACCGTCCTCACCACCCACCCTGCCTTCACCACCAGTGCCCCTCACTCTTCCATTCCAGGGCCATTGGGATGTGCCCTGCTGCCAGCTGGCAGGAGGCTGGGGTGCAGGGTGGTATTGCGAGTCAGGGTGTGGAGAGAGATCTCAGAGATCAGAACCCCTTGTCCCCCAACTGGGAGAAGAGGCCAGAGTTCATGTTTACTTCCATATGGGAGATGGCCAGAAATTCATTCTTCTTAGAGCAAATCCAACTGGTTAGGCAGTTACCATATGACTTCCACTGGGCAAAGTAGTAGGAGGCAGGAGTGCAGGGAGACCTAGGCACTCCCTAAAGTTCCCTAGCCCTGTGAGGAGAGGCAAGACTGAAACCAATGACATAGTACCCAGTCCAGGACAGGAGAAGACTAAAGACCAATAACAGCAAACACAAGGCACTTCTATGTGCCAGGCACAGCTCTAGGCACTTTACATATATTATTAATTCATTTAACCTTCACAATAATCCTATGAGGTCAGTGCAGTTATTATCTCCATTTTACCTCATGAAGAAACTGAAGTACAGAGAAGTTGAGTAACTTACCCACAGCCACACAGCTAACTGCAGAGCAGGCCCCTGACCTCACTTCCCTCCCTCCTGGCAAAACCTACAGAAAGCGCTTGGATTTGAAGAGGCAAACAGGAGAATATCCATTCCAGCTTTCTAGAGACCATGATGTCTAGGCTGAGTCCTGAAGGACCGGTAGGAGTTGCTCGGGCAAAGGATTGGGGATGGAGGGACCAGTGTCTGGGAGGCAACAGAACATCCAGATCAGGAGTGGTGAGGCCAGAGGGGAAGGCAGGGACCTAACCAAGGGCAAATGTGGATCCTATACTAAAGCTAGTGGCAATGAGTCATTGAAGAGTTTTAAGCAGTAGGGGTGACAGGATCAGGAACAGCATTCTCCACTCCCTTCCTCGCTGTTGGGGATACCAACCTCAGGGCTTCATTTAATTCTAGGAATTGTCACACTCAGTTTTGCCCCAGGGCCTTTGCATAGGCTGTGCCTGATGCCTAGAATGTTCTACACACCCTATCCCATTCCATTTTTTTCACTGCTACACATGCCTTTTTTGTACTCTGTACTTTTTCTCCATAGCAGTAATCAAGTTTGTGTTGCTATACTTCTTTTTTGTTTGTTTGTTTGTGTGTGTGGTTTTTTGTTCTTGTTTTTGTTTTTGTTTTTTTGAGACAAAGTCTCACTCTGCCACCCAGGCTGGAGTGCAGTGGCGTGATCTCAGCTCACTGCAACCTCTGCCTCCTTGGTTCAAGAGATTCTCCTTGTCTCAGCCTCCCAAGTAGCTGGGATTACAGGCACCCATGATGGTGTACTTCTTTGTGCCATTTGGCCAGTCTCCCCAGTTCCAAAGGGCAGAGACCCCATCTGCCAAGGGATAAGCTGGGCACATTGCAAGATTGATCATTACTTGTTGAATGAATGAGTGAAAGAATGAATGCATGCATTCACTTTGGCTACACTGGGAGAATGAGATGGAGGTTAGCAAGCAGAGATACCCTTTATGAACACTTATGAGGCTTTTCTGGGACTGACCCAGGTCAGCGACATGCAGGCTGTGAATGTGGGTGGCAGGCGTGTGAATTAAGACAACAGACATACTGAGGGGCTTGGGAATTAATTCTGATGCAGGACTTATAGGACCTAAATCTACCACCTGCTGCATTCTTCCCTTTTTTGAGCAGGGGCTGTAAGAGTAGAAGACCCAGATCCTACCTAGATAATTTTTTCCTCAGCCTAGACACCCCGTCTCACCTTACACACCAAAAAAAAAAGTTGGAAAGTTGTTCTTTGAGTTGGAGAAGGAGATAACCAGAGTGAAGTGTCTAGGCACAGCACAGCCAATCAGGATGGCAGGCAGTAAGAGTGGACAAGGCTGTCACCCTTGGAACTTGCTTTGGGTGCAGAACACCTAGCAGGACCCCCATGCTGACCCTCCTTTCCTTGCTTGCTGATACACTTGGACGTGGCTTTTGGCCCCTGTCCACTCTTTTCTTGTTTCCTGAAGGCACCAACAGATGCAAAGCCACCGTATTAAAAGATTTTATGCCTGAAACTCTCCTAAACAAAGAATCAGAGCTAAGGCCAGAAACTCTCCTAAACAAAGAATCAGAGCTAAGGCCACAGGGCTGGACCACATAGGACCACTGGTAGAGACTGCTAATTGTCCCACTCTACCTATTCTACCCTTCATAACTATTTGTAGAATAAAGGGGCATGTAGCCTCTCAATATAAAACTACATTTCCCAAACTCCTTTGCTGCTAACATGTGGTCACATGATCAAATTCTGGCCAATGACTGGAAGTGGAGTACACAACTTCCTAAGTCAGGCTCCAGGAAGGAAGCACTTTTCTCTTCCTGCCCCCTGACATGCAGATTAAATTGAAGTTGCATGTTAACAAAGGCAGAGCAACAAGACAGAAAGAGTCTGGGTCCCTGATAATTATGGGGCCACCATTCCAGCACTAGGCCATCCACCCAGATTTTTATGTAAGAAAAATAAACTTGTGTTTAAGCCCTATTCTTTTGGGTCTTTTCATGCAGCAACCAGACTGACATCCTGACAAATATACAACCCATTGTAGAGGGATAGGAAGGGCTCAGAGAAGGGGGTGTGGGTTGGAAACACACCTTAAAGTTGAGGATTTGTGAATCTCAGTCTGTAAATTAAGGCAATAACACCCAATCATTCTGTCACCCCTTTCTTCTCTCCCCAGCCTGGGAGAATTTTTCTCTATTCCAAGGGTGTTGGAGAAAGGAGAATCCCCTCCTTCCTCTGCTTCTCCAAGATATTGTGTCTTTGCTCACAAATCTGAATTTTTCTAGGGGCTTGGGCATTGAGAAGCAGAAGCCAGGAAGGTGGTAGTATACCTGTATTTCATGGACAGCCCCATGCCAACAGGATGGCAGTGAGTACAGAGTGGACTACCCAAATGGGAGCAAAGGAAAGAAAAATACAGGCTCAGGGGAAGGACATAACTGATAGCTATTTACTTGGACTCAATGGCACATGTGTGACTGGGGAAGGACCCAGAGTCTCACCTCACCAAAGTGAGGAAAGACATGCAGTTGTGTCCAAGCCCAGAGATAGTTGGCTTCACTAAACAACATCCAGGATGGTTTATTCATTAGCTTTTTTTTTTTTTTTTTTTTTTTTTTTTGAGATGGAGTCTCACTCGGTCATCCAGGCTAGAGTGCAGTGGCATGATCTAGGCTCACTGCAACCTCCACTTCCTGGATTCAAGCAATTCTCCTGCCTCAGCCTCCCAAGTAGCTGGGATGACAGGTGCGTACCATCACGCCCAGCTATTTTTTGTATTTTTATTAGAGACGGGGTTCACAATGTTGGCCAGGCTGGTCTCGAACTCCTGGCCTCAAGTGATCCACCCGCCTTGGCCTCCCAAAGTGCTGGGATTACAGGCATGAGCCACTGCACCTGGCCTCATTAGCATCTTGATATAAGGAAAAGAGGAGATGTGTTGCAGTTAGATAGACTTAGATTGAAATCCATCTTTGCCAGTAATTACATATGTGATCTTTGGTAGATCGCCTCACTTCTTTGAGACTCGGTTTTCTTCTCTGTAAAATGTGGAAAATAACATCTATCTCAGAGTGAGTTGTGAGCATTAAAGGGGATAATTAGCACAAAGCAGATGGACAACAAATACTATGAATATTAGATATAAAAAAATAGATGATCCCACTTTCTGGTATTCTTGCCCTTGTGTAACCTTTTCTCCTTTTTGTTTGGCAGGACCTGGAACTTGCTGCTAATGAATAGAATACAGCAAAGGTATGGGATGCAGGTGATTCTGTGTACCTGGTTACATAATTAAATAGATAAGATTGTAGCACCTGTCTTGCTGGAGTGTTTCACACTCTTGCTGGCTTTGATAAAGCAGGTGGCCATTTCAGGTCCAACTGAGAGTGGCCTGTAAAACTGAGGGCAGCTGACAGCCAGCAGGAAAATGAGCCCTCAGTCCTGTAAATGCAAGGAACTGAATTCTGCCAAGAGTTGCATGAGCTTGGAAGTAGATCCTTCCTCAGTCAAGTTTCCAGATGAGGACCCAGTCCTGACACACACCTCGATTGCAGGCTTGCAGAGGGCCCAGCTCAGCCATTCCAAGATTCTTGACCCACAGAAACTGAGATAATACATATGCGCATCGCCTGCCTCTGAATTTGTGATAATATTGTTCTGCAGATATCTATATCTAGCTATCATAAATGATGTATGTAAACAACCACGTATCACACATTTGTTTGGTCAAGCATGGTATCCCATCCCTCTGACCACAGTGATTGGCACAGATAAGGGCACCTGACAAAGCTAGGCCAATCAGCCTTCTTCCCTGGGATTTTGTAAACAAAGGCAGAGAAAAAGGAGCCTTGTCTTTCCTCTTGGCTTGCTCAGACACTATGACGTAAGTTTATGGTTGTGAAATCCATGTTCTTCTCCTGCTGCATGGAGGAAACTCTACACAGCAGGAAAGAATAAAACTGGCTCACAAAGAGGAGCCCTGAGACACATTGAAAAAGGCTGATTGCCATAATTTGAGTAGCAGGGACTGTGACACCTGAGGCCAGTGCAGCCCTAGATATCCCAGGTTCATGAGCCATTAAATTCCTCTTTTTGCTTGTCCTGGCTCCCCTTGTATTCCCTGAGCTCCTGGAGGTCAGAGCATCTGCCAGCTTCCACATAATGTTCCCATATAGCCCAGCTCTGAAGGTTTTTGCAGAATAAGTATAGAAAATGGTGACTGGATGTGAGAACCTTACTATGTGTCAAGGTCCCCAAAGAGCATTCACTTATATGACCTTATTTGATCTTTACAAACAATCATAATCATTACTGCATGAGTTAGATGGTTTTGACTATTACTATTGGGAAAACCCCAATAAAATGGCTTAAATCATAAGAGGATTTATGAATTCATATAAGAATCTCCCCAGGGACATTCCAGGCTCATGTATCCATCCAGTTTTGCTTTCCTATGAGTCTTACAGCTCCACACCTCTTGCCATTGGCTTCAACCTGAGGTCAATATAAAGGTGGCGAGCAGCTCTGGGCATCACATGCAGACCTAGCGATGCTCAGGGGAAGAGGAATAACCATCTCTTCCTTTTGTGTACTTTCTTCTTTTCAGACATGTTTTTAAGTTAAATTATATATATATATATATGTTGGTTTCATTTTAGTTCTAGAGTCTTTTTTTTTTTTTTGAAAACTGATGTTATTTTGCAGCTTACCCCCCTTGTGTTTCTATCAGTTTTAGAACATTCTGTAATTCAGTGGTTCTCAAGTGTGGTCTGGACCATCAGCATCACCATCATCTGGGAACTTACTTGCTACAAACACTTGAATGAATGCCTACCAACCTGTTGACTCAGAAGCACTGAGAATGGGTCTGGCCATCGTATTTTAGTGGCACTCTGGGTGATCCTGATGTATGCTCAAGTTTGAGATCTACTGCTCTAATTTACTTATTTATTTATAGTTTTTGAGACAGAGCGAGAGCAAGAGCTCTGTTGCCTAGACTGGAGTGCAATGGTGTGATCATAGCTCACTACAACCTCAAATGCCTGGGCACAAAAGATCCTCCCACCTCAGCCCAAATAGCTGGACTACAGGTGCACACCACCACACTCAGCTAATTTTTTTAAAAAAAATAGAGACAGGGTCTCACTATACTGCCCAGGGTGGTCTCAAACTCCCGGGCTTAAGAGATCCTCCTGCCTCAGCCTCCCAAAGTGTTGGGATTACAAGTGTGCACCTCCACACCGGCCTCCACTCTAATTTATTTACCTGTTTCCCTGTTGACATTCAAGTTGTTTCCAATTTCTTGTTACCTGTGCTACCATACAACGCTTTTTATGTGCTTTTGCATCCTGTAAGAACATCTCTTCTCTCAAATTTTTCTTGGTTAATTTTTCACGTTGACTCTTCCAGATGAACTCTTCCAGAGGAGTGAGTCTGCTTGTAATTTCCAATCGCAGTAGGATTACACTGAATATATGCTTTAATTTGGGAAGGATTGACATCTTGACAATATTGAGTTTTCCCATCAAATATTGAAATCCTACAGGATTTTTAAAGTATAAGTCACACAATTATATGTAATTTAGTTATGCTTTATTATTATCCCAATTGTAACAATTGTAGAAGATACTTTAATGGTCTTCTCCTTTCCCTGAATTTTATGAAATTAGGAACATAATCATGAAGGGTCAAGTGTATGATCTTCTTGTTTTTCTTGAGATTGTCTCATTTCTTATGTTGGACTCTCAATTGTTATTCTGTTATGCTTATGTCTCTTTTCGAGAGCAAAGAAACCTTTCCCAGAAATCCCCCAATAGACTTCCCATGTTCTCTTGGCTATGACAGTTTTAACAATGTCGCTCTTAAATTATACCCCTCCCTTTGAGAGGTGAAGTCTATACCCTCCCTTGAATCTGAGCTAGGTGGGTCAAGCTCCTGCTTGACCAATAGACTAGGACAAAAGTGACACTGCCAGTTTCTTAGGGCCCAGACCATAAAAAATCGTCAGCTTCTACTTCTTGTCTCTTGGGACCCAGCCAAGCAGGAGTCCCCTGGCCCCCAGCCTAAGCTGAATGACCAGTCTACAGCTGGCACAACTTGCCAGCCATGTGCGTGAGCCCTCTTGGAAACGGGCCTTTTAGTCCCAGTCAACTTTGCCCAACTGACACCACATGGCAGAGACAAGTTGTCCTCACTGTTTCCTCCCCAATTACAGATGTGTTGAGCAAAATAAATGCTGTGATTTTAAGTTTTGAAGTTGTTTGTTAGGCTGCAGTAGATGACTGTGCCAATGGCACAGCACACTTTGATGCCTAAACCACTCACTGGTGTGGGGACTGGGACCTCTATGAATGACGTAAGCCACCCAGAACCCTCCCCCAGAGGGTGGGGCTAGTGCTATTAATAGAACTGGGTTACCCTGGGGCTGGGCACAGTGGCTCACACCAGTAATCTCTGCACTTTCAGAGGCCGAGGCTGGCAGATCACTGGAAGCCAGGAGTTCGAGACCAGCCTGGCCAACATGGCAAAACCCCATCTCTATCAAAAATACAAAAATTAGCCCGGTGTCATGGCACGTGCCTGTAGTCCCAGCTACTCGAGAGGCTGAGGCAGGAGAATCGCTTGAACTTGGGAGGTGGAGGTTGCAGTGAGCAACCTGAGATTGTGCCACTGCACTCCAGCCTGGGTGACAGAGTGAGACTCCATCTCCCAAAAAAAAAAAAAAAAAAAAAATTATCCTTGGGCCTTTAAGTTGCTCAGCAAGTCAGTATACACAGTATCATAGTACGATATATACAACTCTTTACAGTAATATGCACGTATAAATGTGTCACGGATATATAATGTGTAGTATGCAAGAAAGTGCATATTCAACTGTACTTGCACAGTATTTTTTATTAAAAACATCTTGAATGTGAATCATTATGTGCCTGTCGATTAAATGCATACAAGATAAACACCACTCACTGTAAATGCTAGAAGAAGGACTCACTCATTGAATAAACAAAAGAATGAGCCCGGCCTATCTGCTCATCTTTCCCCTCAGGCATCTCCCCTGCTGGCCAAGTTTTGTTTGTCTTTGTCTTGTGCCTGAAATGCCCCCACCTGAGTCGCTGAGAACAAGACAGTGAAGTGTCCCAAAGGCCATAGTTATGAGCAGCACACCAGTGCCTGATACGTGATCCAGCCTCCCTAGTTGGCTGCTACCCCCGGTTGCAATGAAAGGTCACTTAGTTGAGCCCCTGGATACACTAGGGGCTGCACCTGAAGCATAAATTGTGTGTGTGTGTGTGTGTGTGTGTGTGTGTACTTACACACATGGGTACTTGTGAAAAGCTGTGTCATTAAGGACCTGGCATTTCTCATGTTCCTAAGAGATGCCACCATGGCGTGATGTCAACCAATAGCCCCAATCTCATCTCACACAGGGAAGGGAAGGATAGGGGTACCCCCGGTATTTTAAATCCCCTAGACTGTACTTGAGGGTATTGTAGGGGAGGAGAACTTTATGTTTCACTTGATCCCCTCCTGTGCTGTTACCCTAAAAACCAATAAAATTTTTTTTTAATTTTAAGAATTTGAAAAATTGTGTCTCACCTGTTCCCAAATAAATGTAAACTCCTTTGATGGGCAGGTGGGGTCTCCCGTCCGCAGCGCCTCCCTGGATATCAGCATAAGCCCCGCTTCTGCCTTTCAGAGCATGGTCTAGAACGGGTGAGTCCTGGAAGTCTGCATTGTGGACCCAGCTCAGGGGTAGCTCTGGCTTCACCTGGGCTTCAGATGCAGGTGGGCATGGCCCGGGCATCACAGCAAAGAGCAAATCGTCTGGGAGGGTGCTGATTCTCACCCCTCAGAGCCTGAGAACCACAGAGACACCCCCCACCCCCTCCCACATCCCACCCGTCAAGGGCAACGCCCAGACCTGGAGCTGTGCGCTCTCTGCCTTCTCTCCTCCTCTGGCCTCTCACCTCCTCTCCTCTTGGTCTTTTTCCTTCTCTCTGTCGCTCTGTCTCTGGCTCTCTCTGCCTCAGTCTTGTTCTCCGTCTCTCTGTGTCTCTCTATCTCTCCAGGCAGCCCCATTTCCTATCTCTCTCTCTCTGATCCTCCCACTCTTTCTCTATATCGATCTGATCCTCATCCTCCCTCTTTCTTTCTCTCCTCCTCTCTCCCTCTTCCTCTCTGCTCCCTTGCCTCCCTTCCCTTTTCTCCCTCTACATCTGCCTCCTTGTCGCTCTCTTCTTGTTTTCTCTCTCTCTGTGGCTGTCTCTCTCTTTGTCCGTCTCTCCCACTCTGGTCTCCTCTCGCTCCCTCTCGCCCTCTCTGGAGGATGCTGCAGGATCATGCCAAGCCCAGAGGGAAGGTCAGGGCACCCTGCAGGGACCAGCACACCATGAACCTGTCACTTCTGCCTCCAGCCTGGGAAATAGCAGGGCTCAGGAAAGCCGAGGAATTGCAGTCACTCTAGACAGAGCATCTCAATCAGGACTGACAACTGAAAGCAGAAGCCCCACAGTCAGAGGGCTGCAAACCTGCTCTGGGGCACTACGGACAACTGGCATGGGTTTCTGGGCACCAGCTCTGCGCTGCAGCCCTCTTCTGGCTTCAGGGCAAGGGGGCCAGAGGGAGAATCTGGATTCGTGTGGCCACATTGGAGCTTCCCTTGCCTGCAGAAGAGAGGAGGAGGAACTCAGTGAGGCAAAAAACAAAAGTCTCAAACTCTACTCTCTGCAAGCTATGAATCAGCATTTTTTAACTGGCAAATTTCCCATTTTTTAAAAGTCTAAGTTTTCCCCTGAGGGTCTGGCACCACTGGGCTTACCCTGGCAGATCATTGCACATTCCCCTGTCTCCCTGGCCCCTCCTTAGAGAACCTGGTTGCTCCCCTACGGTAACCTGCCTGGCCTCTGTGAGCTCCCAACTGTGTGGTGTCTGGCAGAGCAGAGAGTCTTTGAGCAGAAGTAAAGACCCAAGTGCTACCACCAACTTATCACGTGACATTGGGCATGTGCTCTCTGGGCCTCCGCTTTCTAATCTGTAAAATGGGAGTTTAGGTGAGCCCAGCAGTAGGACTTACCTCTTTTTTTTTTTTAAACAGGATCTCACTGTCACCAAAACTGGAGTGCAGCGGCAGTGGCATGATCACAGCTCACCGTAATCTCAAACTCATGGGCTCAAGGGATCATCTCACATCAGCCTCAGTAGCTGGGACTACAGATATGCACCTCTATACCTGACTAATTTTTAAAAATTTTTTAGAGATGAGGTCTCAGTATGTTGTCCAGACTAATTTTGAACTCCAGGGCTCAAGCGATCCTCCCACCTCAGCCTCCCAAAGCCCCAGGGTTACAGGTGTGAGCCACTGTGCCTGGTAGGACTTACCTTTTTGAGCACCTGATGAAAGATATGGAACTTCTTCCTAGAGAAAAAGTCTGTGCATAGAGCTGCCTGTGATTTCAGTGGTTCACATGTCCCTCCCCTGGGGGCGCTGGGTCCCAGGCTAAGAACCCCTGCTCCGCTACAAGGTCCCTTCACCCACCATCTCAGCCAACTGAGTCTGGGTTCAGGCGGACCCACCGACTGAGGTCTGGCTGCTGGGAGCCACCCCTTCCCCGGTGAGCCAGGGCTCTGCCTGTTTCAGGGGCAGTCCCTGCCGCCCATCGATATGCAGGAGGGGTCTGGGCTGGCGCTAGATTAGCATAGAGCACTCCAGGAGGTGAAGGCCCACCGGGTGGCTTCTGTGTGCAGCGCCCGCCTTTGTCCTGGCCCAGGGACCAAGCAGGAGAGCCCAGGCGGCTCCTCCACTTTTGACTGCCAGATGAAAAGGGGCGACATAAAGAGGCTGCCCGGGCCAAACATGGGGGCGCTTTGTGTCCCTCCAGACGGAGTTACAGACGTCTGTGAAACATCAATTACAGCTGAATAAAGACGTCTGCTCAGCCCAGACGCGCCTCCTTTCAGCTGGGAGGTGTTTCCAGGCCAGGCCGGGGATGCCTTTGGCAACCTAATTTGTGACTCTGTAAGCAGCCCTGGCATTCATCACACCCAGAGAGGATGGGAACGGTCTAGGGTGGGCTGGCCCAGGGCGCAGCACAGCTCCAGGAGGTGTCCTGGAATGCGGGTGGGGGTGGGGAAAGGAAGAAGCCACTGACCTCCCTTTCCCTCTCCTCCAGGCCAGGATGGTGGGGAGGGTGCAAACTGGGAGCCACATGAATCCCCTGTATTAACCAGGCTCCCTACCCAGGCCTTCATCCATGCTAGAGTCACTCCTTGCTCCAACAGCTCCTGGCTGTAACAAATTAGGGTTCACTGGTCCTTTTCCCTGATGGGCTGGTGAGATGTGTTGTAAGGGGACAGGAAAAAAGAAAGACTCAGACTCAAGTCCCACGGCTACCAGAAAAACTGAGCCCATTCCTTGACATCACTGAGTCACAGGACCAACCCTGGCCCACCACCCTCTTGCTGTGTGAAATGAATAAGGCCGCATTGGCCTTAAGTCCCTGTCCATCAATTACTTGCAGCCGGAAACAGTTCTACCTGAACATATTCCTGGTCTTGCACTTTCAGAGTGACAGAAGGGCTTGTGCCATTTAGCGCCACCTTGGGAGGATGTGGCAGGGCCATGATGGGCATGAGGACCCAGGACAGGGCACTGGTTCTGGGCAAGGTGAGCTGGGCTACCCCTTTCTAAATGGTGGTGGTCTCTGGGATGCCCTTGCTGCAGGAGACCTCACCCCTGGGCAGTCTTGGGCAGCAAAGGCATTTCCTGAGGACCCCATGCACCCAGGGGCACTTGTCCTGAAACGTGCCCAGCAGGACCAGGCCAATGACCCTTTGGCCACCATGTGTCAGACCCTGAACAAAAGCCAGTGAGCCACTTCTTATGGGAGTATGGAGGAGAAAGGGCCCTAACAAAAACCTTCTTGCGTCCTAAGCACCCACTTCTCACCCTATCTTGGATGAGGTGTGTTTAGAAGGCCCCAGAAAGCTGAAAGAAAGTCCCACGATCCACAGGACTTAGAGGCAGCCAGTGGTGGGAAGAGGATCATAGCCTCCGAGCCAGCCTGCACAGGTACAATCCTGGCTCCACTGCTCACCAGCTGGGGGACTTCAGTAAGTCAGTTGACTTCCCCGTGCCTCGGTTTCTAGACTTGCCAATGTAAGGATGCAGGCCCTGGCACACCTGGAGCAGGCGGCAGGGCTGGGGTTCCAACCCAGGGTGGCCTGCCTCCTGAGCTCACGAGCGCCCCACTCCCCAAAGTCCTGGGGAATGTGGACCCTCAGTGCCCACTTTGACCTGGACTGTGTGAGGCAATGGCCCAGAGGGAGGGGGAGCTCCCTCCTTTCCTCCAGCTCCTCCTCTCCTGGGTGTCACTCACACCCATCAGTCCCCTGCTCCTGCCTGTGGCTGAAGCATCTGTAATGTGAGGAAGGGCCCAGGCCTGCGTGTACCCAGGTGTGCCTGTGTGCTTACAAGTGCATGTTGTGTACGAGCCTGTGTCCATGTGATTGTACGTGTGTATGTGTCACAGATACATATGGCTGGGGCAGAGACCACAAAGCTGCCTGACACTCTGGAGGTGCAAGACAAAGAGGGGCCACAGCCATGTCTGGATAATTGGGTAAGTCCTGATGTGAGGCCAGCTAAGTAAGACCAAGGAAACTGGGATGGATGCCCCTGAGGAAGAAAAAGGAAAAGCAGGCTCAGCCCTGGATACTCACGTGGCCAGGCCACAAGTGGTGTTGTCCCAGGGCATGCACCTCCTATGACAGTGTATACCCACTGGGGTGGGCATGTACACCTAAGAGAATGGGAACCATCTGCTGGGGGTGGGTGACATTTCTAGGAGCTTGTAAGTAAGCCTATGCCAGATCAATGAGGACATATATGATCATTCATATTAATCTTTTTGAGTAGCTAACATTTTCTTTTTTTTTTTTTTTTTTTTTTTTTTTTTTTTTTGAGATGGAGTTTTACTCTTGTCACCCAGGCTGGAGTGCAGTGGCACAATCTCGGTTCACTACAACCTCCACCTCCCAGGTTCAAGCGATTCCTGCCGCAGCCTCCCGAGTAACTGGAATTACAGGCAGCCACCACCACACCCGGCTAGGTTTTGTATTTTAGTAGACACAGGTTTCACCATGTTGGCCAGGCTGGTCTTGAACCCCTGACCTCAGGTAATCTACGCACCTCAGCCGCCCAAAGTGCTGGGATTAAAGGCATGAGCCACTGCCCCCAGCCTTAAATAGCTAATACTTCCATCTAGTACAAAAAAAGTTCTGCGGTGAGAAGTCTTCATGGCCTTGTCACCCATCTGCTCAGTTCTCACCACTCCCTAAAAGATAATCACTGTTATTAGTTTCTTATGTGTCCTTCCAGAGCTTCTTTGTACATAAACATGTACAAAGAAGAATGCGTGACAATGCAAACGTGACTCTTATTTTCACACAAAAGGTGGCATAGTGCACTATGTCATGCTGTTTTTCTTTATGATAGTGTGTCATGGGGATCTTTGCAACCTTTCTCTATCAGAGCAAGGAGATCGTTCTCATTCTCTTACTCAGCTACATGGTTTCACCTGAACCCATCCTCTCTTGAGGCTCATTTGGGTGGTTTCCAACCTTTTTCACAAATGATGCTGCAACAAATAGTCTTGCACATAAGTGAGTTCTCACAGTATGAGTGTACCTGTAGGATAAATTCCCAAAATGGGCCTTGCTGGACCAATGCTTATATGCATTCGTAATGGTGCCAATCTTGCCAAATTGCCCTACAGGCAGCAGGTACCGCCCCCAACCCACAGCTTATCATTAGGATCTTAACCAGGGTGGGTCACTGACTATTTAGGTCTGGGTTTCTTTTGGAATCAGCTCTCTGTCGGAGATCGAGAGGGGATTTCCTTCTGCAGCATGCTGGCCTTCCCACTTCCTCCAGTCCTGGTCCAGGCCCACACTAAGCCATGCACACGTCTTGGCTTAGCCAGCAGCGAAAGGGCCTTTCCAACTTTCCTAGCCCAGCACATCTGTGCAGGGGTCTGCACAGCCACACACAGAAGCCCTGTTCATGCTTGTGACTGTCTCTCTTTCTCTCCTGCCCATTCCTCTGAAACAGTCAATAAGGATGGAGCTCCTTTGCCCCCAAACCTCTGCCACCACCACACAAATACACAAAAATCCCTTCTGAAAAATGCAACAGTAGAGCCCTAAAGGAAGAAGTACATCTTTCCATGTTTACTATTTAACAGATCCATGAGCGCCTGCTATGAAGCTGGCACCTGCTAAGTGCTGCAAATGTGACTTTTGATGTTGGCCAAGTCTCTTGACATTCAGGCCCCAGTGTCCTCTTGAGTAAAAAGGGGCATGGACTCTGAGGATTCCAAGTTTCCTTCTAGCTCCAATGACCTACCACCCCCAAATCGTGCTGTCATTGCATGTATATATCAATGGAAAAAGGCTTGGAAACACTTCCACAGACTGACTAATGATGGCAGTTGTTTGCAAGAATGACTTCAAAGAGATCAACCCGGAGAGCCCTTTGCAAGCTGGTGAAGAGTTTTGTGTGTGCGTGCGTGTGTGGTGTGTGGACGCGTGTTCAGTGAGGTCTCCCGTGACCTCCTGCCAACTACACGAAGGCTAGGTTTTGGATCAGCCAGTCCTTGTTGGAAATCCTGTTATGACCACTTCTGAAGTTTGTGAATTTGTGCCTCTGCTTGCCCCTTTGTAGAAATGGGCATCTTCACATTTCTCTCAGGTGGCTATTGTGAAAATTGAATGAGACCTTTTAAAGTGTGGGCACCCAGCAAGTGCTCAGCAAACATGATCTGACTTCCTGGGAGTGTCCAAAAGCCAGCTTCTGGGCTGCCACGCAAGGGCAAGCCAGGGTCAGGCTTGGAGGCGGACCGGCCCGGTGCCCCCCAGCCAGGCTGCTGGTGAGTCTGGCGCCACCGTGGAGCAGGGGCCCTGCACTCTCCCTCCTAGGCGTCTGGACAGGCCGGGGAGGCAGACGAGGCGGGCGAGTGACAGCTGGGAAGGTTTAATTGCTCCTCAGTGGCTTGGGAGCACCTCCCTCCCTTGCCAACGATCTGCATTTCAATGTGAGAAGAGTGGGAAGTGGGATGCTGCTCAAAGGGGTTACAATGATTAATCATTTAAAAAGCAAGATCTTAATTACAGGCCGCAATTTTTGCTATTTAAGGAGTCCATTAGTTGCCAGAAAGAAGAAGAAAAAATTATCACAGGTTATTCTCCTCGGAAAGTAGAGTGGAGGGGGGGAGGGACAGCAGGGGAGGGAATCAGCTGCTGCTTCAGATGGGGTGGGGGGCAGGGGTCCTACCCCAGGAAGAGGCCTGGGCAGGAGCAGGATGGGCCCTGCCTTGGTGTGTGGGGAAGGGAAAAAGCTGTTCAGAGTCCCCTGTCTCTCCCCAACTTGGGCCTGCCTGGAATCCCACCTGTGGGTGTCCCGGGAGGCCTCCTCCTGGGCGTGGCAGCTGGTGGTCAGCCCCTCCCCACCCCCACTGACCCCTGACTCCACGCTGCTCAGGATGCAGGGTTAATTGCCAGGCCCTCCCCTCTGACCCCTCTGTGGATTTTAGTCTTGTCTGGCCTCTCAGCCCCCAGGGTATACAAAGGGGACTGGTGGGGCAACAGTGTTAGGAGTCAAATAAAAACAACCGAGCTTTAGTGGATTAATTGACTGATCCTCAGGGGACTAACAGGTCAGAAGATCAAGTCCTAGCTTCCCTAACCTGGCCACCTAGAGGTTGGGGCACACTTCTGCCTCAGAGGAGGGCACTGCTGCCTGCCCAGGAGATCCAGATCTGAGCTCCAAGCCTCCTCCTGAGCCCTGGCTGGCAGCGCGCTGGATCCTAGAAAGCAGCCCCAACGACAAAGGGGGCCCCACCAGTGGCAGGCTGGTGCTGTGCGGTCAGAGACCATTCCTGGGGCTCATCCTGCAAGGAATGCCAGAAACCCCAATCTAGATTGCAGTGCGCCTGATGCTACAAGTGCCGACAAAAATCAATAACTTGGATGAGTGAAAAAATGAAAAGTGTGAGCTGCAACCAGGCTTCAGGCTATCCTTGTTCCTATGATACCATATGTTTCAAACATGCTTGCAAACAAGTTGCAAAGTTTACCAGCCTACCTAGAGGAAGGGTTTATTCCCCGCCAAGCCTCCTCAATATTGGGAGTAAAATAAATGAAATCTCTTGTATAAACAGTCCCTCCTGCCAGACGGATTAAATGGCTCTGTGTGTTTGAGTCTCCATCAGCCTCATCTGTTCTAACATTTAGGCCCCCAGAGGGCAGGCTGCTAAATTGGATTGAATGATAACCCTAGGGATTTGCGGGAGTGGGGGAAGAGAAGACCCTAGGCACAGACCGACAATCTGGGTTTGAAATCAAAATAACCCAACTGATTTCTTGGTGACTGTACCTTTGTCCCTGCCTCCTCCATCCTCAGACCCACCTACCAGGCTGTTGAGGGGAGGAGAGTATCTGTCCCTTTAATTGCCGTATTCCCACCTCCTGGGGTGGGAGCTGCACAAACCTACCCCCAGCTTCTTCTCATCCCCCTATCACCCCCACCACTGCTGATTAATTACAGGGTTAGGCACCCAAAACAGGCAGTGACTAGTGCCTTTCACTGGTCACTGCCTTCAAGCCACGGTAATCAGCAGTTTTAGCCTGTCACTCTCTTGACACTCTACTTAGATCAGGAAATGGCAAACGTGATGGAAATAAGGACTTTATTAACTGTTTCCTCCTTTCCTAGTGATAGGGTGATGGGCAGGTGGGAGCTGGGCTTGGAGGATCGAGAGGGGTGTCGGACATTTGGAAGTCTTCAATCGGTTGCCACCTGGGCAGGTGATGTGCAGATCCCGGGGCGACCGTGGAGCATAGCCCCGGACTTGCTGGCCGCAACTCCACGCACGGATCTCTTGCGCAGGTCATCCAGGCCTCTCATCTGCCACTGGGGATGGGATCCCCACTCCGCCTGCCTCCGAGAACTGGCAAACATCCGCACCAGGGAAGGTGCTTTAACCCCAGGGAGTCCCCAAGGGCTTCCGGGTGGCAGGCCACCCTCTCTCCTGATAGGGCCTGTGCCCCATCGCGGCTGCTGGCCCCTGCAAATCTTTTGTGAAAATTAGGAAAGGGCGCCCTCTTGGGGCAGATGCAGGCCTCGCAGGGCACAGAGGCTTAGGAATTAGGGGAAGGCGGGATTTTAACCCAGCACAGCCCTTCAGGGGCCTTTTAAAGGTGGTGCCAGGTCCTTCCTTCCCTTCAGTCTTCACAACAGCCCCTAAAACAGGCAGGTTGGTATCTTACACATGCAGAAACTGACGCTCCCTGTTCTAGGACGTCATGCAGAAACTGACGCTCCCTGCTCGCCTGCAAAGAGCCTCGTGGGGCCTAGGACCTAGGGTTTCATATCTCCCAGGTAGACACCCCAGCAAGCTGCCACCCCACCGCCACCCCACAGAGACTTAGGATGGGATCAGGACCCAGTCATGAAGGGGGGCAGGTGACGTCCAGGCAACCCAGCCACCACCTACTGCCTTCCCCGGGGCGGCAGGTGGCAATCAGAACCTAGAGCCCCTGCCCCTACCCCCACCGACATGGAACACCCTCAGCTGCCCCGTGTAAGCCACTGCAGCCCGGCTCCAGAAGCACATCAGAGGCTCCCAGCCACCACCATGGTCTCTGATCACACGGCACCACAGTACTGCAGACCCTACGTGTCCCGGGAACCCAAGCAAGATGACATAGTCTTGCCTGTACACAGCAAACGTCCCCGCCCTGGAGCTGGCCTGTGCCCCCGCCCTCCCGCCACCCCGCCCCTTGCCACTTTTCCAGTAGGGTCAGTGGTTTTCAAGCATTGTCCCAGGAGGGTGGGGGCTGGAATCTTCACCAGGAGAAACCCAGCACCAGCCCCGGCAATGACTGGATGCCAAACGACTCCTTTTTTCATTTCTATCATATCCACAAATACTTATTGAACCAGGCACCAGGCCCCACCCAAGTGCTTGGGATCCACCAGTGAAAAAAACCAATACCCTTGCAGTCTTGGAGCTGACATCCGAACTTGACTCCAAAGCATGAATAGGTGGGTCGGCATCAGAGTTGGCTTCATGCCTTTGCTCAAATGTCACCCTGTTAATGAGGCCTTCCCTGGCCTCCTTATTTGCAATGGCAGCCCCAGCACACCCTGTTCACCTTCCTGCTTTATTCCTCACCTTCAGATCATGTCTATAGTGTACTTATTTATCTTGTTTATTGCCCACCTCCTCCACCAGAATGTCAGCTCTGTGAGGCAGGGATGGTCATGTGTTTTGTTCAGAGCTGTATATCATGATGCCTGGATCATCATGCTCAGTAAAAGGGCTCAATAAAGGTTGTTGAATAAGTCAACGACACTCAGCCTTGTTTCACTGTAGAGCTCCTTGCTATGCAGCCTCAGCTCCTCTCTCAGCTCCTCTCCCAGTCCTCGCCCACAGGTGCTCCCCTCAGGCTGTGAGGTTTGCTCTGCCCTCCTGGCTCCACCCCTCCCTATGCCCAGGATTAGTGGGAAGCCACAGTGGCCTTGGGAAGAGGATGCGCATCTGGATGCCCTAGACCTCACCCAGGCCACTGACCCTGGTCTGCCCACTGGTCCTGCCTGACCTGGTGCCGGCTTTGTGCCCACTGCCCCAGCAGTGCCCTCTCTTCCTCTCCTCCCTCCTCCCTGACACAGCAGGTGGATAGAGCCTGTGCAGCCACAGCTGCATTACCTCAGGGGGCAGCTTTCCAGCTCCTTGTGACTTGCCACCATCTCACTCCCATCTATGCTCATGGCACAGTGGACAGCTACCAGCCTGGCTCATGGCAACCTCCAGCTCCTGGGCTCAAGCGACTCCCCCTGCCTCAGCCTCCCAGGTAGTTGGGACTATAGGTGTGCACCACCATGCCTGGCTAATTTTTAAAATTTATTTATTCATTTATTTATTTTTTGAGATGGAGTTTCACTCTTGTTGCCCAGGCTGGAGTGCAATGGTGCAATCTTGGCTTACTACAACTTCTGCCTCCTGGGTTCAAGTGATTATCCTGCCTCAACCTCCAGAGTAGCTGAGATTACAGGCACCTGCTGCCACACCTGCTAATTTTTGTATTTTCAGTAGAGACAGGGTTTAACCACATTGGTCAGGCTAGTCTCGAACTCCTGACCTCAAGTTATCTGCCCGCCTCAGTCTCCCAAAATGGTGTAAAAAATTATTTTAGAGACGGAGTGTCGCTATGTTGCCCAGGCGGGTCTCAAACTCCTGGCACAAGGGATCCTTCCACATCAGCCTTCCAAAGTGCTGAGATTACAGGATTGAGTCACTGCACCCGGCCTACCATTTTCAAGCATGTTGACATTCAGGATTGGGCCTGAGCCCCTGAAACCAGCATGCAGATAGCCAGGGCAGGATTGCAATGCCCATTTTACAGAGGTGGGCCCAGAACTCACAGAATGAGGTGCATACATCTCATACCTGAGGCTTGGACCCAGAGCTAATCTCAGAAGGTTCTAGAGCCCCTTGGGCTGGGACACAGTCCCTGCTGGGATCAGGGACCCAATGCCACCCTCTGGTGAGAGAAGTAGCCCAGTTTCTCCCTGCCCATCTCTGAAGATCCTTGCAGTTTATTCACTGGTTCATTCAACCCTCATTTTCCCAGAGACGGTACCTATCACAGAAGATTGAAACATACTCCTGAACAGGAAACTTTTCTGGGACTCAGTTCTTTACCTGTAGAAGGGGCTTAATGATAGCATATATTATTGTTAGTACTTATTATTAGTAATAGAATATAAGAGGTCATTGTGAAGAGTCACTGAGGTATGGTATATAACATGTTCTGCACAGTGTCTGGTACACAGGAAACATTCAATATATTCATTAAATAGTAGCGATTTTTATTCTGGGTCTAGGCATAGAGATGCAGCTGGGTGACAGATAGACTCCCTTGCTCTGGAAGCCTTGTGTCACCTGGGGAACCAGAGTGTCAGCATGCAGCATGCAGGCCCACCCAAGGAGGAGCCTAGCAGAGGGGCAGCTAAGTCAGCCAACGGGGTCACAAAGGTGCAAAGGCCTCCTAAAAGAAGGGACCACTAAGACCGGATACATGCTTAGGAACAGTCCAGGAGAGGAAGGGGGGATGGCGTCTGGCCCAAAGGCACAGCAGGTGCTAAGGTGGGTCTGCTGGGGCAAGCAGAGGCAGAGAGAGGCCAGCAAGAGGCCTGTGGAAGGCCCTCTGTAAAGCTGGGACTTCTGGGGGTACTGGGGACATGGCCCAGCTGAGCTCAGAGAACGAGAGGGTAGATAGAGAAGGAAGACGGGCTGTAGAGAAAGGTGATGGCAGAGGGAAGAGAGGGGCATGGAGAGGGGCCAGGTGAGTGGGGTGCCCTCAGGCACTGGATCAGAAAGTCTGGATGTGGGATGGGCATGGTGGCTCACGCCTGTAATCCCAGCACTTTGTGAGGCCTAGGCAGGTGGATTGCTGGAGGTCAGGAGTTCAAGACCCGCCTGACCAACACGGTGAAACCCCATCTCCACTAAAAATACAGAAAAATTAGCTGGGCATGGTGTTGGGCGCCTGTAATTCCAGCTACTTGGAAGTCTGAGGCAGGAGAATCGCTTGAACCTGAGAGGTGGAGGTTTCAGTGAGCCGAGATCGCACCACTGCACTCCAGCCTGGGTGACAGAGCGAGACTCTGTCAAAAAAGAAAAGAAAAGAAAAGTCTGGATGTGTTTACCATCCAGCAAAGGGAGGTAAAGTGATAGGGAGAGGGGTCCTTTTGTCCAACTCAAATGGAGATGCCATATGGGCTAGCTCTGGTGCTGCAGGCAGGACCTCCATAAGCACTCCCTGTGGACCCAAGCCCTGTTCTGGGAAGAAGTTGCCCAGCTTCCTAATAGCAGTCCTCCAAGCTCTGAGCACTCTTGGGCTGGTGAGCCAGTATGGGATGAGGAGGGGGATCCCCTGGTGGTCCTCCCAGAATCCTCTCCTCCAAGAGCCAGGAGTGTCTGTCATCTACTGTGTGAACTCACAAAACTCTTCCCCAATCTGGGTCTCAGTTTCCTCATCTGTCAAGTGGACCCATTTCTTTTCTCCTCTCAGGTCCTGGTGTTGGCACACATTTAGTCTGGGGTGCTCAGCCAGCCAGCACCAGGGACTCCCTGCCACCTGGATCCCTTACTACTCCCACACTCATAGGGCCTGTGACCGACGAGTGCAGGGAAGCCATGTGAAGGGCAAGAACCTAGTTGCTGGACTGAGCAGCCTCCTGCAGACATTCTGGCCTACACTGACCTGGCTCAGCCGGGGTCAGGCTCTCTTTAGAGCTGGCAAGAGGCCCAAGCTTAGCACCTCTTGGAGAGGGTGTAGCCCATTGCCCTCCCACATCTGACAGGTCTCCTTCTGCTCCAAGAGACAGCGAGGGGTTGGAGTGTCTCTTGCTGCCTCCTTCCTGGCCTCATCCCCACAGCTGTAGCTGCACTCTCACCTCTGCCCTGAGCTTTTGTGGATGCTGAATTCATACAACATCTCAGAGGGAGAGCTCCTGGGTGGGCAGACAGATGCAAAGAGGAGATGCTCCAAGGCCTTCCTCCCACCCTGCTCTCCCAAGATTCTCCTCTGCCCTCATGTGCGAGGCCTGAGCAAGCAGGACAGGCTCCCTGGTTGAACTGATGGTCTCATCTCAGGCAGGATCTAGGTGTATAATGCGGCCTCAGGTCTGGGCTGACAAAGGATAGTCTGGTGTAACACAGAGGCCTCGTGGGACCTCAAGCAGGCTCTGGGGAAGTCAGTGACCAATGAGTCCTGAAGAGGAGGAAGCTAGAGCTAGTGACCCTAGCAGATCTCATGAATGCTCAGAGTTGGGCCTGGCACAGTGGCTCATGCCTGTAATTACAGCATTTTGGGAAGCCAAGGCAGGCAGGTCACTTGAGGTCAAGAGTTCAAGACCAGCCTGACCAACATGGCAAAACCCCGCTCTAGCAAAAAGTACAAAAAATTAGCCAGGCGTGGTGGCATGCGTCTGTAGTCCCAGCTACTTGGGAGGCTGAGGCAGGAGAATGACTTGAACCTGGGAGGCAGAGGTTGCAGTGAGCCGAGATTGTGCCACTGCACTCCAACCTGGATGACAGAGAATAGATGTCATATGGCTTAGCATGCCAAAAAAAAAAAAAAAAAAAAAAAAAGCAGATCAGAGTTGAGTTGAGCCAACCCAGGCTGAATCCTTGCTCTTCTGCCTTCTAGCTGTGTGACCTTGGACAAGTCATTGGATTTCTCTGTGTTTCAGTCCCCTGTGCAAAGTAAAAGGCAACAGCAACACCTATTCTAAAGGGTTGATATCATGGAATAGATATAAAGTACCTGGCACAGGACTAACACTGAGTAGTTACTCAATTAATGGTAACTGTGATTATTTGTATGCCCATGGACAAGTGGCTACATGGTACTTCAGTGCTCTGAGCTATGTGACCTTGTGCAAGTTGCATACCCTCTCTGGGCCCTCTACTGAGGGACTTCAGTAGAGGAAGCCCAAGACCTCCCTTTGATGTAAGCTTTGTGATTTGTGGGCACTCTGGGATGACAGGAGGAGACTGCTCACTACATTGTTTATAAGAGCTTCAAGTCCTGGGCCCTTGGAGAGGACTGGAGGTAGAAGAAGGAGGAAGAGGGAGGGAAAAAGGAAGGGACAGAGGGCCCAAGGAAGAAGAGGATGTGAAGCAGGAGGAAGGAAAGAAAGAAGGGGAGGAGGACTGGAGAGGAAAGCAGAGGAAAGGGAGAGGAAAAAGGGGTAGGAAGGAAGAGAAGATGAAAGAGGAAGAGGAGAAAGGGGAGGAGGAAGACAGAGGAAGGGAGAGGAAGGAAAATAGAAAAGAGAAAAGGAGGAAGTACAGGAGAAAAGGAGGAAGAACAGGGTGGAAGCGAAGGGGGAGAAGAGAGAGGCAAGGAAGAGGCATGAGAAGGAAGTGTCAGCAGGGCTGGTTCGGTCACTGCAGAGAAATCCAGAAACGAGCTTGCTCCTAAGGACACCAGAAGGACCCGGGCTTGTTGGAGGCTAGAGCAGGGCTGGCTCTCTCTGGAGGATTGATGTCCTGAGCCTGGCCCCTGGGGCTAGCAATGCCCTTCTGGATTCCAGGAAAGGACCTCTAGACCTTGAGTCACCGCCTCGTCTAACTCAGAAGAAAACAGGTTGGGTAAAAGCCATCGGCCACTAGGTGGGCCAGGATTTCCTCCAGGAGTGCTCCCGGGGCATATGGATAGGCCCAGGAGTGCCATCCTCAGTCCCTCTTTGGCAATGAGGGGTGGGCAGAGAGGTAAGGGATGAAACAAGGGTGAAGGGCTTTTCTGGCCCTTTCCTAGACAGGCCAGAGCCGTTAGACTGAGCAGAGGGGGCCATCCCCAGGGGATCAGTCGAAGTTGGGTTCCCAGAGAGCCCCAGTACCTGGGCAGGCCAGGCAAGGCAGCCAGCCCTGGAGCAGCCTCTGCAGGCTTGGCCATGTAGTTCACCCCTCTGGCCTTCCCTGCCCCCTTTCCTGAAGGGGAAGCACAGACTTAAGTGTCAAAGACCCACTACCTTGAATTCCACTGTGAGACCTTGAGAAAGTCACTTGACTCCTTTCAGCCTTGGTTGTCTATAAGAAGGGGTAGTACTAGTACTAGAAGGACTGAGTGCAGTGATGGCAGCCCAGGGCTTAGCATGCCAATGCTTAAAGGCATAAGGAGAGGAGAGGAGGAGGTCAAGATACCTTTCCTTCTTCCTCTTCCCTCCTTCACTGTGTCCCTCCTCTGGCACAGCTGCTCTGTGTTCACAGCAGGCACGAGGACCCTGCAGGCATGCCTTCCAGCCCACTCCCAGGCTGTACCCCACTTTCCAGCTGCCTCTTGGGGTGACCCACACTCAATCCACCACCCCAGGATGCCTCTATGTCAGCAAATCCTCCAAAAATGCTTTGCAGCAGGTGAATGGAGCACACAGCATCTTCCTGGGGTCTCCCTCGCCACCCCAGTGGTAAGCCTGGGAACCATTAGCCCGTGTGTGTCCAGGATGGGCAATGGAGGAGCAGTGAGTCCATGGCCTCTGTGAATGCCTGGGCCCCCTGGGGGACGGGGGAGCTGGGATAGGCTAGATGAATAGATCCTGGGCCCGGAAGTAGAAGGTCTGGGTCCCTGGCTGCCTAGGAGGGGGCAGGAGTCTGCCTTCTTGAGGAGCCTGGGAAACCCTCTCCCAGGCAGGCCACAGGCAGGGGTGGGAAGTCAGGGCCCGCGGGGGCTTTGTGCCCTGCACAATTGCAGCCGCTCTTCTGGATAAAGGGACGGACAAAGGGGCCTTCGGAGGTGGCCACGCTGCTCAGTCCCGGGGAGGCCCCAGGAAGCCGGCTCTCACTGGCCGCCCACGGAGGCATCCTCCCCACACCCCCCACCACCCACCGGGGGGGGCCAGCTGGGCCCCAGCCACCCACAGCCTGGGCAGCTGCATTGGGAGTGAAGGAAAGTTCCTTTGCCCAAGGGGCCTAGAAAGGACCAGAAGAGCCCCAAGGAGGGTTGAGTTTGGGGGTGGAGGAATGCTGCTTTCTTATTTCCCAGGACAGCAGCAGGAACTGGTGACGGAGGAGGGTGGGCTTAAGAATGGCCTTCAGGCCTCTGATGAACCATGGGGCTACTTTTAAGTCTTCTTCCATGAGGAGCCACTGGTTTGCAGACAGAATGCAGCTCCTGCAGACTTTGAAACGGCTCCTCTTCCGGACCATCCTCACATCACAGGACCCATTTCCTTAGCCAGCTGCTTTGTCAGATACAAGTCTCACCCTATAGGCACAGTACCCCAGCAAGCACCCCCAAAGCACCCCAACTCGGAATTCAGCAAGACTGGGCTCTGCAGTTCTGGCTTTGTGGCCTCAGCAGGCTTCACAATCCCACTGATCCAAGGTTTCTCCATCTCTCAAACAAGTTAGAGCTACTGCTTGTAGGATGGGGAGTGCATTAAACGAGATGCCTGGGATCAAGCCCCTGACATTCATGACGATCTGGTCTCTAAATAGTAGTTTTGTTCCTTAGGCCCAGTGTGAATGTGGAATGGTCATTAATGGCACATTAGCTGTATTCAGAAGCAGTCTTGGGCTAAGGCTTCCAGCAATCTTAGAGTATGTTGAGGGGAAAGAGATGAGGTGGTAAACACTCCTGCTACAGCATCTACCTGCCTTTTAATTTTGAAATGACTTTAGATTTACGGAAATGTTGCAGATGGTACAGTGAGATTGCCCTAACATTAACCTCTGATATTGCCATGGTACATTTGCCATAACTAAGAAATTAACATTGTTTCAACACCATGAACTAAACTCCATACTTATTTGGATTTCAGCAGTTTTTCTGGGAATGAGCTTTGTTCTAGGATCCAGTCTAGGGCACCGCATTGCATTCAGTCACCTGTGTGTCATGGATGAAAGAGCAGAAGGTCCCTTCTTCATTAGCTTTGCTCACTCCCGGAAGGAAAGGCCCATTTCCTGGAATAGGGAAACGACCCACACAAGCCTCCTGTCCTGCTGAGTCTCCCCATCAGGAAGTGGGTTTCCTAAGCTCATCAATGCATTTAGGAGCTCCCTTCCCAGAGCTCTAGACTAATGAAGGAGTTCTGTGGCTTCTTGCTAGCGTGGAAAGCTGAGGGAAGAATGCCAGAGCAGAGCTGAACCACACAGATGGGAACTGGGACACCCAAAGCATCTGAGAGGCCCTGTGTCCCTGCTGCTTGGTACACACACACACACACACACACACACACACACACACACCCAAATCAGACCTTCCTGTAGCTCAGAGGGTGGTTCAGAATCCAGAACTCTTTTCCCAAACTCCAAGCACTTGAATGAGAACAAGAATGAGTCCCAGCCCATCCCCCAAGCCCACACCTGCCACTCCTCCCACAGAGCTGGTTGTGGTGCCTGGATGTGGGCACTTCTGGGTCCCAGCCCACCCTGGCAGCAAGAGTCGGCCAGGCTCCCAGGAGCAGTGGAGGGAAGGCCCCTTTGGTGTGGATGAAGACAGAACAATGCCTACTTTTTCAGGCAGCTGGCAGAGCCTGCCAGGCCCTGGGTGTCTGAATGCCCATTGGAGCCAGACACTGGACTCTGTTTCCCAGGCAGTCCCGTGCCAGCACCTGCCCCCACCCAAAGAGAAGGAGCCTTTCTTTCCTGCTGGCCAAGGCCAAGGCTCCCAAAAGAGCATCAACGGCAAGAGGGGCTGACCTTTGTTCAGGAAACGGGTTTCCTGGCCACCCGCACCCCACCTCCACTTGGGAACCTTGGAGCTGGAAAGGGAAGTGTGTATAGAGGCCTCCCTTCCCCTCTGTGAGTCTGCCCTGCTCCCTCCAGACCCTGAAGCTGCAGGACGGCCAGCCGGCCTTGGCAGGCCGCCTCCCTGCCCCCACCCCACCCCACCTATTCATCAAGGGCTCTGAATGCTGAAGACCTTCACAAGGCTCATCCTGTTGGCCTTGAAAGGGACTCACACTGAAGACTGCTGCAGGGTGTGTTTGGAGGGAGGGAGGAAGGGATTCCAATTGAAGTGACTGTGCCCACTTGGAAGGTTGCAGAATTGAGACCCACAGAGGTGCCTGATGATGAGCCCAGGCTCCCCAGCTAGGGGAGGAACATGGATTGTGTCTCCAGACAGCAGTTCAGGATTTGAGTTGCATATGGCTCCCAGGCCATTTGCTCTAATGATTCACACCACTAGTTCTGTGTAAGTACGTGAATCAAGGTATCCTCAAGGGGCCTTGGATACTGCTGGGGTTATTTGCTATCCAATACTGACAGTTCCATTTGGGGCCCACGGACGAGCAAGTGCAGAGCCAACTGGGATTTCTGGAAAGCCTGGGACTCACCCAGAAGACAGCCTCAGAGACATTTTGGTGTGGCTGTCCGGAAAGCCAGGCTGTGGGGCATCCTCTTCCATCAGGCCAGCTCTGGGAGATTCCTAAGCCTGAGAACTGAGAGCAGCAACACCCCTCCCTGACAGCTCCATCCACTCACCCCTCGGCCAGAGAGAGGGAGCAGGGGTGGACTTTGTGCCTGTCACACACAGTGCTGACACATACAGAAACATATGCAAGAGACACGAGATCCCCTCACCAATAGATGCAGGGAGACACAAAGATGAACACACACACACAAGCACACAGCAGACAATGGCTGTTGGATCTTTATCATGGGCCCTGTGACGTGTGCCTGGCCCTGATCATCTCATTTAATCCTCACACAACACACAAATGTACACAAAATGGGACTTAAGCAGAGAGACCAAGACACACATATTGGAAACCCAAAGACAAATACCTTGGCCGGGCGCGGTGGCTCAAGCCTGTAATCCCAGCACTTTGGGAGGCCGAGACGGGCGGATCACGAGGTCAGGAGATCGAGACCATCCTGGCTAACATGGTGAAACCCTGTCTCTACTAAAAAATACAAAAAACTAGCCGGGCGAGGTGGCGGGCGCCTGTAGTCCCAGCTACTCTGGAGGCTGGAGCAGGAGAATGGGATAAACCTGGGAAGCGGAGCTTGCCGTGGGCAGTGGGCTGAGATCTGGCCACTGCACTCCAGCCTGGGCGACAGAGTGAGACTCCGTCTCAAAAAAAAAAAAAAAAAAAAAAGACAAATACCTCGCAGACTCAGACACACAAAAAGGACAACCAAACCATGGACCCACAAAGGTAAACACACCAGTGATGTCCCAAGGGCCAGGAGGTAGGACAGAGCCAGCCAGGGGCAGGCAGGTGCTTTGTCTGTAGAGAATTTAAAAGTCATCATGCTTTTGATTATCAACTTGCGCTGCAATTCCTTAACTGCGTCTGTAAAATGATGCTCCATTCCCCTCCCCAAATTATTCTGTTAATTCTAACCTGTTTTATTCTGACTTTTTATTGGGGTAAAGTATGCATAACATAAAATTTACCATCTAACTGCTTTTTCAATGTGATGTTTTCTATGATTTTTAAGTGTACAATTCGGTGGCATTAAGTACATTCACGATGTTGTGTGACCATCACCACGATCCAGGACTTCATTATCCTGAACAGAAACTCTGTACCTATTAAACAATAACTCTCCATCCCCCATCTCCCAATTGCTGGTAACCTCTATTCTACTTCTGTTTCTGTGAATTTGCCTATTCTAGGTACCTCACATGAGTAGAATCATACATTTGTCTTTTTGTGTCTTAAACTGTTTATTTATTTTTATTATTTATTTATTTATTTTTGAGATGGAGTTTTGCTCTTGTTGCCCAGGCTGGAGTGCAGTGATCTCGGCACACTGCAACTTCCGCCTCCCAAGTTCAAGCAATTCTCCTGCCTCAGCCTCCCGAATAGCTGGGATTACATATGTAGGCTTCAAATGTGCACATTTATATTACTTATCCTTTAGTTAACCTTGTGTTCTACATGAAAGTTAATTCCAAGAACTCCTGGCTCCGCTGTTGGCCCCTAGACAGGTTTTGATGGTTGGAATCTACCAAGTCACTTCAGGTGCAGCCTGTGTCTCCAGGCCCTAGCTCAGTGATAGTGAAGTTGTAGAACAGAACTTGAATTGCTTAATTTTATTTGTGACTAAAATTTAAAACTGTGAATCAGAGAGCAAGCTGTGAAGCTGCAATAGTTTTTGTTTGGAAAATGCAAATTTTACATTATATAGGGAATATTTTATTGAATTTGAACAATGTGTTTAAAAAAATTGAAGTCTCTTTGCAGATTGTTAGTATTTTAGTCTTATTTAATTCTAATGTAATGTTATTCATTACTGGGACAAATCAATATGTAAGTATATTTCCCCTCTTTGTTTAAATAATGTAATTTAAAAGTATTTGCCCATTTTTTCCCTTTTTGAACTATAATGACTATTTCTTATTTTATTTATTTTTGAAATGGCATGAGTTTATATAGGAAATTCAATAAAAGAAAATTTTGGCTGCCTGCCATTTATTGTTATTCATTTCATGATTACTACTGCCAATAATTTTGTCTTATAGAAGAGGGGTAGTGTTAAAAATCTGCTCAGGGTATATGCTAGGTACCCCGAGATACGTGTGCGTGTACACACACACACACGCCCACGTGCACCATCTGCTAAGTGCCCAAGTCCGCTGGTCACGAGTGGGTGGGTCTCTCCAGCCAATAGCAGTACCGGTGGTGGGAGGGTGGGTCCCAGAGTGGGCGCTGGCGGACAAGGTGGGTCAGGAATGGAAGGCAGAAAGGAATAGAAGAGGATTCAGGGCCCAGCGAAGGTCCTGAGCGACAAAGGCCGCCTCTGTCGCCTACTCCTGCCCCTTGCCCGGTCTCTGCTGCACTTCCGAAATCTACCACGAGGTGTCACTGTGGCAAAGGGATCCCCGCCTCCGGACGCTTCCGAACCCGCTCGGCGACGTTTGCTGAGCGCACTCGGTGCCAGGAGCCGTGACTGGCCCTGGGGAGTCCAGACAAATGAGGTACAGCCTCTGTCCCTGAGCACCTCACAGCCTGGCGGGAGGCTCACAAGGAGATCCAGTTGTGTACAGCCTGGCGGTGAACAAGGACGTGGAAGGGCGCTCAGAAGCGGCTGGGTCCAGAGGGCCTTTAGTCCCAGCAGGAAGAGCGCAGGCTTTCCCACGAGGCCCATCAGGGAGCCCAGCAAAGTCTGAGCGGACGTGTGCTCAGAAAGGCGCTCTGTGTGCTATTATTTGTGTTTTTAAAAAACGAAGGAAGGGTGCAAAATACAGACTATACATTGTGAGTGTTCATAGGATATATCTGGAAGATATTTTAAAATGGGGGACATCAGTGTCCTCAGGAAATGAGATTCGTGGCTAGGCACAAGGATGGGGAAACTTTCACTGCGTGTATTTTGTTCATTTTGAGCCATGGGAATGAATCACCTTTCTGAAAAATACATGAAACAAAAACTATTAAATTAAAATGTGTAAAGTCTTTATAATAAAAACAAGTCAGTTAAGATCATTTCAACTGTGTTGTGTAGGATGAGCTGGAGAGACCTTCAGAACTGGGCATTGGTCCTGGGGAGGAGTTGGAGGAGACCTGGCCTGGTGGGGAGGTGGGGTGTGAGCACAGCGCTGGGTTCTCCAGCAGTGATGACAGGCACAGGGCTTGGCTTATGGATTTTTCTAGGGCAACAAAAATATAAAGGCATGAAAAACAGAAGTATCCAGATTTTTAAATGGAAACTACAAAATCCAAATGAACAAATGTTTAATTAGATGTCTACAGAATGGAACTCATGCCAACCAGCCAATTGTCACATAATTCACAGAGCAGAATGTGAGTGTGTTTTAATAGGTTTGATATGTTGCAGGCAGGGAAGTCCAGTGGGGGATCCCCAGGACCTGCCTCCATTCTATACTTCCAGGGCTGAAGCCAGGCACCAGGGAGGCTCAGAAATCACATCCCATACCAGGAGCAAGTTTCTGAGGTTTGGATACTCCTAGACATCCTCATGCCACAGCCCCCTCCTGCCCTAAGTGAGGAGTCAGAGCACACCAGGTTGAGGGCAGCCTCCAGCAGTGGGGCTCTTTCAAGGGTGTGTGTGTGGAGCAACAGTGGTGGGACAGCATCAGTGAATGTAAACTACACCACAATGGTCAAGCCCACTCCCTGGACAGAAAAGGAAGCTGAGCCCAGAGCAAGGCAGGGACTGCCCCAAGGCCACACAACCAGTTAGTTGGTGCACTGAGACTCATCCTGTCCACTCTGGCTCCCAGATCTTGGTGGCCTCCACTGGATCACATTGATGCCCTGCACACCCTACTCCTGAAGCCAAGAGAGGACCTTCAGGGACCTCGTGGCCTTCCTCAGATAGCACTGCCAGCTATTCATGACTCCAGAGGATTATGTGGTGGGATTTAGGAGAAACTCCACACCCCAGGCCTTGCAAATGGCTGTGCCTCCTGGGGAGAGGAGTGGAGGGGAGGGCCTGTCCAGGCTGCTGGACATTTGCCAAGTCTCAAGGCACAAGCCTGTGAGTTGGCCTTCCTGTGTCACAATTCCACCTCGCCACAGCAGGCCTCCATCACCAGCTCACCCCGCCCCACAATCCTGGTGCATGCAAAGGCATCTGGATTCCCAGGCCTGATTACATAAAAATTTAAAACTTACATGAAGCAAAAAATACCTCATATGAAGGTAAATGAAAAGTGACCGATGGAAGAAGATGTCTACAACGTAAGTAAAAGAGGAGTGATATATATAATACGTAAAGAGTTCTTATAAGTTAATAATAAAAAAATATGAGTAACCCAACAGGAGGCAAGGGTCCAATGAGATAATAGCAGGAAAGGAGCTTTGCAGGAAGAGCTGGACATGTCTGAGGGTAAGTGTCCTGGGAAAAGTTGAGAGGAGGAAGCTTATTCTCTCCTGGTAGGCACAGAACCAGAACTGAACCATCTGTCTATTATTTCTTTATGACTGAGAGGCATGAATATTCCCTATACCAGTCAGCTCAATGGAAAACACACACACACATACACTCACATATATACACACACACACATACACCCCTAAGCAAATGTCCTCCTGAGAGCCCCTCTGTGAGTCTTCTAAGATGTTTCAGGCCCACAAAGGGACTCTAGGAGTGAACCATGAATCCTATGAGTAACAGGTGAGCTTGAGGCCTGGCGGGACACTTGTAACCTCCCTACCTCCACTCCTTCCTTCTCCTTCCTAATAGAATCCCAGGCAGCCACCCCATCGCAGGCCCAGCAAAGGATTCATGATTGGACCAGACCACAGATTTTCAAGAGGAGCAGCGGCGTCCCACAGGGTGTTACATTTTTGTGGGACATAATTTGTAATGGTGGGGGCACTATGGATATTTGGTGAGCAGGGATCGAGGTTAGAATTCCTGACAGTTGCACATAGCAAAACTTTGGCCTGAACCCCACATGACTTTCAAATGTTCCACTGGACAGGAATATAGGTGAAAAATCTGAGCCTAGAATCTAATCTCACATGACATATTAACAGAAAGGTTTTTTTGCAAGACTTTCATATATATTGAAAACATACTGCAGCAAACCGCCACTGTGCACATTGAGGAGACCTATGCTTTGTTTCATTGGTATCTTCCCAAGAGTTACCACCTCAACACAATCATGTCACTAGTAGCAGTGTTACCAGTGGCGCTTTGGTCACCAAAAAACCCATCTGTATTTGCCTGTATCCATTGCTGCTGCATTCATGGAGCTTTTAGGTGCAGGTGAAAGCATCTGATTGTTTCATTATGCTTTCTAGAATACTTTTGCCTGAGCATGTTTCTTGAAATATACTTTATTAATTATATATTTCCTTTTGTTTTTCTTTTAGAGTTAGGTCATTGCATTGCTATTTTTGCAATTACATGTGTAAGTAGGTCCCACTTCTACAGATTTCATCAGGATAGCAATATTTGTTATGAGAAGGGAACCCTGAGCCTGATGGGATCGAGAATGGCTGGTCTGAGCCAGATGGCAGATAGCACTCCCCTGGTGATGACTATGGGTTTGTGGATTGGGCGGAGCAATTTTTGGCATCTTCACTCTTTGGCATGAACAAGGAGGCAACAACACGGGCCTGATGGCTTTTGGCAGCCATCTTGTGCTCATGAGGGAAATGTTCCTGAGGATAAAGCCAACGTGGAGAACAGAGGTGGGGGACCTGGATCTTTGGTGATGTCACCGAGCCCTGATGCTACGGCATCTGAGGATACCCTGCCTCTGCATCTCCAGCCCTGTGAGGTAAATGTTCTTACAAGAAAAACAGTGGCAACCAACTGTTAGGTTCAATGGCATGAATGGTTTGGGTTAAATGGCACTACTGCCCCGGTTTCCCTTTCAGAAAAAGGGATCCTGGTGAGCATGGATACAGCTTCCTCTTACAGTGATGCCAACATGGCCATTCATGTTTCTGACCACTTAAAGGCCACCTTTAAAGGCCAGACGTCAGAGAAGACAGTAGCAGCTGCAGTCTTCTTCCTGCTATAGGCTTCTCTCCACCTCTGAGAAATGTTCATGGGGCTCAAAGTGAGTGGGGCAGGAAGGCTATGAATCTAGGTCTCCATAGGAGCTCAAGGCTGAGTATCCACTGTGTAAACCAAGAGTGGACCCAAGCCACAGAAAAGCCAGCCTGGCGGAATCCTGGCCTGTTGTGCACATCTGGAAGACATGCAGGAACTACCCAGTCCAGCTCCCTGTGTATCAGTCAGGGTAGGCTATGTTATGGTGACAGCAACCCTCCAAACCTCAATGACTTAAAGAAACTATGTTTCATTCCCACTCCTATTTACATGCCCATTGAAGATGGGCAAGAAGCCTCTGCTCATCCAAGTCACTCAGGGATGCAGGCTGCAGGGAGTTCCATATTGACCCATACGCCCACCATTCCTGGGAACAGAAGGAGAGCACAGCAAACCCCAAACTTACTGTCCTTTAAGGCTTCTGCTGAAAAAGTCACATATCTCTTCCCCACATGTTTCATTGGTCAAAACAAGTCACATGGCCATGCCTGCCTTCACCAGAGATAGGTGCATACTCCTCCTGCCAGGAGGGCCAGTAAAGGAGAAGACACTGCATATGAGGACAGTATACAGCCTCCTGCACCTGATTTGTGGTCATCTATGTGGTCACCCTGATTCTACCTGAGCTCCCAGAGGACCTTTCCATGACAGCAGGTCTGACTGTGCTGGCCCCCATATGAGGGCCTTCAGGGGACCTCGTCCCTGACCAGAGAAAATGCAAACCTTCAGCATGGCCATCAAAACCATTCATGGGGCCAGGCACGGTGGCTCACATCTGTAATCCTAACACTTTGGGAGTCCAAGGCAGCCAGATCACTTGAGGTCAGGGGTTCGAGACCAGCCTGGCTGACATGTTAAAGCCCCATCTCTACTAAAAATATAAAAAATGAGCCGGGAGCCGGGCATGGTGGTGCATGCCTGTAATCCCAGCTACTTGGGAGCCTGAGGCAGGAGAATCACTTGAACCTGGGAGGCAGAGGTTGCAGTGAGCCGAGATCGTCCCACTGCACTCTAGCCTGGGTGATAGAGCGAGACTCTGTCTCAAAAAAAAAAGAAAAGAAAAAGAAGAAAAAAACCACCACGGTCTAGCCTCTATTTACTTCTCCAACTCCTCCCTCTTTATTTGCTACTCATTCACTGAGCCATAAACATTTAGCAAGTGCTTCTGTGTGGTGCTGACCACTGTGCAAAATGCTGAGCATGAAAGGATATACATCCTTGTGAGTCCCTTAAAAGCCCGGATCACCTCTTCTTCATACCCAAAGACTCTCAGCAGCAGCAGCCTGCCATGTGTTAAGAAAGAATGAGACAGCTCTGTACGTGCTGATATGGGACCACCCTTAAAATAGAAGTGAAGTTTAAAAAAGCGAGATGCAAACCAGCCATAGTGACTTGCATCTGTAATCCCAGCTACTCTGGAGGCTGAGATAGGAGGATTGCTTGAGGCCAGGAGTTCAAGACCGCCTGGGCAACACAGCAAAACCTCACCTCACTACCCCCTTAAAATAATTTTTTTAAAAAAATTAGCCAGATGTAGTGCCATGCACCCATAGTCCCAGCTACTCGGGAGGCTAAGGCAAAAAGATCCCTTGAGCCCAGGAGTTTGAGACCAACTTAAAAACAAAAGTCGGGGGCAAGATGTATAACAGGGTGAATAGTGTGCTAACTTTGTTGCACAGTGTGATTGAACACATGTGGAATATCTCTGGACAGATACAAAATAAACTGATATTAATAACTGCCTGTGAGGTGGGGAACCCACCCCAAGGGACTGGGGGATCCACCTAAGAAACTTACCTTTCTTGTCTACCCTTTGTTTAGTTTGAATATTTTACAATGTGCTTTAAAAAAAAGAAAAAGTCAGAGCCTGGTGCAGTGGCTCACACCTGTAATCCCAGCACTTTAGGAGGCCAAAGCAGGTGGATTGCTTGAGGCCAGGAGTTGGAGACAAGCCTGGACAACATAACAAAACCCCATCTCCACTAAAAATACAAAAATTACCTGAGCATGGTAGTGTGTGCCTGTAGTCCCAGCTACTTGGGAGGCTGAGATAGGAGGATCACTTGAACCTGTGAGGTGGAGGTTGCAGTGAGCCGAGATCGCACCACTGCACTCCAGTCTGGGCAACAGAGTGAGACTCTGTCTCAAAAAAAAAAAGAAAGAAAGAAAGAGAGAGAGAGAGAGAAAGGAAGGAAGGAAGGAAGGAAGGAAGGAAGGAAGGAAGGAAGGAAGGAAGGAAAAAAAGATAAAAATGTTGTAGTATATGCTATTTTAACTTGATTTTATTTTACACTTTCCTGATAAAGATTCAAACAATAGACAAGGATATAAATGAAAAAGTACATGTGTCCCATCCCTTACCCTCTTCCCCCTGCCCCAAACCCAGCTCCTGGTTGCCCGTGCTCAGCTTCTTGTCACATAGGCAATGTGTGCACTGCACTCAATTCCATCTTAGGTGTGCACTGCAGGAGATATTCTCTTTTTATGCTTTTGTGAAATTTTTAATTTTTCTCAACAAGTGTATTGTTATGGAAATAAGAAAAAAATACATACTTTTCAAAGTGCTCTGAATTAAGACAGGGCTTGAGGCTCCTGCCTTCCTCCTCCCTTCAACTTGGGAGAAACAGGCTTGACATTACCCCCGACCCCACTGCCATCCACACCATCCCTGCCACCTCAGTTTGGGAAGTGACTGGGCGGCAGAAGCAGTCTTTCTAATTCCAGAAAAGGCCTCCAGTTCCATGTTGAATAAAATTCAACATAAGTCCCTTCCTCACCTCCTCCTCTGACCTCATCACCTCAACCCTCCTCTCCCTTTCCAAGCCTCTGCCAACCAGGCCTCCTTTCGGATGCCAGAGTAGTACCACAAAGAAGAAACCTGTTGCCCTGTTGATTTTTCAGAGGGACTCAACCCAGGAATTTTCCTCTGTCTTGTTCTTCAACAGGAAGTCTCTAGAAATGGATCTGAAATACAGCAAAGGAAGAAAGGGAAGCAACTTGAAAAATCCCTCTTTCACGTAGATGTCAGGTTAAAAACGACTGGCCTTGTTAAAACCGCACCTTAATGAGGCTCCTTCCCAGCCTAATTGTCACCATGGCAATGACCCCTGGTGGCCATCTTTAATTAACTCAGTCAGAGTCACCAAATGAGCTCCTCCAGCAAATTGCTCACTAGCCCAGGCAGTCACGCGGCCCCTCCTCTGTCCTCTGCCCTCTCTCTTCTGGCACGGGTGATGGGACAGAAAATTCTCAGCTCTGGTTTTCCTCTCTACCTGCTGGTTCTCCTTGGCATGGCCAGGGAGGGACTCAGACACTGGTAATAATAATAAAGTAATAACAATACTAGTGTTATGCTAAGCACTTTTTCTGTATTATCTCATTTAATTTTCACAGTAATCCTAGGAGGGATGCACTATCATTATCCTTTTTTTTTTTTTTTTTTTTCTGATGAGAAAACTGAGGCACAGAGAGACTCAGTCAGTCAGAGGCAGAGCTGGAATTTAAACCCAAAGTGTCTGGCTCCAGAGTCACTATGGTAGTCCCTCTGCTAGAGATGAAGCTCACAGGGTCTCCTGCTTCTTCTGCAGCACAATAAAGACCTGGAATTGCTTCCATGCCCACTACTTTCCAACTGTATGACCTTGGGCTACTCACTTCACAATTCCGAACCTGGTTCCTCATCTGGAACAGGGAGGGTCATTAAAGTGGGCTGAGGGTGGATCAGGGGCATAAACAGCCTCATCAGTTCTGTTCAATAATGACCCCCCATCTCCACCAGAACCTTCCTGTTTGTAGTCATCCTGGTGTGGCTTTAGAAGCAAGTTGGCATGGAGGTTAAGAGACAATAAATGAGGCCAAATGTTGTGGCTCATGCCTATAATCCCAGTATTTTGGGAGGCCAAGGCAAGTGGATCGCTTGAGCCCAGGAGTTCCAGACCAGCCTGGGCAACATGGTAAGACCCCATCTCTACTATATATATATATATATATTTAAATATATAATAGATCTATTTTATATATTATATTTTATATAGTATATGTAATATATATTATATACAATTATACATTATAATATATTATACATAATATATCATATATAATAGATATTGAATATATTAAATATATCTATTATATATTAAATTTATATATTTATATAATATATATCATATTAAATCTATGATATATGATATATTATAATATATAATGTTATATATTAATTATATGATATATTATATATTAATAATATATTAATTATATTAATAATATATTAATTATATACACTATATTATATGTAAATAACAGAAAGGACCTCTGTGAGGCCATATCGAAAGGTCAATTATCAATCCTCATCTTTCTTGGCCTGTCAGCATATTGGATACTTTTGATCTCTCCCTTGTTCTTAAGATACCTCCACTGCCCCCAACCCCCAGCCTCAAGGACATCACTTTTTTTGTTCTCTCCTTCTTCAAAGACCCTCCCTCCCAGTCTCCTTTACTGATTTTCTTTAATTTCTTTCTCTAAAATGAAAGTACTCCAGTGTTCTGCCCCTGGAACACTTTTCTTCTTTGTACTTTTACTCTCTAGTGATCTCATCTTGCTGCATGGTTTTAGATAAGACCATAAGCTTACCTCTCCCACATTAATATCTCCAGCCAGAACCTCTCCTCTGAATGCCAAGTTTATATGTCCAGTTGCCTACTAGGCTATCCCCTTTGGCTATCTAGTAGATCTCTCAAACTTAACATGTCCAGAAACAGCTTCAGATCCCCATCCCCAAAACTCTACTCCTCCTTCAGCCTTCCCCAGTTCAGGAAATAGAAACTCCATCCTTCCAGGTGCTCAACCTCAAACCCCCAGGGTCATCCTTGACTCCACTATTTCTCTCCTGCACACCCCTCTAATGTCTCAGCAAATATAAGCAGTTCTATCTTCAAAACATCAGAATTAAGCCAGTTCTAACCCATCCCTGCCATCCTGATAGGCAATTAAGGTGGAAAAGTAGACAGGGGCTAGATCATTGAGGGAGAGGGATCTCTTAGCTCTAGCAAGAACTTTTAAGTTTTAATCTGAATGATATGGAAAGCCATATGAGTACTTTACATAGGATCAGATTTGCCTCTTGAAAAGACCATTCTGGGTACTGAGTGGAGAATGGATTGAGGCAGCAAGATGAAAAGTAGTGAATCCTGTTAAGTGGCTATTAAGGTTTTGCGGAATGATCATGGCGTGGACTACTTCCCTTCCAGGCTGAATCTCTCACCTGAGATGGGAGGAGGCCGTCTCAGAGGCGGAAAGGCTGACCCAGGATGTGCCTGAACAAGTGAGCTTCTGTCGGTGACCCCAACGGAGGCAGCCCGAGTTTCAGCACCACTGGGAGGACAGCTCCCATCTCGCCTCAGAGCCAGAGAATCCAGAGCCTCTGCACTGAGGCCAGTCCTGCAGTCTTGGGGTCCAGCGCCCTCTCAGAGACTGGCAGCTAGAAGAAAAAGGCGAATGCCCTTTCTCTGAAGACTTCTGTTTGCTACCCTTCATAACGGAGATAACGATGCCGCCACACCGCCAAGCCAGACCCTTACGGATTTTAGGGGTCACCAGTGGAAGGGGAGACCCAAAGCAAACCATCTGAAAATAGTGTCTGTCGTAGACACCGGAGTTTATTTCCCCGACTTCGGAAAATTAAAAAAGATGCCAGGTGTGCAGTTGGTTGGGGAAAAGGGCGTTTCTGCACAGCTTCTGTTGGCCTGCACTGCTCTGTTGTATATCTGCTGACAAAGCTCCCAAGAACTAAGTTGCTTCTCTGAGAGCTGGACAGTTTAATCATTCCAGACCCAGTGCAGATTTTCTCCCACCAATGGCAGAGTTTCTCTAGGATGGGGTAGTGAGAGGCCCGCCCTCTACTCCTGGCCCTCCTGGCTCTGCCCTCTCTAACTGAATCTAGTTTCCCCTGATCACTTTTGAACTGGATTGATTTTTTAATCTGGAGCCCATCAGGATTCCTCTTTCAGGAGTTGGGGGATGCCACTTGGGGTCGGTGGCCTGGGGAAGGCTTGCTGTGCCGCTTCTGGCTCCTAAAGGTGCTGTCAGGAGGGTCAGAGAAGATGGGAAGGGTCTCAGCCTTCTCACTCAGAAATGACCTTTGGGTTTCAGAACCCTAAAGAGGAGCTTTCTCTCAGCTTCCCTATGAGAGGGGAAAGGGAGCAGCAAAGACTCTGACTTTGACCTTAGGGACACCCCAGACCACAGTGGGAACCCACCCTGTCATGGCCATCTGCTCCACAGTGCTACACCCTCATTTCTGCCATTGCCCAGGTCCACATGGGCACCCTGTGCCCACCTAGCTTCCCTGCACTAGGTGGGGGCTTGATCCTTAGGCAGGCTTCATCCTGGAAATGTCCCTTAAATGGGCCAGGCTCCAACTTCAGAACTACCCTGCTCTAAGGGACATCATAAGGTAGATACAGAAGTTGGGGGATGCCAGGACTAGGTTTTTGGTGTGAAGGCAAGGCCAGACCAGACCTAGAATCAAATCCCATTCCCTTCTCTTTTTGCTCCCTCATTATGTGACCTGGGGTAAGTCACTTTTCACTTCACCGCTCCTGGACTTAGATTCTAACCCTAAGTAGCTCCTCCCAAGGGGCTGCTGTCAGGAGTCACTGAAACAAAAGTAAACTTCTGATCAATGCCCCATAATTGGCCCTCTGTTGATAAAATATGAATGCCTTTTCTGGAAAAGGGATACGTGAGGAGGCTTCATAGAAGTAAGGGAGACCCCCCCTTCTGCCAACCAGCCCATATCCTGTATCTTTCTAGACTCCTGCAACCTTCAATGGGGACTGGGCAAATATGCTGCCACCCAAAAAGTGAGGCCCCGAAGATGATCTGTCCTGACCAGGTTCCCACTTCAGTTCCTCAGACCAAGACCCCAGGTGAAGGAGACCTCTGCTCTCAGCCAGAATTATCCTGTGTGACTCTCCTCCCTCCTGGGGTCCCAGCACTCCATTTTAGGAACTTCAAAAGGGGCCTGAGGGACAACAGGAGGCTTCCAGTTGGCTGCCCCAGGAACAAGGGCATCCACTTCCTTTCATCAAGACTTCCACTACCCCATCTGTAAAACTGGGAGAAAGACTCCTCAGATGAGGATTAAACGACACAAACATCCATCAAGACACTCAACGCTCGGTCTTGACAGGCATCCACAGAGGTTTACAGTCTCCCTGAAGACGCTTGCTGGCACTCCTCTGAGGGGCTGGTATTTTGGCTCCCAAGGGTTCAAGAGGTTAAAAGATCTGGCCGAGTTCACACAGCTGGAAATGTGGAGCTTCGCGACTCCAACCCAACTTCTCCAGACACAGAGCGTCTGGGAGGGCAGAAGCCAAGCTCCTGAGCTTGCTGGGCCAAACACCAGGGGCCAGGAGTGGGCAGGGCCGGCGGGACCGCCAGCTGCCTCATTCACTGGTTCAGCCACTCTTCCGGGGACCACGTGGGCCAGCAGAGAGCATGCGTCCCCCGCCTCTCCCTCTTCCGATCTCGCCCTCATCTACAGGGCCAAATCCAAACCCGCCTGCTCTGGGGCAAAGGGGAAACCGTCTCCAATCATTTGCTCCTCAATATCTTTCCGATTCTGGCATCTTTTGAGCTGAGGTGCAACTCCTTTTGCTAATTAGCTGCAATGATGAACTCTCTGGAGCTCTGATATTTGAAAATATCTATGAAAACTACTCCATATATACATAGATGCATGCATATATACATAAACACATACCAGGGCCCCCAAATTAGCTGTCCCTCCAGCTGCCGACCCGCCACCGCCACCGCAGAGTAGTGGACGAGAAAACCTGGCGCTGCGGGAGGCAGAATGAGGAATGTCCCGTTCAAGGCCAGAACCCACGTGGCACCCCTGCCCCGTTCCAAGGTGGAGTCTCTGGGCTTTACCTCTTCCCGGTCTAGCCGCAGGGATAGGGGGAAGGGTGGGGTGCGGGGGAATGGTACTGTTTCCACCCCCAAACTGCCATGAGGAGGCCCCTTGTACCCACGCCTGCAGCCCGGAGTGTCCCGGCCAGGCAGCTTTACTTCGCTGAGTTGTACTGAGTGCCTGCTCCGAGCCGGGTGCAGCGGAGAAGCCGAGCTCCGGGTGGCCCTCCTGCAGCGCAGGCACGCACCGACTCGGGATCGCGGCCGGGACACCGCCCTCAGCCCTGCGCTTCCCAGGCCAGGCCTGGCCAGGAACCAAACCCGTGCCCCGCTGCAGCAAAGGGACGCTCAGGAAGTCGGCCCTGCAAGTCTGCGTTGGTTCAAAAGCACCTCACTGCGCCCTCTGCAACCACCCGCCACTTCCCGGTCATCCTGCCTTCGCGGCGCTCCCCAGCGCCTGGCGGGGGCACTGCACACAGTAGGTGCTCGGTCAAGGGTAATTCCCTCCCGCCTTGCGGTCTGGAGACCGCAAGCGATGACTACCTGGGCTCCCCCTGCTGGAGACCGCAGTAACGACCCGAGGCCCCATCCTCTCTGAACGCTTATTTTTTTTAACTACTGTAGACCCTCCACGCACCCCCACCCCATCTCCGCCTCCTGCCAGTTACCGGGCAGAGGCTACCAGGAAGATCTTATTTTCCCACAACTTTATCCTGAACGCAAACAAAATGAAAAATGCACACATTTACCCAACAAATATTTACTGAGCACTCACTCTAATATTAATCACCACAGTGAACACTGGGTACTTACTGCATGGAAGGCATTGTTGGGCTCTTTTACATGTATCAGCTCATTTAATCCTCACAACAACCCTAGCAGGATGGTACTATTATTATTCCCGCTTTGCAGTTGAAGACACACCCAGGCCCAAAAAGACGTGGCCAAGCTCTCTCAAAGCGGGGAACAGGCTTTGAACCGGGATGTCTCCGGATCCCAGGCTCCTAACCATTACATCACACCATGGAACGCTATGGTAAAATTAAAATATATATATATATATATATATATATATATATATATATATATATATGACATAAGAAGTGGCTTCAAAGCATCCCTTGTTCTCTAATTCTCCCTGTGAAATTTTTCCTACTAAGAGAAACAGACACACGTTTTACCTAGAGAGAGATGTTGAAGTTTTCTGGTCATTTTCTGGGTATGCATTTGCTTGGGCCACCGGCAGATATAAGAGTAAGATGGTTGCCCCACATATTGAACAAGATGTAAGGTTTAAAAAAAAGTATGCAAACAACTACCTGTCTGAGGTCCCCACCCCATCACTTCAAAGCTGTACTTCCTTTTGGAATAGAAGAGAATGAGGCTCCATAAGACGCAGTGGACTGTTCTTCACTCCTAAGAAGCCAGGAGCATGAAGGAGCCTGACATACTTCTTTTGGACACTCCCCCCACCCCGCCCCAGCAAACTGAATTCGTCACACTCTTTATGAGCCTCTCCTTTGTTCCTGGAGACCTTGAATGGGTCCAGCCACTCCCCTCACTAAGAGCCTGGGCACAGCTTTGGTGGAGGTGATAAGTGCCAGGGTAAAGGTACACTGTGCAGCCTGAGTTAGGGTGAGACCACCCACCTTGGGAAGGGTGCCATAGTGAGAAATCCATGGACCTAGACCAGGAGTACAGGAATTTTAGAGTGTAGAGAGCCCTTGGAGACCAGCTAACGCATCACTTATCCAGCACAAAGACTTGCAAGGTGCAGGGTCAGATGCGGTGGCTCACACCTATAATCCCAGCACTTTGAGATGCTGAGGCAGGCAGATCATTTGAGGCCAGGAGTTCAAGACCAGCCTGGCCAACACGGCAAAATCCCATCTCTACTTAAAAAACAAAAATTAGCCAGGTGTGGTGGCACACAGCTGTAATCCCAGCTATTTGGGAGGCTGAGGCACAAGAACTATTTGAACCTGGGAGGCAGAGGTTGCAGTGAGCCGAGATCATGCCACTGCACTGCATCCTGGGTGATACAGCGAGACTCTGTCTCAAAAAAAAAAAAAAAAAAAAAAAAAAACCTTCCAAAGTGCCACAAGTGTGCCTTGGGCACAGGATGTTAAACGATCCACTTCAGTCCCTGATGCCAATATTCCATTGTGGAAACTAAAGACCCATTACATCACTTTCCTCTCTGCCCCAGCCTTATCCCTGTCCCCTGGCCCAGGCCTATCTATTAACTGTGTGTGTGTAACTTTCCCATTTAAGACTCTAAGATCCTTTGAAGACAGGCTTGTATGTTACTCACCACTGTACTCCAAGCACTGGGCACAGGATCTGATAGAGAGTAGGAGCTGAACTAAACAAATGAATTCTCCCACAACATCTCTGCCTGGTTATCATGCTGCCCCTATTGGAATCCTCCTAGAGATGAGGCACTCACTACTTCTCCATGGGACTGCATCCCTGTGCATCAGTTAGCAGGTGAGGTCTCCCTTCTGCAGACTCCCAGACCTAGTTATCACCCTCTGAGCCTTTCCTGAATCCTGAAAAAAAGCTACTGATTGTACCAGAGAGCCAGACACCTGCCTTCTGTCCTTGGAGCATGGTCCAATCTAGAAAAGGGAGATCTCCTCTCCCCAAAGGGCATAGGAGACCCACCTGAGCCCCAGAGAACCCAGCCCACTTGGGGGCTGAGTTCATAGCATAGTGTGTAGTTGAGTGGGGGCTTATCCTCAAAACTCCCTGGCATGTCTGGTAATGAGCGTCTGGGAGGGGCTGGATAGAAAATATGGAAACACTGCAATGTCATGTTGGTTCTATAGTATTTTCCTGAGTTTTCACATGTCAGTGTGAGCCAAAGGATGAGCATGCATCCATGCATGTGCGTGCATGTCAAACTACTTGCACGTAGGCAAGCATGGACCTAGGAATGTGGCCAGAAGTGAGTCTATGTCCTGGGGAGGAGGGGTGGTGCGCCACAGTGTGCACAGGCTGGTGAATGCCCCCAGAAAAACTGGGGTCTGGATGACCCTAAGGGTGTGTGTATGTATACGAGTATGCAGGAGTGTGTGTGTGTTCACAAGCAATCTGTCTGAGGGGCTGGCCGTGTGTGTGTGTGTGTGTGTGTGTGTGTGTGTGCGCATAGATATAAAGACAAACTGCAGTCTGGTTCTGTCTGGGTGGCATGTGTGTGATGTGTGTATATTTACAGATATTTCCTAACCTAGTTTGGTGACATTGTAATCTTGTGGCTGAGCATGCATGTGTACATGTATGTGTATATATGTGTTTACAATGTAATCCCAAGCCTGCATGTGAGTGACTAGTGTGACTGTGTATGTTTGTGTTTTACATGCACATTCCAGCCTGGTTCCACACCCCAGGACTCTATGGAATATGAAGGTCCTCAGATGAGCCCAGCACATCCTGAGGCTGGCTGAGTGCTGGGTGGAGTATGTATAGGTGACTGGTGTTTACCAGTAACCGTGACCAGCCACCAGCCTTTGTCTGGTGCCCACTTCCCATGGCCCCTAAATTCCTCACCCTGGTAGGACCCTGGCTGTCCTTGCTCTGGACTGCTTTCCCCAAGGAGTCCCTTTAACTCACAGCCCCTTTCCTGGCCAGGGGGCTGGGAGTTGGGGGATATTCATCTCGGGGAGTTTTTGTTCTGCCTCATGAAAAGCCTCAATGGCTGGGAATACCATTCTAATTACGGGGAAGCCCAGCTTATGTGGGGGACACAAAGGGCTGTGGTCTCATAGCAGCTCCTTCCATCCGTCAAATAAGGCCGTCTAATGACGGGGTGAGAGCTGTGAATGCCTAAAACAAACTCGAAAAGGAGGGAAAATAAAGCCGCCGGGGGCTTAAAATATATTAAATTACCCTGATTAGGAGCTGTGGCTTTGCAGGCACTAGTTGGAGAGGCTGGGGAGGCTGTGAGTCCTGCTATTCACGTCAGGGGGGAAGAGGGGTCAGTAGGTCGGGGGCGGGGGGTGTTCACAGAGCCCTGGCCCATTCTCATGCTAACACCAGAGACACACTGCAGGCTTAGTGGGCTGGAAAATAGAAATGAATTTGCCGTAATCCTCCTTCCTCCCTCATCCTCTCCCTCCCTCCCTCTCTCTCTCTCTCTCCCTCTGCAGCCCAGGAGAAGCTTTGCCTAATCGCAGCCCGTTAGAGCCTGCTGGGCATTGGGGCAGAGCCACACCCCAGAGCCTGTGTCCCTCAGCCCTCTCATTCCTTGCGCCTTTCTGTGGGGCCCAGAATGAGAATGGGCTCTAGGGCATATGTGAAAGAGCAGTAAAGGCAGGCGGTGGGGTTCTAGTGGATGGGGAGTGCCAGGCCCCTTTCCAGCATACAATTATTTACAATCCACAATTACTCCTTTAAGCACATGTACACAATTCAGAGACACAAATATCCCTTCACTCTTCTACACACACCTCCTCACAACACATCTCTTCACAAACACACACTTGAATAGGCACAAATATATCTGTACACAATTTGCAGACACATCTACTCCTTCAAGGGCGAACACACCCAGGCACCCACGGAGCTCTTTACAGGCACCCACGCATGGAGACATAGCCCTTGTCAGATGGCCATAGGCTGCCTCCAACATACACATGCACCAACACGTGCACCAACACACATGTGCATACCCATGCAGACCCCTGCACACCCCTTCAGGCATACCTCCAGAACCACGACCTAGTACAACTGCAATGTTTCGCAAGGAGGAACTGAGGCTCAGAGGGCAGTGGAGGGGCCGCCCTTCCCCAGGGCTAGTTGAGTCAGCCCTGTTTCTAAGTGCTGCAAGACCTTGGATAAGTCATTGCCCTCTCAGGGCCTCAGTTTCCTGCTATTAAAGAGGATATTTGAACTAACATTCTAGAAAACCCTCCCAGTTCAGAAATTGGTAGGAGCCAGTCTCAGGGACTATCGCTTGTGTCCCTCCCCTCCCTCTGCACACTCAGGTGGAAGTCCACGCCTCCACGGTGCACACAGTGAATCCCTCCAGTGTTCACACGGTTACAAACTAGAGGGTCCGCCGGGGAGTCCTGTAGCCATATCCTCGTAGGTCCCGCTGTAAGTGGCTCCACCGTCCCGCCCGCCCACCGTCAGCTGTGCTCTCCTTCTTGTGACTTTGTCGGTGCGACTATCCCGGTTTGGGACGTGAGGGTGTCAGGTGTGGCTCTGAACCACCGAGCCCCACAGAGTGGTGCCAGGGACCCGGGAGAGGCTCCCGAACGCGCTCCTCTCCGGCCCCCAGCGCCCTCTGTCGGCGAATCTGGAACAGGCGCGCCCGGAGGAGGCCAGACGCGTGCACGTGACCCTGGGACCTGACCCCGGGAGTCTGCACAATGAAACCTGCGCCCGCTGATTCTCGGCTTGGCCGTGGGGAGCCAGGGATCCGCAGGCCAGACTGGAACAGAGGCCACGAGAGTGAACTGAACAGAGGGAGCGTGGGAAGCGCAAGACCCGGCCCCGCCACCCGCTTCTCCTCGTGGCTCCTAGAACACCTCTACCTACCAGCGCCCCACAGAGAGCAAGCGCGCGCGGGGGTATGGAGGGCACCCAGGCCAGAGCGAACACACCAGGGCCGGCTGCGTGCTGCTAGCGAACCTGAGCCCATTGGCCGCAGCGTTTCCATCCGTGATGTGGCAGCCAAAGTGTGCCAGGGAGAAGCCCTGGGAAGTTCAGGAACCTATCTCCCACCCACCCTAGGCAGAGAAGGCAAGGACCCGCGAGCCCCCACTAGATACCCCACAAGGGCACCCGGGTCAGCGAAGGCTGCTGCTGCCCCTCTTTCCTGGAAGGCAGCACCAAGGCTGAGCTAAGCCGCTTGCTGAAAGTCGGACAGGACAAAACCTGGAACCGCAGTGGGGAAAGCTGGTGCAACCGAGATCCTTCCAGCCTGGGCATCAAGACGCTCTAAGTGGTGATCTAACGGCCTGGGAGTTGAGTAGGGTCCTGGGGAAGCAAAAGCCACAGCTTTAAGATGGACGCTCCTGGTGTGGGCTAGATTGTTTCAAGGAACCCAGGGCCGACATGAGAGAGGGACCACAGATCCTTCGCTAACCCCTCCAAGGGGTCCGAGGCTTGCACATGATGACTATCCAGGAGCCACAAGTACTCCCAAGTCGGGATGTGAGAGCCCAAATCTCAGGCTCTGGCACTTGGTGCTCCTCCTCGCCCCTGCGGACACGCTACTCCCTATCTGGTCTCAGGTTTGTTGGGCCCTCACTGGAGCTGTCTTTTTGGGGTTTATTTAGGTGGAGCCCCACGTGCCTTCTCCTGGCTTCCCAGCTCTAGGTCAGCTTTCTGCACACTGCTGTCATGGGCGGAGGCACTCCCCGTGGCCACCCCTTCAAAAGAACCAAAATGAAGGGGGGTGATTAGTGAGGGTGGACTGTAGTGGGGCGATTTGGGGAGGTGGGAGGTTTGAGGACAAGCCACACTATGTGAAAGGGCTGGGCTTATGCTCTTTCCTGCGGCCTGAGTCCAGTCTGGAGGGCCTCGACTCTAGGGTTTCCCAAACGGCCGTCCCAGGCCTCAGGCCTGGCTGCACCATGCAGGTCGGGGAACCGGCCTTGGGGGAGCCCTGCTCTGGCCCTGATTCAATTCCACTTCTCCTTGGTCTTTTGTGAGGGGTCGGCTTGGGACCCCAGAGGGCGCAAGAATGTGAAGGAAGGGCTTGGCTGAGAAGGGTGAAAATGAGGGCTCCTAAAAGAGAGGGGGTCGATTTGAAGCCTTTACCACTTCCACCACGCTCTGCTCCAGCCGTGCCTTGGGGGCCAATCCCTGGCCTGGAGAGCCTGCAGGCACCCTCCCTTACTTGTCCCCCAAACCTTTCCCGGCCACACTCACCGCCCATAAATTCCATAAATTTGTGTGGGTGCGCACACACCTATGCCACCAAGGCATTTAACACAAACACACAAGAGCAACGAATTCGAATTCCAGAATTTTCACCAAATAAAATTAAGCTTCACTTGGGAAAGCTCGTCCCCTGCACCTGGAGGTGGGAGAAGGCGCAGAGGAAGAAGGGGCTTGTGATATGCCCTGCGGAGCTGAAAGGAATCCCTACCCCCAGCCCTCTCGGAGGCTTCCCACGGCCGCGACCTGGAGCCCTTGTTCCGGGACTAGGAAGGCTCGGCCTGACTCCCCGGCGACTAGACGAGCCTGCGTGGGGTGGAGGCAGCCCGAAAGCCACAAAGCAGAAATGTCTGGTTTTCCCGCCACAGCAGCCGCGGGGGTCCGATTTGCAACGGGAAAGGCCGGAGATATTGGGAATTTGGAACCGTTCATACTTTAAAGCCTACGTCCAGAAGTCACTTTCACCCCACAGTGTCTGCCCTCATGTAAATGGCCCACCCATCAGTTACCTCCCGTGAATCATAAAGACAAACAAGATCTTGTTGTTTTTCTAGAATATTCCAAAAATGAGCATCTGCGTTTGGGGCGAATTCCGGCGGGGCCGAGCTTGTTTTCTCCGACATGATGGCGCTACCAGGGCTCTGGGAGGATCTCCGGGCCAGGCGCCGGCCTAGTGACGGGGGCTGGGAGGAGCTGGGGAGGCATGGCCATTGGTGTTTCTGCGTAGAACCGCAGTCCAGGGATCCCGCGTCCGCCCCGCAGCAGTCTCGGGTTCTCCGGCGCGCCCGCTCGCCTCTCGAGAACCTAGTCCCCGCGCAGGCCTCCCCAGACCCGAGCCGGGAACACCCTCCGGTGCGGTCGCAGGACCCCGAGGGCCCTACCCAGTCGATGGCAAGAGTCGAGGCTGGATTTTCGGCGGCCGCCTGCGTTCAGTATAAATGGAACGTGCTAGGAAACTCCGATATGCAGCGATTTTCTAAACATCCCTATACCTGAACCCCGTGTGGCCACCGCCATGAGTCACGCAAGGACTGGGCGACGGAAGCTCTGAGCTTCTATTTGTAAAACACAAAATAAATCGAGAGCTGAATGAAGACAAAGCCATTTTTAAACGTTTGATTGGTGAGATCTCCCCCACTTAGCAAACACTTTCATTTTCAGAGCTGCCTGTGGCCATAAGCAGGTTCAGAAAATCGATTGTATTCCTGGGTGAATTCCACCCAGGGAAACGAGTTCTGGGAGTGCGCGCCCATGTACACAGAAAGCCCACAGTTTAGAAGGAATGTATGAGTGAAAAAGAAGCGAGCATTCAGGACGCAAATGTGTTTGTAAATTTACTTTTTTGCCTTTGTGGGGATCTTCCCTCCGTGGTGCTGCCACCGGTGCGCGGACTGAGCAGGCCGCCCTTCTCCCCACTCGGAGAACTCTAAAACCTGAGGGCCTCTGCCGGAAGCTGCTGTTCGGCCCATCCGGGTTCCCAGAGGAGCCACTTTTCCTCCTACAGGTCCGGGGATTGCATAGTATCTGGATCCTTAAATTCTCTATCCCCTATGCCCAAGACTTAAGAGCCAGATCAAGATGTGGGGCCCTACTGGGGGAAAGTAGGGGAACCCAGGGTGCAGCTGGGGCCCACCCGACCAATGCTGACAGGCACCACAGACACCTCGGGCCGCCTTTCCAATATTTTGCTCAGTGTTTGGGGGACCCAAGGGGCAACGTGCCCGCACGTTGATGCAAGTGTGACCCCTGTGACTGGAATGCCGGACAGGGCTTTCCTAAGTCCCTGCATTCCGCGCATTGACTTTTCCTATCAATGGGAGAGACGCAGGCTATTGACCCAACGGCCTCCTTCTCGCCGCCTATTGTCGCGGCTCAATCACGCACTTACGGGAAGAAAAGCGAGTTTATCTTAGCTTGGAGGAGCCTCGTGTTGCGAGTGTGTGTGTGTGTGTGTGTGTGTGTGTGTGTGTGTGTGTCTCAAGGGTGAGGGGAATTCTGCAACCAGAACTGCGCAGATGGGTTGTGGATAGACACTTTCAAAAAGGGCCAATTTCCCCTTCACAATGAGCGCTAAGTACCTGATAAATGGGGTTGGTGTTTATTCATGAGCAGGTACTTTGGAGACGGCGATTAGAACAGCCGCCCGCGCTGCCTCGCCAAGGTACTTAAAGCCGGGCAGGTGCAGCGCGGCGCGCGGCCCCGGCGCACAAAGCCCGCGGCAGCCGTGGAGCAGGGAGGGGCGTGAATGCGGGTCGCGCCGGGCCCCGAGGGCGCGCTGCGCGCAGGCACCTTAGTCCTTTGTTCCTCACTCGAAGCCAAGGCCACTTCACCAAGGGGCGCCCCGGGAAAACCTCCCCTTTAATTACCAGGAATTTCCCTTCGTCACTCCTCTGGGAGCCCAGCCGGGCAACTATAGGTCTAGCGGTGACGGAGACTCAGCATGGGTCCAGGCTTGGCGTTTGCATAAGTGCTGCCTGTGAGCTGTCTATTAGCTAACCAGCTAAGTAACTAACTAAAATAGGAAGAAACAGAACCCAGGCCTGGGAACCGCGCGGGCACTCGGCTCAGGTCGCCCCCGCCGCCTAGGCGCCGCCTCTGGCGGTGCGGGCAACCTCGGGCTTTCAGGTTTTGTTTCAACTCCAAGGGGAGAAAATTGGGGTCTGTCTCTTTCTACAACTTCTTGGCGCCGAGGTCGTGGGACAAACCCGATCTCGCCCTCCGAGCTGCTGCGGAATCTCTAACAACTCCCAGCTTTTGCTCACGACAGGCAGCCTCTCCTCGACGCGCGCGGAGAGAGCTCAGCAAACGCCAAGGCCTTGCAGGAGAGAGCGCAGGATCCCCTGCGCTTGCGGACTGGGAGCGGGCGAAGGGACTCCTGGGGCTGCGCCGGGAAATCTTGTCTGATATACCCCTAGTAGCTCAGGCGCTTGGGGTACGTAACGTCCGGAAGTCTGAGGCAATAATGGCTGGCTCACCTTCAGCCCGACTCCTCGGGCCTGCCCGGATGCTTCTTAAAAAAAAAAAAAAAAAAAATCTTTTCGAAAAGCAGATCGAGATTTTTCCCCAGTGCAGAAAATCAGAGAGGAGAGACCCCTTTCAAACAAGTTGGATTCCCTCTGGGGAGAAAATTCTTTCAGAGTGATAGGAAACAAGGCAGGGGGACCTGAAGTCACCCACTGCGAAGAACCCGACGGCTCTCTCACCAGGCCCGATGCAGATTGACCAGGAGTCTGTAGATATTAACGTTCATTACAAATTTTCTTGGAACCTTGGGGTTAGAATAAATTATAGATAAAATAATTATGATTCCCTGGGAAATTCGACAACCCGGATGTAAGCGCAAACCGAAAGTGGTAATCCAGGGGCGCCTCAGGACGGAAAACAGAGGTGGGTCGGGTGCCCACGGCCTGGACCGCGCAGCCACCAGCCAGTCCTCTACCGAGCTAGACCAGGGGCCAGATGTGCGGGCGGCCGAGATTTACTAAGAGAGCAAGGCTTCCTCTTGCATCTTTTGCCAGGACCTGAGTTAGGGTTCCAGGGTGAAGTGGTTCCTCCTCTTACAGCCTGAGTCTCCTGCGCCAAAGAGACGGGTGAGGTGGTTTGCAGGATAGTCGGGCAAGCCGCGGAGGGCCGGAGACGCGCGCGCCGCCGCGTTGACAATGCCTTACGAATAGTCTCATTGCACGAGGCCTCGGGTAAACATTACTGAGAGGTTGAGGAGCGGTGGCCTAGGCGCTCAGTTCCTTACTCCAGAAAGGCGTGTAGCCTACAATACCGGGCACAGGAAGCTAACGGCATCACCAGCCTGGGGTGGACAGAGCGCGGCCTCCCCTATGCCGGCGTCAAGATCATGGCCTGCCCCGGCAGGGGGCCCGGAATTTTTAGGCTGGAAGTAGAAAGTATATTGGAATGGGTGGGGGAGTGGGGGATAAAGATGACGCATCACGAAGCAGTTTTTATATTTCCATTCCCAAGACCTTTAAGGCACACTCAAGAGATGCAGGTGTGATCAGGAGGGCCACCAGTACTAACACCCACTATTGATTTTCTTCGCATGAAAGATTTAGAATAAATTACAAAATTACAATGAATGTGATTTCTAGGGAAACATATGTCCAGGTGTAATCTTTGCAGCCCCCTCCTCACCTCCTTGGGTGGGCTCTCCACCCACCTTTTCCCCCAATCCCAAATCCTAACCCCTCACCCTTCGCTGTAAGTTTGTTTTTTCTGAAATGGAGAAAAAGCTCCCCAAACTGGCAGGAAACCATAGCCTACAGAGGCATTTGAGCACATGCATTCCGGCCGGGGCAGCACCTCCCGCTTTCTGATTTGTGTATTTCACTCTGGCTAACCCCCACTGACCTCGGGTCCCCCTCAGGCAATCTAGTGACTTAGGCCAAGACCTGCCAAGCAGGAGCCCTGGGCGGGCACAGCTGGGTAGATCAGACCAAATGCACCCAAATCTGACTCCAGAACCACGAAGAGCAGAACCCTTTAACCCATGAAAACTTTTATGTGGTTTTGGGGTGTGTTCAAACAGGAATCTCCAAAGAGTTTTGGTTACTCCAGCTATTATAACACAAATGCCTAATCTTTGTTTGGTGATAGAATCTCCACATCCAGCCAGGAAAGTCAGGAACATTTCATTAACCTGACATCCTCTTCACTGTCAGTTCAGTGACTGATGTAAAGCTGGTGCTACTAATGTCAAATTCTAACCAGAAACCACCAGGCTAGAAGATAGACTCCTTGACTCACAGGGTGTGGTGTAGGCTGGCCCTTCCTGAGGCTCACTTCCCACCCCAGCTCCCTCCTCACTGCAGCAACCCCCTCCATGGGGTGGGACGGTGGTAACCTTCAAGATGGAGCCTCTCTGGGGAAACTTGGAGGAAGCCCAACCCTGCCCTCTTTCCCCTAATCCTCCATCCTCTCTCTTGGTTTGTAATGAAAGGACTGAGATTTCTCTGACCCAGGACCTAACAAGGCAGGGATTAGGTAAGCATGTGATTGGGTAAGCAGGATCTTCCACCCACCTCACCCTTTGCAAAGTACCTTTACACGCAGCATCTCCTATAATCCCCCCCACTTGCCAGGCCTCCCAAGGAGGCACTGTCAGCTTCCTTCAGGAAGTAGAAGCTCAAATAATGAATCTGGGTTACCTGGAGATCTCCTAGCAAGGAGAGGTAGAGCCAGGATTCCTCCTGGCATTCTGATTCCAAGTCCAGGGTGGTGGTCCTTGACCCTCCCCACACAATTCCAAGGAGGACGGGGGCATCTTTCAGGCAGCCTTAAGGGATAATATGCGGACCTGACTTGGCACCAAGAGGTGAAGACATTCAATTGAATGCCACTGTCATTGAGTCCCCACTTCTGTGCAAGGTATATACCAAGAGTGGGAAGGGCAACAAATGTGGCTTCCATGGCCCCTGGCTCAGGGATGGAGTAAAGCTCCCTAAATTGGCAGGAAACTATATCCTACCAAGGGCATGCCCAGAGCATGGGCAGTGCTCCACAAGGACAAGGACAGGTCTCCAAGGACCAGATATAAGGCCCATTGGCTCTCTAATTGGACACCATGGTACCTTGAGTCCACTAAGGCCTTTAGAAACTATCTGGGACTTCTTTTCAGAGCCCAAGGACCAGATATAAGGCCCATTGGCTCTCTAATTGGACACCATGGTACCTCGAGTCCACTAAGGCCTTTAGAAATTATCTGGGACTTCTTTTCAGAGCAGGCAGGTGTTTTACTCTGCTGGCAGTAGAAGTAGCTAGGCCCTTGAAGAGGCTCCAGTAAGGTAAGCAGCTCTTCTCCCCAAGACCTTGACACGCAGCCCCAGTGTGAGCTCTGCTAAGAGATTACGATTCTAGTGTCCACTTTGATAATAGCCTCCAGCAAGTCCTTCTCCATCTGCTTGTTTCCTCATCTGCCAAGCGAGGGGGCTTATAAAAGAAGGTTCCTAACATCTCTAACCTGGGCCTCTAAGAAGTGTGTGTGTGGGGGGGGGGGTGGTGGCTACAAAGAACTCCTTGCAGACTTCTAAGGATACTTGGAGAATGAGTTTCACCCAAAAGAAGCACACACTTCTTTCTGAAATTTGGTCAAATAAATAGCTTGATAGTGGGATAAGGCACACAGACCCTGGAGCCAGCTCCCTGGGTTCAAATCTGCCCCCGATCTGCAAGGAATAGCTATGTGGCCTTGGGTCACTTTACTCAGTCTCTCTGTGCCTCAATTTCCTCATCTCTAAATCAGAGGTCCTGGGGAGGATTAACTGGCACAGGCTAGCTATTAATACGATTTGCCCACACCCCTGGATACAGACTTGTCCCTTCCCAGTCCTCTTGGTTTATGCCATGGACTGTCACCAATTCTACCCCTGTTCCAATGCCAGGATTTCAGCCTTCCCTGGATCCAGTATCTGGTCAGGAATGGGATGAAGAAGGCAGGCACCGGTGTGTTGCCTGCTTGACGGGTACCTTGCCTGAATAAACTTTTTACCTCGGCCTGTTACCTATTTTTGGATATGGAGAGAAATTGAGCCTGTCTCTGTCTCTCTTCTTAATAATACCCCCAAGTGGAGACAGCTGTGTGAAAACATGTGTCCTTGGCTTTAAGGGGTGAGAGAATGAGGGAGACCAAGCTGACCAGTCCCACTCATGAGGGATCCTGTCAGAGGGAGGCACAGCACAGAGTTTCTGATGTTTTTGTTCACACACACACACACACACACACACACACACACACACGTCAGCTCCCTGAGGGCAGGGGCTTTTCTGTTTTGTTCTCTGCTGTATCCCCAGTGCCTAAAACAATGTCTGGCACAGAATAAACACTGAATTAAAAAATAAATATAAATTACATGAAAGGAGGCAGAAGCATTCCACTGACTAGATCTATTATAGCTATTATACGCACTACGTAGGTCAGTCTCCATTTTTAGTCAAGTTTCTGGTGGCTCCACTGAGACCTTGCGGAGGGGTCCCAAGTCATGTGCAGTTCATGAAACGTTAGCTCCTCTAGGCCCTCTAGAGACCCCGTCAGATGAAAAGCAGGGTCTAGTCTTAATTTATTTTCCTCATCAATAGGTAATAGTCAGAGTTTATGGCTAAGAAAGTAAAAAAGAACATGCTTCAGATTTCTCTCCTTAAGAGTCATCTTGGCCTCTAATTCTCTCAATTATCCACAGGGCCTTTCAACCCCTCCCCCTCTCCGCCCCCGCTCACACACTCACACCTTTCTAAGTGCTGAGAGCCCAGGAGAGACATGGTTTCAAGGGTCTGTATTTAAGACATTGGGAGTCCACATGACCTACTGAGAGTTTGAATTATCTGCGTACAGAATGAAGCTGCTGTCATTCCACAGTCCTGGCACCCCTCAGCTGCTTGGTTAAAGCATGTGGAGATGTATTGGTGTTGTATTTTCTTTTCGGAGTAGGGAGGGGCATTGTTTTCTGAAAATGCATAGTGACAGTAACATTGTCATTAGAGGTGATTGATGGTAATAATGGCTGTCATTCAAGGATACATTTATGACTCAGGCCATGGGCCAAACCTAGCATCTTCTTTCATCCTCACAAGTCCATGAGATGAGATCAATTTGCAAATCCATTTTACAGATGAGGATATGGAGATTTGACAAAAGTCACATGGTATGTAAGGGAGAGAGCCAGAATTTAAACTAAAGACTCCAAAGGGGGCTGTTCACTGCCCCCCAACCCCTGACTCCTTTCTGTCTCTGGGTGATAAGGAAAGCAAGGAAATCCACATGAAATATGACTTGGGAGAGGAGGCATTTAGCCACTACCTTAGGAGCAAAGCTACAAAGTCGGTAGCATAGTAAAGCACAGTGAGTCTAACCCTTCCTGCCAAGTATAAAGCCTACTGGACCTTCTTCTGGATGTGAGACTGAAGGCAAGTTACTTAACCTCTTCACACCTCAGTTTCCCCTTCTATAAAAGGGAGCCATCTCCTTTAGTTGGGAGGACTAAATGAGTTAATATATAAATAAATTATTGTTCTCTCAGTCTACTGCAGAGTAGTATTTATACCACCCCTTGCCAACTGTGGCTGCCTTAAATGTCCTCATTTTACCCATCCAAGTTAGGGAACCTACAGGAGAAAAATAGTGGTTTGTCCGAGAGCTCAGGCCGGAACTGCCCATGAGGAAGAGGAAGAGTCTAGAGCAGCCTTTACAGATGGTTTTACAGATGGTTTTGCAGAAAAACGTTCCGTTTTCCCTTTTTAAAAAAGATGTAAACATCTTCCCAGGCTCCTCTGACATCAGCGTGTCAGTGATGAATCATCGGGAATCTAAACGCACACACTAGGTAGGTCAGTCTCCATTTTTAGTCAAGTTTCTGGTGGTTCCACTGAGACCTTGCAGAAGGGTCCCAAGTCGTGTGCAGTTCATGAAACGTTAGCTCCTCTAGGCCCTCTGGGGACCCCCGTCAGATGAAGAGCAGAGCTGCACAGAGGCTGAGGGGATCCCTTCTGGCATTTCTTCTTCTTTTTTAAATTTTAAAGCAATTTGCATAGAATTTTTCTCCTTTCTTTTTTTAACAGAGCACACAGAACCAGCGTTTTCAGGCTGGTTCTTTCTTGCAAGTGAGAGACTTCACATGTGATGGAACAGAGGAGAGGAGCCCCTGGGAGCTGTTATATTTGAATCAATATTAAAAACAAAAATTTGACCATCTCAATGCTTGTTAGATTTATGTGTATGTATGTTTTCTTATTCATTCATCCAGAAATGACTTCATTTATTGAGTATTTACTAAATACTCAGATATGCAGCTGACCCTCTGCTGAAGGTGTCAAGAGAGGGAGAGATGTGAAGAAAATCTGGGTAGGCCTCCTGGAGGAGGAGGCACCCGACAAAATTTGGCCAATTGGAGTTGGGAAGAAATGTACTCGGGTAGGCTGGCGCTTCAGCATGAGTCAAATCCCAGAAGTGAGAAATCCCAGGACTACATAGAGAAGAGGGGAAGGAACACACAAGGACAGCAGTATAGCTGCAGGGAAAAGACCTTCTTCCCCTTTCTAATTTGTTACTTCTAACTTGCTGTGAATTTAGAAGCCAAATATTGTGGATGTTAGAACTGTATGTAAAGCACGGATACAAAAATGACCTCAAAGCAAGCACCTGAGAGTGAAAGGCAGGTATAGGGGACAAGATTTGGGCCACTCAGAAGAAGCCCCCTGTGCCCTTTCAGCTTGGGAGTGCACTGGGGCAGCGGGATGAGGTATAAGCTAGGTACAAGCTAACACCTGTCACCGCACGGAATCCAGGAACGAGGCATGCAGGGACAGCAAGAGGTCCCCCCGCACACACAAAAGAACTCGTATGGTCCTTGCACTGCCACTAAGTCACTGCCCAGCCTAGCCCACCCGACCCCAGCAACCACCATTTGGCCCGGGACTTTATTTTAGGCTCTGGGAATGGGATGGGGGAGTGAGTGGGCACAGTTGATTCCCCTAACAGCTGAGCCACACACACATGTCCGGCTCTTTAGGAGGGGCCTCAGGACCTGGGGAGCTACATTCTAACTAGGATTCCCTCCAGCCCAAATTTGAGAGGAGCCAAGGAAGCGCCAGAGTCAGAAACACAGAAGGGGAGACCAAGAAGCTAACCGGGAGAGATGGGTGAGCCAAACGACTTTGGGAAAGGCCAGCGATCTTACCGGGCCTCGGCTGGGCGCACTTGCCCTCCATACCCACTGCCCAGGCCTGGTACTCCCCAGAGCCCTGGAGCGACAGTGCACTCCCCATCCCACCGGAGGCCCAGCGGGGCTGCCCAGCAGGTTTTCAGTACACCATCCTCCGCCCCGCTCCTTGGGGCCCGCAGAGTCCCTGGCGGGGGGCGGGGCACAGGGATACCGGCGAACCCCGCAAAGGGCTCTTACCTCCGCGCGGGCATCCGTCCGACCAAGCACAGTTTGCCGCTGGGACTGAGGGGTTGGGGAGGCTCCCACGGGCTCGTATCGCGCCTCCACTCCCCTCCGCAGCCCCCCTCCCTCCACGCCGGCCCGAGCCCCTAGATCCTTCGGTGGTACCGAGCGGCGACGCCGGGACCAGGGGACAGGCGCCGCGCCGGCGGGAGGAGGAGGCTCCTGCGGGGCGCGGCGGGGCGGGGCGGGGGTCTTTTCTGGGCCCCGCCCGGGAGGGGACGTGGGAGCGATTATCCCAGAGAACAAAGGCGGCCGGGTAAGGCTCAGCGCCCCTCGGGCCTGGCCCTGAACTTGAACTTGTATTTGACACTTTGTCCGGAAGGTGGCGGGGAAGCCCATCTGAGCTGGGACGGGGCTCGTCCGGCCACCTTCCGTCCTGGGTAGGGGGCAAGCCCGCCCCTTTCTACTCCCAGAGGGAGCGGGGCATCCTAAGGGTCCCGGCGCGCCCCAAGCAATCTTGGGCTCGAGGGTCCTGAGATCCCCGCGTTCCCTCGGAGAGTTGGAGTGAGGACGAGGTCCTGGGTCTCCGGGCCAGAGGAGTAGGCCGGGGTGCTACGCCGCGTCCCCCTCCCTCGGTCCCACCCTCTTGGACCAGGCCCGCCGCCCTCGCTGCCCGGGGCAGGCCGGATTCTTTGCACGTCGTGTCGGCGGCCGCTATTCAGCCGCTAATTGAACGTTAATGGCAGGTGCGGATGAGGTCACCGGAGCTGGCTTTTCTCACACATTTTTCATGCAAATTCGCGAAACTCTAAACAAATTTGAATAAAAAGCTCTTTGTGCCGCGCGCCCCCCAGTCGTCTCTCTCCCGCTCGGGGTCCTGGCTCCTCCCGGTGCCCTGGGGCTCGAGCCGGGAGCTCCGGGGAGCGCCGCCTGCCGGTCAGTGGTTCCGCCCTACCAGTGGTTAAACGCGGCCCGGGCTACTGGGGGGCGGGTGAAAGATGTTTCATTTGGGGTCGTGGGCCCGGGTTAGGTTGATGGGGCTTTTAGGGAGGCAGTGTGTGCAGTTAAGTGCCTGGCATCTGGACAGACAAACGTGAGTGTGCTGGCATCCTGGCTGCAATCCCCCCTCCTCCACCACACACGGAGCCACACGGGCCACTTTGGATGGCCAACTTGGCCTCACTCTCGTTCTTGGTTAAATAGGAATAAGGATAGTGCCCAGCTATGCACACAGATGTGAAGATTAAGCCACGATTTAAGACACAAACTAGCACTTAGAATAGTGCCTGGCACAGTAAGTCTTGATTATTCTCTGCAGTCCAAAGGCCTTGTGAGAATGAATGCTGTGATGAAAGCAGGGTTGTGAATTAGCTCATACACGAGAAAACTTACCAGGGGCTTTCAAGAGACTCACCACCCCCGCCCCCCCCCATCCCATTCTGGTCACAGAGATGAGATCTGGAGGCCAACTCCACTGCTTCCCAGCTGTGTGGCTTTGCCTATTTCTTAGTCTCTCTGAGCCTCTGTTTCCTAGTCTATAATATAAAATTCAGTCTTACGGAGTCATTGTGAGAATTACATGAGAAGACACTGATGGAAGTTGAGGAGGAGTGTGGGGGCTAGCTCCCAATCTAGAACCTCCAGGACCCCTCTCCTGAGGGCAGGGCACCCTCAAGGCAAGGTGGGCCTTGCACTGGCCATGACCTTCTCTTCTTGCCCAAGTGACCCTAGCTCAGGTCAAGAAGACAGATTTCTAAGCCTTGTAAGACTTCTTGCTCCATCCTTTGCACCCATACCAGGGTCCCCACCACACCCCAAGACATGAAGAGTTGTTTTTGCTGGTGGCAGAGTGCTACTTTCCTCACTCATGTCCTCCTAGAAAAACTGACCAGAGACATGGAAGGCTTTGCAAAGAAAATTTATTCATTGTAGGTTGCAAGAAAGGCAGGGGGTTCACAGCATAGGAAGAGACCTCTCCCAGAGGATGCCCTAGTACTCCCTCAGGAGGACCTGTGGGGCTTGGAAGGGTCCTGGTGATTCAAGCTACCTGAGTGCCATTGCTGCTCTCCTACTTCTGCCTCTCCAGCCTCAGTCTTTCCAGAGCCCACCAGGCCAGCCTCTGGCAAGCACTGGAGCAGGTCTCGGGAGCATCCTCATCTTCCTGCCAAGGACCCCAAGGAACAGCCAATCCTGCAGGGATACAGATGACCAGCAGCCATGGGCTCCAATCTGTATGAGGCTCTGTAACCCTGTAAACCCCTCCTCTCACCCCGCTGCCCAGTCCAGGTTTGGGCAAAACCCAGGGGATGGCATTAGGTGGAACTGTGGGAGAAGCCCAGCTAAAAGACTATTTGAGGTGACCCTGCAGGGCAGGGGTTAATGTCTCTATATGTGGGCACCGGCAAGGGGAGTCTGCAGCTTTAGGGACCTCCTATAAGTGGCCAAACGAAACAGGATGTCTTTGGAGTCAAAGTACAGACTTCAAAGTCAAAGAGACTTGGTTTTGATCTCAGTTCTGGCACTTACAAGCTGTGTGACTTAGGACATGTAACTTAACTTTTCTGGGCCTCAGTGTCCTCATCTGCAAAATGGGTGTACCAATGACACCCACACACCACAAAATGATGAGGAGTCACTGCACTAAGGCATGTGACCTGGGACCTGACAGCCTTCTGCACTTGGTCACTCTTAATGCTTTTTTCCTTCCCAGTCCACTGGCCCCACAGCCAATCTGAAGTGACTGTAGCTGTGCCCAGGCCTCAGGGACCAGGTTTCCCAGACCCCTCTGGACAGCCCCATTATGCCTCTTCCTGCCCCCTGCCCCTGCTCCCTCCCAGGCTACTGAGGCACTACTGAGAGCTCTGCAGGCTGCTGCAGCCCCCGACCTAAGGCAGGTGTAACCTGACCCAGTGCCACCAGGGAGGGTAGTGTGCAGCATTACCTCTTGGAGACACTTTCCAGGCCATTTACTCTTTCAGGGATGAAGTAGGGGTGGCAATTGCCCTACTGGGCACCCACACCTCTTCTGCTCTGTGATGTCTTTCTCTCCACACATGCTGCTTATGCAAATAGGCCCATTCACAGCCCTGTTCCCCACCCCCCAGCACGGTGATACTTTTGGGCTATGGCCAAATGGGAACACTTCCCAGTTCACCATGTCCAACACCTGGCATGACCCCGGTGCCTCCAAAGGCCTCCTCCCCCAAACAAGCAGGTCCTCAGGGCAGAGGGGCAATGTCTGCATGGAAAGAAACTGAGAGCCAAGATCTAGCCACCATCCCCCACCCACCTCCCCTGTCCCTAGCCAAGCTCCTGGCTCTGCCCCTCACCTGCAGAGGAGCTGCAACAAACCAATTAACTTCTTTTGATTTGGTGAAACTGGAATAATGATACCCACGTAAGCAAGACCCAGAGACAGTAAGCCTGGCACTTAGTAGGTTTTCGATTAACACTAGCAACCATGATGATATGTGATTATTAGGCCCCAAAATGGCCCATGGCTGAAGCCACCAGTAATTGTGGGATACTTTCTCCAGTAACATCACTACCACCCTCTTAAAGCACCCACGCCAAGTTAGTTGATAGAAGTTAAGCCTATTATACTGAACAACCCTTTACATCTTTCAATAAAAGTATCTTAGGAGCACGAAAAGAAAACAGAACAGTATAGAAGAGTGCATTCCCCCATGCCCACTCCCTAGAGGTAGCCTTCCAGTACATACTTCCGTATATAAGCATACTTATGACTCACTTTTAAACATCTACAAATAAGATCATACTCCACAGCCTGTTCTGTAACTTATTCTATTCACCTTATCATGTGAACTGGCCAACCTTCCACATCAACTCATATACGGAGATCTACCACACTGATTTTTACAGCTGCATAGGTATTCCACAGTATGAACAGACCATAGGTTCATGTCCATTTCTTTACACTCTTCAAAAGAAATGCTCTGATGAACATCCTTGTATGTAATTCTTTGGGAACTTTTACAAATATGCCCACAGAGTAAATAGTGCCATTTTTGTGACCAAGTATATTTGCCTTTTACATTTTGATATTGCCACATTTCAGAAAATATTGTAGAATTTACACTCCCCAACTGACAGTGCTTGAGAGTGTCTTGAAATAGGCATGTGATGGTACAGAAACCACAAAATTAGCCTGCCAGTTGGTGCAGGCCACAAAGGCACCCACAGAGCCAGCGGAGAATGGCACTGGACTAACATGATGTCCTCAGGGTTGTTCCTAGTGGCTTCTTCCTATCCAGGCCTGTATAGGCTAGGGGCCCAAGGGTGCCCTGAATCAGAAGGGAGTGGGGCCCACAGGGGGACTGGGTGGAGGGCAGGCCAGCATGTCCCGCCTGAATGATTTCCTGCAGCCATTGTCTCTGCCCTGCCTGGTCTCCTTGGGGGGAGTTTATTCAGAGGCCCTTGGAAAGGGGGCTAGGCAGGAGGAGGGTGTGCAGTCCTCACCAAAGGCACCCAGGAATGTGTCATAGGAGGGGGAGAAAGAGGAAGGGGGGGAACCCATCCCTGGGAGAGACGGGACGTCAAGAACCCCTGACTAATGAATAGCGAGTTTGCCCTTGAACCTCACTGGGTTTCGCCATTCTCAGGCACAGAACAAGAGCTGAGACACGTCTGAGCCCAGCTGCACAGGGACGGCGGCGGTTCATCTCAGACACTTTGACAGGCCGGGCCTTTTCCCTGCATAGCTCAGATCTGCCTCCGGACTCCCCTGGCAACAGCACAGCAGCATGGCTCCCGGGTCCAGGCCCTGCCTGCTGTGAGCAGGAGGAGGGAGGAAGAGGAGCACCAAGGGGAGGACAGCTGGGGAGAGGGAGTCGTTAACTCCTAGCAGGCTGGAGTCCCTTGCTTTGGCAACTTTGCCAGTGTGCTGCTCTTGGTCCTAGGCTGGAAACACGGTGAAGAGCTTCCGTTTGCTGGAGGCCTACCCAGAATGTTCCATGCACCTCAGACCCAAACAGATCTGACAAGAACAGACATAGTGAAGAAGGAGATGCTAGGCCAATGGGCCAAAGGCAAAGGCCCTTGAGGGATGGATTGGGGTACATTTTCCCAGGTCCCCTGCCAAGTCCCAGATGGGCAGGATTACGGAGTCCTCCTCCTCCATCCTGGTCCCTGGCTGTTACAACCTCAGAACAGAGGCTACTTGTTCTCCCTTCCTGCTGGGCTTTTTCCCTTCTGAGGCTCTTGCATGTCCTGGGGTGGCTTGGCTCTGTGTTCCAATCCTGTGACCTTGGCAAGAGCCACAATTCCTCTGTCTCCATTTTCATAAAAGCTGAAAAGAGGCTGTCCGATCATACTTCACTTCACAGGACAATCTAAAGATAAGAGAAATAATATGTGAGAAGCTTTGCACTCTGGGGAGGAAGGTGTCCTATAAATCTCATTCAGGTATTATTAGGGCTGAAATTAGGTATTTCTGCCCCCTGGGGAAAGAGGGGCAGTGGGCTGGGGGGAGGCGCTCCTCCAAGGTTGTCTCAGCACTTCCCCAGCAGGGCAGTCCTGAAACTCAAAGGCAAGAGGTCAGGAAAGTTAAGCGTTTATGTCTGTGGCCTTTGAAGCCTCTGGGTACAGCTGGCACTAGGAGGTAAGACAGAACATCATTTCGAGGTACTTTATCTGTGTTATTTCTATGCCTCACTGCAACTTTATGAGAAAGGTGTGGTTATCTTCATGTTAGAAATAAGGAAATAGGGGATCAGAGAAGCTAGGGAGCTGGCCCAAGGTCACGCCAGTCATATAAGATGCTGAGCCCACATCCATGTATCAGCTGTACCAGTGGAAGAGCCGCCTAGCTGGGGTGCTTCGGAGAGGGGTCAGCACCAAAAAGTAGTGTTTCCCCCATGGTTGCTTCTCAGGGATTGGAGCTTTTGAGTCTAAAGGTTCTGGCCTAAGGAAGTGGAATGGGGCAAGTCCCAAGGAGAACACTGCAAACCCACCTTGAGGGCCACCTGAGCAAACAAAGCCACCAAGGCAAACACCATTCAGAGCAAAGAGAAGTAGAAGAAAGGACAAAAGCATCCAGATTAGAGACTGGGAGCGCACCTAGGTGAGACTCATGTTCTCTGCCCAAGTCTTGCTCCAGGACAGGTCACTGCCCAGCCCCATGCCCCTTGCCAGCAGTGAGCTGGGTTTTCATTTTTGTAGCCTCTAGGTAATGGTGCCTCCTTGCATCCCAAGCCAGCTTGAACAGGACAAAGCTAATTGTGTTTCCTGTAAGCCAGGGGGCTGGGAGCAGGGGTTACTGGCAGGTAACAGAGTAGAAGCAGCAGGCAGAACTCCCAGATGAAAAAATGCAGGGGCTAAAAGGGACCTCAGATACCATCCTATTCAATGCTCCTTTTCTTTTTTCTCTTTCTCTTTCTTTTTTAAGAAATAGGATCTTGCTCTGTCATCCAGGTAAGAGTGCAGTAGTGCGATCACTGCAGCCTTGGAACTACTGGGCTCAAGGGATCCTCCTGCCTCAGCTTCCCAGGTAGCCAGAACTATGGATGCATGCCACCACACTCGGCTAATTTTTTCATTTTTTAAGAATAGCGTCTCACTGTTCTCAAACTCAGGCTGTTCTCAAACTCTTGGCTTCAAGAGAGCCTCCTACCTCAGCCTCCCCAGTTACTGGGATTACAGGTGTAAACTACTGCACTAGCTCAATGCTACTTTTCTGGGTCCAGTAAAGGAGGTGGCTTGCCCAAGACCACTCAGTGGAAAAGTGGGCTAGAGTCCAAATCTCTGACTTCCAGCTAGGTAAGGTTGTGTCTTCCTATGCCCTTGTCACTTAACCAGACCACCTTAGGCCCTCAAAGCCATTAATTTCACCTAACAAGGCAAAGAGATAGGCCAGGTAAAAGGAGTCAGTGTTGGCTAAGTGCACCACATGTCCAGGTGTGGCCTCGGAAAGCCTGGGGCTGGGAGAAGATGCTGCCTGCCTTGAGGTCAGAATCTTTCCACAATGACAGAACATGGCTCCACACTACCCCAACACGACACTCCATACTCCACAGTCAGGTAACAGAAACCATGAACTTCCCCTGGCTGATTAAGAAACAGGCATGAGGAGTTAGGTCAGAGCACAAACAGACCCTCTAATCCTGACCCACGGTGCTTCTGAGAAGAAGGGACAGGAAGGAGGGGCAGCTCTAGGGGACATGAGGATGGCGAGAGCCCACAGAAGCAGCTCTTCCTCAGAGCCTGGTGGCAGGTCTGCTGCCAGCTTGGGGCAGGAGCTGGGAAGGCCCTCAGCTCACTGCCCTCTGCTTCCAGGTCCTCTTTCAGGTCAGGCAGGGTGCGCCATGCTAAGCACGCCTGACTTGCTTGAATGCAAAGATCTCAGGATCCTGCATCCTGCAACCTCCTCAGGAGCTGCCCTCAAGGGATGTCTGTATGCTTGCTGATAAACGGACTCATGACGGGGCAGAAAGACACAGGGACAAGTTCTGCTCAGCTGTGCCCTCCTCCCTGGGTGATGGTTTGGGCCAGCTGTCATTCTGACTGGTTGGTGCCCAACCTGTACAGGTGGTTAAATATTCTGAATATCACCACTGTCCACATTCCCCAAATCTCAGCTCTCTTAAATGACCTGCAGAACCTTAACTCCTTCATCTCTGCCCCATATCTAAAGGAAAAGGAGAAGAAAAATTAACCCCATTGAGTGTTTCCCATGTGCCCAAGAGTCTTCATAGCAGCTCCAATGGAGGTAGGGATTATGATGCTCATTTTATAAATGAGGGTTTGGAGGCTCTGAGACATCCAGGGTCTGCTGCAGAGTTTTATGCAGAAGCAGAGCCCTGGGCCTCGGCCCACAGCATCTTCTCCTCTGTTCCTACCCTTCAGCCAAGGTCCAAGGCCTGGGGGCTGCCCCAGTTCTGCTAAGCTGGATGCCTCAGAACCACTTGGGCTTGCATTCACACCCCCACCTCAATTTCCTGTCTCTCCTGGCTTCTCTCAGGGCCCATCGCTGAGAGAATCAGGGGTTCATCTCAGGGGTTCTCTCCCCTGCTCATCTAGGCAGGGAAGCCATTCCACCCAGCATACTTGCTTAGTTCTAGACAAATCCCCACCCCCGACTAACCCAACAGCATATTCCTGGCTGACCACGGGGATGATACCTGCAACTTACAGAGACTTCTTCTAACTGGGATTGGCAGCCAGAGGATTTGGGGGCTGGGGTAAGGGTGGGGGCAGCTACCAAACAATAAAAACTTAGCCATGCAGAAAGGGCCAGAAAGCCCTAATCTTGGGAACTTTCCTCCTGAGGGACAAAGAGGAGGTGACGCCCGACTGCATGCAGGGTCTGTGCCTCAGCCCTCCACTGGGTACCACCTGTGCTGGGTCCAGCCCTGCCGGGCCACTGCCTTAGGAGTGGGAGCTGCGCTCGGAATGTGATTCTCCAGCTTTGCATGACACTCTGTTAGCAGAGTGCGACTCCCAAGATCCCCTGTCACCTCCTAAAGCCTCTGCTAGCCTGCCCCCCAGCACCACAAGGATCACCAGATTAAGGAGCTCAGAGCTACAGCTGAGGCGGCTAAACCCTGGGAGGTAGGAATGGGGAGGGGCAGGGAGGCCAGTGGGCAGCTCTCCCAAGGCCCTGCTGCCCTGCCTCTTCTCCCAACCCGTACTGTAGGCAACTCTCTCACTCTATCCCTGCCATGAAGCGCTAACTTCTACCTTCTTTTCTTCTTGAGCTTTGGACTTTACCACCAGTTATCCAGCTTGAGTGAGGAGCAGTTCAGGGAGACAGGGAAAGGGGTAGAAAGAGAGGCCCCCCAGAAACAGAAATAAAAAGAGAGAGAGAGGCGGGGAGGAAAAAGGCAGCCCAGATGGAAGGAACAAGTGCACTGCGTATGGGAACTGGCTGGCACAGCGGCATGGGAAGGAAGGTCCCTGCTGGAAGGGAGGTCCAGGGTCTCTCCCCTGCCTGGCCTGAGTGGCTACCTGAGGTTAATTCCAGAGGCTCCTTGTGGGTGGCTCTGGTCAGCTGCCTGGCCTCAGTGCAAGGTACATCCCACAACACCTGATGAGAGAGTGGGAGAGTGACAGAGATTGGGAGGCTGGCAAAGAAGGAGCCAGACCCCCTGGCCACTTAACCTGAGAGCCCTGCACTAAACAGCAGGGTGATGCTTCATCCCACTCCCCACCTACCACCTGGGGTTATTCTGAAGGGCTGTGGAGAGGTGGGAACTCTGAAGTTCCCAGATGAACCCTGACCCTTCTCAGCCCTGTCCCCTGCCCACCCCCACCAACCCTGTCCCAGGACCTGCAGGGGGCAACCAGGACACACCTAGGGCCCTGGCTAGCAGCTGCTCTCCCTCCAGCTTCTCCTTTGCCACTGCCAAGCTCTCTTCTGCTTGGCAGTCTCTGTGCAGAGAACCAGGGCCTGCTTCTCACCACTGCAGGTTTGGGATGGGGAAGAGCTCCTCTGTGAAGACCTGGGAAGACAGGCTCTGCCTGCTCTTGGTCCTCCCCACACTCTGAAAACAGGAGCCCGCACTGGATATCAACAGGGATGAGGCCAGGCGCAGTGGCTCAAGCCTGTAATCCCAGCACTTTGGGAGGCCGAGACGGGCAGATCATGAGGTCAGGAGATCGAGACCATCCTGGCTAACCCGGTGAAACCCCGTCTCTACTAAAAAGTACCAAAAAAACTAGCTGGCCGAGGTGGCGGGCGCCTGTAGTCCCAGCTACTCGGGAGGCTGAGGCAGGAGAATGGCATAAACCCAGGAGGCGGAGCTTGCTGTGAGCTGAGATCCGGCCACTGCACTCCAGCCTGGGCGACAGAGCGAGACTCCGTCTCAAAAAAAAAAACAAAAACAAAAACAAAAAACAGGGATGAAATCCTTCCTGCAGCACTCCCCTCCACCCCAGCCAGAATTCATTAGTCCCATTCCTGTCATTGTGCTAAATTAGCGAATGGTAAATCAACATAGTTTTGAAATGATCACCACTGTTACCACCATCAGAGGCTTTCTGAGTTAGAAGAGAGCCAAGAGATTCCTGAAGTTCAACTCACTCCTCTTGCCAACAAGAAAACTAAGATTCAGGATTTGGGGTCACTTGGCCTGCCTGAGGTCACATAGAAACCGGTAGCAAGGACATGCCTTACACCCTGTCTACCAGACCCCTTTCCTTTCAGGCCAGGCCTCTATGAGGTCCTAAAAGGAAGCTTCTCCATCATATCCCACACAAGATCCTGGTCCAACCACAGGCGGCAGGGGTCTGGGGACAGGGGAGGCCGTAATGCGATCAGCAGACTGGCCATCTGGCTCGGGGACGGAGAAGAGTCCAGACTGGCTGTTTCTGCTGCCCGGTCCCAAGGGGCCCTGTGTCGCAAGAGACAGACTGCCAGATGGACAGGCACTGGCCTGGGTCTGGGAGGAAGCCAGTGAGTCCCAGCAGTCAGAGCTGACCAACTTTCAGACATGGAGGGGTGGCGGGAAGAAGGCATAGGGAGCAAAGCCAGGCCTCCCAGACGGCAGAGAGACAGAACTATAGGATGGGAAAGCCGCAATTCCCTGGCCAGGCTCAGAGCCTGGCTCTCCAGGTAGGCCCAGCCCCTCTCAGCTCCAGGCCCCCAGGCTACTAGCCAGCCACAAACAGGGCCCCCTCCCGGGGAAAGGCAAACACATCTCCCCTGGCACCTTCTCAGACATGCATGCAAAACTAATTAACATGGGGAGACATGCGAGCAGCCGGCCAGCTCCACACCCTCGAGTCCACGCAAACAAGGCGAGCCCTTGTCCAGGGGACGTGCACAAAGCTTTGTTGCTAATTTAGGCATCTGTCTCTGTCTGGTCTGGTCCTCCTGCCTGCGCTGGGGTTTTTCCCAGCCCCTTGGACAATGCTGGGAACAGGCCCACCGATCCCTTATTCAAATCACACCCGGGACAATGAGCTCATTGTGCAGGCCACAGAAAAGGGGATGCTGGGGGGTGGGAGTGTATAACGGGGCATCAGGGAGTAGAGAAGGGTGGGGGGTGTACAGAAAATGGGAACCCAGGAAAGTGTTTACTAACACAGCCCCTGCAGCTGCCTTGGGCCCCTTGCCCCCTTCCAACCTGGCTTGGAGCTGGGGGGAAGTGCTGGGACTCAGAGCTAGGGGGCCCCAGAGTAGAAGGCTCAAACCTTAATTTTGTTGACCTCTCCCACCTTCAACAGTTTATAGCTACCTCTGCACATCTAAGGCCAGGCACATTTTTTAATAGGGTGGTTTGGGGGCTTGTTTTCTTCTTACTTCAGGCATAAATGTGCAGATCCCAACTGCAGAAGAAGAGACAAGGCTGAGGGAAGAGATGTTGGCGGCTGTGCAGGGTGGGACCTGCTGTCTCGGCCATTGTCTTCAAGCAACGTTTCATGTTCTCCTCCTTTCCAGCTAATAAATTAGAGAGGAGACGGTGAGCTGCGAAGGGAGAGGCTCCCCATGGATGGCAGCAGAGGGCTAGAAGGCAAGTCTGGGAGCTCACAGCAGATGGGGCTCACCCAGCCCAGCGGCTGCTCACACCACACCTGGTCAGACACTCGCATGCAGCCCCACACAATGAGCAATATGGAAAAAAATCCACAAACACACATACACACACACACACACACACATACACACACACGTATCTCCTGAGGTCCCTGAGGAGGACAGCTGGGCTTTGAAATGCCCTCCCCCTTTACTGCCACCTCCCCAAGCTCCTTGTTGCACTGAGCACGCCTGGACAAGCCGACAGAAACAGACACACATAGCCTGTCACTGACACACAGACACACACAAACACACACACACACACCCAGAGGCAGCCCCAGACACACACACTGACAATGGTGTAATGAATGCGGGAAGGCGAGAACATTCAGTCAAAAGCCCACACTCTGGCTGCCCAGCACCGGGGTGGCTAAAAGGTTGTGGAGAGGCTGTGAACTGGCTCTCCCAACAACCTCCTCCCTAAGTCTCCCAGGACTGCTGCCGGTGACACAGGAGGTGAAGTAAAATACCGTTTCAGGCATCCAGATGGAAGCAAATTCCTCCAGAGACAGAAAAGTTTGGAACTGGTCTCAGCCCTTAGTCAGTATTGGCTGAACTGTCTGGAATTTTTTTTTTATAACAAAAGAAAGGGTGCTCAAAACTCATCTGAAGTATCCTGCATTTTGAGATGATATACCTTGAAGCTGGGGCAAAGTGGAGCCTTGCTAGGATAGTTTCCTACTGCAGTACAATCCACAGGTTACAGTGATTCCTTCCTGCTGTTAAAAAAAAAATTCTGTGAAGGGTATCATAGGATGAAGAGGAACACAAATGGTTAAAGTATCAGAAACTCTTTAAAATGTGTTTCTGGGGATCCCTCTACCATCCCAGAGGAATGGAACTATAGTAGGTTGAACCATAAGAAATTGTCAATATTTGACTATTTTTCATCAACAAGAAAGAAATTTCATACGGGTCAACCTAGTAGGTGCTGGTTCCAAGAACCACCAAGGATATTTTCCCCTTTTAAATTAAATTACATTTTTTTAAGAGACAGGGGTCTCATTCTCTCACCCAGGCTGGAGTGCAGTGGCGTGATCATAGCTCACTGCAGCCTGGAACCCCTGGGCTCAAGTGATCCTCCAGCCTCAGCCTCCCGAATAGCTGCGACTGCAGGTGTGCCATCATACCTAATATTTTCCCTTTTTAAATTGTCCTTCCCAAACTGGGTTATTTTCTCCCTGAATGTAGAAAAAAAAATAACAGTATTCTAAAACCTAAATCTACCTTGGACCATCCATCTACAGCCACAGAAATACATCTTTCCAGCAGCTGGAAAGAACTGCAAACACACACGTGCAGCCCAATGCCCATGTCAGGAAGGGACCCACCTTTGGACTCTTGCCACCGGGACTTCTGCTTCTCTTTTTGCTGTCTTCTGACTCCAGAGCATGTCCTGGATGGGGACAGAGGAACATGAGAGGGAAACTAGAACTGGAAATTGGTCAACTGCACACCCGGCCTCTCCAGCACTGGACTCGGCATATGCTCTGCCTTGGAAGAAGCATCTCCTGGGCAGCCTCATAACTGAAGCACATGCTGTCCACTGGCCGCCATATTCAAACCCAAGGCCAGATTCTGTGCATGCAGTATTCATCCAGCAAATCACCTCCAGGAGACCCAGGCAATGGAAGCCAAAGGGTGTGGACGCCACCCAGCGTAGGGAAGGCCTACTCATTGCCAGCATCCGGACATCCATTGGTCCCGTTGCTCACTGTCACAGAAGTCGGAGCACACCACGTCTTCCTGGGAAATCACCATCACCAATCTCTCTGGGGTTTCCTAAGAAAGGAAAGGTTGGAGGCTTCAGAAGCAGAGCACAGCACTGCTCTGTGTCTCGCCACCTGCTTCTCACCTGGCCACAGAGGAAAGCCTGTTCCATGTGTGCCCATCCTGTCCACCAGCAGCAGCTGCTGAGGGTGCACACTTCCCCTGAAAACGTTTCTGGTGGCTAAGGACCTGAGGTTCTATTTAAAGATACAGAACCACCTTCTATACAGCCAGAAGTGGCAGAGTCCCTCTTATATCCTTGACAAATGCTATGTAATTTCTGAGAGCTTTATCTTACTAACATACACACACCAACGTCAACAAAACCGCCAAAATAGCAATAATAATAAGATGAAACTTATTGCCCTTCCCATTCCTGGAAGGCAAGAAAGAATGACAGAGGCTGCAATTTGGGCTTTAGGGCTAGTGAATTCATTTGCAGGACTAGGCCCAACCCAGGGGCTGTGAGAATTACTCCCCAAAACCTCAGCTGTATGAAGAGAGGCAGCTGGGTATCCCCCATTGCTAACTTATATACAGGCCCAAACTATATATAAGTGTACAAAAACTGTACTCAGGATCCAACCTGGGTGCAGGGTAGCATGAGAACCAAGGTAAAATTCTAGCCTTGGTGCTCTGAACAGCATCTGATTTCTTCTGAGGAAGAGAAACCTACACGAATTCATCAAGATGTAATTTATTGTTTGATTACATTTAAGATGTTTCCTACCAATCTCACAAGTAAATCTCGATAGATTACTGCTATTTTGATTTATAAAATCAAACTGCCTTTTAGTCTGGGTGTGGTGGCTCATGCTGTAATCTTTTTTTTTTTTTTTTTTTTTTTTTTTTTTTTTTTTTTTGGTGAGACAGAGATTTATTCTTGTTGCCCAGGCACGATCTCGGCTCATCGCATCCTCTGCCTCCCAGGTTTAAGCAATTCTCCTGCCTCAGCCTCCCGAGTAGCTGGGATTACAGGCATGTGCCACCACGCCGGCTAATTTTGTATTTTTAGTAGAGACGGGGTTTCTCCATGTTGCCCAGGCTGATCTTGAACTCCTGACCTCAGGTGATCCACCTGCCTCTGCCTTCCAAAGTGTTGGGATTACAGGCGTGAGCCACTGTGCCCGGCTCATGCTATAATCTCAACACTTTGGGAGGCCCAGGTGGGAGGATCGCTTGATGCCAGGAGTTTGAGACCAGCCTAGGCAACAAAGAAAGACCCTGTCTCTACAAAATAAATTTTTTTTAATTTTATAAAATAAATATAAAAGTCTGAGTGTGGTGGCACATGCCTGTAGTCCCAGTTACTCTGGAGGCTGAGGCAGAATTGCTTGAGCCAGTTCGAGGTTATAGTGAGCTATGATCAGGCCATTGCACTCCAGCGTGGCCGACACAGCAAGACCTTGTCTCAAAAAAAAAAAAAAAAAAAAAAGGTGTTTTTAAAATGAAGAAAGGGTAACTGAAATGTCACAATTCTATACAGAAACAATGGAATCTAGAGAATTACAGTTCTAGCTAAGGCTAAACGACAGCTTAAGGTCATCACAGGCAAAGCATGACATGGCCTCTGACGCTGTTCTCCCAGGCTCTTGGGACATGGAGAGGGGCAGGAAAGTCAATAAGCCACAAACTGATGATAACTGTCAGACCCGGAGTGCCTGCTAATCTAGCACACCACCCCTGCTAGCCTGGCCTTCCAGCTCTAAACGGATATATGCCTTTCCACATCACACAAGCTAAAGTGCTGGGCCAGGGACTGTGGTTTCCTTCTCTGTATCCCCAGGGCCTTGCCCAGAGGCTGACACATAATGTGTGGTCAATAGACATTGAATGAATAAATGAGTGTGGTAAGAAAAAATACAGTGTGGCCGGGCGCGGTGGCTCAAGCCTGTAATCCCAGCACTTTGGGAGGCCGAGACAGGCGGATCACGAGGTCAGGAGATCGAGACCATCCTGGCTGACACGGTGAAACCCCGTCTCTACTAAAAATACAAAAAACTAGCCGGGCGTGGTGGCAGGCGCCTGTGGTCCCAGCTACTCGGGAGGCTGAGGCAGGAGAATGGCGTAAACCCGGGAGGAGGAGCTTGCAATGAGCTGAGATCCGGCCACTGCACTCCAGCCTGGGCGACAGAGCGAGACTCCGTCTCAAAAAAAAAAAAAAAGAAAAGAAAAAATACAGTGTGGCATGGGAAGACTTCCAATTTCAGAGCCCCGTAGTTCCCTTGCAAAGTGGGAAATGGCTCCACAGCACAGCCCTGGGGCTGCTGACGTCCAGGCCAGGTACCATAAGAGGTGAGTGGCACAGGGTGGGTGTGGCTGCTTAGCTCAGGTTGGCCTGGGCAGCACAAGGCCTGATAGCCTCCAATACCCACAAGTCTTGCACATGGTGACCAAACCAATTCTCTTAGCCTGCTCCCTACCTCGTCATTCTTATCCTCCACCATCTGACCTGACCTACATCCAAATCTCAGGCCCAGGCCAGCAGGAATCCTCCTCCCACTTCATCTCCACAAAAAAAAGGCCCTAGTCGAAGAGTTCTCCCCATTGGCAGGGATGCCGTCTTGCCCTCTCAACAGCCTAGAAGACCTGTTTGGGCACAGCGAGGCTTCTCCACCCCAATCTAATTCCTCTTCTCTTAACTCCCAAGGACAGAGACAAAACATCAAAACACTCTGCTCCTTGGATGTGTGCCGCCTTAGGCTGGTAATAGCTAGTTTCTCTGCTCCTAGAGGTCAGGAGTTCTCCCTGCACTGCAGAGCTTATGGCTGTTCTATAAACACCACAGCTTATTGTAGAGTGACTAACAGAGAGCTGACCCTGGTCCCTTGCTGGCCAGGGAAGGTGGCCTTCACTCGTGACAGACCAGCAAGATGGGGGATGCATCTTGAGTGTCACAAGGTCAGTATTACTATTCCCAATTTTGCAGATGGGAAAACTAGCTCAGACGAAGAGGGGAAGGAGTGCCCTGTGGGCTCTGAATTAGATCAGACCAACCTCTCCACCTGGATACCCACTTTCCACATGCTGTCCACTGGCCGCCATATTCAAACCCAAGGCCAGATTCTGGGCCACACTGCCTCTGCCTCACACCACCATGGTCTCGGAGTCTGTCACCCACGGTAGAAGAGAGAACAGTGAACTCGATACTGGGTAAAAGCAGTTGCACATTCAAAGGGAAGGATAGCTATAAACTTGAGACTTGTTTCTTTACTCCCCTTTTCCCCAGCACTCATCAAGGAGGTAACATGCCTTCAGAGGCATCTGCCACCTCTCCTAACCTAAGGAGACAGTAGGAGCTATAGTGCAGAACTGGGCAGATAGGAGGAAGGCTTGACATTGTCTGCTTAAGGACAAGATGAGATGGGACAGAGGATGTGGGCCCCCTTCCCTCCTCCAGAAGACCATGGGTGCTACATCAGGGGGATACAACATTGCAAAAAGCAAAAGGCCAGCCTCATCCTGAGCAGCCACAGTCCCTTGGCACTGTGGGCAGGCTGGTAGGCTTGGGCCAACCCTGTAATTTTACAGACTGAGGCACAGCAGGGATATGGAACACACAATTAGGAGATAAATCCGGACTGGGTGGTATGCTGCTCACCCCTCTAGCACTGCACCAAGGCTCCCAGGGGCCCAGCATAGAGCCCTCCCATCTTGATTCTCCAGGTGTACTGCCAGCCCCAAGCAGGAGACACTGCAGAGGCATCCTTTGGCAACCCAAATGAACTCAAGCTGCTTCCCAAAGCCCAGGCTGATTCTTTGGGAGACAAGGACTCACTGGGGGCTGATAGTCCCTCCTATGCAAGGGCTGTAGCCCCTGTAACACACCCCATGCAGTCACCCAAATGGCATTTGGCTTAGAAAAGAAGGGAAAATCCTGGTCCAATTTACTACTCTTTTTTCTCCCGAAGAGACAGCCCTCAAAGGAGATACAATATACAAAGCATTAGCACAGAACCTGGCACAGAGTAAGTGCTCAGTAAATGGTTCCTGTCCCCATCATCATGACTCATTATGACTTCCTCGATGCCCATTTCTCACCTCCCAGGTTCATGTGAGGAGCCTTCTTTTTATAAATTCAAAGCTTACTGGAGCTGGAAGGCCCTTAACCCAGTCCAGGGTTTCCAGGGCAGGAAACTGGAGTTTCTGAGGGGGAAAGGGGGCTGGAGGCAAGCCCAGACCCACAGCCAGGGGTCCTCCAAGGGGAGAAAGCTAACTGAGGCCCCTCTGCCCTTTGACAGCAGTATGAGCCCAGCACCTCCCCGGAAAATCTCTCTGAGGCCCTGAGGCTTGGCAGGGAGCCAGGGCAGGAGGCCTCTCCAAGAAGACGCTGGCTCTGAGCCAAGACGCATCCCAGAAGCTCCAGCACAGGGAGAGCAGCAGAGGCTGAGGGGAGGAGGGGCAGCCAGGAGAGGGGTGACAAGGAGCCCTCGGGCCAAAGGAAACAAACCTGCTGAAAGTGGGTTTGGCACGAACCTGGGATGCATGGCTGCCTTCCCGTGCCCTGTGGTTTCTGCACATCTGGGAGACTATGAAATCACTGCTAGGGACGGGGAAAGGAGGACAACCCTCCTGTTATCTACAGCTGTGCCCATTCAAACTCCACTGGGGCACTGCTAAACCTTCATCCAAAGATTCTTCTGGGGTTTACCTATTGGCTGCCTTGTCCCCACCTTAAATGCTGAAAAATACAATGTTGTCTACAGATTCAAGCCACGACTTCTGCCTCCAAGGACTGAGGGGTAATCCCCATTTAAAGGGCTGTACTAGGCACTCCTAAAAGCCCCTTAAGGCACGAGGCTCTCTATGTGCCTCCTCTCTAGCTTTTCCATGGACCTCTATGCACAGAGCCCTGTGTGGCCACAAGCCTCCTGGGGGAGATCAGGATTAGTTACTAAGCACTGGGGATGGAAGAGGTCTTGAGCCTCTAGTGTAGACCTCACTATCCAATGAAAATATGTCAGTTCCAAGTATAATTTTAAATGTTTCCGAAGCTTCATTAAAATGTAAGAATGAACATGTCATTTTAACAATATATTGTACTTAACCCAACATTATCATTTCAACATGCCACGTTGACCACATTTCATGAGATCAACAGCATGGGTGTCTAGTGGTTATACAGGACAACAGCAACCTCTCCCCATTTTCAGATGAGGATGAGAATGTGGTCCAAGTATCTAAGAAAAGGGCAAGAGGATAGAAAGGGAAGTCCCAGCTGTGCCCATCAGCCTTTCTCTTCAGCTTCCAAATACACAGTCATGGCCTATGAAATAGATAATTTTATGATCAATCAAATTCAGGGAGACTGCAACGTAAACCTATTTTGAAGCAGACAACCCAGAGAGGAGCAGAAATGAATATACTTGACATTACAAGGCTAAGGAACAAAGACCAACAGGAAGACACAAGAGGGAGGCTCTGGAAGACCTCTGCATTAGATGCCAGTCTTGCTAAGGACCTCTGTTTGTACAATCTCTGCTCAGGGCTACCTGGCTCCTATGGGGTGTAAATACTCCAGCACTGGGTCTGGTGAATTTTCTACCATGTATCCCTGTAGGAACTACCCACAAAAGCTCCTCTCTGCTTTAGAAGGCAAGAACAAGTCGTGCATTTACCCAGTGCTTCTAGTCTTCTTACTCCGAGTCGCCATGCCAACACACAGTCATAATTACCGAGGAACGCGTCAATAGTGGCAGCATTGACAAAGACACTATATCAGGGCCTGTAAGCTAAGCAAGGTCAGGCTCCTCGAAGCCCCCCAGCTTCCTGCCCACTTCCTTTATTCCACTCTGATCCATTTCTTTCTCTTCATTCTTTCTCTCCCACCCAGATGGTCTCTGATTATATTTTCTCTGTAGAGAAAGGAACTACAGCTCAGCATATAAAACACTTTTATAGCAATTGGGAGACAGGTTCTCCTTGGAGTCCTGATTTTAACTTGTGGGAAAAGTCCCTTTAACATCCAGGCCTCAGTTATTTTGCCGTGAATGGGGAGAATATTTTGGATATTGCCTATTCAGCAGATGGGTGGCTGCATTTAATTCGCCTTCTAAATTCAGGGCTGATTTGTGTTATCTAGTCAACTCTAAGATCATCTTTCTGATCTGCACCAGAGGTACCAGAAGCTCAGGGAAACAAAAGACGGTTCAGATCAGAGAGGGAGCTGGTTTTAACACCTCAAGAACAGCAGGGCTTGTATTTCTCCCCAGGAAAGGCAAAAATCTCAAAAAAGGAGCCAGGAGCAGCTGAATGGTGGGCTCTATCAGATTATAAAAAGACAAGTGGGATGGATGAGAACTATCAGGCTAAATGACAAGCATCCTGAGGCCCCCAGTGAAACAGGACATGCACCCATTTAAAATGAGAGGTCAGAAAAAGAAGGCAGACAGCCATCACCAGGGCCCTACGCAAGAGCGCCCCAATTTCAGAACACCCAGTGCACCAACATCTGAACTTACAAAGGAGATAAATTGGAGGTTGATGATTAGCATCACAAAATGATTATTCCCTTTGTAAAAGGCTTCACTGCAGGACTGCTTTAAATAGTGCATTTAAACCATGATCTGATTTGCTAAATTCGATTTATACACATCTACTGCCTAAGCTGGCGTGCGGCTGTATTTACATGTCTTCCCTTGGCACAGAGGAGGGGAGAAGCCAGCCATTATTTGGGGCCTTTAATCCTTGTAGACAGTAACTAATCTGGGGAGCTGAACCCTGTTTTTCTTCCACAGCTGGGACTTTAGCTGCAAACCAGCCCTAGTTACCTACTCTGCTTTGTTCATGCAGATTCTACCCAAAGACGACAGAATTTGGCCAGGATCTGTTGGAGCCTTTCTGCCAATAGGGACTCCCATCAAGAAGCACAACCCTCCCCACACCCAGGGGTGACACTTTTCCAGCCTAGAATTCCAGAGAATCTGGTCTGTTGCAGGTCACTAAATTTATTCAGCACCTACAGTTATCATGCCAGGGATTCAAATGCTACCTTTTGGGAGCCATGGAAATTTACTAATCTAAGCCACATTCTGTGATTTGTACTTAAGCCGTGGGAATCAAACCTGAGCAAGTACAGAAAGGCTGTCTCTCCACCCAAAGAGGACAAAAAAAATGAGTCGGCCAGGTCTCATGGCCACTGTGCTGGTGGGGAAACCTCCCTTGGTTCACCTAAAGGGACTTGCAGGTGTTACTGACAACATAGTCCCCCAAGAGACAAATGACCCTTTCCTATAAGGTCCAATAATGTGATGGGGCAGAATAGGATGATTGCCAAAAGGGAAAACACACTACCCACCTCGTACCACTTGCCAGGAGAGAGACCTAGGGAATTAAGGATCAGGAACCTAACATTAAAAAAATAAAGGCCCCCTTGAAAACTGAAGTCAGGGACTTCCCCTCTACCACCACCCCCCCATCCCCTCATTATCAGAGGTTTTAGCCCCACTCAATTATCAAATATTTAGAGACACCCACAATGATGAGTCCAGCCCAGCACTAGGAACTGGGAGAAAAGAAAGGAACAAGGCAGCATCCAGGTCTGAGCAATTTATAGTGAGGAATGGAGTCGCTAGACCACAATTAAACTGTCTCCAAGTTGAGAAGCCCACTAAAGCCTGCTCATGAGAGGATGGGAACTGGACTGGGAGTCAGGACCCCTGGGTCTCAGTCCTCACTGTACTAGCTAATTTTGTGACCTTGGTGAAAATCACGTAACCTCTCTGGACCTGGTTCCTCATCAGTGACATGAGCAGTTGACCTACATAACCACTAAGCTTTACATTTTCTATAAGCCTCATGCAGGAAAAACGTTCATCTCTCTAAAATCCTGACGAGTTTCATTTTAAAAACAAGGTTATCACCACCATGTTTTCTTTTCGTGGCTGCCAGGAAGCTCAGAATAATCACATTATTCAGTCATACAATCTGAGGCCAGGGCTTTAGACTGGGAGGTTGGGGGATGACAGGAGAGCCCTCACTTGTGAGGCAGGGCTGTGTGGGGATGGGGACTTGGATTCAGGAGAGGCTTGGTGCTTATTTGAAAGATGAAACCACAACGGTGATGAATCCCTGTGTTTCTGTGTACTTGCAGAGAGACAGGTTGGGAACGCAGGCCTTGAGGCAGATAGCCCCGAGTCCACAACCGGCTCTACCACATCCTAGCTATGGCAAAAGACACAAATAGTGAATCATCACCCTATCTGTCAAGGTGAGGTCGAATTCTCTTGAAGCTGTTAGCAATAGCCCTGGCACAAAGCGGGACTCCAAAGACACAAACTAGTATTACTGAAGTTTCTTGGTCACTCTGCATATAAATGCACACATCTGGGATCTGCTTCAAGGCAGCGGTGGGTCAAGGCGGACAGCTAGAAAAACAGTGATTGTGCTTAAATTATTCACGAGGGTAGGATAGGGGCAAAGGAGGCAGAAGAGCAGAAGCTCTGGCCCTTAGGCCTGGAGGGGGCAAGCTCAAACATGCAGCTCCAATGCCCGGCCCCCTTCATTCGCATCTGACCCGCAGCCTGCCCTGGGATGGTGTGAATGGAGCCTCTCGGCCGGTCCTCAGACCCAACCACACGGACCATGGAGGCCCTCGCAAGCTCCTGTCCGGGTCTCGAGGCCCACGGCTCCCTGGCCCGTGGCTATCCTTGCACTTGGGACCACACTCAGTCCCAGGAGGGCGGCTCGCCATGTCAGGCTTCGCGGTTCCAAGAAAACGCGGGCGTTAGCCACGCACCTAGCACTCCTCGAAAACAATCAAAGAGCTCGAAGCGCTCTCGGTTGCAGACTCCAAAATAACGCCATTGTTCCCTACGCGGGGAATACCGTTTCCGCCCCTGCCCGGGGCGGGCAGCCCAGTGAGGAGGGCTCTTACCGGACGCCTTTCTCCCCAGCAGCCACGACACGCACAGCCGGGTTCGGCGGCTGCGGCTCCGGGGACCGGGCAGCCGCGACGGAGGGTCCGGCTGGCTGTGGGCAGGAAAACGGCAGCCATTCGCTCCTCTAGGCCTCGGGGTAATGAATAACGGGGCATCTGTCTGGGGCGAGCGGGCAGGGAGCGCTCGACGCGCGTTCCGCTTCCGTGGGCCGCGCGGCTGGACGAGTGCGAGGAGGGGATCGGCGGGCCCTTGGCGCGGTGACCTCCCGGGTGCCCACGCAGCCATCTTGCCGCCCCTCTTCGCGCTCTCAAAATGGCCTCCCGGGTCCGCGGCGCGGGCCGAGGGGAAACAGCCGCGGGCCTGCCGGCGTCCTTCCCTCCTGCCTCCCCAGCCCCGGGCGGCCAGTGGGCGCGCGCCCCCAGTGCCCGCACTCTGGGGCCTGCGACGACCTTCCCGGCCTGATGCCAGTTCTGGGCTGCGGGCGCTTCAGGTTGCGAAGGCCGTAGGCCCAGGCGGTGCCCTGGCATAGACAAGGTGTGAATGCTTGGAAAGGATTCTTTGCTTAGGCTCTTGCCCTACTGCGGCTTCCGAGTTTGTGCCTCTTTTTCCCGTTTCCCTAGCTCTGGGTGGGGAGCGCCGGTCCAGGCCCTGAGCTCCGCGGGGGCCGGCCTGGTCCTACGCAGGCGGGAAGCAGCCACGCCACTCCCAGCTAAGGCTCTAGCAACCGAGCGCCTCAGGCTCCCGCGAACGCCGGGTGTCCAAGAAGCCGCCTCCGGTGCTAGAACCGCCAGAGCCGCCATTTACTTTGCGCCCACTGTGTGCTACACGCCGTGCTCTGCCAAATTATGTCATAGAGCACAACAAGCCAGCAGGTGTATGGTTAAAGCCATTTCACAGGTTGAGGGTGAGGGATGACATTGGATCCGGGCCTAGGGAGGAGGGGAGTAGTCTTGCTGGTGACCCAGGTAAAAACATAGGCGCACTACCAACCTGATCCTGGAATTTCCCAACCTCCCAACCCGCAGCCCACTCTCTGAGCCATCTGGGGCGGAGTGCGGGTGCGGGCAGCCAGCTCCTCCTCCCACTCCCTGGCTCTGGTCGCTCACCTCTCCTCCGGTGGGCCCTCCTACTAGTAAGTGCTGCTAGCTGCTGGCGAGTTCGTGACTGCGAAGAGGGCGCTGATCGCAGGCAGAAACCGCGCCAAGGAGGGAGGCACCAGCAGGGGAGTAACTGTAAAACAGAGCCGAGATATCAGGCACCCCCCACGACCGCCCAGAAACATACCAGGCCTTCTTGAAGGTGCACTCAGGGTCGCCTAGCGTTGGCCTGGGGGCGGAGACACACGCGTCCTCAGGTCACAACCACAGCCTGGGGAGGTTGCTGGTCACTGGTGGCGCCTCAACCATGCCCTCCCGGGACGCAGGAGAGAAATCGGGTGGGGCACCGGCTAAGGGGATTGGGGGTCTCCGGCTGTTCCGTCTCACCCGGAGCTCCTTACCCGCCAGCTAACCATGCTTCCAGCCACCTGCTTGGCTACCGCAGGGGCAGGCGAGGGCAGCGCCCCTCTGCCTGCTCAGAGCTGGAGTTCCGGAAATGGAGAACCATGAGGTTCTCACCTGCGACCCAGACAGCACATCGTGGAAAGCCTGCCAGAGACCACCTCGGGACAACCCTGGCTGCTCCGGACAGCGCCACTCGTGAATCCTGAGATTCGGAACCTTCCAGAGCTGGAACCCCAGGCCATTTTCCGCAGGTGCCAACTGTTAGAAATGTCATACCCCAAGCTAACGCGGGCCTCCCGGCAGCACCCCCTTGGCTCCCAGCCCCAGCCGTCTTGGCAACGCAAGTCAGTCCAGATCCTGCTCCCTTCAAATCTCTAAAGACATTTATGTGTCCCCCTCCCCAGGCAGCCAAGCTGGGAACTTTACACCCATGTGCAACCCCGCTCCACAAGCCGTTTTTTGGGGTGCCGATTCTCCCACTTCAGACCCAGTGTGTATGGCATGCCCTGGGGGAGGAAGGCAGCCCGTCATCCGTCCTTCAATACGATTTGGGGTATCTATTGGGGTGTTCACTGTCTCCAGCAGGTGGAATTTCAAACTTCGGATCCAGACATTTATATGCATCCCTTGCCCCAGCCTGGAAAAAAGAGCTACCATTTGCTCAGTGCCCATTGTATGCCAGGCACTTTATTTGTATATTTTACTTAATTCTCACATAACCCTTGGAGGTATGGGTACTATTGTCCCCATTTCACCCAGAGATGCCTGTGACTTGTCAAGGATACAGAGTTGTAAAGTCCAAAGCATGCAAAAGAACTCTGTCCCACAGGCATGGACATGTCTCCAGTCCCCAGCTGCTGCCCTTCTGGAATCTGGACTGCCAATTTATTAACCTGGTCCTGGATAGTCCTGGATCTTCCACCCTAGTGCCTCAAATCAGGAATTGTCACCTTCAGAGGCAGAATAGGCCACAGAGGGAAGCCAGTCCTCCTGCTCTCCCCATGACCAGTGATGGGGAATTTCTGCAGCCCTTCTGGACACCCCAGAAGCATTTCCACCCCTCTTTAGCGTAGGTCCAGAACCTTGAGGGAATCTGGTGAAGTGTCACACTGTCCAACAATTCACTCCCAATTTTTAAAATCCTAGTCTACACTGTCAAAGAAGTGGGTGAACTCTCATTATCAGGATAATTCAAGCAGAAGAGAAGGAGATGCATTGTCAGGGAGGGCTTGGTATTTTTACACACAACCCCAGTGTAGACCTAAGGAGACTCAGGAGCTAAAGAAAGCATTTTGAGGAAACGCTCCTCTCTTGAGTTCCTTACAAGGGATTTCATCCCTTCGTTTCAATAGAGGAACTGATATTCAGGCAGGAAACCCTAGCTTTCCCAACCTCCATTCTGAGAGGTGCTTTTTCTTTAAATGACGTTAATGTGACGTTGTTTCTTCTTTTTCAATGAAACCTCTGTAAGAGACAACTTCCATTAAAGAAAAAATTATATCCATTGGGCCTGAAGTGAAAGGAATAAAAAGCAAAAGTGAAGGAAAAAAAAATAGGTTTTTGTTTTTTGTTTTTTGTTTTTTTTCAGAAGAGGGCCAAGGACACAGCCCCTACCTGTAGGCTGCCTGAGACGGCAAAGATGGCAGCTGTAGTTGAGATGGGTGGGTACCATCAGACTTGGGAGACATCAGGACTAGGGGTAATGGAAAGGACAAGGGTCTGAAGCCACAGTCTCCAGAGGGCAGAGGAGAGAGGTCTTTCATAAAACAAATTCAGGTCAATGATGTAAGTCCAGCCTACCCAGGAGGGTGCCCATGGTGCCCAAATCCCTTTCCAACTCCATCTTCCAACTCCATCTTCACCCCAATAAGAGAGAGAAGGCCTGAGAAATACCACCCAGTGCAGTTCTGCAATACACAAAGAGCCAGGATTTGACCAGAGATAGAGGAAAGCAGCTCCACTCATAGTACCCCCTAATTCATGGAGGGCGGGGCAGGGGGGACAAAAACTAGGTTGCAAACTGAGGGGGGTTGGAACAGTGAGGCTGACCAGTGAGGGGCTCCAGTGTCTGTGCAGATGGAAGCTGAAAGGAAGTTCTAATTAGCACAAAGCCAGCACCTTCCATTAATAGCTCACCACTGCTCCTGGATACCGCTGAAGGCAGCCAAGTTGGAACGTGTGAGGCTCACCTGTCCCCAGCTCATTAACAGACCTCGGGTGAGAACAGGGCTCTCCTGGAGGACGACCAGCCCACACCAGCTCCCCCAACCAAAAAAAAAAAAAAAAAAATTCTAATGACAGGTTTGACTTCCGGGCCCATCCAAGGGGACAGTGTTTAACACAAGTCCAGTGCTCCTGGACACATGCTCAACCAGGCCTCCCTGGACAGTGCTCCCTCCAGACTCGAAATAAATTCATTTTTAAAAGCCCTGGCATACATTCCATTTATATGAAACTCTGGATAGGTAAAACTAATCTATGGTAAGAGACGTTGGAATGGGGACTGGCAGGGATTGACTGCTGAGAGGTAGGAAAGAAGTTTTTGGAATGAAGGAAATGAGGTTTATCTTGGGTGTTGGGTACATGGGTATAAATGCATTTGTTAGAACCCACAGAACTGTACACCTATGATCTGTTTCTAGATGTAAATTATACCTCTATTAATATAGGTGCGTGTATATGTATGTGCATCTATATCACACACATATCCTTACAAAGGTCTCGGCCCCTTACTGTTTTCCCCATAGCCTGTGATCTCGTTGATGTGAAGGTTCACACCCTTTTCAAGGGTCACAGTGGAAAAAGAGGCCAGAGCAGATGGGGAAATGGGGCTGTGCACATCTCACAAACACGTGGCCAGGGCCGGGTGGGGAAGAGGAATGTCTGAATTGAATCAATTAGCTGCAGAAAACTTCAGAAAAGAAGTAAGGCCCTTTATAAAAACAAAGCCCACTCCTTAATCCCCAAAGGCAATCCTCTCCTCTACTCCCATGGCCATTCCTCAGTAAACAAAGAAATCCCTCCTTCCACATCCACACCTCAATATTCATTATGGGCTGACGTTAAAGGCTGCATTCCAGCCTCCCAGAGTGCCCTAATGACTGGAAACCCAAGGGCAGATGACTGAGGGCTCTCTTTCTCTCTGTCTCTCTCTCTCCCCCCACTCCATTCTCTCCCTATCTCCTCTGTCCATCCCATGGCAGTCTGTAGCAGTGTTCTTTCTTTGCTTTTCCCACTTTCTTTCTTCAAATTAGTGAATAAGCAAACCAAGCAAATCAAGGCAAAGACATCACTAACTCTACTTTGTTCATTTATTTTGACAAGTGCAGTTTAATTTTAATTATTTATGGTAATACTTCATAGTAGGCGAGTAAATGTGCCAGGGTATATTTGGTAACATTAATGAAGTCTGCCTAATAGGAACCTTCACTCCAGCACCCCGCCTGGAGAACTGCTTGCTGGAGAAGTGGGGTGAGACCACTGGTCTGTGGTAGGGTTTGCAATTTTTTGTGGGGGTGGGGAGGTGGGGAACTTAATGGGTTTGAGGATTAGCGAAGGGAAAATTAACCCGATTCTAGAGAAGAAGCAAATACGTAAGCCCATAATCATGTGTCGATGTGGATTGTGTGTATTTAAACACCGAGAGAGCACACTTTGTGATAAGGAGGCCCAGGCGTGCACACATGCCACATACATATTTACACATGAATCTCAAATGTGCATATCAGCAGAGGCCCAAAGAAATTAGGCTCTGGGCAATTAAAAATTGAAATAAAAATGGAAAATGTGATACACAGAGTTCTATATCTCTTCAAAGTGCCTTTCTCCTATTTATATGCATCAAGTGGGCAAACACAGTGAAAAATTTGGATGATAATAAAAAAGGTAGGGGGTTTCTTCAGCCTGTGATCACATAGGAATGCTCCCCTCAACACACAATGAACCATGAAACACTGGTCTCAGTCAATGCAACGTTGTTATTTTAAATGGGGCTGATGATTTATAGCACCCCACCCTGCCTTCAACCTTAACATAACTGATTGTTAATATAAGCATATGATTTGATATATAGACCCTGTATACATATATATATGCACACATAGAATGGGTATATTACATATACGAATGTGCAATCATTTTGTCCAAACACATAGGTAACTGGTACACCTTAAGATATATGCTTCAAGCCATTTATATTAAAATTATCTATAATGATGATAGATTTAAGTCATAACATAATTAATACTGGACTTTTGAGAATAGAAATATTTGACTTTTTTTTTTTAAAGTACCAAGGGCTTCCTGTTTCTCATCTCTGCTTTGTTTGTCCATGCCCAGGGTAGTATAAGGACATTTCAAGAGACAGAAGTGGGTTATCACCTTGAGACCAACTGCATACCTGCCTCAGGATAGAGTCCAGAATGCCCCCAGAATATAAAAGCCTGGGTTTAGTCCAGCTCCTGGGGCAAGAAATATTAAACCTGGCCATTGCTGGCTTCTTTTACTGGATGATCCCACTTGAGAAAATGGGGCCTCTCCACCACTAAGGTACGCCAAAGGAGGAGGCCCCTTTCTTGGCACAGCCACGTGTAGGAGAAGGTTAGGAATATATCCAACTGACTCTCGAGTACCTGACAGGCCATAAATGCAGGTGCTCCTGGAAGTGGCCTCACAACAGCTTCCTACCCTCTCCAACCAGAGGGCTGTCTTGGCTATGAGAGCAGGGTCATCAGCTGAAGGCACCTCGCTCCCAGCTTTCTTGCCTGGCCCCAAGCTCCTTGAACCCTTCTCCTTAAAGCCCTGGCCTGGCTCTGGCGTGGGAAAGGCGGTTTGGAGCTTTTCACAAATCCACTATCCCCTTGAACCAAAACCAATTAGCCTGGCCCAAGGTCCTGTCATTGAGGCCCTGGCCCTCTTTTCAAACCCCTGCAGCTCAACTGCGGTGAGGGGCTGGCCAGTGAATGCCGGGACCACTTAAAGTGGTGCTTAAGCCAGACCAGACTTGAAGGAAGGAGCCAGAGCTTTAGGAGCTGTAGCGCCCCATTCTCAGAGCCACTGACCAAGGTTTTGTTCCAGCCACAGCCCCCACCCTGGCTCTATTTTTAAAAATCCTCCCCTCCTCTGCCAGCTGTCTGGAGAAGAGATGAAAAGCTGGCTCTAGGAAGCCACCAGACACCCAAACTTGGCTGCCCTGGACAGAAAGGACATCCTCAGGTTCTGAATCCTGCCCCCAAAGGTCTTGCACTCCCTGCTAAGGGAGAAGGAGCTGTAACACTGAAAGAGCACCCAGTGTGCACTCAAGGCTTTCCATGCATGAGCCTGCACAGCAGCCCATCTTCTGGATGCAAAAACTAAGACCTAGGGAAAGCGACTTGTCTAAAATCACAGCACTTAACAGCAAGAAAAATGAGGGGCAAGCGTCTGGAGGCTCCTGAACACCACTGTCTTTGGCAGAGAGACATAGAAGAGGATGAGAGACCAAGATAAGCCTTTATACCAGAGCTAGGTCCTGCGGGGGATGAGACGACTCGTGGAAGAGCCGCCCCAGAACGAGCCCAGGCCCCTACCCAGGCGCCTTCCACAATATCCATTTGTCCCCCGCCTGACCCAGCTGAACTGACTGTAGGCAAAATGGGGTGGGAATGGGGAGGAGGTGCCACGGCCTGCCTCCGTCCGCCCCTCCCCAGCACCTGTCCCCACCTTCCCTTCACACCCATCCAGGCGGAGTGAAGACTCGCCCTCTACGATGGGCAGCATCGCCAGGGCGCCCTAGCCGTCGCCATGGTGACGTGCATCCCACCCTAGGTCAGAGCTGATTGGTCACTCTATCCAGGCTGGTGGAGCGGGCAGCCAAAGTCAAGGCGGGATGGGGGAACTGGGGACACCCAGCCACAACGTACACGACAGATGCCAAGGGGGAAGGAAGGCCACTAAAATGGCGCCGCGGCCTCCAAAGGCCGCTGCTGTGGGTGCGCATACGCGGGTTGGAGAAATCCCGGCGGTTCTCCACCGCGCGGCCTCGCCTGGGCCCTGGAGGGCGCATCCGTCCCGCCTGGGCTGTCCAGTGACTCGAGGCCAAGCGCTCCTTGCCCAGCCCGGACCCGGGCGCCTGAGTCAGCGAACAGGCCGGCTCGCCCCAGCTGGCCGAGCCCGACCCGCCGCGCGCTCGGGCCAGGCGAGCGCGGCGCGGAGCGGCGCGGCGGATTAGCCCTGAGCCCGAAGCCTCGAGGGCGCAGGGCGGGCGCGTTTGGGGTGTGAGGGCGGGGCGGGCGGCGGCCGCGCCTCTAATCCCGGCGCTGCGTGTGGGAGCGGCCGGATCAGGGAATTAGCGCTGTAACTTCGGATTAGTAACGCTCGCTAAATGAGTGCCTAATTCCGACCCTTCATGCTTTTCAGCGTCGCGGCTGGGTCCTAGGAGGCCTCCTGGCCAGGCTCCCTCCGCTCTCTGGTCCCATTTCCCGGGAGGTCCGGCCGCGGCCAGTAGAGAACTCTCCGGCCTGTGGAGATCAGGTCTCAGGGCCGCGCCGCAGCCTCCTCTTGGCGGCGCATTTCATTGACCCGGGCAGAGGCCCATGCAGTCCCACCGCGTTCGGAGTTGGGAGTTCGTGGACCAGAGAAAAGGAAGCCCCGGATGCCTCGCCCACCACGGTGGCTGTCCCGATCGCTGCCCTGTCAGTGGCCTTCTGTGCGACCTTCCGCGAGCCACTGGGCCTTTTTACACCATTTCTAGGTGTAAAATCAAAGGAATGGGGTGAGGAGTATCCGAGATTCTCTAAGATTCTGGCTTCCAAGCTGCAGCAGATTCTCGGAATCTCCAACGCCTTTTTGGATGAAGAAAGAGTAGCACAAACTGGAGACAAAAATGAAGCCCAAACGTGGGGACCCAGTGGCCAGAGGAGGGTTGGGGAAGGCCTTCCTGGGGCACAGGAATGGAGGAGAGGAGGGGCTGAGAAGGCCCCAGACCCGTCCCGCTACTCCAGGTCCAGGCAGGCCTGAAGAAGTTGATGGGCCCAGGCACTAATTTTAAGTCTGTGCCTTGGGCTTTAAGTGTCCAAGGGGGATTCGAACATTGCTCTATTAGGGGCAGGCACTCGTACCAGGAGGCCGAAATGGGATGAGTTGGCCTCTGGCCTCTCTCCGAGGGCCATTTCCGGAACGTGTGGGATGGGCTCCTGGAGATTAGAACTGGCATGCTCATCGCCCTCCGCAGCCTTGCTGCCGCGATCTTTCTCTGAAGCGGGAGGTTTGCATCAACAGATTTTCGTAGAAAGCGGAAAAATGCCGCGTTGCCCTCTCGCACAGACTCCTCCTTCATTGGACCCTCAACTAGGGTTTCAGCCCAGCCCAGATGGTATGGGACAGTGGTGTTTAAAAACAACACTCATCTGAACTGCGTAGACACTGCTGGGAAGCTGCAAAGCCACCCTGGCAAGTGAAGGATTAGTTCTTGCAACACAGCAAAGGGGTAGGGGTGGTGGGAGGGGAAGATCGAAGCCTGGGGCCCGGGGTTTGCCCACACCCGCTGGCCGGTGAGGGAGGGAGGCAGGGAGTGCAGGGCAAGGGGGCAGGAAGCGCTGCTCCGGTTTCCTCCGAAATGAGGTCACCATCAGCACACAGGCTCCCAGGTGCGTTGGGAAGGGAGGGATGGCCCAAGGGATGCAGCCCATAGCCTCGTGAATCCCAAAACACTCTAGTCACCCTTCACCAGCCTCCTGTCAGAAAAAAAGGGAGACTGGCCTTTCAAAATGGAGGAGGGGTACAATGGGATTCAGAAAACCTTCTGTCCGTGATTATCTCTGAGGAGAACTGGGGACCGAAGTAGGAGGGCAGCTGACTTTCCCTGCCTGGTCTTTTGTTTGTATTTTTATTTAATTTTACTGTGAATGCTAACACACTCACAGGGTTCACAATTCCAAGGTATACAGTGAATATCTCCCTCCACCGTCCACCTCAGCCACACAGTTCTTCTCCTCAGAGCCAAGGGGTTTTCCTTTTGCACTGTTTGAATTTTCACCATTTACATATATACCCTATTTTCAAAATATTTTTGTTAGGCAAAGAACAAAAAACGCTTGCAAGAGTGAAGATGGAAAAAATACTTCTATTTTTACAAGAGGGCTGGGCAAAGGCTGGGAGAAGAGGGGCCATGAAAATCACTGAGGGAGAGGCTCTGGGGAATGAAGTGAGCCAAGATGTACATAAGGTGGCCTGGGGTCCAGCTCTGCCTTCTGAGCTGTGTGACCCTTAGGGAGTCACTTCAGATCCCCAGATCTGTTTCCTCTCATGTAAAAGGGTGAGGGGATTGCGGTCAGGGCTGGGTGGTGGTGCCAGTTCATTTCAGCCTGTCTATCACAGCACTCACATACCCATATACTTAGAAAGCCCCCCTACAAATCAGGGAGTCTGAGCCTACCTTTCTTCCTTTATTCCCTGAAGCCGGGCAGTGTCCCTTCCTTGGTCTACAGCCACTGGTTGGGGAGCTTGGGAGGTTTCCCGAGCTGCAGGAGCCCTGAGCTTCAGGACAAGCCAAGGCATCAGGGTGAAAAGTGACCTGAAGGCAGATGAGAAACTCCAGAGGGACCCTAGCACTGTGCGGGGCCAGGACCCCCACGCACTGAGCAGGGGCAAACCCCACTGCCTGAGCCCAGTTAAGAGGGGCTGGGAGCCCGAGTGGCCGGGTGTGCTGCATTGGGTTGCCATGGGAACGAATTCAGATTTCCCCCAATTGCTTTTTTATTTGCTAGACATTGTAATACATCTTATGTCGTGACTTCTTGGGGCAGGGAGGAGGGGGAACTCTGGGAGCTTGCCTGCACCTTAACCTTGCGGGAAGTGAGGGAGGCTCGGGCAGGAGCAGTCCAGTCGGGGCTGGCGTAGAGGTAGGGAAACTGAGCTCGGTTCCTCCCGCCTGCCGGCTCTTGGTTTGTATGCAGGGCAGGGCCGGCCCGTCGGGGAGGGAGGCCCCTGCCCTGGCCCCTTGCCATTGAGCGCACTCCCCGCCAGTTCTGCTCCGCTTCACGCTGCACACAGACCCCCCAACTGCACACAAAGGCAGCTGCCAGAGCCCGTGAAAAGTGATCAAATTATCAAGAACTTGACCTCACCGAGGGGCGAAGCTCCGGCAACCCCCCAGCCGTATGCTAATGGCGCTCAGGGGCTGACTCGTCGAATAATTCGATAAAGGCCGCATTGTTGGCGGCAGGGCAGCCCCCAGCCCACCCCATTCACTCCCTCCACCCACCCCCTACCGACCGCTGTCTCTCTCCCATCGCATTTGCATCCCAAAATCCCCGTCCGCGGCTCCGGGAGCGGATTGTTCCAGCCTGATTTATGGGGTGAAGGCGAAGGCTGGCGCTTTCCCCTTCCAGCGACCCCTCTGCAACCCCAACCCCCTCCCTCTCCCCGGCTCGCTCCACTTTGGGGTTCCTGCTCCGGCGTTGGGGGATAGGGGTGGGGTACCAGGAAAGAGGAGAACTGGGGGAAAGCTGGCACTGCAAGTGGCCCCAGAGAGAGAGCCGAGGTCAGGTACCTGGTCGGGGCGCGGCCGCTCCGTGGAGCTGGAGTCCGCTGGGCCGGCGCTGGGCTCCTCTCAGCTCCTCTCGGCTCCTCTGGCTCTTGCTGGCCGGGCCGGGGCGGTCGGCCGGGCGGGCGCTCGCACGCAGAAGTTGTGAGAGTCATTTCTACTTTCGGTTATCTAGCTTTATGACGGCTCTGTGGCACTCATACAGCTAGATAACCAAAGAGAGAAACGGGCCTCCCTTCGCCACTGCCGCTGCCGCGCCGTGGGCTCCACGTGCTGCTGCCGGCCGGGCGCGGAAGCCTGAGCGGACGCCGTTCCCGGATCCCGGGGCGCAAGCGGAGAACCAGAGGGAATGGACAGACACATGCACAGGCTGACTCCCGCCACCGAGGCCGACAGCCCCCGCCCAGTTCCCTTCCTCCCTCGCCTTCCCGGCGCATTCCTCCCCTGCTCCCCGTTCCGTGCGTCCAGGCACCGGCGCTGGCGGCCTCGACGGCGTCCCGGGGCGCACGGAGGGCACCCGCGCCGAGCGCTTAGAGAGCCTCGGGCGCCCCCGCCGCCCCCAGCGCACTGGACCGCCGGCCCTTCTCTCGCAGGCTAATCGCCCCGCGGGGAAGTGACGTCAGTCCAGGGATCGGCCAATCACAGGCTCTCATTCAAATCCCAGCCCCCTTCCCGCGCTCCGCACCACCCAGCCTTACAATGGCCTCGGCGTTCACGGCTTCCCAGCCCGGAGGGTAAGGAAGCGCCCCCTCTGCCCTCAGAAGCTTTAGGGCTGCGCGCTTGGGTGCGCACCGTCTAGTCTTTCCCCCAAACTCCTCCGTCTTCCTCCCAGGGCCCAGGGAGCCCAGTAGCCACTGCAGACCATCAGAGTTTGGGAGACAAGAATGCTCGAGTGACAAGGTTTAGGGACTCGTGTGATAGGACCTGGAGGTCTCCACAGGAGGGCCGAGAGCGCTCACGGAGAGGCCAAGAGCAGAAGCCGGTTCACGTTTAACTTCTCTCTTCCTTTCCCCATGCCCAGCACTTGCAGTAGATCTAACCCACACGGCAGAGACCAGGGATTGGGGGAGGAATTAAGTGTCCGGGTGAGCGCAGGTCGGTGTCTGACCCATAACACCTGGCACTCAGAGGTTCCTGAGCTATGCTCCACTTGGGCCAGGCCTTGGCCTTGGCCCTGAGTACCAGGCTGCTGGGTCCCTTCTCTCTCTCGGTTCCTAACCACACTAGGAGTGTAAAACTGATTGTGCCAAGCACCTTGGAGAAGTCCTAGGCTCTATCTTGGCTCCTGGTTAAATTCAGATTTCACCAAAAATTAAAGCACAAAGCCATGCCTCCACTCTCCTTCTCCAGCTCTCAGCACACACGTGTCCCACTCACTCCGAGTAGCCACAACAGTGGAAAGAGACTGCCACCTTGGGTCTCCCTGAATCACCCCTAAACTGAGCCTGGCAGCTGAATTGGTGGTAACATTGCAGCCTTCCAGAAGTGAGTGGCCTATGGGTACCACTTTGTGCTCATCCCAGCCATCACCCCCTTCTTCCCTGCTGCTGTGGCTACCCTCCAGCCTTGAGCCCTATGATTCACCTCCACCTGTCAGCCATCCCCAAGAGGCAAAGGACTAAATATGAAAAATGCAATATCTTTGCTCCTAGATGCCCCCAGAAAAATCTTAAGCCCAATAGCTAGGGAGAGATTTTACGTGGGACTAGGCAAGTGGATTCCCAGATGCCAGCCGTCAATACATGGGAGTCACAGAGACTCTCACTGCTGCTGTCTACAGTGAGCACTGTGGGGTTAGATGGAGCTACACGCGCAGATTCATTTTAGTGGGGTCTGGGGCACTGGGCCACTCTGGGCCAGGCAAAATCCTGGCAGGATGGGTTGGAAAGAAGGGGCCAAAAGTGGATGGTTTGGAAAATACTTCATGATTTTACTAAAAGCCCCTTCCTTCCGTATACTCCCCTAAAAATGACCACGTGGATTTTGTCAAGTTTCGGATTTTGTCAAGTGCCTCTTTCCCCACTACTTGTCTGTAGTTTGTTCTAATTTCATCCCAACTCTAAATCCGAGGCAGGTGACATCCTGCTCTCATTCCAGCCAGCTTGTGACCAACCAAACCTACCATTTACATGTCTCCCTCGAAATCCCACTTCACAGACACATTCCTTTTTCCAGAAGGTGAACAAGGGCTGGACAGCTGAACCAGCAGAGGATCAGAGAGGCCCTTCACGGTTCAGGAAGGAAGCTCTGAATTTGGGCCCGAGACAGTTAATTCCTAGGATTTCCATAATTGGGAGGCGCCCCTTGCTTCCCCTCCTCCTGCAGCTCCAGGAACCTGCACCCTCTTCCCTTCTTGATGTGTGTGTGGGCGGCCTTCAGAGCCCTAGTCCTTTTGGGGCCACCCAGGGGTGGGAAGGGTGGGGCTGCGGAGGCAGGGAGAGGCCCAGAAGCATGGTTCACCTGAGAGAGAGGGAAAAAAGAGAGGAAGCGAGGGGGAAGAGAGAGCGAGGAACGAGCCCCTCAGAGTGTGATTTAAGCAGGATGCTGCACAAAATGGCTCCTCAGCGAGACTCACGGTAACCGCGCGCGGAGGCCAGCCTGCAAGCCTAGGGCGGGTTGGGGCTTTGGGAGAAAAAATTAAAAGCCTGATTTTAATTCAGTTCAGATGCATCAGAGCCACAACTCTAGTGTCTTTTTGGGAAATCGAGTCCCTTTTGGGAGCAAGTGAGGCTGGCCAGGGGGAGGCTCCCACACCCTGCTTGAGTGGGACCTGCCCCAAAATCAGTGCCTCCTCCACCTCACTGCAGCCCCATTCCCTGGAAGAAAGCCACAGAAAGACGGAGACTCAAGGCCATAGGCTCCTGAGAGGAGGCTCCTGAGAGGTGGGTCAAGGCAGCTGCAGTCTCCGTGGGTTGGCAGCCAGCTTCCACACACAGCTTAACAGGAGCCCGGGAAGCCATCCAGGTCGACACCAGGCAAAAGCGCATTGTGTGGGCTGGGCACTGCCAGCTGAGGCTGGCAGACTGCTGGGCAGGCCAATTCAGAGACCAAGTCAGGAGAACCTGACCTGCCACCAGCATTGACCCAGATTGCCCCTTTGCCTGCAATTCAGGCTGGGTCTGGGTTCCATGAGCTTTCCTCACACCAAACCCCCGGCCTTGGCCTTCAGCCCCAGCACAGTCCCTAAATTTTCGGAAGATCAGGTACTGGGTCTGGTTGGCCACTTGGGCACCCAGGCCAAAGCACCAGTGGCAGTGGTCGGGCCCTGGCCATGGTGCTGAGAGCTGCCTGCCAGGCCTGCCTCTCCACCTCCCAACTTGCCCTGAACTTCTTCCACCTCCTCCCCTCAGTCCTGAACCCAGGCTCCAGGGGCACCTGCAGCTACCAGGAGAAGCTAACAGCCAGAGAAAGAGAAAGCCTCAGCAACTAGGTGCCTCCACTGAGGGCCTGGGACTCAATTTTTCACATTCAAACCTCTACTCAGGAAAGAGAGCCCCTGGGCCATGAAACTCCCATATCCAGATCAATGGAAATGCCCATTCCTACTGCAAACACATGCATGTCCTGCACTCCCTCAACTCAGCAAATCTACACAATACCCGCTCACACACTTGGCCCATACACCCATCTAGCAGCCAGTCTAAGACAGGTGGCTGGTACCTTGCCCATGTCTGTACACGTGTACACTCTTGTACCCACTGGCAGTGGCAGCTGCTTGGACTCCAAGCTGGCTTTGGCCCAAGTTCCTGTTTACTATTAGTAGTTATACAACTCAGTGCAGGAGACCTGACAATCCACAGGAGTGTGTCTTCTATTTCAGGACATAGCAAATTAAGGGGTTAAGTGGCAGGAGAAGGGGACAGTTCTGACCCTAGTCAATAGCCCTGTGCAGGTACCCTTCTACTGAGACCAGACTTGCCCTGATCTAGAGGCTGGGAGCCGGAGGCCAGTGGAACTCCCCAGTTACTACTCCAGGTAGATGCAGCCACCCAGCCTGCGATTCAACCTGGAGCTAGTGCTCCTTTCCTGAGCCCCAAAGGTTCTTAATTAGGAGACAGTGTTTCCAGCCACAATCTAGGCTAAGTCCAGGGTGCCCTCACTCCACTGCCCCCTCCCTCCCTTGTTCCTTCCTCAGGCCCAAGCTTTGATTAAGCTGATCTCCCTATTGTCTGGAGGCCGGCAGGACTGCTAGCTGAGAGACCCAGCATTGGGCCAGTTCAGATAGACCCAGCTCCCTGTACCCAGGAGGTCCCAGAGCCTGCACACCCACCTTCACGTACACATGGTCAATTGTGCACTAATGCTCTCTCTGGTTCCCACATCCAGCCTCTCTCCTCAGCAGCTGAGGTGTGGGCTCTGGGGAGGCCTAAACTGGGCAAGAACCTGAAAACACCCCTCCTGAAAAGACCTGGACAAAGGAGAACCCCTTCCCTGGGATCTCCAGCAGCAGATACTGCTAATGGAAGTCCTGAGGGGGACCCTGTATGATGCCCCCATCTCAGTGTCTACTTAGCCTAACCTCTGGCCACTGTTCCTTGATTGAAAGGTAGACCCTCAAACTCCATCGTCTTCCACTCCATGGCTTAAGAATCCCCCTCCTCCAGGATATGGGGACACAAAAGGGGGCTCCCTCCAGGCCCAGCACCTCGATTTATCCCCAGCCACAAAGACTCCTTGTGTTTTTCTGGACTCCAGTACTGCTTCTGTGATCTGACCCTGGAACTTCTCCCAGCTTCTGCTACCTCCTGCTCTGATGGGTCCAAACTGGACCAACTCCCCCACCAACCCTTCCCCCAAAGAAGCCCCTCACTTGGCTCAACCTCCACCGCTGCCCTTATTCTTCTCCAGCTCAGTGGAGCCTAGGCTGGAGGAGGCTGCAGAGACGCCCACGGACAGACCAAAGAGGCCTGTTCTGGGGCACGGAGTGGGGAGCAGAGTGGATAGGATTTCCCAACAACTTCCCATTTCAGAGGGGGAAAAACGTCGTAAATCTTGTCTAAAGTGGGTGCTGTGTGGTGCATTTTTCTCAAAATATTTTTTTCAGGAAGCTGCTTTCTAGGTTATTATTTTTTGTGGGGGAGGGGATAAGAAGGAAGGGGTGGGGGGCAGTGGCTAGGGAGAGGGCGATCCTGGGACTCACAGGAACCTCACTTCAGAAACCTTCCTTTCTGCTAAACCTGTCTGCAGTCCACAACTTCCAACCGACCCTGCACCCTTCCCCTTTCTGCTCACCCAAAGTCCTCACCTCTGGGCGCTTCCCACTGCCCCACAACCCTTTGCCCGGGATGACTGGGTCCTGCCTCCCACCCGCAGTGGGAGCGCACCCCTCATCCCGCCCCAGCGGCAAAGGGAAGCCCCAACTGCCTGAGCTGCCCAAGGGGGCCGGGCAGGGATGTCCCAGCCCCCTCTCTCAGTCCAGCCCAGCTCCCTGACGCTGCCCTGGCCGAAGCCACCGCCCTCACTCCCTAGCCCTCGCTCCCCAGCCTCGCCGAGACACAGCGGGCAGTGGCACTTACGGACCAGGAAGGGGGCCCGGGCCCCAGCGAGGCAGCGGCGCGGGTGGGGCGGCTGTGGGGACAGCGGCTCCTCCGCCCCGATCAGGCGCGTTCCCGGGCTCAGGCCCAGCTCCCGCCGCTCTCCGGGCGCCCCTGCCCCGGCGAGCGCATGGCAGACAGCTGCGGGAGGCAGGCACGGCAGTGGCGGAGCGGGGGCTCCTGGCCGCGCGCCGCTTCTCTGGGCTCTGAGCGGCTCCCAGCGCCGCCTTCTCGGGCGGGCACGGCCCGCAGTGACGTCAGCGCGACTCCCCCCGCTCCCCCCTTCACCCCGACCAGTGCGGAATGGAGGGGGCGGAGGCAGGCTGTGAGGGGCGCCCAGCCGTGTGCTTTGGCCTTTCCTCCCCACGCCCCGCTTGCCTCCCAGCTTTTCCCTGGGAGTCGCAACGCCATTCGTCCCCTCTCTCCTTCCTGCGCCGCCAGACTCACCCGGAGCCACCAACGACCTGGGAGGTGATGGCAAGCAGCGGGTTGGAAGCCTCGCTGGCAGCTCCAGACTCAGGGATCCGGGCTGCTTTGGGAAGAATGGAGAGCTGAGGGCATGAGGGGCGTCCACCTCCGGGCTGAAAGGGGGCGTCTTGTCTTCACCCCCAGCATAGGTGTTGGTTATGCTGGGGATATCCACGCTGGCTTGGCTGGTGCCGGGGGGGCCCCCGTGTGAGCTCAGAAGGGATCTTTTAGCTCGGGAAAACATGTCCCATTCGGAGCTGGGATGCCCTCCAGGCTGGGTCCTGCTTCTCCAAGACCCAGAGCAGCCCCGCGGCCCTCCTACCCGCCATCTGCCCGAGGTTGTGCACCTGCAAACTCGCGGGGCCGACGGCGCCGCGGGGCTGACTGCGCCCCGGAGCCGCTGTCCAAATGCTGAATCTGGCCTCCCCTGGACCGGCTCCCGAAGTCCCGCTCCACGTTTCCCGCAGGGGCGGGCAAGGGGTTCTGGGACACACAACGCGGAGGACCCAGGAAACTTTGGGGCTCCAAGATGATATTGGAAAGCTTCAGGATAGGGGGCGATCGGCCGAAGGGAGACAGAAGCCAAGAGAGCAGGCAGAGCAGCACTCCTGGCACGCCGAACCACGCGCCCCTGGTGACTCGCCCCGGGTCCCCTCCGCCTGCGTGTGTTTCTCCCACTTCCACAGCAGGGGAGGTCCCTAGGCTGAACTTGTCAGCAGGTCTCACCATTCATCACAAGCCAGCCAGACAGGCCAAGTTCATGAGCAATACTGTTAACCCCTTGCAAGCCAAGCGCCTTCCACAGGGGGAAGCCTCCTGGCCAGGGAGTGTTCTCTAGGATTCCAGAGGCACCGCCTCCCACGAACGTGGCAGCCACTTCTCCTTTCTTCTTTTCGGCTCCTCTCCTAACCATTTATTCCATCATTTTATTTACCCTTTTGGTTTCCACAGTCTTTCAAGTTCCTCCTCTTCTAAGTTAGTTTGATACCAGTATAACTGACTGCCTTTTAAATGTCTTCTTTTCCTATGCTGTGGCTGTGCTCATTGTGGAAAAATTAGAAAATTTAGAAAAAAATGAAATAAAATAATAATTGGCACTATAGTTTACACCTAGAGGCCTGACTTTAAAATAAAAAAATATATTCTCATAGAAGAACCTAGATTGCTGGTTGTGTGGGGCGGGGAGTGAAGAAGGGGTTGAGAGAGAGAACCCAGTCTTTCTGAAGTGGATGGGGAAGGAAAAACAAAAACAAGCTCTGCGAAAGGGCTCAAAGAGGAGGCCCTGTCCTCCTGTTAGAGGAGCCAAGGAGGGAAGCAGCGCCATGTATGGTTAGACATAGGGGCGCAGACACCCCCTCCACTCACTGGTCCCTGTTCTAGCTCCAAAGCTCTAGGGAAGCTTCTCCTGGCCTTGACCGTGTGTGTGTGTGTGTGTGTGTGTGTGTGTGTGTTGTGGGGGTAGGTGCTTCCTGCCCTGGGTGAAAGCTCAGTCCTGCTCCTGAACCCCAGTCATCTCCTGGAGAACTTTATCTGACTCTGCTTGAGGTCTGGTAGACTTAGGCCACCCCTCCCCCATTTCCTATTGAATTCCTGGCGTCTGGTAGCTGGCGGCAACTAGGGCGACCTACCAACTTTTCCCCTGGGCATTTTCTCGCCCCCTTCACCCCCCAGTGCTTTCTTTTCTTCTCCCAGCGCTCCTTTTGAAAGGAGGCACCCAGGCCCAGAACGTGTTCTGCAGTTTAACTACTTCCAAATTCTTTGTTCAGGTCACCCCGGGACTCCATTGTCCGCTATTGAGAGCGCGGACAGGCCGCCGGGTGCGCCTCTGCCATGCAGGCCTGAATCCATTAGGCCACCGATCCGGCCCCTGCGGCCCATTGACGCGCCTCACTCGCCGGGCGCCGGCGGCCCACCTCCCGTCCCCTCCGCTCCCACCCTCAGCTGCCTTTTGGACTCCGCGGTGGAGTCACAGAACGCTGCGGGTCCGCGCGCGGGGGTTATTTGGGTCTCGCTCTGTCTTGAGGGACTGGGCGCGGTGCAGCCTCGGATGATTCTTGTGGGCTCTGTCCCATCCTGCAAGCCTCTTCCGGGGTCCTGCCCAAATTCTACTGCTTGACCGCTGGGTACTACTTGGACCTGCAGGGCAGGTTTTGAGGGGGCTGCAGCCCCAACCTCAGGAATGGGGGTGGGGGAAGAACAGCCAGCGACATCCTTCCTCCGACTTCTCCAGCTTTCCAGCTGCTCCCCTACAGCCTGGATTTCTGTTCCTCTCTTTCCTCCAGGCCTGCACCCTCGAGCTTCCGTAGGGTCAAGCCTCTCCTGAGCCGGGGAAATGAAAGGGGGGCCATCCAGTTTCAGGGGGTAGCACAGCAGGGAGGGCCGGCCGGTTCCTGCCCCAAACACGCGCTTATGTCGCCCTCGAAGGTCGGTCTTCTCAGGAGGGTAACTTTCCCCCAGCTCACTGGAAAAGAGGCAAGAGTCGCTCTGGCCTCAGATGTACGTTCCAGGCTTCCAGGGCGCCAGGGTACGGCTGTGGGGAGGAGGCTCAGTCCGCCCCTGCAGCCTCCTCCTCTCCTGCCTCAGGACTCAGGGAGACGCAGAGCTTGGGAGTCCCCAGGGGGCTCAGCTCTGAGGTGCGTGCCTGGGGAAAGTCGAGGTTCAGAGGAGCAGAGCTCCCAGAGACAGTGTACAGACAACGATGGCTTGCTGTTGCGTATCTTTTCTCGGTGCCAGAAGGTTGCCTTACCCCGTAGCGAGCCTGTTCCTCCTGCTCTGGGGTTACTGGGTCACTGAGTGCAGGGCGAACATCGACGCCCAGCCACCGGGCTTCTCGAAATCACTCGGGCCTCTGCTCGGGCCCGCCTTCTCCAGTCTGTGAATCGGCCAAACCCTTCCCGAAAGCTAAATTCCAGGAGCGAGCCGTGGAGGAGCCACGGGGACCGGTGCGGACACCAGGAACGGCGGCGCGGGGAAGCTTGGCCCAAGAAAGGGTGCGGATGGGGGTGCAGGGCGCGGAGGAGCGGCACTGGATGGCGGGCGCCACTCCCCGCCGGCCGAAGAGGGAGGGAGGGAGGGAGGGAGGGAGGGAGGGAGGGAGGGAGAGGAGGAACGGGTGGTCTCCGCCGCACCTTCTCCGACCGCTGGGCCAGGACCGCGGGGCGCGGGACCTCGTGGAACAGCCGCGGCCTGGATCTGCTGCGAGGAGCCAGCTAGCGCCCCCTGGCGCCTCCGCCGAACCCTCACAATGCCGCCGCCCCGTCCCCCAACCCGCGGGATTCCAGACCTGAGACTGGGGAGGCTGGTGTCCGCGCGTCCCCGAGACGTGGCTGGACTACGCCAAGCCTCTTAGAGGGCGTAGGAGCTCCTGAAGGTCTCCTGCGCTCCAACCCACGTCCTGCACTCGTCCTCCCCACCCGCCCCGAGTGCTCCAGTCCGTGGTGCTGACCTCGCCGCTCTTCCGCCCCAAAAGCGTGACTCTGCTCGCTGTCCAACAGCGCGCTCTGGCGGGCGCTCCGGGGAGATGCAGGTGAGCGCGGCTGAGGCTGCCACCGCTGTCGAGAACGGCTCGGGACCGGAGCAGCGCGGGCGGTGCTTGGGTGCCTGCCTAATGGTTTGTGGCTGAGTGGAGGGGACGGAGATGCAGTAGTCTAAGGAGAGCTGGGCACCTCTTTGCCTCTCAACCACTACAGGTCAGGTAACAGAATGAGAGACAGGGTGAAAGCTCACCTCCTCTTCCACCTGAGACTGGCGCCTCTGCTATCCTGGCCTCCTTCAGGAAGGCTTTCTGGAGACTGAAGCAGACGGCGCAGGTTCGGGACCTTACCCTCGATTCTTGCAGCCTGGCAAGAACCCTGCCTTCGTGGCAGGGCCAGTCCATTTGCAGCTTTGCCTCCCCATCTCAGTGGCTTTTATTCCAAGGGCAAGGTGGGAGATAGGCAAGAGGTGACGATGGGGTGAGCGAGCAAGGCCCAGGATTTGGAAAGTCTGGAGATGTTCCCCAGGCTCCCAGTCCAGTGACACGAGCGTCCTTTCAGGCTCGGCATGGTGTTCTGTCTTCAGTCTGGCCATGCATGTTGATGGGTTCTTGACATTCATTCACTTATTCATTCAACATGTATGTACTGAGCTCCTGCTATATGCCAGGCACCGCTAGGGACAAAACTCAGAAAGGGTAAGTAATGTGCTCAAAATCACACAGCTGGAAACTGCTGGGGCCATAATGCAGCCCCAGTTACTCCAGTCCCACCTCTCCCCTCTCACCAGGATGACTTCAGAAGTCTCCTAACTGGGGCTCCACCTCAGAACTCAGCCCCCTCCAATATGGCATCCACACTGCTGGGGAGAGACCTTTTTAAAATGCCCGTCTGATCATGTCTCTTACTTGCTTGACATCTGTCTGTAAGGGTCTTCTGGCTCCAGGAGAAAGCTTCAAGTCCCTCACAGGCATACGAGCTCCCCCTGAGGCTCGTGCCCCTGAGAGCCTTGTTCCCATTTTCAGGAACTGGACACTCCCACCATCCCAGGCATCTCCCATTTCTTTAAGGCCCAAGTTCTTGTACCACTCCCTGGCTTTGTGTGCACCTACAGTGTCTCTGCCTGGGGTGTCTTTCAGATTCTCAGTGAATGTCACTCCTCCACGAACCTTTCTGACCTGAACATATCCATCGTGACCTCTCCCTTCACCTGAAGACTGCAGTGAGCAGGGGGAGCTCGACAGCCTCTGGAGTCAGTGCTGTGGTCAGTCCAGGTGATGAGGGGGCAAAGAAGCTGGGAAAATGGAGCAGGTGAGTCAATAAGCTAGCAGAGAAAAGGCCATGGTACTCGCAAGAGATAAAGGGCAAGAGAGAGACTTTCTCAGATGGCTTCTGCCCTGCCCTAGCAGGGGAGTCTTGCTCCTTTCCCCCGGCCTGCTTTGTGTAGGATTCTGTCCTCTGCCCCTGCCAGCCCGTTGACCCCAACCCCCTTCTACCAAGCCTGGCCCTTTTTCTCTGTGTGCTTTCCCGCCTAAGCAGCCCCTGGGCTGTACTGCAGGACAGTTAGCATGTCTCACAGTGGCCAGCCTCCTGAAGGCCTGGCACCATTCAGAACTGGCATAATTCAATTTCTCCAGAGCCAGCAGCAGGCACGCCACCACGTGGCAATTGTGACAAACACAGTTTGCAATCCATTTGGATGCCAGCTCAGAATGATGAGTTTATTGATTAACGTTTAAAGTGTTTTAGGATTTGCATTTTTCAGATTTGTTCACAGGGTGAGAATTTGCTAACAGTTAACGATTACTGAGTGGGTATGTTGTGCCAAACACAACTCCAAGCACTTTATTATTAATCTTCACAGCTGTGCTTATGCCAGAGCTGCTCTTACTATCCTCACTCAGCAGATGGGAAAACCCAGGCACAGAGAGGTTAAGCAATTTGCCTCAAGTCACAGCTAGTTAGCAAGTGAAACAGGATGAGAGCCCAGAGTCCAAATTCCTAGACACTATGTTACACTGCCTCTTAATAATAGTTCTATGTGCCACTGCACTCCAGCCTGGTGATAGAGCGAGACTCTGTCTCAAAATAGTAATACTAATAGTTCTATATTGTCCCATTCCTGGTTCACATAATCTAAATGTCCATAGGACAAGCTGGCCAGTACTTATCAGACTCTTGCAAGCCTCTCTCTCTTTTTTTTTTTTTTTTTTTTTTTTTTTTTTGAGATGGAGTCTCGCTGTGTCGCCCAGGCTGGAGTGCAGTGGCACGATCTCGGCTCACTGCAAGCTCCGCTGCCTCCCAGGTTCACGCCATTCTCCTGCCTCAGCCTCCTGAGAAGCTGGGACTACAGGCGCCCACCACCACGCCCGGCTAATTTTTTTGTATTTTTAATAGAGACAGGGTTTCACCATGTTCACCAGGATGGTCTCGATCTCCTGACCTCGTGATCCGCCTGCCTCAGCCTCCCAAAGTGCTGGGATTACAGGCATGAGCCACTGCACCCGGCCCTCTCTCTTTATTTCTTTCTTTTTTTTTTTTTGAGATGGAGTCTCGCTCTGTCACCCAGGCTGGAGTGCAGTGGCACAATCTCGGCTCACTGCAATCTTCACCTCCCAGGTTCAAGCGATTCTCTTTTTTAAAATGCCAATCTGATCATGTCTCTTCCTTGCTTGAGATCTGTTGGTAAGGGTCTTCTGGCTCCAAGAGAAAGCCTTAAGTCCCTCACAGGCATATGAGCTCCCCCTGAGACCTGTGCCCCTGAGAGCCTTGTAATCCCCAGTAGCTGGGATTACAGGCACCACCACCACACCTGGGCAAACCTCTTTCAACTCATATGTTTCCCCCATATGATTGTGAGCCCACTGAGGGAAGGAATGCTGTCTCAGTTATCCCCAAACTCCCAGCTCCTGACACAGAAGACACAGTCAACATTTGGTGTATTGAAAAATGGCCACTTCCAGACATAAGAAGCTGTGGAAACACCCAGCATGTTTCTGTATGTTTTCTTTGTTCCCATGGCGAATTCTGGCATCTCTGAAAGAGACTGCAACGAAAGCCTTTGAATTTTTCCACACACAACGTCCCCACACAGTGTACCCTGGGGCAAGTTTTGGAAAGCAAAAATTCTAGGGTTCCTATGGACCACAAGTTTATCACAAACAGTTTGGTGGCAAGAGTGCTAACAAAGTTAGTTAAATGCCAACCTGTACTGTAAAAACTAGAAAAGCAAAACTACTTTCTAGATGCCCTTCAAACTAATATTCTGGATATGAATTAGATGCACTAATTAGAAGCAACTTGCAAGGGGGAAGTGAGGCACGGGCCATCTTCCAGCTACTTTTAAGCAATGCAGTGGAGATGTGGGGCTTTTCTACCAAGATGCTCCAGTGTGCAAGTCTTCTGCTTCCTGATAGTCGAGAAGCAATTTCATAGTTGGCAGTGGTGACTTTTTTTTTTTTTTTTTTTTTTTTTGAGACACAGTCTCATTCTGTTGCCCAGGATGGAGTGCAGTGGCGCGATCTTGGCTCACTGCAACCTCTGCCTTCCGGGTTCAAGCGATTCTCCTGCCTCAACCTCCCAAGTAGCTGGGACTACAGGCATGCGCCACTATGCCCATCTAATTTTTTTATTTTTAGTACAGATGGGGTTTCACCATATTGGCCAGACTGGTCTTGAACTCCTGACCTCAAGTGATCCACCTGCCTTGGCCTCCCAAAGTGCTAGGATTACAAGCATGAGCCACCGTGCCTGGCCGTGTGATGACTTTTTGATCTCCAGACCACAACCACAGCACTGTGTTCTTAAAGTCAACAGTTCTATGGGATGGCTCTTAGTTTCCTACCTCCCAGGTAGTGATGGAAGTGGTAGCTCTTGCAGCTGGCTGGCTCTACTGTGTTCTGGGTGTCATTTCTGCAGACCTAGTCTACAACTACTTTTCTAGTCCTTCCAACAATTTTGTAATTGCCTAATTCTCTATATTAAGTTCCTTTCTGCTTAAAACATCAGCATTGTTTTTATTTCCTGCACAAATCCTGCTTGATACTGTGTTTTTCCTTCCTTCGTTAATTTCCCAGACACTTCTTGGATATGTGGCACAGGTCAGGCAGTGCACTGGGTGCTCATGCCAGGACACTGGTAAAGAAACAGCTCCTGGCCGGCGCGGCGCCTCACACCTATAATCCCAGCACTTTGGGAGGCCAATGCGGGTGGATCACCTGAGGTCAGAAGATCAAAACCAGCCTGACCAACATGGTGACATGGTGAAACCCCGTCTCTACTAAAAATACAAAAATTAGCTGGGCGTGGTGGCACATGCATGTAATCCCAGCTAGTTGGGAGGCTGAGGCAGGAGAATCGCTTGAACCCGGGAGGCAGAAGTTGCAGTGAGCCGAGATTGTGCCACTGCACTCCAGCCATGGGCGACAGAGCGAGACTCTGTCAAAACAAATAAACAAACAAACAAACAAACAACTCCTGCCCTTCCCAGACCTGTGTGTGGAGACCACACTGGGGCACCATCCTTGGGATGGCTGCTGTAGTGGACAGAGCTGGTTCTCCACCCAGGTCACCTCCCAACCTGCTTACTGGATCTGTCTGTCCATCCCCCAGCACTTGCAACCTCCTTCAGAGGACTAGAGCTTCATCAACTGCATGAGAAGAGCTGCAAGTGCCTGGGAGTTTATACCCTGACCCCAGCCCCCAAGCAGCCTGAAGCTAATGACGTCTTGTGCAAGAGTAGGAAAGCTCAGCTCCCTCAAGCGAGGACAAGCTCTAAGGTGCAACCCACACTCTGAAGCCCTCCACAGGATTAGGCTGAGGCTGAGACTTCACTGGAAATCCCCATCCTTGCCTGGCTTCTGCCCTTTCACTGGCCTGCTTCCCCCACTCCCCAGTTCTCCTGGAAGTCCTTCCCCGATAAATTATCAGCATGCAGATGATTGGGGTCTGCTTTAGGAAATGCTGACCTAAGATGGGTACCATCAATTAAAAGGGGCAGCCAGGCGCAGTGGCTCATGCCTGTAATCTGCCAAGGCTGGTGGATCACTTGAGCTTGGGACTTTAAGACCAACCTGGCCAACATGGTGAAACCCCGTCTCTACTAAAAATACAAAAATGAGCTGAGCATGGTGGTGTGCACCTGTAGTCCCAGCTACTTAGGAGGCTGAGGCAGGAGAATTGCTTGAACCCAGGAGGCAGAGGCTGCAGTGAGCCAAGATTGTGCCACTGCACTCCAGCCTGGATGATAGACACTCTGTCTCAAAAAAAAAAAAAAAAAAAAGTGTGGGGGAGCATTGAGCGACTGAGTGTCCAGGCCAGTGAGGACTTTGGTCATCAGGCTGAGTGAGTGCATGAGCCTAGGGGAAGGAGTTTGTCCCGGAAAGAGAAGACCAAGAGGCTGCTTGACCATTTTCTGCTACATCTGAAGGGTCCACCTGTGAGACAGCAGGTGGAACAGTGCGGGGTCACTTCAGAAGCCAGAACTACCCTTTGAGAGAGCAGATGGAACAGTGTGGGGTCACCCCATAAGCCAGAACTGCCCTGTGCTGGTTAATTTCGTGTGTCAACACAGCTAGGCTATGGTGCCCAGTTGTTTGGTCAAACACCGGTTTAGATGTTGCTGTGAAAGTATTTTTTAGATGTGATTAACATTTAAATCAGTAGACTTTGACTGAAGTAGCTTATTCCCCATAACTTGCTGGACCTCATTCAATCAAGTGAAACCTTAAGAGAAAAGACTGAGATCCCCCAAAGAGAAAGAGATTCTGCCTCCAGATTGCTTTTGGACTTAAGACCACAAAGTCAACTCTTGTTGAAATCTCCACAGCCCCAAAATTGTGTGAGTCAATTCTGTGACATAAATCTCCTTCTCTCTCTCTATATATATATATACACACACACACACACACGTACATATATATGTGTATATGTGTGTGTGTCTATGTATGTGTGTACATATATGTGTGTGTATATATACACACACACACACACACACACACAGATACACACCCTATTGGTGGTTCTGTTTCTCTGGAACACCCTAACACATGCCTTAAGCTGGGCCCGGCTTTAGGTTGGTAGCAGCCAGCAGAGTTCACCACAGGAGCCCATCAAGTCAGAGCAGTGTAGACACTGAATGGGAGTAGGGGAGAGTAGAGACCAACACCCCAGGGACACGCAAGTCAGCAGCAGGAACACATCCTAAAGGCTCACTGAGGACAGACCTGCCACCCCAAGCCCTAGCTGAGCAGCTGAGCAGAGGCCATGGGACAGTGGAGCAGGGGGACCAACTCCAGAGCCTTTCCTAGTACCTCCACAGAGAAGTGTGTGCTGATCTGCCTAGCACCTGCCAAGTGGGGTGGGACTGGAGTTCCTCAGCGGCTCCACTGGGGACTCTGAGCCTGAGACCAGTGTTCTCATCTCCCCAACTCCCATTTCTACTCACCGCTTATTTTCTGTGGGACTTAGGCCAACTGACAACTTTTTTGTGCTTGAGTTTTCTCTTTCTTTTCTTTTCTTTCTTCTCTCTCTCTCTTTTTTTTTTTTTTTTTTTTTAACGGAGTCTCGCTCTGTTACCCAGGCTGGAGTGCAGTGGCATGATCTCAGCTCACTGCAACCTCCGCCTCCCAGGTTCAAGCGATTCTTCTGCCTCAGCCTCCCTAGTAGCTAGGTAGCTGGGATTACAGGTGCGCACCACCATGCCTGGCTAATTTTTGTATTTTTAGTAGAGACAGGGTTTCACCAGGTTGGCCAGGCTGGTCTCAATCTCCTGACCTCAAGTGATCCACCTGCCTCGGCCTCCCAAAGTGCTGGGATTATGGGCATGAGCCACTGCACCTGGGCATATCTGAGTTTTCATATCTGTAAAATGGGCTAGTGGTAGGCCCCTCCTCACAGGGTTATTGAAAGGGTTAAAGGGGACACTTTTTAGAAACCACTGAGAATAATGGCCGCAAGTAGGTGATCAATCCATATTAGCCTCTGGCAGCTACTATAGTTGCCTGAGATTTTCAGTAACCTGATTTGCCCAATTAGGAGATGGGCTTCCTGCAGAGTTGGCGAGTTCTCTGTTGCTGGAGGTGTGTAAGCAGAATTACGAGGGTGGGTAAACCAGGCAGGAATGCCCCCAGGCTGGAGGTCATCTAGGGCTTTGGCAACTGCATTCAAGCCTGTGTGCTGGGCACCTGACTCGGTGCTGCGCCCTCCTCAGATTCTACCCTTCAATGGATGCTGGTCTCCATCTCCTGCTTTCATTACTCAGTTTTCTGTCTCTGCCAAATCCCTATAACTTGACTGCCTTTGTATCCCTTTTAGTGAATACTGTGACCCTCCTGGCTAAGGCCACAGGATACCAACCAAAGTTTGGATACCACCCTTAGGCCTGAAATAAGTTTTCGGGTTCCTGCTCTGTCCTCAGAAGGAACCTGGCAGGCACTCTCCCTCCCTGCAGACATCTCTGCCTGTGTTAGTGACTGCAGCAACCCCCACACTGTGACAGGTCCAGCTTTGACAGCTTGTAGAGCAACTGTGTTCAGCTGGGTTTGCCTCCTGAGCCAGGGACACCACAGACAGTTTTGCAGGCTGGGAATCACATAACTCTAGGGGGCATCCTTCGCATGTGCCCTGGTCCTTCCCCTCAGGGGTGCATATTGCAAAGGGAGAGGAATTAAGGGGAGATGATGCATATCAGAACACTTAAGTAAAGAGGAATGCCACTTATTAAAAAGTCCGGCCAGGCGCCTGTAATCTCAGCACTTTGGGAGGCCGAGGCAAGAGGATTGCTTGAGGCCAGGAGTTTGAGACCAGCCTGGGCAACAGAGCGAGACCCAGTCTCCACAAAAAAATTTTTAAAAGAAAATTACACAGGCATGGTGGCACATGCTGTAGACCTAGCTACTCATGAGGCTGAGACAGGAGGACTGCTTGAGCTCTGGAGATTGAGGCCACAGTGAGCCATGATTACACCACTGCACTTCAGCCTGAGCAACAGAGTGAGAAGAAAAAAAGTAAAAATAATAACTTTTAAAAATCCTAGCTGGGCATGGTGCCTCACATCTGTAATCCCAGCACTTTGGGAGGCCGAGGTGGGAAGATCACTCGAGTTTAAGAGTTCAAGACCAGGCTTGCCAACATGGCAAAGCCTCATCTCTACTAAAAATACAAAAATTAGCTGAGCGTGGTGGTGTGTGCCCGTAATCCCAGCTACTTGGGAGGCTGAGGCAGAAGAACCGCTTGAACCCAGGAGGTGGAAGTTGCAGTGAGCACACTGCACTCCAGCCCTGGTGATGGAAGTGAGACTCTAAAAAAAAACAATAAAAAATAAAAATAAATAAAAAATTTAAAAAAAAAATCCTACGTTGAGATACAATTTCCTTTGTAGAAATTCTGCATTGTTTATGCAAGGCACCTATAGAAAGTAAAGGTAAGCAAACCTTTTCTTCTGCTGAGGCATATGGAGACCTTGGTTCTTAATGGTGTGTGCAACCGAGGGGGAGGCCAGGAGACGCTTAGGTCTGTTAAAAGGTGATGGGCCAGGCACAGTGGCTCATGCCTGTAATCCCAGCATTTTGGGAGGCCGAGGCAGGCAGATCACCTAAGGTCAGTAGTTCAAGACCAGCCTGACCAATATGGTGAAACCCCATCTCCAGTAAAAATACAAAAAAATTAGCCGGGCATGGTGATGGGTATCTGTAATCCCAGCTACTCGGGAGGCTGAGGCAGGAGAATTGCTTGAACCCGAGAGGCAGAGGTTGCAGTGAGCCGAGATAGCAACACTGCACTCCAGCCTGGGTGACAGACAGAGACTCTGTCTCCAAAAAAAGAAAAGAAAGTACCATGGATTGTGTGGCTCAAACAACAGAAATTTGTTTCCTCTCAATTCTCATGGTGTTGGCAGGGCTGGCTTCTTCTGAGGCCTCTCTCCTCAACTTGTAGGTGGCTGCCATCTTCTCCCCAGGTCTTCACCTGGTCTTCCCTCTGTGTGTGTCTGTGTGCAAATCTCCTCTTCTTCTAAGGAGGACACCAGTCATACTGGATTAGGGCCCACCCTAACAACCTCATTTAACTTAATTACTTCGTAAAGACCCTATCTCCAAATACAGTCATGTTCTGAGGTACTAACTGTGGAGGTAACAACTGTAACACACAAATTGAAGTGGGGGGACACACTTTAGCCTGTAAGATATGGGCACCATCCCAACCCCATGTCCCACCTTGGCTGAACTGCAGCCTGCTGGGGCCAGTGTGGGTTCAGGAGCACAGAAATTGTTACAATGCAAAGACCACCTCCACCCATTTCCCCAAGCGTGTGTTCCAGGCTCACAGGCCTTAGCTGCCATTGGGCCATTGGGTCATTGGATCACCGGGACTCTCCTGGCCCCCTGGCTGAAGTCCCCACCACCATCCTTTCTGAAAGCCCATTTTGATCCCTCTCTCCCCGAGGGACCTGCTGTCATGTTCTGACCACACACTCCCCTGTGCCCAGGTCCCACACACTCAGGAACCTGTCATCAGCTCCTTTTAGCCATGAAGTCCCCCCTTTACCTTTGAAACACAGGCTGCACCAGGCTGACTCAGCCCTGATTTCAGCCTGGCTGGGGAGGGAGGGTCTGTCCTGCCACATTTATCCTGCGCTGTCCCCACTTCGAGGCCAGCCAGGTCAGGGATGGGCACCATCTCATTCCAATCTAGAGTGGGTCAGAACGTCCGTCTCTCCAAAGGTCAGTTTCCATCTGTCCAAAAGCTTTCTTCTGGAGACAGGATAGTTCTAGATCAGGAGGGATTTTGTGGTGTAAATCAGAGCCATGTTCCCGGCAGCCCGTGCAGGTGGCATCTGTGGGTGTTCTGTCTCAGCTAAATCGAAACTCAGTGATGCCAACTTTCTGTGTCACAGAGGCGGCTGCCAGCCCTGCTAACGGGTTAGTCATCACCTTAGAGCACATGGATCTGCAGAAACCATCTGGGGTGAGGGAGGCGATGTGCAGCAAGAAATAAATGGAAAACAGCCTCAATGTCCAGGCTCAACATCCCCACAAACATTATTAGTTAAGGGGTCATGCAATGCCACAGAAAAATAATCATATCACGGTGCAGGTGAGAAAAACAGGTTTGTGGGTGCACGGTACATGCTGAGAATTACAAATATAGTAACATCACAAAGTGCCCTCACCAAAATGTTAGCAGTGATTATCTCTGGGTGATGGGCTTATGGAAGGTTTGAGTTCTCTTCTCTTTGTTTATCCATGTGGGTTGGGGGATGAATGGTGGTGAGGGCCAGCTTGGGTCTAAGTGGGAATCAAGCAGTCCAGGCTGTCCTACTGAATGGAGAGGGTTACCGCCAGAAGACTATTTTCTTTTCTTCCTTTCTTTCTTTCTTTCTTTCTTTTTTTTTTTTTTTTTTTTTTTTGAGACGGAGTCTCGCTCTGTCACCCAGGCTGGAGTGCAGTGGCCGGATCTCAGCTCACTGCAAGCTCCGCCTCCCGGGTTTACGCCATTCTCTTGCCTCAGCCTCCCAAGTAACTGGGACTACAGGCGCCCGCCACATCGCCCGGCTAGTTTTTTTGTATTTTTTTAGTAGAGACGGGGTTTCACCGTGTTAGCTAGGATGGTCTCGATCTCCTGACCTCGTGATCCACCCGTCTCGGCCTCCCAAAGTGCTGGGATTACAGGCTTGAGCCACCGCGCCCGGCCTTCTTTCTTTTTTTTTTTTTTTGAGACGGAGTCTCACTATGTCGCCCAGGCTTGAGTGCAGTGGCACGATCTCAGCTCACTGTAACCTCCACCTCTGGGGTTCAAGCAATTCTCCTGCCTTAGCCTCCCGAGTAACTGGGATTACAGGCGCCCGCCACCATGCCCAGCTAATTTTTGTAGTAGAGATGGGGTTTCACTGTGTTGGTCAGGCTTGTCTTGAACTCCTGACCTCAAGTGATCTGCCCGCCTTGGCCTCCCAAAGTGCTGGGATTACAGGTGTGAACAACTGCATCTGGCCCAGAAGGCTATTTTCATGTTAGCTTTGAAAACTTTCTGAAATTTTATAAAGTCTGTGATAACAGTAATAATAATTGCTAACCTTTATAAGGTCTTTATAAAGGGCCAGGTATTTGCCAGACAGTTTGCATTAAATTTGATGCATAGGTACCATGGATGTCCCCATATTATAGATGAAGAAACTGAGGCCAAGAGAGGGTAAGTAATTCACTGAGGTCACACAGTACTAAGAAGTGGTAGAGCCAGGATTCAAAGGCAAATTTTTAGTCACTCACTCTGTCCACCCTTCAAAATACTCCATGGTCTCAAGAATGACTGTTTTCTGTCTGCTCACTGGAGGATCAGGGTCCTCAGGTGCATTCTGGGGATCTGTTGGCACTCAGACAGGCCTTGGTGAGCCAACAAACTGTGCACCTTGTCTCTGAATCCATGTGAGATGTTGCCAGAGGCTCTGAGGATCATCTGGGGCTGAAGGCTGGGGTCACTGGCAGGAGGCCAGGGGTGAGGATCACTATTGTCAAAGTCATTCCAGCTGTATCCACAGGCTGGTGCTGCCAAGAGAAAGGCCTAAGGCATGCAGTCATTCCTGCTTTCTTTGTCCTTGTACGAAACTTGAAAAAAATTATAAAAATGGCACATGCCTTTGATCACAAAACAAACAATGCAGAAGTGTATAAAGAAAAGATTGGTTGGGCCTAGTAGCTCACACCTGTAATCCCACATTTTCAGAGTGAGACCCCATCTCTTAAAAAATTATAAGAAAAAAAAGAAAAGAGAACAGTCATTTTTTTCCCTCTCCAAGTATCCACTTCCATGCTTGACACACTTTCGGGGTAGGAGTGGGAGTGAGTGTTGGGGAGTGTTTGAGTTACTCTGATTCCTCTGGAAGCCACATCTGTGGCCCCAGGGACTGGTCTTATGGTGGCAGGTGACCCAAACAAGACCCATCAGAGTCTTGGCCTGGAATTTTGTAAACTGGCTAGAAGAGAGGGTCAGGTCTCAAAGCCGGGCAGATGCAAGGTGAGAGCTGCCACAGCCTGTGGCATGGAGGAAGCTGGTCTAATCTGCAGAAAGAAGGAACGAGAGCTGGACAAGACCCCAATGACATCAGGCTCTTTTTGTCCCGTCCCTTTCTGGAGTTTGGCTGTATATGCTAATAAGTTCCCCTTTTGTCTGCCAAAAATTGATTTTAATTAGGCTTCTGGTGCTGGTAGCCAACAGAATCCTAAGTGATGTGTCTTCCCCTCTGTAAAATAAGGGGACCGGACAGGCTGGTCTGTGGGGGGGCCTGTGGGCTTTGGCAATGGGGAGCCCTTGGCCCCATGTGCTGGGTTGAGCTGGGACCTGAGCTGGCTGTGGCTGTCTCAGCTCTGGGGTAGAGGGACCTCAACATGTACCTCCCGCTTCAGTGTCAGGCAGCCTGGCTCAGTCTTGGGACACAGCATTTAGGATGTGGAGCCAAATGAATGAAAGGCATGTGGCTGCCTCCTCTGGCTCTCTCCTGCCATTACCGGAGCTGCTGCTGGACTGGCCAGCTCGGGGAGGGGCAAGGAAACAGGCACAAAACCAAAACCTCTGCTGAGGAAGGAATCTGCATGTGTCACTGCAGCAAAACCTCACAAGCTCCCTATGAGGCTATCACCTTCCCATTTTAGAGACGAGGATGCCGAGGCGCAGCAAGTTCCCTTGTAAGTTACTCAAGGTCACACAATGTGGACAGGTGAAGCCAACAGGCTCCATCAGCAGGGTCTCCAGAGCTCCTCTATCTGCCTGGGCCAGGTCTATCTACCGCCATCCCAGGCCCTCTGCTTTGCAAGATGCTGCTGGTCCCTGAGCTGAGGCAATTTAGGCCCCAGCTACTGGCGTTCAGCCCCTCTTGCCTATAGCCTCTCGACTCCTGGGAGCAGAGTCAGAGGTTGACAGTGGTTTGCAGACAGTTTTCCAAGGGTATCTAGGGCTGGGCGCAGCGGCTCACACATGTAATCCCAGCACTTTGGGAGGCTGAGGCAGGAGAATCACTTGAGCTCAGGAGTTTGGGACCAGCCTGGGCAACATAGTGAGACTATCTCTATTTTTAGCAAGGAAAATACATTAAAAGATGATGATGATGATGATTTTTTTTAAAAAGGGGTAACCAGGCCGGGTGCAGTGGCTCACACCTGTAATCCCAGCACTTTGGGAGGCCTAGGCAGGTGGATCATGAGGACTCCAGGTGGCACTGTCCAGTCACCGGCTTCATGTGTGGTGGCAGCACAGTAGCCGTAGCAACAGTGGCCTTCTTTCCTCAGATTTTGGATCTAGATCACAGCTGCGATGGTGTAACCTTAAAGCAAGTCACTCTCTGATGTCCACCCCTCCAGCACTTCTAATTGTCTTGATTCATGTAGGTCAAGCCCTGCATTACACCTCTTCTTGCTTGAAATAACCAGAATGAGCTGGGGGGCAGTGGCTCATGCTTGTAATCCTAGCTGCTTAGGAGGCTGAGGCAGCAGGATCACTTGTGGCCAGGAGTTCGAGATCAGCCCGAACAACATAGCAAGACTCCCATCTCTAAAAAAATGAAATAAAATAATTTATCTGGGCACGGTGATGCACACCTGTAGTCCCAGCTGCTTGGGAGGCACTGCTGCACTCCAGCCTGGGTGATAGAGAGAGGCTCTGTCTTTAAAAAAAGCAAAAGCAGCTGGGTGCTGTGGCTCACGCCCGTAATCCCAGCACTTTGGGAGGCCGAGGCAGGTGGATCACCTGGGGTCAGGAGTTTGATACTAGCCTGGCCAACATGGTGAAACCCTGTCTCTACTAAAAATACAAAAATTAGCCAGATGTGATGGTGGCACATGCCTGTAATCCCAGCTACTGGGGAGGCTGAGGTAGGAGAATTGTTTGAACCGGGGAGGCGGAGGTTGCAGTGAGCTGAGATTGCACCACTGCACTTTAGCCTGGGCAAAAGGGCGAGACTCTGTCTCAAAAAAATAAAAATAAATAAATAAAAAATAAAAAACTCAGTCTGTTTCCTAGTTCTTGATCTGAACTCTGAATGATACAATGGGTACAGAGGCGAAAAAGAAATTTATTCTCACTGGGGTGGTTCATTTAGCACATACTGATTGGGTACCTCCTAGTGCAGGCCCTGTGCTAGGTGCTGGGGATGTAAGAGAATCTAGGCAGAATCCCTGCCCTCAGGGAGCTCCCACTTTGATGGGGGAGACATTAAACAATCTTAGTCCCTGCAATCCATGCACAAGGTGCAGTGGGAGCCCAGAGGAGGGCACTGGAACCAGTCAGCGTTCACCCGCAGGAAACGCAGGCCTTTCCAGATATTTTAATGAGAAAGAGATGTAGTACAGAAGATTAGGTGCTTACAAAACTTTGGAAGGGCCAGACAGTGGGTTCTCAGTGGGGTCTCCAAAATGACTTCCAGAATGCCACAGAACTGGCCCTCTAGCAAAGCAATGACCCTGGCTACCATCCCAGCCACTCCTGGGACTGCTGACTTGGCATCACTCTAGTGCTCCAAGTACTGTGGGGAGAACCGCCTGAGCTTCCATGGCCAGGATGTTCTGCCAGCCTCCTCATCACCACATGCTGCAGCTCCGGTGACCCTGGGCATCCTGTCCTCTCAGATGAGAATGGCCAGGATCCCTTCTCACAATTCCCTAAAGAAGGTGATATAACTGGGATGCTTTGTCACCATCTGCTTTGGATCAGCTCTGTTGGCCGAGCCTCCTCATGGACGTTTGGTCTCCCTCAAGCCTGGCCGACGCATACCTACCTTGCTCAGGCACTTGCCTGTGTCCAGCCTGCTATGGCCGGGGAGCATGACCAGATTCCTGGGCGGTGGGCCTGTGGGAGTGGCAGGCCCTGCTATACCTCCTGGCAGGACGCCACCAGGTAGTTTGAGCTGCTTCCCTCTTTATGCTCAGATAGCAATGATTATGTGATCACAACTAACCTCTGCCACCTCAAAGTCTTTCTGGAACAAAGTGGGCAGTAAATAAATAAATACAGACCAATCCAAACTGAATGACACTATGCAACGACCAAGCATGTCCATCATTTTCCCTGAAGAAAAAAAATACAGAATCTTTCCTCCAAGCCCTGACAATTAAATGAAAAAGCAACGTGGCTATTTGCTTCCAGATACAGGATGCGGGAGATGATGTTCCCTGACATGTGAGTACCTGCTCACGGAGTCTTGCTCTTGTTTTCCTGCATTGCTTGGATAACTTAAACACTTGTCGTTCCTGGGATAGGATGGGGTGTTGTTTCCCCTTTCAACAGGAGAACACCACCATTTCCACAAAAGTTCTTGACCCCAAGAGTTCAGCCCAATGCATTCCTCAAAAGAAGGAAATACACTGCGAGAAAGAAATACACATTTATCTTCACCCCTTTTACACTCAGCTAATATTTTGAGCTGAAAAGCTCCTGTGATAAACAAATTGCAAAAAACCCATCTACCATCTGCACCAGGCCCCAGGCAGTGGGTTGTAGGTCAAGGCTATAAGCTAAGGCTGCCCTCAGCGGGCAATGCTGTGCTGGCCTGGACCTGACTGGGATCTAATAGGTCAGGAGGTGGAATGTACAATTTTGCAGCTGGTGAAACAGGCCACAGGACCCTGACCAGGACTCAGAACCCATGGATGTTTCAGTCATTCAGAAACTGAAGATTCTGCCCTTCTCTCTGAAGGACACACTGCCCTGACGACATGCTTCCAGAATGGATCCTTCTATTCAAGTGTCCACTCTTTTTAATTTTTAAACCATTATTTTAAAAATTTGTGTTTAGTAGAGATGGGATCTCACTATGTTGCCCAGGCTGGACTCAAACTCCTCGCCTCAAGCGATCCTCCTGCCACAGCCTCCCAAAGTGCTGGGATTACAGGTGTGAGCCACCAAGCCTAGACTTCGAGTGTCCACTCTTTTTTTTTTTTTTTTTTTTTTTTTTAGTTTTGGAGACACAGTCTCACTCTGTCACCCAGGCTGGAGTGCAGTGGTGCAATCTTGGCTCATTGCAACCTCCGCCTCCAACCTCTACTTCCTGGGTTCAAGCAATTCTCATGCCTCAGCCTCCCAAGTAGCTGGGACTACAGGTATGTGCTCCATGCCCGCTAATTTTTTTGTATTTTTAGTAGAGACGGAGTTTCACTATGCTGTCCAGGCTGGTCTCAAACTCCTGAGCTCAGGCAATCTGCCCGCCTTGGCTTCCCAAAGTGCTAGGATTACAGGTGTGAGCCACCGTGCCTGGCCCAGTGTCCACTCCTATTGGAACTTTTTTTTAGTAATTTATAGAAACGTTACTACTCGAAATCAATATTTGTTTAGTATGTGTAAGTGTGCAAAAATATATCAGAAATGGCAGTTTTTTTTTTTGCCTTTTCTGGTGGCATACACATGTAGACTGAGATTCTTGAGGTTAACATCAACATTTTCAAAATTAACTTGTCTTATTGACATAGAACCTCATCTTTGTCTTAAACTATGAGACATTAATGGAGTATCACCTTATTGCACATTGCTCAAAAAGTTTCATTCTTCTGATCAAGGAACTTACATTCAGGTATGACTTTTTGTAAGCTGGTTGACTTTCTTACTGGTGCTTGTTATTTTTTTTTTAACACATTAAACTAAATGATATATCAAATGTATATTATATATTTTAATAAATAAATTATATATTGTGTAGTTATATATAGTTGTCTATATTTAAATTGTATGTATGATAAGTGACAGCAGTTTTCAATTTAGGGCAGAAATACACCACATTTCCTTTGAAAATACTTACCTGTATCATAGATACCTCCCGTATCATAGATTGTTGTGGTAATATTATAAGTAGTTGCAAACAACAAACTACAAAGCATTTTGCAAATCGAAGAATCTCACTTATAGCCTAGCTAGTCTCATCTCAGTGAAACTTACTTCTGTGAAATTTAGCTGAAGACTTTTTTCAAAAAGTTCATTCATTTGTTTAGCAAATATGTAATAAGCACTCAATCAGTGAGAGCTCTTTCCATCACAAGTGACAGAAAATCCAGCCCAAACTAGCCAGAGCAAAAGATGCTCTTGCCATTGGCAATTTCAACATTGACTGGATATTTGATGATATGAAGGCAATGCTGTGGGTCCTGATTGGCTCAGCTTAGTTAATAAGCCTTGTCCCTAACTCCCTGTGCCAGGAGCCTTGGTCAGGAGCTAAGGAGGGACAAATTGGGGTAGGGACAAGAGCGACAGACGTCTGTCTCTGCATGCCAGACATACGGATGACAGGGCACAGTTTATTCCCATCAGGAAGCTTCCCAATCTTCAAGAAATTATTTGCGTTTCAATCAATTTCTTTTTGACCTGTTCGTAAACTGTGTAGAGTTGATGGAACCAATTATTCCCCCTGAAATAAGAATCATGTTTTGAAAACAGTCTATGGTTATCATCCTGAATTTCACACATAGGTCACAAGGCCACATTCTCATTTTTTTCTTTTTATACGTTTTATTTATTTATTATTTATTTTTTTTTTTTAGAGATGAGGGTCTTGCTATATTGCCCAGGCTAGATTGGAACTGCTGGGTTCAAGCGATCCTCCCACCTCAGCCTCCTGAGTAGCTGGGATTACAGGTACATACCGCCACACCCAGCCAGTTACAAAAAAAAATTCTTTTTGTTTTTTAGAAATGGGGGTCTTGCTGTGTTGGCCAGGTTGGTCTTGAACTCCTGCCTCAAACTATTTTCCTGCCTTGGCCTCCCAAAGTCCTGGGATTACAGGCATCAGCCACCATGCTTCACATTTCTTACTTCACACTTCTTACTGGAGTCTGTCTTCTCTCAGCTGCAAAATGAATAATTTTGCACCTACTTTATGGGGTTGTTGAAATGATTAAATAAAATGGTGCTCTAAAGCGTTCAGCCTGGTTCATTTGGAAGTGGTAGCTGTTGATAAAGGAAGAGCAGTGATATTTTCTGCCTGTGGTAGAAATTGCTGGAGTTGGGCTTGGCAAACAGGAGAGAAGACCATGAAAGTCACCAGGAAGTACACACGAGAGGGACCCTGGAGGAGCAGGCTGTCACCTGAGGGCCCCTTACTTAGTTAGCCAGCAGCAGTGATGTAGGAGGCCGCACCAGTCTGCACGTGCAGCGCCTGCAGCGCCTGGCACACAACCGTGCAGTAGGGATCCTCCGCTAGCATCATAAACCAGTATTTGCCGTGTAGTGTAGTTGCTGAGATCCTGGTTCCCATGAATTCAAATCCCAGCTCTACCAATGACCAGTTATAGGACTTTAGGCAAGCTTCTTTGCGCCTCTGTGCCTCAGTCTCCCCGTGGGTGAAAGCGGATAATAACAGTACCTCTATCCAACGGTCGATGTGAGGATTCACTTAGGTGACATATGTGAGCCCTTGGAACAGCACCTGGAAGCTAGCAAGTGCTGATTATTACCAAGCTCCAGGCAGGGCCTGGAATTGAGCTCAAAATAAGACATAAGGTCAGTCCCTATGGGCATTTACAGCAGTGGAAGGGGGAGATTTTTTAAAAATCATCATTAGTTACAACTGAGATACATGCTTTGAAAGTACAGGGTGTTCTGGCCCAGTGCAGTGACTCAAGCCCGTAAACTCAAAATTCTGGGAGGCCGAGGTGGCCGGATCCCTTGAGGCTAGGAGTTTCAGACCAACCTGGCCAACATGGTGAAACCAGTCTCTACTAAAAATACAAAAATTGGGCTGGGCACGGTGGCTCAAGCCTGTAATCCTAGCACTTTAGGAGGCCGTGACGGGCGGATCACGAGGTCAGGAGATCGAGACCACCCTGGCTAAAATGGTGAAACCCCGTCTCTACTAAAAAATACAAAAAACTAGCCGGGCGAGGTGGCGGGCGCCTGTAGTCCCAGCTACTCGGGAGGCTGAGGCAGGAGAATGGCGTAAACTCGGGAGGCGGAGCTTGCAATGAGCTGAGATCCGGCCACTGCACTCCAGCCTGGGCGACAGAGCGAGACTCCGTCTCAAAAAAAAAAAAAAAAAAATTAGATCCACATGGTAGTGCACACCTGTAATCTCAGCTACTCCAGAGGCTGAGGCACGAGAATCGCTTGAACCTGGGAGGTGGAAGCTGCAGTGAGCTGAGATCACGCCTCTGCACTCACAGAGTGAGACCCTGTCTCAGAAGAAGAAGAAAAAAAGTACAGAATGTTGTGATGAGAACAGGGGTCCTGATGAACTTTGCCTCTTGCTCTGTGGGGGGAGAGGTCCAGGGAACTGTGGGAAAATGTAACTGTTTCTCAGGAACTACTATCAGGGACAGACTTTTCTAGAAGGATGTGGGGGAGCTCCTACAAAAGGAGGCAGGGGAAGTGGAGGAGCTGGGCTCAGAAAGGACTGGAAACGGTGTAACTTGGCAGGAAGGGTGCAGGCCTTCAGGTACCCTCCCTCAGCAGGAATCAGTATTAAACATTTTTGTCCTTGTTGAAGATTCTAATTCCAGGGCCAGGGCACTAGGCTAGCCTGAAGTAGTCTATGTGAGGAGCAGGCATCTTGATGGACATCTCCTGAGACTGAATCTCAGTGGAGGTCAATCAGGACTGGTAACAGCAGCCCCTGTGGACAGTTGGGCCAGGGGTTCTTAGCTTTTTTTGTGTCATAGACACCTTCTTAGAATAGTGTTTTTTATTTTGTTTTGTTTTGTTGTTTTTCTTGGGTGGGGGCAGGGGGATGGAATCTCACTCTGTTGCCCAGACCGGAGTGCAGTGGTGCAATCTTGGCTGACTGCAGACTTCACCTCCTGGGTTCAAGCGGTTCTCCTCCCTCAACCTCCCGAGTAGCTGGGATTACAGGCGTGTGCCACCACACTGGGCTAAGTTTTGTATTTTTTTGGTAGAGATGGGGTTTCGCCATGTTGGCCAGGCTGGTCTTGAACTCTTGAGCTCAGGCAATCCATCCACCTCAGCCTCCCAAAGTGTTGGGATTACAGGCGTGAGCCACTGTGCCTGGCCTAGAATAGTGTTTTCTGTTTTTAATTTTTTTCTGTGAAATATGTTTTATTAATTTTTATCTCAATAGTTTTTGGGGTACAGGCAGTCTTTGGTTATATGGAAGAATAGTGTTTTTAAGCACATAAAACATGCAGGATTACAAAGAACATCAAAGGTATTGAAATATCAGGACAAATAGGTAAATTTATTAACTAACAGGATCTAGCGGCAGTCTAGTAACCACCGTTATTTTGAAGTACAGATGAGTGCAAACAAATTTTGAAAAACCTGCAGCACCTGTAATGCGTTATGAAAATATCTGTGGTCGCTAGAGGGGACAAAGTCACAGGCACTGTTAATACCACGGTGGCTGACAGCCTGTGCTCATAATTGGAGGAAATGCCAAGTATCAGTAGGCGGTTAGAAGAAACAAGATGAAAATGTTTTCCCCGTTCAGGGACTCCCTTATTTAAGCTGAGAGCCTCTCCTTCCAGTATTTTGTGAAAGTCAACCGTTATGTGAAAAAAAAAAAGAGATGAATTTCCGATTGTTTTTTTTTTTTTTTTTTTTTGGCAAAACAAAAAACCACAAACATTAAAACACTGTGTATATTAAGTACATCTAGAAAAGTGTATGCAAAATATTTCATATTTAAATAGAAGGGACTAGAGCTCAATGCTGCTTGGCTCGGGGCTTCTCTCTACCTCTCCAGGTGGCGGGAGCAGGTGAGGGTCGGCATCAGCCCGCAAGGCCGGCGGAGGACTGTTTCCCTGCACCCCACTGCTGAAAAACGCCAAGGTCAATTTCTCAAGTCCGTTCATGGTGTCTTGGGATCCACGCTGGACGGTGGCGGCCGACTTTCAGCTTGACCTGAATTTTATTCCTAATCAGCTGTGTGATCTCGGTTGGTCCTAAACGTCTCCGAGCCTCCCTTTCATCTGTGCAGCTGGGCCTCCAGACCCCAACCCTCAGGCGGTGGTTAATCACGTAGACCTTATTCTGCGTGCACTTTACCACAGTTCACCAACCACCGAGCGCTGCGAGTTGTTGAAGCACCTGGAGCAACAGAAGACGGATGCGGAGACCGGAAACAGCCGGGGATGGGGACAAGGTCCAGCCGCGCTGTGGGTTGAAGGCTAGCATCTGCCAGCACATTCAGGTTCAACGGAAGGCAACGTTTTTACCCATCAGAATTGCTCAGGACGAGGAGACGAGGAGGCAGGGGCATGGGCGAGGGAGAGAGCCTCGCTTGCGGCTGCGAGCCCCAACTCTTGGAAACCATCAACTGAGTATAAATTGAGATTTCTGTATAGGATGCCCCGCCCTCTCCACTTTCCTCCACCTGCGACGGGGTGTGAGACCCGGCACATTTTAGAAATGTGCCTCCGCTGAGACAGGTAGGCGGGCAATCTCGCAGGGACTTGTGGGCGTGGTGGGTGGGAGTGGTCACTTCCGCTGATCTTCGCGTTCCACACATCTTTGAATTGCGGTGAGAATCGGCGGCAACTACATTCAGATTGTCTCAATACTTCGTTCCTGAAGGGGAATAAACTAAAAGTTTGTCATCACACCATTATTCGACCGCGGCAGGACTCGAACCTGCAATCTTCTGATCCGAAGTCAGACGCCTTATCCATTAGGCCACGCGGCCACCTGGTTCTTACTTTTCCTTGAGCAACTCATAAAAATGTTACCTCCGCCCACCAGCTAGCTCGGGACCAACCCACCTGCTCCTTGAGAGGGGGAGGTTGGCCTTTAGTTCGCAGTGTTCCGCAGGGAGAGCCCACCCAGAAGTCCCCTTTCTCCCCCCGCGGGCGGATCGCACCATTGGCGGCCCTCCTATTGGTCGCGCTGGGAGTCTCCCGCTTGCCTCTCGGGTAGCAGCGGGACCTAGTCGGGTGCAGACGGGAAGTTGCTGCTGCCAGCGAAGCGGACCGGCCGGGTGGAGGCCACACGCCACCCCGAGGCTGCGTAGGCCGCGCATAGGGGGACGTCGCGCCGTGGGCCTGGGGTCGGGAGAACAGCAGACCAGGAAGCACCGTGCGGACCGAGGTTTCCGGCGGGTTCGGCGGCGGGGAGGCTGGGTCGCTGAGCGGCAGCGCGGCCCCTCCCTCTCCAGTCAGGGAGCGAGGCCGGGAGCAGGGCGGCGGCTCGTCCCAGGGCGCACCGCGGCTCCTCTGCCGGGCGCAGGCGGGCGGCGGGGCGCACGGGGGTGGCCGCCCACGCCCGCTGCAGGACGCCCTCGGCCGGCTGGGCCGTGGTCCGGGTGTGGGTGGAGGTCCCACGGGACGGCGGCCCACCCTACGGGTTCGAATCCGGGTTCTGGCACTTCTCGACGCTAGGCTCTCGGGCCGCGCCGGTCGCGGTAATGGCAGCCACCATTTGCCGAGCGCTTGCCAAGAGCAGGGCCGCAAGACGTAGGCGCCCTGTGTGCTCCGGACAGCGGCCCTGTGTGACAGGCAGAATCCGTAACCCCATTTTACAGAATAGGATATCAGGGCCTAAGGAGCGTTGCCCAAGGTCACACAGCTCGAGAGAGCCAGAAGCGGGGTTCAAAGCCGCGTCGCTCTACTCCAGATACTGCTCTCTTACTCGCTGCCTTCGGCTTCCCCACGTGGGTCCACTGACGAAGCTGCGTGGACCCCGGTTCCCCCAGGAGGGGTATTGACGTTTCCCAAGTTTTGAGGCTTAACAGAAAATGCAACTGAGGCGCCTGGCACAGTGCTGGGGACGCAGTAAATGCTCAAGGAATGGTGACTATGAATACAGCTTTTACATATATGGTAAAATAACGCTTTATATCATCTGTCTCCTTTAGGATTTGGGGTGGAAGGCAGGCATGGTCAAACCCATTTCACTGACAGGAGAGCAGAGACAGGACGTGTCTCTCTCCGCGTCTTCCAGCCAATAAAAGCAGCCAAGCTGGAGTCCAAAGCTAGGTGTTCTGACTCCCAGCGTGGGGGTCCCTGCACCAACCATGAGCCGCCTGCTTTGGAGGAAGTTGGCCGGCGCCACCGTCGTGCCAGGGCCGGTTCCAGCTCCGGGGCGCTGGGTCTCCAGCTCCGTCCCCGCGTCCGACCCCAGCGACGGGCGGCGGCGGCAGCAGCAGCAGCTGCAGCAGCCGCAAGTGCCATCCTCGGAGGGCGGGCAGCTGCGGCACAACCCGTTGCACATCCAGATGCTCTCGAAAGGGCTGCACGAGCAAATCTTCGGGCAAGGAGGGGAGATACCCGGCGAGGCCGCGGTGCGCCGCAGCGTCGAACACCTGCAGAAGCACGGGCTCTGGGGGCAGCCAGCAGCGCCCTTGCCCGACGTGGAGCTGCGCCTGCCGCCCCTCTACGGGGACAACCTGGACCAGCACTTCCGCCTCCTGGCCCAGAAGCAGAGCCTGCCCTACCTGGAGGCGGCCAACTCGCTGTTGCAGGCCCAGCTGCCCCCGCAGCCCACGGGTTGGGCCTGGGCGGAGGGCTGGACCCGGTACGGCCCCGAGGGGGAGGCCGTACCCGTGGCCATCCCCGAGGAGCGGGCCCTGGTGTTCGACGTGGAGGTCTGCTTGGCAGAGGGAATTTGCCCCACATTGGCGGTGGCCATATCCCCCTCGGCCTGGTAAGTAGGGGCAGGGTTGGGGACATAAGTAGGCATGGGGGCCCAGCTTAATAGTTTGTTTCAGTGAACATTTACTGAGGTCCTGTTAATGTGCTGGGTGCTCACGTAGGGAGCACTGATGTGGTGAATTAGGACTAGACCCCTGTTTATGTGGGACTCACTTTCTGGTGGGAAGATCACAGGCAGTAAGCAAATACCCAAGTAAATGTCAGGCAGTAAAGGCCATGCGGAGAATCACAGTAGAGCGCTGTACATGAGACCTGTGGGAGGCCGCTTAAGATCACCATGATTTGGTGCCTTTACCCCCTCTCCTAATAGCTTCATGAGAAGTTAGTCTGAAAAGTCATTTGAACAGTGTTTCTTTTTGGGGAGCTATTAATTATTTTGGGCAGTAGAAAGCTCCCTTTTGTGGGACTGTCCCAGGCAGTATAGGACATTAGCATCCCTGGCCTTTCCCATAAACGCCAGACCAACACCCCCCTCCCCACTGTCCCAGCCACCAACGTTTCCACATGGCCCCTTGAGGCGGCATCTGGTTTACCACCCCTAGTTGAGAAACATTGCTTCCTGCCCCCAGCCTTCCAAGCAGGCATTTTGGTCCCAAACAAGTATATCCAATCTCTCTTTTCTTTTTAAATAACTTTCTAAGTGCTACCCAAGTTTCTTTTTCAAACAATGATGGCAGTACTGTTTCTCCCCTTTTTTTATTCTTCATTCCAGGATTAAAATACTATTTACAACCTTAATGCTTTCAGGCATGGCCAGCAAAAAAGTTGGCAGTTTCTTTATTCCTATTGGAAGCTACATCTTTGTAAAGAAAGCTGCGAAATGTTAAATATGCAGTTGAAAATGGTGAAAACATGGCTAAATAGATAAGGTAGGCATTAATGGCTGAAAAGAGCAAAACTAGATGATTCTGCATTGATTGAATTCCAGTTACAATGAGAATCACACTACTTAGAATATGTAACTCGATGGTCAAAGTAAAGGGGAATACCGGCCATCATTTGGAAAGATAAAGTAGGCTTTGGTGGCTGAAAGAAAATTAGGAAATCAGTGACAAGAAAGATTTGTTTTTTGATCTGTTGGTCATTTTTGGCCAAGTTACCTCAAGTCCCCTTTTCTCTTCCTCCTCCTTTCTCTCCTTTTACCTCTCCTTTCCCTCCCTGTCCTTCCCGCTCTGCCCTCATTCTCATTCCATTCTTGCCAGTGGTACTCAGGGCATTGGCCTGATGGCAGAAGTCATTGTTAAGGCCTGGGCTCATGCTGGGGCCTTCCTCCTGGGAGTCTGACTGGTGGGTGGAGGTGGGTGCCACATGGTGCCCTAATAGCAGTCCACTTTGAACCTGGGCATGCCCCTGCTCCTTAACTGAGTAACATTAGGTACCTGACCATCCCACAGTTTACAATGGGAGGAGAAGCCTTCGTCAGCTATGAGCCTCCCACAGGGCAGCTTCTTCCCAAAGGCTGTTGGTAAGGGCTTTGGCCATCAGGCTAGAGGGACATCACTCCGGCTATCAACATTTATCTGAGATTCACAGTAAAACTAGTATTAATGGCATGGATCCCTACTCATCTTAAATTTGGCTTGCTTCTTTTTAATCACTAGTGTATAATGAGATGGCTTCATGCACAGCTGCAGAGCTGCATCTTGACACCAATGTGGCTTTTTATTGTAACCAAAGTCCCTGTTATCACCATGGCCTCAACTATTTGACATTCTTTAGCCTTTTTGTCTGTGTTGTTGTAAGGGCTTTGACATGCTGAATTAAAAGGTGGGGGAGATTTCTTTCAGTCCCTTGGCTTATTTTCACCATTTGGAGTATGAGTTAGATTTTGTCAGGTTTAAAACTAGGACCCTCTTGCTTTCTCTTTGAAAGAAATTAGTTTTATATGTGTTGAATCTGTTGAGGCAGATACTCCCTCTTCCATTCCATAAAGGTTGCAAGGAGCTCCTTCTCTGCAGTGTTGTCCACACATGGCCTCGTCACTCACTTTGATGCTGAGTGGGCCTTGACTGTTGAGAACAATCTGTGGCTTGCAACAGGCATTTCCTCAGTGGCCATTCCCCTACACCTAGCCTTGTGGATCTTGAGCAAACTGCAGCCTTTTACTGAATTAGTGTCAGGCCCCCAACAGGCCGCACTCATCCCTTATCCTCCCACCCCCACCTTATCACATGCGCATACATTTTCTCATTCTGGCACTTTCCCTGGTCTCTCACTGAGGGTGAGATTCTCCAAGGTGTGTGATTTGTTCTTTGTCCCCCAGAATCTTTTCAGCCATGAGATGATTCATCCTGTACATGTGTGCAGTATATGTCTTTTTTTTTTTTTTTTTTACCAGTTCAATTTAAAAAAACTCCACTTTTGGTTCTGTTACTGTCTATCTCCTTTACTAGCACTTTGAACAGTAGCTGGTTTGTGCCTATAGACAACAAGGGGTTGATAATGTTCATAAAACCTCAGAGCTAGATGTAGACTTAGTGAACACTAGGTCTAGCAAACACCTTGATGGCCCAGACTGTAATATAATACCTGCGTGTAGGTCTAATAGCCCAGTAGTTCCATTTTTATGTGCAGAAGTTTAAAGAAGCTTTTGTAGCTCTTGCCCACCAGCACACACACCCACCCTGCTACACCTGACCTGTAGCTGAGTTAGGAGCACCCTTTGGTCTCACTTGTGTCCCCAGCTGCCAGTACGCCATCTGGCATGTAGTGGTAGGTGTGCAGTGGGTGTTGTGGAGTGGAAGTTTAATGTCTCCATGGTGAACCTGCCTGCCTCTCGCCTCCCTCAGGTATTCCTGGTGCAGCCGGCGGCTGGTGGAAGAGCGTTACTCTTGGACCAGCCAGCTGTCGCCGGCTGACCTCATCCCCCTGGAGGTCCCTGCTGGTGCCAGCCCCACCCAGAGAGATTGGCAGGAGCAGTTAGTGGTGGGGCACAATGTTTCCTTTGACCGAGCTCATATCAGGGAGCAGTACCTGATCCAGGTAAGGTTCCTGGGGCCAGCTACAGGTTCTGGCATGGGATGGGCCAGGAGCCCGAATCTCAGTGGTTAGGGAAGGCACTGCTTGCTTGGCAAGTGTCTCTATTGCCTTTGCTGAAGCCACAAGGCCCATCTGTTGACCAGCTGTGCCTCTGGTCCCTGTGCCTAGCTGTTTATGTCCCCGGGAAAGCCTGGTATAGGACCTAAGTTGTCACAAAGTAATAATGGCCTTTATCTCTGTGGCATTTTAGAGCTTAGCATGGATCTTAAAGGTTTTGAGCCACAGCCTGGGCTCATTTCCTGCCTTAACCACTGATGACTATTATGAGGTCCTTAACATCTCTAAGTCTTAGTTTCCTTTTTTTTATAAAAAGGCAGAGATAACATAAATCTCATAGGATTAATAGGAGGGTTGGAACAATGCCTGCATGTCAAACACTCAGTACTCTGCCTGGTGTATAGTAGTGGCAATTCTTAATTTTATGAAGTGTTTTTTCATTGTATCTTCACAGCAGCCCTAGGAGACAGGTCAGGCGGGGGAGAGCAACCTTAGCCTATAGCTGAGGGTGCTGAGGCTCAGACAGCCTTGTTGACATGCCCAGGGCCACAGAGCTTATGAGTGGCAGGGTTGGGGCCAGACTAGATAGCCCTGAAGGCTTTGTTTTGGCCACTCTGTATCTACGTTGCTCAGAGCTACTACTGGAAGCTGGGAAGGACTTGCACGTTGGGTTTGAGCCAGGCCTGCATCTTAAAGGGTGGCTAGGATTTGGGAAGGCAGGCCCCTTAAAGGTGATGGGGCAGGTGTGAACAAACATGAGGATTCTGTATTTTGTGCTGGAGGCTGTGTGCTGGGAGGGGAGGCTGTTTGAGGAGCTGAGGTGGGGCTGGAGGTCCACACCACTAAGCAGTGGTGGGCTGGCCCCACAGTTGCAGCCTCCCTCCTTCCCTTCCCTTTCCTCCTCCTCCTCCTCAGGGTTCCCGCATGCGTTTCCTGGACACCATGAGCATGCACATGGCCATCTCAGGGCTAAGTAGCTTCCAGCGCAGTCTGTGGATAGCAGCCAAGCAGGGCAAGCACAAGTTCCAGGGCTCCACAAAGCAAGGCCAGAAGTCCCAGAGGAAAGCCCGAAGAGGCCCAGCGGTGAGAGCACACTGCCAGTGGGCAGGAGCATAGTAGCATAGTGCTTGGGACCCCCCTCACCAGCCCGTCTGACCCGAGGCCAAGCTGATCTGCCGTGTCCCTTGCTCTGGTTCCCCAGATCTCATCCTGGGACTGGCTGGACATCAGCAGTGTCAACAGTCTGGCAGAGGTGCACAGACTTTATGTAGGGGGGCCTCCCTTAGAGAAGGAGCCTCGAGAACTGTTCGTGAAGGGTACCATGAAGGACATTCGTGAGAACTTCCAGGTATGGTGCTAGAGGGGGCTCTCGGGAGATGGGCTGTGACACACCCCTAGCTGCGCTTGGGGAGATACAACTGCCAGGCCTGACCCTGAGACCTGGTGGTGGTAATGGGATGGCTGCCCACCTTGCGCCTTCCTGTCATCTTGTGCCAGGACCTGATGCAGTACTGTGCCCAGGACGTGTGGGCCACCCATGAGGTTTTCCAGCAGCAGCTACCGCTCTTCTTGGAGAGGTGAGGGGGAGCCCATGTGGGAATCTTTGGGGGTCAGTGGGTTCCTGGTACCCGGGCCTGCTGTAATCAGGTGGCGCTGGTTCTATCTCAGGTTGGGGACCTTAGCTTTTCCAGGCTGAAAGAATGGAGCCCTTCTGTCCAGTGGTGTCCATCTGGGCCCTGGACTCTGGATTTCTACAGAGGCCCTGAAGGGGAGGGCCATGGAGTTGTGCTTGTGTTTCATGTGCATGGTGCTGGTTTACTATGCACCTTCTCTGAACTAGCTCCTTAACCAAGGGCTTCATGTACATCATGCTTGTGTTTATTAATGAGTCCGTCTTATGAAGTGACCCTTGTGTAGCTGAAAATTCAGGTATATTTGTACCAAAGATACTGAAAGAAGAAAGAAGGGAAGAAAATTTGGCTAGAACTTTTGACCCAAAGCTTAACTACTAATAGCTTACTGTTGGTTAGAAGCTTTACTGATAACATAATACATATTTTGTATGTTATATGTATTATATGCTATATTCTTAAAGTAAGCGAGAGAAAAGAAAATGTATTAAGAAAATCATGAGGAGAAAATGTGTTTACCATTCATTAGGTGGAAGTGGATCATCATAAAGATCTCTGTCCTTCACGTTGAGTAGGCTGAGGAGGAGGGGGGTGGGGCTTGCTGTCTCAGGTGGCTAAGGCAGAAGAAAATAAGTGTGTAAGTGAACTTGCGCGATCCAGACCTGTGTTGTTTAAAGGTCAACTGTATTTTACCACCCAAGTTGTGAGGTTCAGGCATGATGTTTTTCATGTATGGGATTATTAGCACAGTGCCTGGCACACAGTCATTACTCCATGTATGGCAGCCATTTTCACTTTTGCCATCTATATTTCCCACATTACCCCTGAGGATGGGATGATATTGTTCCCATTTTATAGATGAAAGAACTGAGACTCCAAAAGATGGGGTTACTTACCCAGGGATGAGTAACAGTGAGCTGGGATTTAATGCCTTGTCTGTTTGACTTTTGAGCTGTGCCATGTCGGTGGCTCGGTTGAGGCTTGCTAAACCAGCTCAGGGATTGGGCCAAAGTCTTGCCTCCTGTGGTCATTTATGGCAGCTCCTGGTGTTTGCCTCCAAGGTGTCCCCACCCAGTGACTCTGGCTGGCATGCTGGAGATGGGTGTCTCCTACCTGCCTGTCAACCAGAACTGGGAGCGTTACCTGGCAGAGGCACAGGGCACTTATGAGGAGCTCCAGCGGGAGATGAAGAAGTCGTTGATGGACCTGGCCAACGACGCCTGCCAGCTGCTCTCAGGAGAGAGGTAGCCAGGCCTTGGGTGGGCAGGATCTAGGCAGGGGTCTGGCAAGTGGGTGGCCTAGCCTTTGGCTTAGCCTTAGCCCTGCCCTAGTGGACTGACTCTGTAGGTACAAAGAAGACCCCTGGCTCTGGGACCTGGAGTGGGACCTGCAAGAATTTAAGCAGAAGAAAGCTAAGAAGGTGAAGAAGGAGCCAGCCACAGCCAGCAAGTTGCCCATCGAGGGGGCTGGGGCCCCTGGTGATCCCATGGATCAGGAAGGTGGGGAGCATGGGCAGGAGGTAGAGGTAGGGTAGGGGTTGTTGCTGGGAAGGTCCTGTGATTGAAGGGGTCCTTGGAAAGGGTTGCTCCAGCCTTCTGGAGATGAGCGGGTGGGAGCAGGTCTTACTGAGAGTTCCTTCTCCTGCTCCTGATTGTCTTCCCCCACCCTCACAGACCTCGGCCCCCGCAGTGAGGAGGAGGAGTTTCAACAAGATGTCATGGCCCGTGCCTGCTTGCAGAAGCTGAAGGGGACCACAGAGCTCCTGCCCAAGCGGCCCCAGCACCTTCCTGGACACCCTGGGTGAGCCCAGCCCACCCCCAGCAGTGTATCTAGAGTCCACCCTTGCACCATTCTCAGGACAGACCTGGTCTGGGTTCTGGCACAGAGGCATCATGCACATGTGTACTTATTGACCTGCTGCCATTCATTCACACTGTCTTCCAGTCCTGTTCTCATTTGCTCACTCTGGACTGGCTTACTGGACTCATTCAGCACTGTTCTGAGCACCTGCTGTGCACTGGCCCGTGGCAGCCACTGGGTGTACAGACTGGAACATAGCTCCTCCTTTCCAGTAGTTCCTTTTTTCTAGGAGAAGCCAGGCATGTAGACCAGCTAGTGCAGCTAGTGTCCATAGGTAGTTCTGACTCTGCCTGGGGAAATAAATCAAGAAGCCTTTCTTGAGAAGGTGCCCTTTCCTTTGAGCCTCATAGGGTGGCAGAGATGAGAAAAAGGGCAGCCAGGGTGAGCAGCAGGGTGCCAACTTTGCACTTGCATGACCCTGAGAGCAAGTGTCCTGAGTGCCTTCCTAGCTTCACCCTGGGCTCAACTTTGGTGAATAGCCTGCAAGAGAGCACCCAGAAGGACTGGTGTTTCTCTAAGGAGTGGGGAGGGCAGATGAGCTCCCTCCTCTGGTCAGTTACACTGAATGAAATGGAGCTTGGGAAGGAGCCCTGCCCTGGGCCAGGGTATGCTTTTGTGTCCTGGCTTCTGACTAGTGCAGTGGGACTGACTTAGTGTCTTTGCTTTTGAAATATTCTTCTAGAGGATTCCATGGGGGTCCTGGCTAAAGCATCCCAGAGGAGGGGATGGTGGCTGTAGGCCAGGGTCACCAGAAAGCCCCAGGGCTTTGGAGGGTGGGTGGGGCACATTGTGGGAGAGAGAACCTTCCCCCCAACAACTGCCCTTACCATTGTGACACTGCTGTCTTCCTGGTGGGACGTAGATGGTACCGGAAGCTCTGTCCCCGGCTAGACGACCCCGCATGGACCCCAGGCCCCAGCCTTCTCAGCCTGCAGATGCGGGTCACACCTAAACTCATGGCACTGACCTGGGATGGCTTCCCTCTGCACTACTCAGAGCGTCATGGCTGGGGCTACCTGGTGCCTGGGCGGCGGGACAACCTGGCCAAGCTCCCGACAGGTACCACCCTGGAATCAGCTGGGGTGGTCTGCCCCTACAGGTAAGGCTCAGGCCCAGGGGAGGAAGGGGCTGGAGCCTAGGAACCCCTTCCCCTGGCTGGTCAGCTCAGGCTAGTGGAAAGAGTTTGGGTTTAAGAGTCTGGGTTCAGAAGAAGGGAAAACAAAAAAGGAAAAAATTAAAAAAAAAACACGCACAAAAAGGCGTCTGGGTTCGTGGTTTTCTTTTCCATGGCTACCCTTACCCTCTGGATCTCAGAGGCCCTGGGAGGGAGTACGTTGAGATGTTCAGAGTGGGGAGGACTAAAGGCCTTCCTCTTGGGCCTGGCAGCACAGCTGCCTTCACAGGAACATGCAGAGGGCTGTTACAAGTAGCAGGGAGATGGGCTTTTTAAAAAATGTATATGTAATTCGAGTGATAATTATGGGCCAAGCAGTGCTTCCCTCATTTGTTCCCCAAGGAGCCCCATGAGCTAGAATGATTATCCCCATGTTGTAGTTGACAAAGGCTCGGTTGACTTGTTTAAGATCACAGAACCTGAGCTTTAGACAAGCAGGTGTTGGGGAGAAACTTACAGTGGCCCAGAATTAAGAGTCCTGGCTTTTCAGGGCAGCCTGAGTCTCTTGCAGGGCCTTGGGACAAAAGGGGTAAGACTGGCCTTGTTCCTTTGAGCCCAATGGTAGGTGAGCTGGCAGGAGCCAGCCTGCAGCTGGGCCCTGGGTCCTGTCCTCTTGCTGTGCGCTCAGAACTTCTCGAGGCGGCAGTTCTGTAGTGTAAGAGGAACTTGGATTTGAGTGAGACAAGGCCTCGAACCCCAGCCTGCTGCCAGAGTGCTGTCATTTTTAGTTTGTCAAATCCTGTCTAAAACCTGGGGAAAGTGCTGTCTGGTTCTGCCTCAGAGCTGATTCTGAGGACTAAACAGAGAATTGTGGAAGGCACCAGCAAGCTGCCTGGCCCACAGTGGGCATATGGTAATCAGAGGCTGCTGCTGCTGTTCTCTGCCCAGAGCCATCGAGTCCCTGTACAGGAAGCACTGTCTCGAACAGGGGAAGCAGCAGCTAACGCCTCAGGAGGCCGGCCTGGCTGAGGAGTTCCTGCTCACTGACAATAGTGCCATATGGCAAACGGTGAGGGCAGGCTCTGAACCTGAGCTTTGGGGAGGGGAGGTCTCTGTATTCCACCCAGGGAAGGAGCAGCCTTTTTGGGTGGGAGGCTGGCACTGGTGGCTCACCCCAGACTGACCCGCGGTGTCTGAGTACCATGCAGGGAGGGGCTGGTGGATTGGGACCTACCCAGTCCCCTGCTTCACTCTCTTGGTCCTTGGACCACTCCAGGTAGAAGAACTGGATTACTTAGAAGTGGAGGCTGAGGCCAAGATGGAGAACTTGCGAGCTGCAGTGCCAGGTCAACCGCTAGCTCTGGTGAGCAGTGTGCCTGCTCAGGGGTTCTCTGGGTGGGTGCTGGGTGGAAAGGGCTTCCTCTTGCCCATGTAGTTCTTCCCAGCCAGAGTTCCCTAGGTCTTAGGGGGGGTTGGAGATGCCACCCTGTCCCTGGGAGGCCCCACACATGTTGGAGGACAAGGAGAAAGCCTGAGTGAGACCTCATGGCCATCTTGTCATTTCCCAGCCGATGACGACAGTTTCAGGCCCTTTTCCCACTCCCTACCCCCTGGCCCTTGCTGAATGCAGGTGCTGGAGCAGGGCCTGATCTAGGTGTGTGGCCCCCACAGACTGCCCCTGGCGGCCCCAAGGACAGCCAGCCCAACTATCACCATGGCAACGGACCTTACAACGATGTGGACATCCCTGGCTGCTGGTTTTTCAAGCTGCCTCACAAGGTGTGTCCTGGGTCATGGCCTGTCCTGTGGTGTGTCCTCACTCTGCTCAAGGCCCACAGCAGGCCTTCAGAGTGACACACCCGAGACTGTCCTTTTTGTGGGAATGACTAGTAGTGGGACAGAATGTGATTTCAGGCACATACTGTCATGTCTCGGCTTTTGTTTTTCTAATGAAAGTTGGGTGGCAGGGGGTACATCTGGTACGTGATAGATTCTGCCAATTTGTCACTATGTGGGGAGCCAGGTTTGCTTGTGTCTGTGTGTCCTGGGGGCGTGTGTGTGCGCATGTGTGCGCGCGCACGTTTGTGTGTGTGTGTGCGCGTGTGATGCAATCAGGGATTTGCCTCAGACTGCTGAGGTTCTGAGCTCAGTTTTGGGAGAAGTGCAGGTGCTCACATTGGTTCCCCACCCAGGGGTCTGCCACCTGCCTCCAGCCCCTGCTTCCTTTGCTCTGTCCAGGATGGTAATAGCTGTAATGTGGGAAGCCCCTTTGCCAAGGACTTCCTGCCCAAGATGGAGGATGGCACCCTGCAGGCTGGCCCAGGAGGTGCCAGTGGGCCCCGTGCTCTGGAAATCAACAAAATGATTTCTTTCTGGAGGAACGCCCATAAACGTATCAGGTGGGCCACCATGGGAGGAGTCCTGGGATGCCTTTCCCCCCTCGTCCCACCCAGGGACCTCTGACTAACCTTGGATTCCCAGAGGGCCAGCCTAGCTGTGGTCCAGAGGCCTAGCTACTTTTGGTCCTGGTGCCATGGACCTTGGGCAAGTCTCCCCTCTAGCTTCAGTTTCCCTGTTAACGTAAAAAGAATGGTGCTGTAGGACCATGAGAGCCCTTCGTAGCTCCCAACAGAACCTCTTGGTGTAACTGCCGGAGCCATGGGATATGGCTGAGGACCATGGAGAGCTGGTGGCCTATAAGCCCTGTTGGGGGCTGGGAGCTGGGTCTTGTAGTCTGGAATGGCAAATGTATTCATCTTGAAGGCCATTTCCAAGGTGATTGTGGCCACCAGCACTCTCTGGTGAGCAGAGTGGGTTTTGGGATGATGAAGTCTGCCTGTGTGTAGGAAGAGGTAGTGGTGGAAGGAGTGCCTCATGGATGCCCCCCAGAGAGAAGGAGGAGCTCACTCAGAGGTCTGGCCGGTTCCCAGATGGCTTATGCTCTTGACTGGTGTATCACAGGGCCCCAGGCCTTGGCTGAGCCAGGGCTCACCTTGAGTCCAGTTAGTGAGGCTGGGTAGGAGTATAGCAGTCCAGGAGGTGGGCAGGTGAGGGCCATGGTGGGATGCGGGATAGATTCTGCTTCCCATGGCTGTGCTGAGCCTCACTTTGTCCCCACAGCTCCCAGATGGTGGTGTGGCTGCCCAGGTCAGCTCTGCCCCGTGCTGTGATCAGGTATGGTCTGCTGAGTGGTTGTAGGGATAGGAGAACTGAGGTGAGGTGGTAGGTCCTAGGGCCAAAGCAACTAAGACCCATTTCCTTCCCCTGCACCCCACCAGGCACCCCGACTATGATGAGGAAGGCCTCTATGGGGCCATCCTGCCCCAAGTGGTGACTGCCGGCACCATCACTCGCCGGGCTGTGGAGCCCACGTGGCTCACTGCCAGCAATGCCCGGGTATGTGTCATCTGCACCTCTGGCCCCTGCTCTTCCTCTCCCAGGTCTGTAGAAACTCAGCTCTGAGGGCCTTTAGGTATTTAGCGAGGAGCATGAAAAGGATCCTGTGATCTGGGTCAGGCAGGACTCTAGTTCACTGCCTGACCCAGATCTTGGAGTAGATGGAAGACAGGAAAATCTGGCTTCATGATTCCTGTCCACTCCTTCAGTAAATGTGTTTTGGGCACCTGCTCCTGGCCAATGACAGGCGTAATAGCTACAGCTCTCATGGAATTTAGATGGGACCATGTAGGTGAGGGGTCTGGCATAGCGCTAGGCATAGAGTAGATTCTTTACCTGTCACCCCAATTGCTGATAGGTGGCTGTCTATAGAACTGTGGAGTTTCACCAGTGCTGTATGGCATTCTCTAAAGCCATTCCCTTAGGAAAGGCTCTCAGTCAACTCTGGCTCCAGGAATAGGGTAGGAGGAGTCTCATTTGGGTATCTCACTCTTCCCACAGCCTGACCGAGTAGGCAGTGAGTTGAAAGCCATGGTGCAGGCCCCACCTGGCTACACCCTTGTGGGTGCTGATGTGGACTCTCAAGAGCTGTGGATTGCAGCTGTGCTTGGAGACGCCCACTTTGCCGGCATGCATGGTGAGCAGGAGCCGGGGTTGGGGCAGCCCAGCCCCTCAGGTAGCATATTGACAGTTCTGATGAACATTGGGCAGAATGTTCCTGAGTTTCTTTTCTCACTCCTGCTTATCTTCCAGGCTGCACAGCCTTTGGATGGATGACACTGCAGGGCAGGAAGAGCAGGGGCACTGATCTACACAGTAAGACAGCCACTACCGTGGGCATCAGCCGTGAGCATGCCAAAGTCTTCAACTATGGCCGCATCTATGGGGCTGGGCAGCCCTTTGCTGAGCGCTTACTAATGCAGTTTAACCACCGGCTCACGCAGCAGGAGGCAGCTGAGAAGGCCCAGCAGATGTACGCCGTCACCAAGGGCCTCCGCTGGTGAGGGTTCCTCTCCCATCCACTTTAACACCCAGGACCTGAGGCCTGCTTTACTGTCCTTTAGTATTCCCATCTGTTCTATCTCGTGCCCATTACTTGAACCCTCACCTAGCCCCTCTCCTTCCACAACTGTGTAACCTAGTTCCAGGATGATTTGTCCTGTTGTGATATTTGCTTGCTTTATGGTCAGCCTTAAACAGTTTTTCCTCATGGGAGTAAAGCTATACTTTTGGTTTACTGTCACCAAGTGGTAGCCTCTTGACAATTCTGATTATGCCGCATAATCAATAATACAGGGGTTGCAAACTCAGATGCCTACAGGGAATGAAAGCAAATGGAGTGGGTGGAAGACAGGAGTTGACAGGAGGGCGCTGTGGCAAACTGGAGCATGTAGGCTGATGTTGATACAGGAGAAAGCATTACCAGGCCTCCAGGTTACTTAGCCTAGCTCTCCAATTTGTTTCCTTTCATAGTACTGCATACTGTGTGCTCAGGGCCTTAGCAGACTCTGGAGGGTTCCAAAAGTGTGAGGGAAGAGAGGTACAACTTCCTGAGGTACAATACACTGTCCACATTTAATTAGCTGGCTCATTGTGGAAACTTTCTTATGAACAACTAAAAGTTAAGTATGTGATAAATGATATAGTGGTTGATGACTGTAAATGCAGGAAAGGGGAGCTGAGTATCATCCAGTGGATAAAGTGAGGTTGGCTAAGGCTCATACCGTGAGCAGCGTGTGCTGGTAGAGGCAAGAAAGGTGGTGGGGCTTTAGTTGTGGACACCTTCGAAAGTGTCACAGGAGTTTGGACTGCGGGCGCAGGTGGTAGGGAAGCCATTTATACAAGTGAGTGACGGGTCTCTGGAGCCTTCAGGCAACAAGCCTTGTGAAATCTGCAGGTTAGATGGAAGCTGAGTTGTCTAGGGTTGTGGCAGTTGAGAAGGGTAAGCCAGGCCTGGCTGTTGTGTTTTCTGCTTCAACAAATGCCCCCTCCCCTTCAGGGTAGCGTATTCTTACCCCATCCCCCCAAATCTAGAGTGATGGTCCTTGCTGCCTCCTGAATATAAGGCCCGTGTTGGTCATTGGGCAATTCAGTGTCTAAAGAAACAGGACAGTAGGAATAGTGGTTGTTTGTGTGCTGGAGTCTTTGTCCTTTATTGGGCTACCATGGGGTGTCCCAGGCTTTGGAGCTACAAAAGCCTGGGCTGCATCTCTTTCTAGCTCCGTGATCCTAGGCAAGGCACTTAGCCTCTCTGAGCCTGTTTCTTCCTCTGAATAAAAGCCTTTAGGGGACTGGCATGATGCCAGTGTTTTTGAAAGTTGAAGTGATGTGAACATTCCACGCCAAGGCACTAGGTGTGACACAGGAAGCACTCCTGTGGAATGATGGTGATAACAACGCTGCCCCCAGGTATCGGCTGTCAGATGAGGGCGAGTGGCTGGTGAGGGAGTTGCACCTCCCAGTGGACAGGACTGAGGGTGGCTGGATTTCCCTGCAGGATCTGCGCAAGGTCCAGAGAGAAGCTGCAAGGAAGTAAGAACCTTCTTTGTGTTAAGGATGGAGGGAGGGGTCTGGGCTTGCCCCAGAAGAGCTTGGATGCTTTGTTTTTCAGCTTTGAGATGCTGAAAGACAGAGTCTGCCCTCTGTTTCTGGTCCCTTAGGTCACACCGGAAGAAGTGGGAGGTGATTGCTGAACGGGCATGGAAGGGGGGCACAGAGTCAGAAATGTTCAATAAGCTTGAGAGCATTGCTACGTCTGACATACCACGTACCCCGGTGCTGGGCTGCCGCATCAGCCGAGCCCTGGAGCCCTCGGCTGTCCAAGGAGAGGTATCTTGCTACCTTTGGAGCATAGGTAGAGGGGCCCCCGGGGAGGGCAGGGCAGGGCACAGGCTCCCTGTGGACCTTACCGATGTTCGTAGGTAGGGCCAGAGTGAAGCTTCTCTTGGGGCTTCTACCCTAGAGTTAATTGGTATGTAGCATAGCCCCTCTCACCTGTGCCCACCTTCCCTCCCCAGTTTATGACCAGCCGTGTGAACTGGGTGGTACAGAGCTCTGCTGTTGACTACTTACACCTCATGCTTGTGGCCATGAAGTGGCTGTTTGAAGAGTTTGCCATAGATGGGCGCTTCTGCATCAGCATCCATGACGAAGTTCGCTACCTGGTGCGGGAGGAGGACCGCTACCGTGCTGCCCTGGCCCTGCAGATCACCAACCTCTTGACCAGGTATGCGGGGCCCATGGCCTCTAGCCTGGCCATGTGCTCCTATGTGGGGCTTTGGGTGAGCGCTTCTTGGGCCAGACTGGGCAGTTTTGAGTTTTCATCCCCCTAGAAGTGAATGTTTCATCTTCTTATTTCTAATTTTTGAAAAGTTATAGAAGTCCTAAAAAGACTAGCCTGAATTTTTAAAAAAAGAGTTCTTGGGTTTGAAAATGTCAAATACCAAGACTGATCATTGAGGAAGCTGTGAGGTTAGGGGAATTATTCCAAAGGGTGGTACTCACACTTTTCTATTTTGAAAATCAAATGACAGAAGCCTTTTCTCATTTCATAGAAAATTGAGACGTTTTTCTTTCTCCCATAAATGTTTCCTTTCTTAAGTGCCAAAAGTTTGTTACTTGACTGCTAACAGAAAACATTGTTAATGGGGACACTCAAATGTGATTTTTAAAAATATCTTACATATTTTATATATTGAGTTGTATTTTCTTGTAGTAAAATTCCTAGTTCTTATGGATGAATTAAATGATATTACCGTTCCATGTTGATCTGCCACTCAGAACCAGTTTGGGAACCATGATCTATCCTGATTATTGGGTAAATAAGAGACGTTTACAATATTCAACATTGTTCCCGTTGCCCTCTTAATCATCTCCGGGGGGTTATGCTTAACAAAGCTAAAAGTCCTCATTTATGCTTCAAACTCTGGCCCAATTGGAAGTGATTTCGTATATTAATAAAATGTACCAAACTGGAAAAAAAAAAACAGTGTGTTGAGTCCATAATTGCATTTCAGCATCTCAGTGGGAGGTTAGGCTGCTGGATGGAAGACAGTGGTGGACCTTCACCTTTCTTGACTTAGCTAAGTGAACAGATGGGGTGTTGGACCAGGGGAAGCCCTGCTCTGAGGGGTGTGGGGTCATTGTTCCAGGAGTGATGCGTCTGTGTTCACAGGAGGGGCATGACTGTGAGGGGAGATTGGGTCTCTTTCAGGTGCATGTTTGCCTACAAGCTGGGTCTGAATGACTTGCCCCAGTCAGTCGCCTTTTTCAGTGCAGTTGATATTGACCGGTGCCTCAGGAAGGAAGTGACCATGGATTGTAAAACCCCTTCCAACCCAACTGGGATGGAAAGGAGATACGGGATTCCCCAGGGTGAGCACAACGCATTTGTTCCTCGTTACAAATAGGATCTGAGGTGGACTAGCAAGTGGGTTTTGGAGAACAGGAAGCTTGGGGCCCCAGAGATCACCCTCTTGATACATGCTATATTCTAGGCTAATTTCAGTTTAGAAGGTGCCCTGTATCCACAGTGAATGTGACATGATGTTTCAAAAATGAAGACAGCAGAGCTTCAAATATTCTACCTGTACCTGTCCCCTACTTCAACCACAGCAGAAATGTTTAAAGAGGATTTATTCTAGAGAGTGCATTCTTAAATGACAGAAAAACAAACTGTGCTTTAAATACCAAACAAATCAGAAAGCTTATTTTCTATTTAAAATGTATCTAAGACAGACTTATTTTATATAAAAAGAAAACAGACCCTCCTAACATGTAACATTACCATTCGTGACAATTGTTCTCAACCTTTCACTCTCCTTTTTGACCTTAGCATTAAGCTCCTTTGCTCACTTCTGAGCTCTCAGTTACAGTTATTGAGGTGGCATCCTAACCAATTTGCACTATTTTTCAGGTGAAGCGCTGGATATTTACCAGATAATTGAACTCACCAAAGGCTCCTTGGAAAAACGAAGCCAGCCTGGACCATAGCACTGCCTGGAGGCTCTGTATTTGCTCCCATGGAGCTTCGTCGGGGCGGTGCAGGCTCCCAAACTCAGGCATTCAGCTGTGCTTTTTGCAAAAGGGCTTGCCTAAGGCCAGCCATTTTTCAGTAGCAGGAACTGCCAAGAAGATTCCTTCTAACTGAAGGTGCAGTTGAATTCAGTGGGTTCAGAACTAAGATGCCAACATCGGTGTGGGCTGTAGGACAAGGGGCATTGTTGCTTGTTGGGTAAAAACGAAGCAGAAGCCCCAAAGTTCACATTAACTCAGGCATTTCATTTATTTTTTCCTTTTCTTCTTGGCTGGTTCTTTGTTCTGTTCACCATGCTCTGATGCAGTGCCCTAGAAGGGAAAAGAAGTAATGCTCTAACGTGATAAACCTGCCCCAAAGCAGTGGAAATAAAAAGAAGAAGAAAAAAAAACTATCTTCTCATCAAAGCCTGTGTTACTCATGCTTTCCCCCCTTTCCCACTCACAGGAGGTAATTATGTTGAAGAAGAGGAAGGAGTCCTCCAAAGTGTAGACTAAGGCAGTGCCACCTCCTTCTCTTAGGACTTTTGCTATACTGAGGAAACTCATGGGACAAAATGATAGAGAAGCTATTGGCATCAAAATGCTACATGACTCTCCCGAGTGCAGCTGCCAAGTGGGTAAAGGGAATGGATGGGGCCAGGTACATTACACCCTGGAGTGTGATCATCTGAAGAATGCACGTTCAAAATTCTTGAGAAGTCAGAAATCCAGGGCATTTGTATGTAAACTTCCAATTTTGAAATGGGAGTGGCCTACTGATTTGCTACGTATCAGACGATCCTAAGGTGAAAATTTTAGGTGCTAGAAGTAAGGAAACATTTGGTTCTGTTTCAAAGATGATGCAGGGATGGGGATGTGGCACTGTCACTGGTAAGAGTAAAGAGAGAGGAACAAACCACAAGGGAAAAGGATAAGACACTGGCATGAATTGAAGAAAGAAGCCTTAACCCAAACTAATGAGTGGCCTTTGAATGAGGGCATGACTTGAGAAGTAAACTAGTTTCTGAGCCAGACTGCTACAGCTGGTCATCATCCAGTAGTTTAAAGGATAACAGGAAGAGGACCCACAGCACGACACTGTTTTGTTACCACCTGTTTCCTGGAAGTGTTTACCAAAAATGTATGCAAGTTGGGGCAACTTCATTGGTCCAAAGTTTACAGCCCTTCTGAGAGTCCTTGACTCTCATCTTTGCCAGATCACCTTTTAGCCCTTTCCCAGTCTGTTGCCCTTCCACTAATCTGTGACTGCTCCCAGATAGGCTGCTAACCAGCTAGGAAGAGTGGCTGGGATTCGCTGGGCTCCAGCAAGAAGCCAGCACTGACCTCTTCATTTTCGTCTTCGCCATCCTCTCGAAGAACCATGTCTAGGATGTTTCCTTTGATCTTGAAGTCTCGTGAGGTGCTGAGCTTCATGTGCTGCATCAGGTTCACCTGTGACAGGATTGTAAGCATGGGACATCTCCCTACTCATAGGTCCTGCCAGAACAGCTTAAGCTATTTTTAGTGCACCTTTGAGAAACCTTCCCGTTTCTACCTAAAGAAAGCACACACCCACACTTCCTTCTGTATGCTGGGGTTCAGACCATCAGATCAGGAACAGCAAAGAGGCTGAGTGTGGTGGCTCATGCCTGTAATCCCAGCACTTTGGGAGGCTGAGGTGGGAGGATCACTTCAGGCCAGGAGTTTGAGACCAGCCTGGGCAATACAGACCCCATCTCTACAAAAACAAACCCGGAAAATTAGTAGGTGTGGTGGCATATGTCTGTAGTCCCAGCTACTCTGGAGGCTAAGGCCGAAAGATCACTTGAACCTGCACTCCAGCCTGGGTGACAGAATGAGACACCATCTCAAAAAAAAAAGGGTGGGGTTGGGGGGGATGGCAAACACAAATGGCCTAGAGTCTTTTTTCCTCCATTGTAGTTGTGCTGCTTTAGTTTGCTAGATCTGTCAAGAAGGTAAATGGGATTGGAAGGACATAATAAGAGAATGTTTACCTTGGACCTCTTAGAAAGGTGGATGAGAAATTTTTCATACTGTTCAATGGCAAAGATGAGGTTAGGGATTGGCTTGGTTTCCCGAAGAACTCTGGCCTAAGGGCAAAGAACATAAGACAAATTTCAGGTTGAACAGTTTTTGAAGTTTTCCTCTGAAGCTGTCACTTACAAAACTGTGTATGGCTTTGGGGGAAAAGTCTGTTTTCCAATCAAATGCAGTTTTACTTATATACCAGTAATCTAAAATTTTTAACAGTTCAATCTGGAAGGACCCAAATGCCAGTAGAGATAATTGCACTGATCCTCTCCATTTAAAATTCCAGTATTTGTTGTTATCTAGAGACTGGCTGAGAAGAGCAGGATCATTTGCAGAAATTTAGTTGCTTTTCTAACTTGAAATTCTTAAGCCTATTCTGACCCTAGTTCTATTTCCTTGTTCTGGTTTGGATACGAGTTTTCACTGCTGGGATTATATATCTTTCCCCCTAACTTGAATTGTAATTTGTAGGTCCTTATACATTTTTTTGTGTGTGTATATGTATATCTGTGTGTGTCTGTGTGTATATATATATTTATATATTTTTTTAACCCATGAGGATACTGTACACTTTATTTTTATTTTTTTGAGATGGAGTCTCACTCTGTCGCCCAGGCTGGAGTGCAGTGGCCGGATCTCAGCTCACTGCAAGCTCCGCCTCCCGGGTTCACGCCATTCTCCTGCCTCAGCCTCCCAAGTAGCTGGGACTACAGGCGCCCACCACCTCGCCCGGCTAGTTTTTTGTATTTTTTAGTAGAGACGGGGTTTCACCGTGTTAGCCAGGATGGTCTCGATCTCCTGACCTCGTGATCCACCCGTCTCGGCCTCCCAAAGTGCTGGGATTACAGGCTTGAGCCACTGCGCCCGGCCCACATTTTTTTTTTAACATTATCTTGGAGCTAAATCCAGAGAGCCAAACATTTAGATGTTTATTTTTTCATATCTCTCCAGCATAAATATACTATAACCTATTTAGCCAGTCCTCTATTAATGGATATCTTTGTTTCTAATATTTTACTTTTATGAATAATGTTGTGAGGACCATCCTGTACACAGGCCTGTATATCCTAAAAGTGAAACTGTTACATCAGAATGTATGTTTATCTTCTGAGATTCAGTAGTCATTGCTAAGCCTCTGGAGAGGCTGTACTAATTTTCACCTTTGCCAGCAATGTACTAAGTGCCTCCTTTCCTGTACCCCCACTGACTCTTACACATCTTTTAGGGAGCACCTTTTGCATTCACCAACTTTACCTAAAAATAATTTCTCCCAATTGAGTATCACAAGTTATTTTACTATTTCTATTTCAACTCAAGGTTTTCTGATGCTTCCTGAATAAAATGTTTTTGGTTCAGAGGAAAAATAAGATGCTCCATCTGATCATAAAATCCCTGATTTGAGAAGCAGTCATGTATATAATACACACACATACACACACTTTTTGGTAACAGCTTTGTAGAGCTATATGCCATACAATTCACTCACAATGTACTTTTCAGTACTTTCAGAGTTGTGCAACCATCACCAGTCAATTCTAAAACATTTTCATCACCCCCAAAAGAGATTCCATACCCTTTTTAGCTGTCACCCCAGTTTCCCCATCTCCAGCTACTACTAATCTAGTTTGCCTTTTTAGATTTATTTATTCTGGGCATTTCATGAAAATAGAATCATACAACATGTGGTCTTTTTGTCACTGGCTTCTTTCGCTTAATGTTTTCAGGGTTCACTAACAACCATATTTTAATGGTCAGTGTCAGCAGCTTACCATGGCGGTGGCAACAGTGGCAGGTTTCTCCTTTTTCTCTCCCGTATAGTTCAGGCTCTTACTCTTATTCTAAAGAAACAGAAACACATTCTCTTATTCCTGATGATTTTTCTGTAGAGCTAGCATGCTAGTGGTAATTTTTTTTTCTTCTTTTTCTTTTTGAGATGGAGTCTTGCTGTCATCCAGGCTGGTGTGCAGTGGTGCGATGTTGACTCACTGTAATCTCCGCCTCCCAAGTTAAGCGATTCTTGTGCCCCAGCTTCCTGAGTAGCTGGGACTACAGGCATGCGCCACCACACTCAGCTAATTTTTGTATTTTTAGTAGAGACAGGGTTTCGCCATGTTGGCCAGGCTGGTTTCGAACTCCTGGCCTCACGTGATCTGCCCACCTCAGCCTCCCAAAGTGCTGGGATTACAGGCCTGAGCCACCACGCCCACCAGCTAGTGGCAATTTTCTTAGAAGGTAATTACACAGGGTATGAAGGCCAAGTCTGGAATAGGATTATCTGTGTGACAGATGTTAGAAGATAGGGAAAAAATGTGATGCTTTGTAATCCTCAGATATTTTTCTTTTTTAATTGTTGGGAGGTTTACAATCTGTTGTTCTTAGAGCTGGCACGTGGAAATTGAAGGCGGGACTATTACTGCACTGGGTCAGCCAAGGGGCTGGTGAAGTACTAAAGAGTGGTTAAAATGGGGACTGTCAAGGTGGTAGCAGGAATAGGCATTTCTATTTCTATTTTAGCCAGTGGACTAAAAGGATTCCATAAAGGAGAGGAAGCTGAGGAGGCTGCTGCAGGGCCCTGCAGTCTTCCCACTTACAAGCAATCACCAGATATATTTTATTTTCGTTACTCAGCAAAGCCAAAACTAGATACATTTTATGTGCAATGGGTTATCATGCTCAAGAAGGGTTTAAAGGGTCACAGAACACTTCCCTGTGTTGTAAATTATTGGGTAATAAAGAGCTCCTGGAGAGGGATGAAGAACTAATAAAAGGAACCAAAAGGTATAGGATTCTGATAATATCAAGATTTGAGTCAGGAGAGACAGGAGAAAAACCTACCCAAATGTAAGGTACAGAAATGTAGGACGCTTTTTACCTCATGGGGAGTTCTAAACCTTCTTAGGAAGGGAATATACTATGCTCCACGAGGACAAGAGAATTAAAGAAACAGACGTGAAAATAAGAGAAGCTCTGCAACTGGAGCCATGAGAGAAACAGGTTTGTTCCACATGTCATGTTCTGGAAAATGAACTGTAGACATTCCAGAGGAGCTGGTATGTAGGAATCTGTTTTTGGCCCTGGAAGGCAGGGTAGAGGATGGTAGAGGGTGAAGCCCTATTAAGTCGGGGGCAAGGAAGCAGTCACAGATCGACCTCACTGACCAAGTGGGAAGTGAAACATCTTCCCAGAGGTTGTGTCCAAGATGGGACCCTGTTCAACTCCTTAGATCAACCCTGTTCCCTGCCCATTGCAACTGATCCAGGCAGGACTAAAATTAGAGCCAGAAGAGAAGCATCTTTTTTTTTTTTTGAGATGGAGTTTCACCCTGTCGCCCAGGCTGGAGTACAATGGTGTGATCTTGGCTCACTGCAACCTCTGCCTCCCAGGTTCAAGCGATTCTCCTGCCTCAGCTTCCTGAGTAGCTGGGATTACAGGCACGTACTACCACGCCCCGCTTTCTTTTTTTTTTTTTTTTTTTTTTTTTTTTTTTTGAGACAGAGTCATGCTCTGTTGCCCAGGCTAGAGTGCAGTGGCATGATCTTTTCTCACTGCAACCTCCACCTCCTGCATTCAAGTAGTTCTGCCTCAGCCTCCCGAGTAGCTGGGATTACAGGTGCCTGCCACCATGCCCAGCTAATTTTTGTATTTTTTTAGTAGAGATGGGGTTTCACCATGTTGGCCAGGCTAGTCTCGAACTCCTGACCTTGTGATCCACCTGCCTCAGCCTCCCAAAGTGCTGGGATTACAGGTGTGAGCCACCGTGCCCGGCTATTTTTTGTATCTTTTGTAGAGATGGGGTTTTGCCATGTTGGCCAGGCTGGTCTCGAACTCTGGACCTCATGATTCTCCCACCTCAGCCTCCCAAAGTGCTAGGATTACAGGCATGAGCCAGGCACCTGGCCCTTGAGAAGCATCTTTTAAAGGTATACAGTTCTAGGCAGAATGTTAAGAGTTGGAGCAATGGTTTTCGTTGCTTTCTTCCCATTGAGATCTAAGGAACTGGGGAAATGAAGAGGGGGCTACAAGAGAATAACAGTTCACTGAGAGATGTGGAAAATGCAATCCCCATTTCTAGATAAGGGTTGGAGTTAACGGAACCATGCATGGGCTCTTGCCCAGGGGTATTCATTAAGTACATCTCACAAAAACAGAAAAATGTAAAATGTTTGCCTGCAGATCAGCTGACTTGTCAGTAAGGCTTTAAATCAAATATGGATGGAGGAGGAGGAATGCCCAGGGAGGAAATGAAACTGATTACTGTGTAATGAGGGGAAAATAATAGTCTAGGAAGTAGTAGTGATTCCCAGAAGAAAATGCTTGAGAATGGGGTCAGAAACACGAAAATCCAAAACCTTGCAACATTTTACATGTCAACAAGTATCAGGTATGACTCTAGAGCAATGGTTGGCTAATTAAAGCCCATAGTATAAATCTGGCCCACGGCCTGTTTTTGACAAGAAAATTTCATTGGAACATAGCCATGCTCGTTTATTTGTATGTTGTCTATGGCTGCTTTTTATGTTCTAATAGTAGAGTAGGTGTGATAGAGACTGTATGACCCACATTTACTATCTGGCCCTTTACAGAGAAAGTGTGCCAATTCCTGCTATCGAGTCTAACTAGCTGGGTTCAAGTCTCAGATCTGCCTTTTACTCATGGTCTGTTCTTGGGCATTCTGATTAACCTTTCTAATCTTTTCTCATCATGCATATGGGGATAACTACTAATCAAAACCTATAGCTAGGATGAATGAGATGATGTATGAAGAGAGCTTAACACATCAGACACAAGGTAGAGGTTCTCTAAGTATTACCTGTTCTAATAAAATGATTAGACAATGTGACTTTTGAATCATAACAAGGGTAGTAAATAGGATCTAACAGCAGTATTTCCCAGACTGTACTCTATGGAACATTATTCTGCCAAATAGTAGTAACATTTGTTATTTTTTAAAAAATGTTCTTGAATAGGTCTGAAAACTACTAATGAACATACTGTTGGAACTCTCAGCATTGTTTTTATTTTTCTTGATACAGGGTCTCACTCTGTTGCCCTGGAGTACAGTGGCATGATCATGGCTCACTGCAGCCTTCAAGTCCTGGGCTCAAGTGATCTTCCTGCCTCAGCCTCCCAAGTAGCTGGGACTATAGGCAAATACCTGGCTAAATTTTAAATTTTTTGTAGAGATGGGGTCTCACTATATTGCCCAGGCTGGTCTTGAACTCCTGGCCTCAAGTGATCTTCTTACCTCCATTAACCACCATGGCTGGTCTCAGCACCTTTAATATGCAAATGGACACCATGAATCTCTAAGGTGAGAGATACGGTATGAGCATCTCTCCCTGAATTCCTTTTTTTGAGGACTGTCTCAGTCTATATAGGATATTTTGTGAAATGTGGCTTTATAGGTAACCTTAAGACTTGGAGATGAGGAAACTCAAAACCCAAATACGGTAATGGACAGATATATATCCAACAGATTTGTTTGACGAATGGCACCCACATGAAAATTTACAAGCAAGAGGTTTGAGAAAGCATTCCTGCAAGCATTTGGGTAAAATAAAAGGAGAGGACCAGAAGTAATAGCTTTATGACAGTTGACTACTGGCTGGATGGCTGGATATAGAAAATGGATGATGATGCATTCCTGACCCAGATCACAAAACTGATACAAAGACAAGGTGACAGGGAGTCTCAGCTATCAGTCCATTACTAAGAACTCCTTCAGCTAAACCCAGATGACAGCCCACTTGATGGCTGATTCTTTTTTTCTTTTTTTTTTTTTTTGAGATGGAGTTTTGCTCTTGTTGCTAGGCTGGAGTGCAATGGCGCGATCTTTGCTCACTGCAACCTCCGCCCTCCAGGTTCAAGCGATTCTCCTGCCTCAGCCTCCCAAGTAGCTGGGATTACAGGTGCCCACCACCATGCTCAGCTAATTTTTTGTATTTTTATTAGAGATGGGGTTTCACCAGATTGGCCAGGCTGGTCTCGAAGTCCTGACCTCAGGTGATCCACCTGCCTTAACCTCCCAAAGTGCTGGAATTACAGGCATAAGCCACCGTGCCCAGCCGATTGCTGATTCTTAAAGGGAGGGGAAGAGGCACCCTGAATACACATACTGAGGCAAGTTACCGATAAAATGATATTGTGCCTGTAAATGATGCAGAGGCAGAAAACAAGTGAAGCATCACTATCAAAGTGGTCACAATCCATTGCTTTAATAATTGGTTCTAGAATCTTGGTTGAGATTGACACTTAGTGGACTCATTCTCTTTGATTCCTCAAAGATCAGTAACAGCCCTGTGATACATTTACTGCATGACTAAGTGGCCTTAGGAGACAGTAGATCTCTCGTTTCTTCCTCTTTCCAACCAGGGGTGATTCTGTCCCTTAAGGACAACTGGCAATTTCTGGAGACATTTTTGGCTGTTACAACTAGGGGGCTGCTATTGGCATCCGGTAGGTGGAGGCCAGGGATGCTGCTCAACATCCCAAAATGCACAGAACAGGTCCCACAGCAAAGAATTATCTAGCCCAACATGTCAATAGTGGTGAGGTTAAAAAACTCTGGTTTAAGCAAACAGTAAAGGAGATTCAAGTACTGCCGGAATCTGATGGTATTTAGGACCAAATGACACCTACAAAGCCCACGTCCTTCCACTTCCCTGAAAGTGCCCTCACTGCACTGCCATCTCCTCACAGCCCTTCTTCATGTGCTTGCTGCTACTCTGCTCACACTCCCAGAGGATGCCTCATGGCATGGACTTTCAGTCACCCAGGAATAAACCAAGTCCATGAGCCCAAGCATGCTTGTTCCTTCCTTGCTCCAAATGCAAACATATATGCTTCCTTTCTCCAAATTAAGTGAAACAGTTTTCTTTACATAAATAAAGATCTCCTTGCTCCAAAGCCCTCAAGCCTTGACTTGGTCTCTGATGGGTGCCTCCAGCTTGTGGTAAGCAGGGGAAAAAGTTTATATATGCTCAGTTCAGGTGATCAATAGTCCCCTGGGCATGTAAGAAATCCTTTCTTGAAGACCTATTGGGTACTGCCTCTGAATCACTTACCTGTACATAAGAAATGAAAGAATAACACACAGGGGTCAGATGAGAACCAGACAGCTTCACCTGCAACAAGGGAAAAGGAAACCAATGTAACCAGCAATAAAAGTGCTTCCCCCATTCCTAGGAAAGACATTCTCAACTCACCAGCTTTTCCATATTTTTTGGAATTCCTCCAGAGCTCTGACACACCTGGAGATACTAATAAAAAAAGATTACTAGATTTAGCAGACTATCCTATGAAGCTACAAGTGACTGCTGTAGTGAGCTTATGGAGTGTGACTCATCATTCTGACTGAAGAGGGAAAAGAAAAATTCACAGAGAAGCCAAGACACAAGGCTTCCTTATTCCTCTCCTCCAAAGCTCCTAAGCTTCCCAGACAATAGGTAATGAAGGGTTTGTTTCTGACTTGCTCATTTCTTTAAAAATTCCTCAGGTTGATAGTCCCTGTATATAAAACCCAACAACTTTGCTGTTTTTCCTTTTAAAGATGCCAAGAAAGAGAAGAGGCTCTCAGTGTTTCCACTACAGCAGCTTAGCCACATGTAGCTAGAGCTGCACATTCTGAGAGAGCCACACTGCTGTGATGCAGGGTGGTCCACATCTTTCTTGGGTTATCTGTGCCTTTCTAAGTATTTAATATGGATCGTTGCTAGAAACATAAACAGTAAGGGCAGGGTACGCCTTGTATTTTTATAAAAAACAATTGTCTTCCCCACCTTAGTACTTGATCTATAAGGCATTTAACACCTACATGTTAAAGGAATGAAAAAAGGAATAAACATCTCTTTAGTGTCCAGACCGGTTAGAAATGGTATAATTTCTATGCATTATGGGCTCAGATTTAATTCTAGGATAGTTTTAGATTAAACCTTAGAAGGTATTTAAAAGAGGCATTCATTCTCAATCAGGTGCCACATACATGCCAAGGAATTAAAGGCCTCCATCCCAGCACTTTGGGAGGCCGAGACGGGCGGATCACGAGGTCAGGAGATCGAGACCATCCTGGCTAACACGGTGAAACCCCGTCTCTACTAAAAAATACAAAAAACTAGCCGGGCGAGGTGGCGGGCGCCTGTAGTCCCAGCTACTCGGGAGGCTGAGGCAGGAGAATGGCGTGAACCCGGGAGGCGGAGCTTGCAGTGAGCTGAGATCAGGCCACTGCACTCCAGCCTGGGCGACAGAGCGAGACTGCGTCTCAAAAAAAAAAAAAAAAAGAAAAGAAAAGGAATTAAAGGCCTCCAAAAGCAGATTTTTATTTTATTTTTTTTATTTTTGAGATGAGGTCTCTGTTGCCAAGGCTGGAGTGCAGTGGCACGATCTCAGCTCACTGCAACCTCCACCTCCCGGGTTCAAGTGATTCTCCTGCCTCAGCCTCCTGAGTAGCTGGGATTACAGGTGCCCACCACCACGCCTGGCTAGTTTTTGTATTTTTAGTAGAGACGGGGTTTCACCATGTTGGCCAGGCTGGTCTTGAACTCCTGACCTCAGGTGATCCACCCGCCTCAGCCTCCCAAAGTGCTGGGATTATAGGCATGAGCCACCATGTCTGACCCAAAAGCAGATCAGAATTATAAACTCTTTTTCCCTGGCTTGTGGAGATGCCTGCCACGTACTGACCAAACTAAAATGAAACCATGACCTGACAAGATGGAGGCAAATGCTCTCTTGTTTAGGGCCATTCTGCAGCAGTGGGCTACTGCCCCAGCCTCATCTCCTGGCTCACTGGGGTAGAATGGTGGGGGTGAATCTGCTTGTCTCAAATACTCACATATCTGACAAGTGCTGTAAGTGTGGTGTACATTTTGCACAAGTCCTTTAACAAGGTGTCCACACAGCTGCCTGATGGCAGAGCTGTCTGCACCAGCTCATGGAAAAATGTAAGCAGAGTTCCCAGTTGCATGACGATGGCTTTCTCGACAGGCTGATTTGGCAGAGTTGTCTGAGAAGAGGCCTCTTCTAAAGAAAAATAAAATTGGCACATTCAAACCCAACTTCATTTTCTAGTTAAGAGTAAAGGAGATTTAGAAATTGATTACTACTAACTAAAAAGTCTTTATGGAAAAATGAACATTCAATATGCAGAGTGAATTAATAATTGTACTATGATAAGACATACGATCTTCTACTTCTTTCATCACATAGGAAAAAATCTAGCTTAAAAGCAAATAAGAAATTTAGCTCAGGGGCTCCATTTTTATGCACTAGCCGAGTATGAATTTTGACCTTGCTCATGTCAATTCCTGGAATCCCAGTTGAACTTATCTTACCTGATACAGTTTCTTGGCTCACTTGTCCCTTAAGCTTGGTGATTAGCCAGTCCACTTCTTCTAGAACCTTCTCGGCCTGACTCAGAACAAGTAACTGAAAGAAAAGAATGCCTGGTGTGATTCACTACACACAGCTGTCGGGGTAATATAATAACTGTGGTCACCTGGCCACCTACAGGTGGGTTACAGGTCTCAGGACAGAAGCCATTATAGGACACAAGTCACTTCACATAGAGTAGAATGGAAGGAATGACAAAGCTATTCTCCATGGCTCAGGTACAACACTTACACAGATAGTGGGGGCAGCAGTTCTCAAATTCACTATTGCAAAGTGGTTTGTTTTCTCCACCTCTACATCCTGGGGAAAAAAAGAGAGGTGAGACCTAATGACAGTAAGGTTGTTCCCTTGACCCCCATCCCCACACAGGGTATTGTACTGAAGGCTCATTATAGTACCTGGTCTATATCTCCCAGATGCCCATGGATATCCTGGGACAAGTCACGCAGCAGAATGACAGGACTCTTATACAAAACATGCAGGCTGAAGAGCAAGTTCATCAAGCTCTTGCAAAACAAGGCATCCTCTAGGAATAGGAAGAAAAGCAAATTAAAAGGTAAGTTATGGCCAGGCGTGGTGGCTCACGCCTGTCATCCCAGCACCTTGGGAGGCCAAGGCAGGTGGATCACCTGAGGTCAGGAGTTCGAGACCAGCCTGACCAACATGGAGACACCCCATCTCTACTAAAAACACAGAACTCGCTGGGCGTGGTGGCGCATGCCTGTAATCCCAGCTACTTGGGAGGCTGAGACAGAAGAATTGCTTGAACCCAGGAGGCAGAGGCTGTGGTGAGCCAAGATTGTGCCATTGCATTCCAGCCTGGGCAACAAGAGCGAAACTCTGTCTCAAAAAAAAAAAAAAAAAAAAAGGAAGAAAGGAAAAAAAAAGGTAAGTTATAACCCAGTCAGGTCCCTCAGGTATGTGTACAGGGTATGTGGGGTGGAGTGCCTAACCAGAACAGGAAGTAACTTGTCATGTCCCAGGCACAACATCCCAGTGTTACACATACTACAGCCAAGCAGTTAGTCTGCAATGATGCCTCTTTATCCATGTGCCCAAAGAAGGCAGACATTTCCCATCATTAGTCATGATTACTGTGTAACTCGCATCCAGATCAAGTACATTACGAGTATTTTAGGGACTCCCTCCTAACTTGCCCCACCAAGGAAACTGCTATCCTGACTTCTAACATCTCAGATGAATTTTGTCTAATTTTGAACTTCATCTAAATGGAATTCTACAGTAAGTACCCTTTTTTTCTATCTGGCTTCTTTTGTCTTACAGTACGTTTGTGAGATCCTCTCCAAGTTGTGTATACATGTAGTTTGTTCATGCTCATTTGCTGTATAGGATTCCACTGTGTGAATATATCATAATTCTTTTATCCTTTCTACTGCTGATGAACACTTAGGTTTGTTTTTACCTATTAAAATAGTGCTGCTAAGAGGACTCTTCCACATTTTTCTGTTGTGGCTGGAATTGTTGAGTCATGGGCATATATTTAATTTTAGTAGATATTGCTGAACAGCTTTCCAGAGTGGTTATACCAATTTATACCTCCACCCCCAGTGAATGAAAGGCCCAACTACTCTACATTCTTGCCAACACTTAGACTTGGTATTAGGTGTCTGTTTCATTTTGACCACTCTGGTGAATGTGTAATGAATGGGGAATACCTTTTCTTTTCCCAATGCCATTGGAGGATAGTGATTTTATATAAAGCCTTTAGGAAAACATGGCAGGAAACTTACCCCGGCTGTTTTCCTTGCAAATCTTTGATGTCCAGGATAACATCTGCACAAACTAAATTAGAGATCATTCAGATATTAAAGAAACATGCCAGAGATAGACCTAGGTGTTGTCAGAAGAGTTCTAGACCTTTCCCTGTCTAAGCAAATCAGCTGCTAAAATATGTTCTTAGATCTCAAGTGGTAATATATGACGAAGGGCATAAAAATAAGTCCAAAATTCTAAGAATTATGAGAATAATATATAATTTAATTCTCAATGTCTATGTCCTTATTGAGGGCCAAAAGTTTTGGGGTCCTTACACCTGAACTTCCTCTGCTTCTACCATAGTGGTCTAGGGCTAAAGCACCCTCTTTTCTTTCCCGTGCACCCAGACTCTCCGCTTGAGAATATCAGGTTATCAGAAAGGTGTGGGAAAGAGAAATCCTGGCTATAAGAACAGTAGAATTAGCATTTAGAAGCCGAAAGAACAAAGGAGGTTAGAAGAGAGAAGGGCAGAAAAAAGAGAAATAAAAGAGTCAAGAAACCAGACAGAATTTTCTTAGCTAAGTGAAGGAGACTTAAGGTCTTTAGATAGCAAGGGTCTGCATCACCAGACACACAGTCACCTTTCTGCTTCAGCAGTTCTTTCAGCTACAAGGCACTGAAATGCGGTTATACTTAAGTGTAAATGACTAACAAGAATGCAGTTTTGATCTGTTGAGAAAAAAGGTAAATTAAGAGGCTAACTGAAAGCTCTCTACAAACTGATATTAAAAGATCTTCAGAATACTATGTTCAATGAAATAAGCAGGATGTACAAGTTTTCCTGTGAAGAGGGGTAGGATTGGGAATAAAACTCTGTATTTACTTGGAGAGGAATAAAGAAGGTTGAAAGACACAAAAAACTAAAGGTGTTTACTTACTGGGGAGAGGAGGAACTAAACAGATGGAGGACATGGGTGGGGGAGACCATTCACCATAAATCTCTTGATAATCTCTGGTTTTCAAATCACAGGACTTTATTACCAATTCAAAATTAAATGGAAAAATTTTTGGCCGGGCACGGTGGCTCACGCCTGTAATCCCAGCACTTTGGGAGGCCGAGGCAGGTGGATCACGAGGTCAGCAGATCCAGATCATCCTGGCTAACACGGTGAAACCCGGTCTCTACTAAAAATATAAAAAATTAGCCGGGCGTGGTGGCGGGCACCTGTAGTCCCAGCTACTCAAGAGGCTGAGGCAGGAGAATGGCAAGAACCCAGGAGGCGGAGCTTGCAGTGAGCCGAGACTGCGCCACTGCACTCCAGCCTGGGTGACAGAGCAAGACTCCATCTCAAAAAAAAAAAAAAAAAAAATTTAAAGAGACTACCTGAAGTTAAGGGAGAAGGGGTAGGTGGTAAAACATTTAAAAATCTAAAAGTTTAAAGTTTAAGAAAGAAACGTTTTTTAATTTTCCTATAAATTTTAGCCTTTCTAAATCCATTTATTTTCTCTCAAATTTCCCCCTGCCCCAATTACCTATTTCCTTCCCAGTCGTTTACTCTTTGCAGCAAAAACAGCAGTATGAAATAATGATGCTGAAAGCAAAGTGGGGGTGAGCTGTTTGGAACTGGGATGAAGTAACAAAAGGGACTTTCTTTGGGCAAACCTGGAAGTAGGACGACAGGAAACAGCTCTGCTTTCTAGTGCCAAACACCTTCATACTCAGAAGGCTACAAGTCTTCTGAGGCAAGGGCTCACATAAAGAGGAGTATACTGCAGGGCTTCATTGTCTTTCTCAAGCCCAGGATGTAGATGTGGTAGGAGCACACAGTCCTGGGCTCCGGTAGGTACTCTATCATCCTACAGGAAAATTACTCCTGAATGGAACAGACCCCCAACATGCGGTCCTTCTCTTATTCTTGTGTGTGTGAACGCTCATGTGGGTGCACACTTACACATATATACATACAACCTATCTCTGCAGAGGTGTTTCTGCTTTGGGGATATAGTTACTTTCTGAATTAATCATCTTTGGTTGAATTTCCTCCAAAGTCAGTACCAGGTAATTGTGCTGAGAAAGTCAGCTGCTGAATGTCAACTGCCTTCTTCATAATTAACAGACTTTCTTCTTAGAAAAGGGGAAACATCAAGAGTGGCAAAGAACATAGGTTTAAGAAGGTTGAAGGCACCAAAGATCACACAGGATTATTTCCGTGGTGTTTCACTCTACCCGGAACAAACAAACAAAAGCAGTATGTTCTTGCCCTGTATGGCTGCATATAAGTATGTTGTGGTAGACATATTACGTAGGAAAGAATATATCTTACAGGTCTTATATTAACTCAGGTGTATAATTTAACATGTTATGTAAAATAAGTTCAACTTCAAGAGGACATTTAGATATACACTTTTATGATGCAATAATCCTTGCCTTCTAAGGAATGCTAAATGGAATTGAGTGGTACTAGTACCTGAGGAGAGGAGGGCTCCAGTAGCTTGGACAAACTGGTAAGAACAGTGACTAGCAGGAGGGCTTCTTTGCTATTAAAATCTTCCTCTTGGCTGCTAAGTAAATTCAACAAGGACCTCTGAGAAAGGAAGGCACACACAGCAAGCAAGGTTAGCAGACACAATCCTATCAGGAAGAAGAGGCATCTAGTCAGAGACTCCTAAGACTAGGACACAAAGAATTCAAAGCTACCAAAATTCCAAGAGGATAAAATCTGAAAATAATCCTGAATTGAGCAGTAGTTTCCTAAGCTGTTTTTGACCATAAACCTCTCTGAGAATTCTCCTGAAAACTGGCTCTTTCTGTTCCAACCCCATGCTAAATGTAGATAAGGAACTATGTACCCAATTTCTGGTGGCTCACAGCTCCCTGGAGCCTATCCATTGATCTCAGGCTTAGACCAGGCACCAAACCCAGCGTTCCTTATATACCTTCCCTGTTACCTGAAATAACTATGTATTTGATTATTTGTCAGTGTCTTTCTACTATAATGTAAGCTCCATAAGGATAGGAATATTTTGTTCCTTTTATTCCCTGCTATATCCCCAGCACCTAGAACTGTTTCTGGCACATGGTAGGAACTTCAAAATTACTTGTTAAGTAAAAAAGTCCTGTGATAGAACATCCTGATATTTTGACAACTATTGGTTAGAAACTAACAAGCTATGCAGTGAGCTGAGATCCGGCCACTGCACTCCAGCCTAGGCGACAGAGCCAGACTCCGTCTCAAAAAAAAAAAAAAAAAAAAAAAGAAAGAAAGAAACTAACAAGCTATATTGTCCAGTCTTTACGGAGTCTATCAGACCAAGCCAAATTATACCACAGACTCAGAAACAAAAACAGACTCTATACCTTGAAGATTCCTTTCTGTTTACATCAACTCAAACAGTGGTCCTTAGAGGTAATGAGTATTGCAGGTTGGGTGGCTAAATACACATCCTCACTATACATTATCTTCCATTCTGAGAGCTATGTCCTGTGGCTTGGATGACCCAGAAAAAATTCATTTCCTACTTGGTCACTGTCTGCCCATTCTTATCAGCTGCCCCTGCTAACAGTTCCTTTGCAAAGCCCCCCGGGCTGCTACAGCAGCTTCGCAAGGCTTCTCACCTGAAATTGCCGGATCTGGAATGCTGTTCTCTGAGTGACACTGACGTCTGCGTCTTCTCTCTCTTCTCCTTCCTTATCTGTGACATCTATGAATGGAAAAGAAACTCTATCTTCTTTGATATAAACTCATGCTTCTTGGCCTTTTAATAGCTAAAATTTTTGAAAGCCAAAAAAAGTCTAAAGGCAGAGTTAAATTTATTTCTAAAATTTTGTGATTTCTTAATACTATATTCCATTTTCCAGTCACTCTTTGTGGTTGAATATAATCCAGTAGGTGCCAATCCTGAATCCACTAGATGTCACTCCTTAGCAACATTAGGACTGTTCTCAAGTGTCTTCTGGTAGATTAACAAATGGAATTAAGGGGTTGAGTTAAGGAGAAACCTAAATCAAGTCAATTTATTGATACTGCAATGCTCACCCAGAGCTCTGAGAAACTGCTGAATCTTGGGCTGATAGAACTGTTGCACAGCACTGAATATTTTCTGTAAACCCTCCAAGCACAGCAGTGAGATGCTCTTTCCTTTCTCTTTCTTTCCCAACTCTTCCACTGAAGTAGGAATTGAAGTGTATCTCCACAGCAAGACTCTGAAGCAGGGTAAAGTGGTTTTGTTTTTAAAGACAGGTTCACCAAGATAAAGTTACATACAGTAAAATTCATACCCTGTAGGTGAACAGTTCTAGAATTTTAAAAAAACTTATATGGTTGTGTAATCTCCCCACAATCAAGGTATTTCTATCACTCTAAAAGTTCCCTTATGCTCACTGATAGTCTATGCTCTCCTCCCATTTCCAAGCAACTACTGATCTAATTTCTGTCCCTATGGTTTTACTTTCTACAAAACATCATACAAAAATGGTTATCATTCAGTATATAGCCTTCTGAGTCTGCCTTTAACACAGCAGACTCTATATTCATGAGGGATATTGCTATGCAGTTTTCTTGCAATGGTCTGGGTCTGGTTTAGTATCAGGGTAATGCTGACCTCATTAATTAAATGAGGTGGAATATGTTCTCTCTTATTTTCTAGAATTTGCACAGAATTTACATTACTTCTCCCTTAAATGTTTGGATGAATTTATCACTGAATAGACCTAGATCTGAAGTTTTGTGAAGAGTTTGAACCACATATTCAATTTCTTTGAATAGAAATATGATTACTCAGGTTTTTTTTTTTTTTTTTTTTTTTTTTTTTTTTTTTTTTTTTTTTTTTTTTGAGACAGAGTCTTACTCTGTCACCCAGGCTGGAGTGCAGTCAGGTGATCTCAGCTCACTGCAAACTCACACCTCCTGATTCAAGTGGTCTTCCTGCCTCAGCTTCCCGAGTAGCTGGGACTACAAGTGCACGCCACCACATCTGGCTAATTTTTGTATTTTTTTAGTAGAGTTGGGGTTTCACCTTGTTGGCCAGGCTGGTCTTGAACTGCTGACCTCAGGTGATCCACCTGCCTTGGCCTCCCAAAAGTGCTGGGATTACAGATGTGAGCTACCACGTCTGGCCAGGTTGCCTATTTTTTGTTGAATGAGCTTTCAAGAAATCTGTCTATTAAAGTTTACTGGCATAAAATTGTTAATATTCAGTTATCCATTTTTTTTTTTTTTTTTTTTTTTTTTTTTGAGACGGAGTCTCGCTCTGTCGCCCAGGCTAGAGTGCAGTGGCCGGATCGCGGCTCACTGCAAGCTCCGCCTCCCAGGTTTACGCCATTCTCCTGCCTCAGCCTCCCGAGTAGCTGGGACTACAGGCGCCTGCCACCACGCCCGGCTAGTTTTTTTTTTTGTATTTTTTAGTAGAGACGGGATTTCGCCGTGTTAGCCAGGATGGTCTCGATCTCCTGACCTCGTGATCCGCCCGTCTCGGCCTCCCAAAGTGCTGGGATTAAAGGCTTGAGCCACCGTGCCCGGCCCTGTTATCCATTTTTTAGCATCTGTAGGATCAGTAGTGATGTCCCTTCTTCCTCAATTCTGCTATTTGTAATGTGTCTTCTCTTTTTCTGATTAGTCTGGCTAAAGTTCATTAAATTTATTGATCTTCTCACAGAACCAACTTTCTTTTTCTGTTTTCTATTTTAATTTTCTGCTTCTTCATAGTTGTGCTTTTGTCTATTTCCTTCCTTCTGATTGCTTTCATTATAATTTGCTCTTCTTTTTCTGTTTTCTTAATGTGGAAGTTTATATGGGAGATTTAAGATTTTTAAATCACTAACTGCTTTAATTTCCTCAGTAGTGCTTTGGCTGGATCATATGTTTTGACATGTTGTCTGTTTGTTTCCATTCTATTCAAGATGTTTTCTAATTTCCCTTATGACTTTTTGACTACGGGCTATTTAAAAGTGCATTTAATTTCCAATATATGGGGATTATCTAGATATCTTTCTGTTACTGCTTTCTTCTTTTATTCTGTTGTGGTCACAGAATTTCTACTTTTTAGTAGAAATTTGCTGAGTTTTTATGGCCCAAAATATGGTTCATCTTGGTGAATACACCATGTGCATATAAAAAGAATGTATATTTTGAAGCTGCTGCACAGTGTTCTTTTAAGTGTCAATTAAATCAAGCTGGGTGACAGTGTTGTTCACTTCTTCTACCTCCTTCCAGTAGATTTTCTATCTACTGCTTTTTTTTTGTTTTCTGTTACAGAGAGAAGGCTGATTACATTACTTAAGGATTTGTCTATTTTTCCTTCAGTTCCATCAGTTTTTGCTTTAAGTATTTTGAATCACTTAACCATTATGTAGTATCCCTCTTTTTTGCCCCAGTAATAGCATAACATTTTATATGTGACTAACAATCTATATCAAAGCAAAACTAGAAGCCCTGGTGAACCCAAGAGTTCAAGGCCAGCCTGGGCAACACAGCAAACCCTATCTCTTTAAATGGAAAACAAACAAACAAACAAACAAAAAACAAAAGCCACAGAGGCTCAGGCCTGTAATCCCAGCACTTTGGGAGGCGGACGTGGGTGTATCGCTTGAGCCCAGGAGTTCAAGACCAGTCTGGGCAACATGGTGAAATACTATCTCTACAGAAAATTAAAAAAAAAATAAGGGTCGGGTGCAGTGGCTCACACTTGTAAACCCAACACTTTGGGAGGCCGGGGTGGGTGGATCCCTTGAGGTCAGGAGTTTGAGACCAGCCTGGCCAACATGGTGAAACCCCGTCTCTACTAAAAATACAAAAATTAGCAGGGCATGGTGGCACATCCCTGTAATCCCAGCTACTTGAGAGATTGAGCAGGAGGATCACTTGAACCCGGGAGGCGGAGGTTGCAGTAAGCAAGATCACGCCACTGCACTTCAGCCTGGGTGACAGAGCAAGACCTGTCTCCAAAAAAAAAAAGTAGTAAATAAAATAAATTAAAATTAAAAATTAAAAAGTAGTTGGGCATGGTGGCATGCACCTGTAGTCCCAGCTATTCAGAAAGCTGCAGTGGAATGACTGTTTGAACCTGGGAGAAAGAGGTTGCCGTGAGCTAAGATTGCACCATAGCATTCCACCCTGGGCAACAGAGTGAGACTCTCAAAAAAACCCCCAAAAAACAACAAAAAAGAAACAAAAGGAGGGGTGCGCCAGGGGAAGGCAGGACTAGAAAAAAGACCCTATGTCAATGACTGCACTTTTTTTCACTCTTTTGAGACAGAGTTTTGCTCTTGTCACCCAGGCTGGAGTGCAACGGTGTAATCTACGCTCACCGCTACCTCCACCTCCCTGGTTCAAGCAATTCTCCTGCCTCAGCCTCCCGAGTAACTGGGATTACAGGCATGCACCACCAAGCCCGGCTAATTTTTGTATATTTAGTAGAGACAGGGTTTCCCCATGTTGGTCAGGCTGGTCTCGAATTCCTGACCTCAGGTAATCTACCCGCCTTAGCCTCCGAAAGTGCTGGGATTACAGGCGTGAGCTGCCGTGCCTGGCTTTTTTTTTTTTTTTTTTTTTTTTTTTTGAGTCTTGCTCTGTCACCCAGGCTAGAGTGCAGTGATATGAACTCAGCTCACTGCAACCTCCACCTCCCAGTTCAAGCAATTCTCCTGCCTCAGCCTCCTGAGTAGCTGGGATTACAGGCACCTGCCACGACGCTTGGCTAATTTTTTATATTCTTTCACTCTTAAAATATGTGTAACCTCAAATTACCTTCATCCTCCGTTCCCAGTTTGTTCTCTTGAAGACACCACGGCCAGGTGGAGTAAGTTTCTAAGGGGTGGGAGTGGCTTACCGAGTTATGTCACAGAGGTTCTGAAAGATCTTGTCTGGGTTTTGGCCATCAGGGCCACTCACATGCCCCGTTTCCTTTAGCTGCTGTACTTTCTGCAGAGCTATGTTCACTGCATAGCGCATAAACTCACTGCTAGACCTGAGAACAGAAAGGCTTTCTTGGTGGCTTTGGATACTATCCCTAGAGAGAGAGAGAGAACAAGAAAGATTCCCTTACTGCTATTGGTATATGGAATTAAGCTTTCTAGAAATTGTTCAGAACAGCAGCACCCAACAGCTTGCCAGTAAGCTCCAACTGGCAGACTCTCTAGGCAGCCCAAGCTATAGTCACTGCTATGGCTGCCCTTTTATAATTGTTATTCCTAGTGGTTCCTCATTTTCTCCCCCTCCCCAAATCCTTTACTTTGATAAAATTTAAATGTCAGTCTTAGTCTCTTTTTCTGTTCCTTTGTATTTTTAATTCAGTCACTCCCCACCTATCTGTCTATTTATTTATTTATTTAGAGACAGAGTTTTGTTCTTGTTGCCCAGGCTGGAGTGCAATCGCGTGATCTCAGCTCACTGCAACCTCTGCCTCCTGGGTTTAAGTGATTCTCCTGCCTCAGCCTCCCAAGTAGCTGGGATTACAGGTGCGCACCACCATGCCCGGCTAATTTTGTATTTTTAGTAGAGATGAGGTCTCACCATATTGGTCATGGCTGGTCTTGAACTTCTGACCTCAGGTGATCCACCCACCTCAGTCTACCAAAGTACTGGAATTACAGGAGTGAGACACCAGGCCTGGTGCCCCCTACCTTTTTAAATCTGTTATCTTGCACAAGCCACTTATATAGACTTTCTTAAAACACCCTGTTGGAATTCATCCCTATCTTTTCATTTATTAGCCCACTGTTCCTCATTTATCCTTTAATAATTCAAGGTACCTATTTAAAGTACCTACCTAGGATTGTCCAGCATTCATTTCAAGAAAATTAAAACCTCCTGACTTAATTCTTACTGTAAATAATCCAAACGAGGTGAAACAAGTGAGCCTAGGTAGGCATACGATCCTCGGGGAGTGGCTGTCTTTAAGCACTCTAGCAGAACCTTACCTGAAAAGAACAGTGAGAAGACTGGACACAAATTTCATGGACAAAAGACTATCATTTGTCTTGTTGGCCATTTTAGTTTTGGCTTTACCAGCTTTTTCATTAAGGATGTCAGAGAGCTTTTTGTAACACATAAATAAGCTCAGAATGTCCTCAAATTTGTTCTTACTGTAAAAAAACAAAAAAGAGACCGCTAAGGACAAACATCAGAATATTGTGGTTTACTTTTACATATGATAATAAATAAATCACAATGCTTCTTTAAATATCATATTTTAGACAAAACATTATAAATGAATAGAACTTCGTTAATATAATACTCCCAGGTCATAGCAATCTATCTGGGTTATGTTTCCCCTGGTGTGACCTCGGCTCACCGCAACCTCTGCCTCTCAGGCTCAAGTGATTCCCCTGCCTCAGCGTCCTGAGTAGCTGGGACTACAGGTCCCCACCACTACCACCCGGCTAATTTTTAGAGAGACGGGGTCTCACCCCGTCTTATTAGTAGAGACGGGGTCTCACCATGTTGGCCAGGCTGGTCTTGAACTCCTGATCTCAAATGATCCACCCACCTTGGCCTCCCAAAGTTCTGGGATTACAGGCGTGAGCCACTGTGCCTGGCCTCCCCTCCCTTATTTATACCAGTCCCTGCAGAGCATTAAAGTCCAATACTACCAATCAAAATTTCCATTAGGAGTTCTTGAATTCAGGGTCTGGGAAATTCTGAGTAAGTGAAACCCTGCTGGAGGGCTTTCATTTTATAGGCCTGGTAAGCATATACTTCAGTGTTCTCTAGTGGAAAGAACACAGTTTAGTCTTAGACTAGGTGCTCATTTAGTCTGTTTACTGCCTGGAATATTGCTACAGTAAAAATATATAAATAAAATGGAGAATTCACCAAATTACAAGTGGAGTTATGGCAATACCTTACCTGAAATTACTTATGGAGAAATTGTATTCTATTAAAACCTCACAAACTCCCATCACAAGAAAAGCACAGATATTATTTTTTACGCCAATACTGGTGCTCTGAGAAAAATCTGCTGATTTATCCTAAAAGACACAAGATACAAATTAATAAGCTACTAAAGAACTCCATCATTCAATACAGCTGAAGACTCGCAATTACCAGTTCAAAGTCTTCCAGCTCACTCTTAATCATTCTATTAGTAATGGACTCCAATATATCATCTAGGGCTTGGTAGAATGCCTCTTCCTCCTCTTCTTCCTCCTCTCCCTGCTGTAAGGGTATCACTGTATTCTTATACCAGGCTAAACAATGCTGAATACAACACAGCAGATAATCCTGTAGGAGAAAATAAGTAAATTAAATACTCTTGAGTGTTGATGGATAACCTATAAAGTTGTTCATAACCAGCAAATAATTCTTATCTATAAGGATAAAGAAAATGATTCATTAGTGTTACAAATTAAGTCCATCTAAATTAACGAAACTGGGAAAATAAACTGAATAGCAGCATCCTTTTCTAATGCTGCCCCCCGAAAATTGGCCTAAGTGGCTGACACCTCAAAATGCAACATTAGATGTGCTATCTCTGGTCTGATACAAATAACCCTGGAGCTAGGTGGTGAAGTTAAATCTTCTGTAGTTTATTTGAGTCCCAGAAGCTATTCTAAAGATAGAGGTTTATGTTGAGGGAATCTTTAGGAGACCAACACAGCATCTTAGATCTAGGCTGAGGACATCTCATGTCACAGAAGGCACAAAAATGAAGGTAAGATATGACAACGGAAAGACTTCCTCCTTTCTTCTGCCATGAGTTATAAGTTACGTGGGGTGAGAGTTTCCATTTTTATCCTCTTCGCTGTCCTAAGGCTAGATAAGAACAGAAAGTCAACCAGGCCAGCTCCTTTGAAGGTTCAACAGTGCCAATCCTAGTTCAGCCTAAATCATATACATCCTCTAGACTAATGAAGCAGGTCCCCATTCTAAAGCATATTTAGTAAATGTAATCAAAGATTCATAAATGAGATAAAATATTCTCTGGGGGAAGTGATGGAAGCCTTGATTTAGTAAAGGGCTAACACAGAGATAACTTACCAATAGATCCAAAATAATAAGGGTTCAGAAATGATAAGCAGGGAAGACTTAAAAGTAAACATTCATTGGAAGAACCAGGAAGAGAGTTTCACAGGGAAAGGTATCTCTTTGCGAAGTTCAACCCTATCCTTAGTACTAAAAATAATGGTTGAAGGAAGAATAAAAGTCTCACCAGTGGTTCTTGTAGAGAGATCTTATCTCCTTGGGTCAGAATACAAGCTTCTAATTTCAAAGGAGGCAGCAGATCAGGTTTTGGCTCATAGAACTGTTTTAACTGTGTATAGTAAGGAAAAAAGACATCTTGGCTCATAAATGCTTTTTACTTTTTTAACTTGTCAGGTGAAAGGTATCTTTAATGTCTAATGCCTTCTAAGACACATTTCCCAACTGTTCAAAGAACAATGCAGCCAAATTTTTATTGCTTTGGCTTACGCACATCCTGTGCTCTTGCTTTGGATATAGTACTGATTAGGTTCATCTTTCCTATTCCAATTCCTTCTATTCCTAAACTTGTACATGCTATCGACATTTTCAGTTAACTTAGAGGTTAAAAATATAGGATCCAGAGTCAGAATGGCTGAGTCCAAGATCCCAGTACCATTACTTATTACTGGTTTTTATAAGGGTATCTGTACCTTGGTTCCTCATCTTAAAAATGAGGATATTATTAATATTCATTGTATAAGGATTAAACATGACAATACATGTAAAGTACTTCAAACAGTATTTGGCATATAAGAGAGCCAAAAAAATATGAGTTACTATTTTTCTTTTAACTTTTGGAGTCTGCAGAATTTTACTGGCCTGCACATTAACTTGAGTCAGAAAGTGCTATTCTATGCCTTCAAACACAATTTTCTATTTTTGTTAAACATGCCAATGTAAATGTGTTGATTACAGTTTGAAAGATACAATATAGCTAACAGAATATAAATTTTATATAGGATCAAGCCCAAGGCCAAATGAAAAGCTTTTGATGGATAGTATGGGACCTTCCAATATTTTCACACATCTGAGACCTTAATTTCAAATGAAACTTCATAACTATCATAAAACAATGGCATTGAGAGCAAACAAAATGACAGACTAGGGGTCTAGAGGAACCCTCCTGGTAGAGAGTCTCTAATCTTGAAGATTAGAAGAATTTAGTCTTCTAATTTAAAAAATTGTTAACTGAAAAGTGCAGAAAGGAACGTAAAAGACATCCATGTATCTGTTACCCAGATTTAAGAAATAATATTTTGCTATATTTGTTTTGTATTTCTTTTTTCTTTCAGAAATATAACATAATGGATACAGCTGCTGATAGTCCTTATATAAACGGTTCTTCAAAATGTCCTTCTGACTTGGGATACAGACTGTTAATTCACAGGGATAACTGCTAGATGATGGTATTATGGCAGACAGGTAAGCGGTGACCGAGAAAAGACAACCCAGAACAGCATCACATACCCATAGCATGTTCACAAAGTACCAATGTACTCGTTGGGAATTATTTTATATTTTGAAAGGTCTAAAAACCATCAATTGTCTCTCAATCCTTGATTATCTGTTTTCCATATATCCATAAAAATGTATTTTACCTGTGAGAGCAGAGTTTGCATGATTGAATTAGCCAGCTGAGAGTTCCTTCGAAGAACATCATAAAACCCCTAAGAGGAATCAAAGAGAAGAAATAAGCACTTTAACAGGGATACTAGTGATTTGGACAATCATAACTTAAAAATAACACTTTCTTTATCCTCTTCTCAGTTCTTTCCTACCGAGACCATATTTGATGGTCCTAAATGACCGTATTTTTTTCCCAACCAAAATTTCCTAGTCTTAGTTAAGAACTGCTCAGATTAAAATCCTGGGGAGGCCAGGTGCAGTAACTCACACCTGTAATCGCAGCATTGTGGGAGGCTGAGACAGGCAGATCACTTGAGGCCAAGAGTTCGAGACCAGCCTGGCCAACACAGCAAAACCCTGTCTCTACTAAAAAATACAAAAATTAGCCAAGCGTGGTGGCACACGCCTATAATCCCAGCTACTCAGGAGGCTGAGGTATGAAGGTTGCAGTGAGCTGAGATCACGCCAGCACTCCAGCCCAGGCAACAGAGCAAGACTCCGCCTCAAAAAAAAAAACAAAAAACAAAAAACAAAATAAAAAAACAACAACAATAATCCTGGGGAGAACTTTCTTTCTAGAACCTGGAAAAGAGGTTATACAGTTCATCTGTGAGTAAAAGCAAATGAGAATTGATCAAAAAAATATTTTTTGTTTAAAGAAAAGAAACAGGCCAGACACGGTGGCTCATGCCTGTAATCCCAGCACTCTGGAAGGCCAAGGCAGAGGATCACCTGAGGTCAGGAGGTCAAGACCAGCCTGGTCAACATGGTGAAACCCCATCTCTACTAAAAATACAAAAATCAGCCAGGTGTGGTGATGCACGCCTGTGGTCCCAGCTACTTGGGAGACTGAGGCAGGAGAATCACTTGAACCTGGGAGGGGGAGGTTGCGGTGAGCCGAGACCTGAGATCGCACCAGTGCATTCCAGTCTGGGCAACAGAGTGAGACTCCGTCTCAAAAAAGAAAAAAAAAAAGAAAAGAAATGAAAGAAAATTAATCCTAACAGGAATTAAAATATTTTATGATTGTGTAATGATAATAAAAAGACACTTTGTCTTGGCACAAAAATCTACAGGCAAAATTAAAAAATGGCATACAGAGATACATAGTACACATAAAGGAGGCAATGATGTCTGAACAAATGGTTAGCTTGGGGGAAAAGCTCCTTATATATATTATCATACAAATTCAGGATGAATTAAGTAGCTAAACATCAAAAATAAATGCATTAAAAAAAAAAGAAAATTGTTAGTGAATATTCACTGGAAGGATTTGGACTTTCTACAGATAAAATGGGCCAGGCACGGTAGCTCATGCCTTTAATCCTAGTACTTTGGAAGACTGAGGCAGGAGGGCCGCTTGAAGCCAGGGCATTTGAGATCATCCTGGGCAACAAAATGAGACCGTGTCTCTAAAAAAAGTTAAAAAAAAAAAAATTAGCTGGGTGCAGTGGCTTGTGCCTATGGTCCCAACCATTTGGGGAGGGGGCTGAGGCAAGAGGATTGTTTGAGCCTAGGAGCTGGAGGCTGCAGTGAGTTAGACTGCACCAGTGCACTCCAGCCTGGATAACAGAGCAAGACTCTGTCTCTTAAAAAAAATTAAAAAAAGTAAGAGAAGACATCTCAAAGGAAGAAAATCAATAGATTTAGTAACCAAAAATTATTATTTCTGTAAGTCTAAAAGGATATTTAAAAAAAAGCAAATGGCATTCTGGCATATACTTGCAACAAATATGACAAGTTATTTAGTTATTTATATCACTACATAAGGTATTTTTATATACCAATGATATACTAAGACTGCTGAATAAATGAACAGCAATATTTTAATAGGTTTAAGTCTATGATTCACTTCATGTTAATTTATTTTACTTTAGAGCTAAATAACGGTGAAGTTTTTTTTTGTTTTTGTTTTTTTCCGTGGGGGCTGCATATCAAGGACTGTACAAGAGTTAACACATGAAGTCTAAGACTGTCTATCCTTAGTGCACCTTTGCCAGCTGGTGGCTGAGAATTTGGCTGGTAAACAGTTACTTACACTGATACAACGCTCACCCTAAATCAGAGTGGCTCACCGTGCCTTAACTGTTTAAACAATGTGGTTATACAGAATATGGGCATACCTAATTTTATTGCAATTTGCTTGACTGCACTTCGCAGATATTACTTTTACAAATTAAAGATTTGTGGCAACCCTATGTCAAGCAAGTCTATCAGCACCATTTTTCCAAAAGCATGTGCTCACTTCATGTCTGTGTCACATTTTGGTAATTCTCACAATATTTCAAACTTTCTCATTATTATTGTATGTGTTATGGGGATCTATGATAAATGATCTTTGATAGTAATTGGTTTGAGGAGTCACAAATTGTGTCTATATAAGATAGTGAACTTAATTGATAAATGCTGTGTATGTTCTGACCATTCCACTGACTGGGCCATCCCATCTCTCCACCTCTCCTCAGGCCTCCCTATTCCCTGTGACAAAACAATATTGAAATGAGATCAATTAATAACTTCTACAATGGCACATAAGTATTCAAGTGAAAGAAAGAGTCGCACATCTTTCACTTTAAATCAAAAGCTAGAAATGATCAAGTTTAGTAAGAAAGGCATGTCACAAGCTGAGGCAGGTCAAAAGCTAGGCTTCTTGCACCAAAGAGCCAAGCTGTGAATGCAAAGAAAATGTTCTTAATGGAAATTTAAAGTGCTACTCCAGTGAACACATGAATGATTAGAAAGCAAAACAGCCTTATTGCTGATGTGGAGAAAGGTTTAGTGGTCTAGATAAAAGACCAAGCCAACCACAACATTCCCTTAAGTCAAAGCCTAACCCAGAGCAAGGACTAAACTCCTCAATTCTATAAAGCCTGAAAGAGATGAGAAAGCTGCCAAAGGAAAGTTGAAGTGAGCAGAGGTTGGTTTATGAGGTTTAAGGAAAGAAGCCATCTCCATAACATAAAAGTGCAAGGGGCTGGGCGCAGTGGCTCACACCTGTAATCCCAGCACTTTGGGAGGCCGAGGCGGGTGGATCACGTGGTCAAGAGATTGAGACCATCCTGGCCAACATGGTGAAACCCAGTATCTACTAAAAATACAAAAATTAGCTGGGCGTGGTGGCATGAGCCTGTAGTCCCAGCTACTTGGGAGGCTGAGGCAGGAGAATCACCTGAACCTGGGAGGTGGAGGTTGCAGTGAGCCGAGATTGCGCCACTGTACTCCAGCCTTGTGACAGAGTAAGACTCAAAAAAAAAAAGTGCAAGGTGAAGCAGCAAATGCTGATGGAGCAGGTGAGGCAAATTATCCAGAAGATATAGCTAACATAATTGATGGAGGTAGCTATATTAAACAGATTTTCAAAGTAGATGAACTAGCCTTATATTCCAAGAAGATTTTATCTGAGACTTTCCTAGCTAGGGAGGAGAAGTCAATGACTGGCTTCAAAGGACAGGCTGTCTTGTTAGGGGTTAATGTAGCTGGTGACTTTAAGTTGAAGTCAATGCTTATTTACTATTCCAAAAATCCTAGGGCCCTTAAGAATTATGCTACATCTACCCTGCCTATGCTCTATAAGTGGAAAAACAAAGCCTGCATAATAACACATCTGTTTATAGCATGGTTTACTGAATATTTTAAGCCCAGTGTTGAGACCTACTGCTCAGGAAAAAAAAAAATTCCTCTCAAAATATTATTGCTCATTGATACTGTGCCTAGGCACCTAAGAGCACGGATGGAAATGTACAGAAAGATGAATGCTGTTTTCATATATGCTACCACAATATCCTCTGGGTAAGTTATATGCTACTCACAAGTTAGTTGTATTTCTCTTAGCTGTACTATCATAATAACGAGTGATTTAATCAGACATTCAGTAAACTATTGAAAACCTAGTGCAAAAAGAAGTTGCTTTTATAAAAACTAAGTTAGGCTGGGCATGGTGGCTCACACCTGTAATCCCAACACTTTGAGATGCTGAGACAGGTGGATCACTTGAGGCCAGGAGTACAAGACCAGCCTGGTCAACATGGTGAAATCCCATCTCTACTAAAAACACAAAAATCAGCTGGGCGTGGTGGCGCACACCTGTAATCCCAGGTACTCAGGAGGCTGAGAAGCAGAAGAATTACTTGAACCCAGGAGATGGAGGATGGAGGTTGCAGTGAGCCGAGAATTGTGTCACTGCACTCCAGCCTGGGTGACAGAGCAAGACTCTGTCTCAAAGAAAAAAAAAACTAAGTTAAATGTTCAGAAAGTCAGTCTCTCAAACCAATTTCTGATAAATTAGGCGTAAGGCAATTGTAAAAAGAGAAAAAACTGAAGCTATCTAAAAGATTTTTGTACTAAACTGTCTGAAGTAGCTTAAAGTTTTTATACCACTTTAGGTAAACACAAATTTGAAACTATAGGCAATAAATTAAGGGTATGGGTTTGTATGAGAGACAGGAAGTAAACTTGTACTCAATAACAAAACAAAGGACTTGGTCTTAAGACTGGCAAATTTATAGTACATTTAAATATTTCAAATTAAAATAAAATATTTAAGGTCTATCAACTGTGTTTTATGATTCCTCACCTTAAAAACCTTAATTTTTTTTTTTTTTTTAGAGACGGAGTCTCGCTGTGTCGCCCAGGCTGGAGTGCAGTGGCGCAATCTTGGCTCACTGCAAGCTCCACCTCCTGGGTTCACGCCATTCTCCTGCATTAGCCTTCCGAGTAGCTGGGACTACAAGCGCTGCCACCACGCCCAGCGAATTTTTTGTATTTTTAGTAGAGACAGGGTTTCACCATGTTAGCCTGGATGGTCTCCATCTCCTGACCTCGTGATCCACCTGTCTCGGCCTCCCAAAGTGCTGGGATTACAGGTGTGAGCTGCTGCGCCCGGCCAAAAAAAAATTTTTTTAGAGACAAGGTCTCATTCTGTTGCCTGGGTTGGAGTGCAGTGGTGTGATCATAGCTCACTGCAACCTCAAACTGCTGGGATCCTCCTGCCTCAGCTTCCTGAGTAGCTGGGACCACAGGCGCATGTCACCACACCCAGCTAATGTTTTTTATTTTCTTATTTTTTGTAAAGAGAGTCTTGCTTGATCCTCCTGCCTTGAATTCACAAGGAGTTGGGATTACAAGTGTGAGCCACTGTGCCCTGCCTTAAACAACTTTTTGACTAAACATTACTAGCTACTGGTGCTGACTACATCAAATAAGAGCATATCTACTGTACTTTTATAATCACACAAAAAAATTACTAAAATAAAAAGAATTATTAGTTGGGGGTTTGCTACATTCCTTCCATTCTACTGACTTACCTCATAAAGCATGAGTCGAACATCAGCTTGCTGGCTTAAGCATCTCCTCAAACTATCCAGGATCTCAAGGCAAAAAGTTTCATTGGCAACAGAATTGTAATGACTGTGAACATCCACATGAACCTGAAAGGAAGACAGGCCAATTCATGTCTATCTTACCAAAGCAGTTTCCAATAAGGAGCTAAATAAGCCTATGTTCTTGGTCAAAAAAACTTAGCTTTCTCCACATCCCAAACTCCAGGGGTGAGACATACAGTATAATCATTACCATGCAGTAATAAGTGTCATTCTTATTCTGGTTTGGAATAAGAGAATTTTTAAGCATTTTAATAAAACTAACTGTTCCCATTCCTTAAGGTTTCCTTGACAATATCAATTGCTTAGGAAGGCACACTGCTTATTTCAAGCCACTAGAATCCAGTAGGAATACTATACATAATTTTATTTAAAAGCTCTAAGACTTCTTCAATAGCTAGAAGAATCTCACTCTTCCACAAATTCTAGAAAGGTTTAGAGGAAGACAGTTTTTTGTTTAGAAATGGACGTGACAAAGAATTGACATCCTTTGTGTAAATTATATAATAAAATCAGCAATTATACACCAAGAATTCCTAATCCTTACTCCAGGTATCACAGTAATGTAGTTCATACTGCCTGAAGCCAAATCCTTCTTCCACCCTTTCTTGGTTATATAACCTTGGGTGATTTATTTAACCTGGCTCAGCCTCAGTTTACCTATCCTTAAAACGGGGATAATAACACACAAATGATAACTAGTGTTCCTAATATTTAATCTATGCTATAAGTTATAGACAAAGCTTTATATAGTTATACCAAAGCAATAAAGTGAGGATTCCTAGTCAAACTGTTATATATAAATATGTCTCCTATTTATAAATCTTATAGTACATCATTTAAATTATGAAGACAATTTTATTGCTCCAAAGCCTAGATTACCAGATTATAAAAAGTTTTGTTTTCTCAGATTACAAGGTGTAATATATATACATGTGCAAAGTAAATAAATTGACATAAGAAAATAGGGATAATAATAGTATCCAGCCTCAGAGGACTGCTTTGAAGATTAAATGAGATAATAAATGTAAAGCACTTTAGCACAATATCTAGCACAGTGCTATCCAAAATAAATATAATATGGGCCGGGTGCAGTGGCTCACGCCTGTAATACCAGCACTCTGGGAGGCTGAGGTGGGCAGATCACAAGTTCAGGAGATTGAGACCATCCTGGCTAACACAGTAAAACCCTGTCTCTACTAAAAACACAAAAAATTAGCTGGGTGTGGTGGTGAGCACCTGTAGTCCCAGCTACTTGGGAGGCTGCGGTAGGAGAATGGCATGAACCTGGGAGGCGGAGCTTGCAATAAGCCGAGATTGTGCCACAGCACTCCAGCCTGGGCGATAGAGCAAAACTCCGTCTCCAAAAAAAAAAAAAAAAAAGAAAGAAATATAATATGAACCACAAATGCAAGCCATATATGTAATTTTATATTTTCCAGTAGCCACGTTAAAAAAGAGAAAGAGGTAAAGTCAATTTTAATATTTTCTGTAACCCTACACATACAAAATTCTCTCTGAAGATGTAATCAATATTAAACATTATTAGATTTTTACATTCTTTTATTTCAAAATCTGGTATGAAGGCTGGGCGCGGTGGCTCAAGCCTGTAATCCCAGCACTTTGGGAGGCCAAGACGGGCGGATCGCGAGGTCAGGAGATCGAGACCATCCTGGCTAACGCGGTGAAACCCCGTCTCTACTAAAAAAATACAAAAAAACTAGCCGGGCGTGGCGGCGGGCGCCTGTAGCCCCACCTACTCTGGAGGCTGAGGCAGGAGAATGGCATAAACCCGGAAGGCAGAACTTGCAGTGAGCCAAGATCTGGCCACTGCACTCCAGCCTGGGTGACAGAGGCTCAGCCCCGTCTCAAAAAAAAAAAAAAAAAAAAAATCTGGTATGAATTTTGCACATACAGCACAACAGAATGTGGACTAGTCACATTTCAATCAAATGTTCCATTTAGTAGCCACACTGAGGATAGTGGCTACCATACTGGATAGCACAGTTTAGCATACAGTAAATCTGCCATTAATAAGTGTTAGCCAATATCATCATCATTATCATCACCACCACCATCATCATCATCATCATCATCATCAGACTCTTTAGTTCTAGGATCATTCTTATAACCGTAACAGGAATAAAAGAAAACAGCATGCATTTCATCAATGCACATGAATGATATGCACACACTGCAAGTTAACATAAATAATCCTTACCTGACTGAAACTAAGAGACTGACTGCACTGAGAGGATGACAGGCTGCCTAAAACTTTGAAGTTCTTCAGGAGCAGCAAAAATCCAGCAACTGCAGATTTTCGGGCATCAAGCTGGCTAGCTCAGAAATAGAGAAGTTAACAAACCTGTTTCACAGGAATATGCTTCTGGGTCAGAAAAATACAGCCAGTTGCATACAGAGAAGCCATATGTATAAACAATGAAGCGTAGAGCAAAACAAAGTGAATTTATGTACTCAAAATAAAGTATCAGCTGTTCAAAGCAATTTATAGTACAGAAATTGAACTGACATTTTTCATTACTTAACTCATGATACTCTACTTCCTTCTATCCTGCTCTCAAGTCTATGTGAGGAATAAGAATAAGAGTGCCGAGAGACTGCAAAATTGGCTGGTTACTCAAATGTAGGAAATCGCTGATTTTAAGCCCCAGTACTCAGCAGGAGAAACAGAATGGAGAACCTCACGAGGACATACTTTCCTCCCCTCCAGATGGCTAGACACCGAAGAAGGAAAAATACTTTTGCCTGCAGCTAACCAATAGAAATTACTTAAAACCGTTCACCAAACCTTCCACTTAGGCATTGATAGCACCCATCAGATGGCCAAATTATTATTTACACTGGACCAAGCCTTTTCAAAACTATCAAGCAGATAGTCAGGGCCTGTGAAGTGTGCCAAAGAAATAATCCCCTGCACTGCAGGCCATACATTTGAATCCCTATACCTTTAACCTCCTTTTTAAGTTTGTCTCTTCCAGAATCGAAACTGTAAAACTACAAATGGTTCTTCAAATGGAGCCCCAGATGCAGTCCATGACTAAGATCTACCGCGGACCCCTGGACCAGTCTGTTAGCCCATGCTCCGATGTTAATGACATTGAAGGCACCCTTCCCGAGGAAATCTCAACTGCACAACCCCTACTAGGCCCCAATTCAGCAGGAAGCAGTTAGAGCGGTCATCGGCCAACCTCCCCAACAGCACTTGGGTGTTCCTGTTGAGAGGACGGACTGAGACAGAACTAGCTGGATTTCCTAGGCCAACTAAGAATCCCTAAGCCTAGCTGGGAAGGTGACCGCTTCCACCTTTAAATATGGGGCTTGCACCTTAGCTCACACCTGACCAATCGGATAGTAAAGAGAGCTCACTAAAATGCTAATTAGGCAAAAACAGGAGGTAAAGAAATAGCCAATCATCTATTGCCTGAGAGCACAGCAGGAGGGACAAGGATTGGGATATAAACCCAGGCATTCAAGCCAGCAACAGCAACCCCCTTTGGGTCCCCTCCCTTTGTATGGGAGCTCTGTTTCCACTCTATTTCACACTATTAAATCTTGCAACTCCAAAAAAAAAAAAAGAAAAGAAAAGAAATTGCTGATTTTGCCATGTTTGAAGGAGTGCTTTCCTTCATATGCTCTCTTTCATCACAGGATAATGTAGTACTTGATGCCATGTAAACTCTCCATCCAGAAAATGTCACACTCATCTTCTCACTGAGGCTCAATGACTAATACATGTTAAAGATGTTACAACATAATATCTCAGTCTATTCGCCATGCCTTTGGGTGAGGAGTAACAAAAACTGTTAATTCTAGAACAAAGATAATAGCATATGGCTTAGTTGTTCCTGTGGACACCCATGAATATATTTTAATATGGCCAATGTGATATTAATTGGGTATCTTATCTTCAAAGTACCAAATGCTTTTCACATATTACTGTCTTATATTTTTAGGAGATGGTATGATCATCTCTAGCTTATATACTAAGAAATAAAGGAAGAGATGTTAGGAGGGATTGGCTAAGCTACAAATAAAACTCATTCCCCTCAACAATTAATTTGATCTTCTAGCCTCTAGATCATAATTCAGATGTTCACTAAAATGAGATTCTTAAGTATATTCCTCTTGACTAAGTTCCAAAGCAGTCCCCTTTGGTACTGCTGCCAGCTCAGGTTTCAGAGTATTTGGCACTAGAACATTATCCTGAAGATTATTCTAATGTAGCAGAGTAAAGTACTTGACATCACAAGCTCTGATATTAGAACTGACTTTGAATCCTTGCTCCACCACCAGCTATTGTTTTAGGTTTGGAAAGTTACTCATCTTCTCTAAGCCTAAGTTTTCTTATCTGTAAAATGGGAATTGCAATAATTCTTACTTCATAGGGTTGCTCTGAAGACTAAATGAAAAAAGCACACAAAGGACTTAGCAAAATGCCTTATTTGATGAAATTGCTCTGCGGGGCTGGGAATTCGCATGATCACTGTGAACAGGTGGTACTAGGAGATGGCAAAGATAACTTTAGCCCCAACATTAGAGGGCGACATCTTCCTATGATATAAAAAGATGCTACCTACTTGGCAAACATAGCTTTCCGAAGAACAAGTATCAAGGAGTCTCTCATTGACATGCTGACTTTGAGAAGAGGCTGAAAAAGAATCAGTGGGTAAAAACAGAACAAGTTTGCTTATTAGCCTTAGCTCATTTCCAATACTGTTACCATATGGCTTCTATAAGGAAGCTTACTTCTGTTTTATATATGCTTTAATGTTTATTACAGTTAACAAGGACAATAGTATACTTTGTAACACTACAATGAAACTGGTTGTGAATGCCTTTGTAAATCTATTGTACTCAATAATGTTCTAAGAGTTTTAATTATTTCATTAACTTGAAAATGAGTTAACAGAATAGTGCTATGGATAGTAAATAAACCTGGAAAACAGTCTTGCTCAATGCTCTTGCCCTTTTCATGCAAATTTTATGTTTCAGACTAAAGTGGAATAGATTTCTTAGACATATATATTTATACAGAAATGCATCAGACTTCCACTAGACAGTTAAACCTCAGTTTTGGCAAGTTACTTGGGAATCTGAAGACTTACCTGCACTGCCTTAAGTAGCCTTTGTACAGTCTGAAGGGGCAGAAAGGACAAATAGTCAAAAGCTTCTGTGACTTTAGAAGAACAACTTTGAAGAACTAAGGGTGCATACATGACAATATTTGAAAGCAGGTCTGAAAAACAGAATCTATAATCAGTTGCCTCAAATAACTACAGATGTTTGAAATAAAAGAAAAATAAGGAGAAAGAAATGTAAGTCTTTTGCTTCCTTTCTCAAATAAGTCAAGTATACTGCAATACAAATTTCTACTGATTCTATATATACTTTTTCTCCAATGTAACCAGGATAATTTTAGCTTTTTTCTGTGATAGTTTCAATTTCTCTAAAAATTAAACTGCCTAAAAGAAAGGAAGAAACCGATTACACTCCTAGACATAAGTAGTAGCACACATCTTTCTACTTCTAAGCTAAAATAAATCAATAAATATTTCTGAATTTTTAGTATGTGCAAACATAATATGGTTCTATTAGGAACATAAAAGTATAAAACATAGTCTTTCTTCAAAAATTTTAATAATTTAGTTGGAAGTAAAATTTTTTTTTAAGAATTAAAGAGGTAAATCACAGAGCAATATCAAATATCTAATAATTCCAAACATAGTTTATTGCCTACTAAATGGTAAAAGGAGAGTTTAAATAGGAGTTCAAAGGAAGAAGAGATCATTATGAGTTGGCATATATTAGGAAAGCAATGAGAAGGAACTTAAACTAGGTTCTAAAAGATGGGGAACATTTAAATGCACAAAGAACCAGAAAGACCTACATATATAAAGGGAAAAGTATGGGTAAAGGTCTGAGAAAGGTAAGCATAAGACATATTCAGAAGATGGTAGGGAAATCAATGATGCTAGGGTGAAGAATCCAGGAAAGTAAATAACTGACTTTAACATTGGAAAGGTAGGTTGGGATCCACTTGTCAAGGACTTTCAGTGCCAGGATAAAGAGCTGACGATTTGGCCAGGTGCGGTGGCTCACACCTGTAATCCCAGCACTTTGGAAGGTCGAGGCAGGTGGATCATGAGGTCAAGAGATTGAGACCATCCTGGCCAACATGGTGAAACACCGTCTCTACTAAAAATACAAAAATTATCTGGGTGTGGTGGCGCGTGCCTGTAGTCCCAGCTACTTGCAAGGCTGAAGCAGGAGAATTGCTTGAACCTGGGAGGCCGAGGTTGCAGTGAGCTGAGATCATACCACTGCACTCCAGCCTGGGTGACAGAGTGAGACTCCATCTCAAACAAACAAACAAACAAAAAGAGCTGACAATTTATTAAAGAACATATTGATGATTTTATAGTCATAAAGTGGTATTTTAGGAATACTAACCTGTGGTAATATGCAGGTTAAATTGCTGAAGGGAGAAGAAAAAGCCAGGAAACCAGTTAGAAAGCTGTGGTAGTAGTCTAAATTCAAGGTTGTAAGAATGGGAACTAGACAGTGGATGTGAGGTTGGGGGAAGGAGGGAATAAAAAGATAGAAAAAAATAACAGTATGAGGCAGAAAAATGACAGAACTTTGGTACCAAGTGTGTTTGAGAAAATAAAAGGTAATTCCAGCCTCCAGGACCTGGAGAGCCATGCTTCAAATAATGGAAATAGGAGCAGTGGAAAGGAAAATTTGTTTGAAGGGAGCTGTATTATATTTGAGGTAAAAGAAAAACTGGTCACAGGCAGGAAAAGAAGCAAACTCTTACAGTAGTCAGAGAACTTACCTAAAAAAGTTTCAGGGGAGTTATAAACAGTGATGAATGACATAGAGAAATTTTTAAAATTGGTGATTAAGACCAGTCAATTTAGACATTAGGAGTTATGTATTAAAAACAGCAAATTCAGGCTGGGTGTGGTGGCTCAAGCCTGTAATCCCAGCACTTTGGGAAGCTAAGGTGGGTGGATCACCTGAAGTCAGGAGTTCGAGACCAGCCTGGCCAGCATGGCGAAACCCTGCCTCTATTAATAATACAAAAATTATCTGGGCGTGGTAGCATGTGCCTATACCAGCTACTGAGGAGGCTGAGACACAAGAATTGCTTGAACCCAGGAGGCAGAGGTTGCAGTGAGCTGAGATTGTGCCACTGCACTCCAGCCTGGGCAACAGAGTGAAACTGTGTCTAAAAAAGAAAAAAACAAAAAAACCCCAGCAAACTCAGAGGTTACCAGAGACAAATGCTGTGCAGTCCAAATGTCAAGGCTAAAAGGACTAGGAAGTCAATGAGTGGCAGCAGAAGGACAGCATTCATTTGAGAGGTATTAATAATAACAGAAAATGTTGAGGCAAAATGGAAGTTTTACTTATTGGTTAATTGTTGCTTTCCTTACTGACAACTACAGCCTTTTTGACAATTGACAATCCCAGACAACATAAATGGATTTGCTTTATTGGCATCCTATCAAAGATACTGCATTTAAATGCTCATTAAATTTTTTTTCCCAGGACCAAATGATTATGACATTTAAATGAAAATATTTCTAAAAACTTTATTCATGCTTTCAAAGTTTAATACCTAAGAAATGACTGATGGGAGAAGATGCTCTGGTAACAACCCTGTTGAGGACCTGCTCCAGAATTTCTTGTCTGATCATCTCATGGATCTAAAAACAACAGCATAAATAAAATATTCCTGGGTGACCTTCAGCTTTTAAGTATATCAATGCATGTCAGGCAGGATGAAGAACAGTTTGGATATGGGTAAAACTCAAAAACTCAGAATATAATGTGAATCACCTGGAAAGACAGAATCACTCAACTTTCCCCTTGTTCTGTGCTTCGATGATTCATTAGTAGGGTAAATACCATGTTTATTAGCCTAAAAGTACAGATCACATTAAACTATTGCTAATATAAGGTTCAGCATCAAACAGGACAAATTCTACTTAGGTATCCATTACCTGACAATATCCATATTCCTGACAGTACACATGACTTTTATTCTAAAAATTAAAATGTAAAAGCCCATGAAAATTTCTAGAAACTTAAAAGATCTTCCCTAACCCCTGTCTCAGTTTCTAGAAGCACAGCAGTTGCTGTTAAAAAGACCCATTCTGAATTTTCACTTAAATTTTAGTTAAAATTCTTACTTGAACTTAATTACTTTATGGTACAGACTAATTTCGTTCAGACCTCAGACTGTTAGTGACTTAACAGCAATTTATAAAGATGACTTGATAAAGCTGACATCTATGTGAAATCAAATGGAGCCTCTTTAGTTTTGAAAAATAATAATTTAAATACAAAAACATACTCTAAGATAATGTCTTTAACAATATCACTGTAAAGCAGGGTAATTTATATTACATCATCAAATACACTTACAACTCCCAAGAACTATTCTGACATTTACTTCATAGTTCTGGATTAGAACACTAGATTTACATTTAGATCAGCCTCCCAAATAACATTTTCAGCAGACACTCTTCGTGTGTAGCTACATTAAACAACTGAACATTAAGAAGACTTAGAGGAATTACTAGCAAAGTTGTTTAACCTCAGATATGATCTAGCATTTTTTTATTCAAAACAAAATACATTTTTGAAAACTGTTTTGGAAATTAATATTGTCAGTGATAATTTGGTAATAATGTCAAAAAAATGTAAATTTCCCATTTTGGGTTCTTCAGAAACAATGAACCAATAAGTATGACTTTTTTTTTTTTTTTTTTCTGAGATAGGGTCTCACTTTGTTACCCAGGCTGGAGTGCAGTGGTGCAAACACAGCTCACCATAGCCTTGACTTCCTGGGCTCAAGTGATCCACCTCAGTCACCCAAGTAGCAGGTGCACGCCACCATGCCTGGCTAATTTTTGTATCTTTTGTAGAGATATTGTTTCGCCACGTTGCCCAGGCTGGTCTCAAACTCCTGAGCTCAAGTGATCTGCCCACTTCAGCCTCCCAAAGTGTTGGGATCATAGGTTAAGTCATGCCCAACCAAGCATGATTCTTTTTTTGTTTTATTTTCAGTAAAAATTCTTAGAGCATAATTCTTTAAGCTTGATGCTCTACAGTGACCTAAAAAAATTTCTTCTGTGTAAAGGAACAGCATTAAAACAAAATAAAACAAAAACTAGAAAGGTTTACTGCTGGAAGAAGGAAAAGTCATGAAAAAGCTATCTTATATTCAAACTTCTAGGTCAGAAGCAATTGGATTACGTGGAATAAATGAAAAACTTACATAAAAGAATAAGAAAGTTAAGTATTCCATCAAACTGGATCTATAATGTTTCAATATCATCCTAATCTCTGTCATATATCCTCTGTCAAACTAATACTCAAATTTCCTTGTCCAGCAAACTCCCAGGCAAATGCCAAGCCCTACTTGGATTATTTAAACAAAATTAGGGAGTGGTTGCCAAAATAGTGTCTCACCTTAAAAGTTTCCAACAGGATATTAGCTCCGAGCTTACATGCATGCTGGTTTGGCATTCTAGAAAGACTTGGGCTGGTTTCAATAGTTTTTCCATCAAGAACCTTCTTTGGCCCGTATGAATCCATCAAAATGAAACCAAGTTCAACGAGGCCCTGAGTAACATGGTCCCAACTATGAACGCTACAAGAAAACAAAGCTTAGTTAAAAAAGAAAAACGTAGTAAGATATCTTACCTTTATACTCAATGCCCTGTTACACATTTCCCAAACTTGACCTGGATAACCAACGTACTCTGCATATGAACCTTTTCTTTACACACATCATCTGACAGAATTCTGAATTCCTAAATGTACCATAATGGGAATAGCAGGCAAGTGGTCTCCAATGACAGACAGAGTACTGGGAAAATCCAGAAGCTAGAGAATATTCAAAAACATACAAAAGAAACTGGAATATTTCAATATGATGACAATTAAAGATTCCCATTCAAGATTTCATGATGAGAAGTTCATTGCTGCCTCTTCTATTACCCTACAGCACTGACAACGCTTATGTAGAGGCTTACAAATTAGCTCCTCTCCATAGACAGAGATTCTGTAAGAGAGAGGTCATAGTATAGTCATATTTTTACCCACATTGCTTAACACAAGGGTGGCATATAAAAGACACTCAGTAGATATTTATAGTATAAATGGATGAATGATCTGGTGTCAACAGCATGAGCTAAAACTACAAATAATCTTTTGTAAAGGAGTAGAATCACTGGTGGTTTTATACCACTTAATGTTATACCCCACAGTGGAAATAATGTGCATATAACCTTTATCCATTATATCTACCTGTTAAATTGCAACAAATTATAATGCAGCACTACAGAATGAAGTAGATAGTTATGGATAAATTATAACATTTTAACAGAGTTAACAATATTCATACTCTGAAGAGCCAAAAATTCAATTACGTAAAATGGAGAATGCATTATTTAAAGGTTCATTAACTGACTGGGGCAAGCATGTGTAACTAACCAGCCAGTTATTTTACAGGATCTAATAAGGCTATCCAAATCTCTCCCAGCTGAGGTTTGGTCCCACCTGGTGACAAGTACCCACTCCAGGCTAATTATACATGGAGATGCTTTCAAGTCCTATGATGGAGACTTTCAGAAGACGGGCAGCTTTCCAGGAATTTCCTAGTTAGTGAGTACCTGTTTCTTTAGCCCAATTTGAAGAGATTGGGTTGGGAAAATACTGGAGACACAATTATAAGCCTCAGGAAAAAGAATAATCAGATACAAAGATTAAAAAGCTTTAAGGCGGCCGAGCGTGGTGGCTCACGCCTGTAATCCCAGCACTTTGGGAGGCCAAGGTGGGTGGATCACGAGATCAGAAGATCAAGACCATCCTGGCTAACACGGTGAAACCCTGTCTCTACTAAAAATGCAAAACATTAGCCAGGCGTGGCAGCGGGCGCCTGTAGTCCCAGCTACTTGGGAGGCTGAGGCAGTAGAATGGCGTGAACCTGGGAGGCGGAGCTTGCAGTGAGCTGAGATCGCACCACTGCACTCCAGCCTGGGTGACTGAGCGAGACTCCGTCTCCAAAAAAAAAAAGCTTTAAAAGCTTTAAGGCCTATCAATGGGTAAAACACTCAAACAATAAACTCTAATTTCAAATTTGCCCTACTGCAAAGCTCATGTAAATTCAATCTATTAATAAACAAGAATTCCGGGCCTAGAAGAGACCTACCATAAATTATGCTTAAATTACGAAACTTTAAAATTTTTTAATGCATAATGAAAGCATGACATAGTAAAGACTGTTAGAACAGCTAATGCATATCCTGAAATTAAAATAAAAACCAGGATAGTTACTGATGTTTTCCATGTGGTTTTAAATGAATTTGTCTAAATTGGCTAATCAGTAATTCAATTCCAACCATAAGCTCCAAATTTCAACAAAGTAAATAAAACTCTTAATGTTTTTTACTCACTTTAAAAAGAGGCCATTAGCCAGATGCAGTGGCATGCGCCTATTGTCCTGGCTACTTGAGAGGCTGAGGCAGGAGGATCAGTTGAGCCCACAAAATCAAGTCCAGCCTGGGCAACATAGTGAAAAGTTCCTACGTCTCCAGGAAAAAAAAAAAAAAAAGAAGAAGAAAGGCCAAGCCAGGCACAGGGGTACATGCCTATAGTCCCAGCTACTAAGGTGGGAGGCCAGGAGTTCGAGACTTTACCGTGCTATAACAGAGCCTGTGAATAGCCATTGCCCTCCAGCCTAGGGAACATAGTGAGACTCTGTTTCCTTTAAAAAAGAAAAGAGGCCGGGCGCGGTGGCTCAAGCCTGTAATCCCAGCACTTTGGGAGGCCGAGACGGGCGGATCACAAGGTCAGGAGATCAAGACCATCCTGGCTAACACGGCGAAACCCCGTCTCTACTAAAAACACAAAAAATTAGCCGGGCGAGGTGGCGGCGCCTGTGGTCCCAGCTACTCGGGAGGCTGAGGCAGGAGAATGGCGGGAACCCGGGAGGCAGAGCTTGCAGTGAGCTGAGATCTGGCCACTGCACTCCAGCCTGGGCGACAGAGCGAGACTCCGTCTCAAAAAAAAAATAAAAAAAAAAAATTAAAAAAAATAAAAAAGAAAAGAAAGGGCCCAGACCGGTGGCTCAAGCCTGTAATCCCAGCACTTTGGGAGGCCAAGGCAGGTGGATCGCTTGAGCTCAGGAGTTCAAGACCAGCCTGGGTAACATGGCGAAACTCTGTCTCTACAAAACACACAAAAATTACTTGGGCATGGTGGAGCATGCCTGTAATCTCAGGTACTTGAGAGGCTGAGGTGGGAGGATTGCTTGAGCCCAGGAAGTCAAGGGTGCAGTAAAGCCAAGATTGTGGCACTACACTCCAGCCTGGGTGACAGAATGAGACTGTCTCAAAAAAAAAATGGAAAGAAAGCAAAGGAAAATAGAGAATTGTAGTATCATGAAATAAACAATAGCACCTAATTCAGTTTTGTGTGCTTGCTGTCAAGGTGAACAAGAAACCAAGTCCTGAGATTCAAGGATATTTCCATAGGGAAAAAGTATGCTCTACCAGTTTTAAGAAATTGAACCTTGATGTGTGAAGTCAACAGCTGTAAGTCATCAGCTTCCCCTCATAGCCTGCAAGTATGATACCACATTGCATTTTCTAACATTAAACACCTTATAAACCTTTTGAGATATGGTTCACCAACTTACCTATTCTTTACCACTTCCAAGATCATGGTTGAAACATAAGACCTATGAGGAACTAGATTCTGAAGAAATTTTGAGCCTTGGAGGAGTTGAAGATCCTTAAAGCTCTTTACAACCGAAGTCTTTAAAAGATCAAGCACCTTGGGTATAGTTAATAAAAATAAATGAAAAAAACAAATAATTAAAAGATCAAGCGCCTAATAGAATGAAATAAGAAAATAAAGCAAATATTATAGCTCATGCTATAAATCTTAACCCTATAACTGTTCCTATGAGCTGCCATTCACTATATCCCTATGACAACTATTTTAACTAGATGAAGATGTTACAAAAATTATGACGTTCAGTGGGAACTTTAAAGAGTTGAAGACAAGCCTTCCTTAAGCAAAAAGGGGGAAAAAAAGGCTAAAAGTCAATATAAATATTACCCACAACCTGGAACACATATAAGAAAAAAAGAGTAAATTTCATCCTTGCAACTAACCTATTCTTGGAAAGCTACAACATAATAAAACTGCTGGTGAATATCCAGCTAAATTGTCCCTTCCTCCAACTTGGGCTGTGTGATATCCTTCCACTCTTATTCCCACCTCATCACCTAGCTTACCATACAATAGGAAATGAAAGAATAAACCAAAAACCTGTAGAAGTCTTCCATCAGTCCCCAGAGAACAGAGGGGACATACATGTCTTATAGCAGCTTTGCTGCTGGCAGGAAGGGGGTAAAATTGTTTAGGAAAGGATACAACAAAAACAGATTTCTGTGTGTGTGTGTGTGTGTGTGTGTGTGTGTGTGTGTGTGTTTTACCAACTACAGAAGGAAACAAAATGGCATTAAAAAAAAATACCTGGTCCTGAAATCTTTGTATTCTTGTTACAGAGAGAAGAAGAGCAATGCTGAAGGGACTTAAGTTATTATTGGAATCTCCTTGCTGTCCTGCCTAGAAAAGAGCAACCAAAAGAAAGTCATTACTTACATTTTCTTTTTTTTTTTTTTTTTAAAGATAGGGTCTCACTCTGTTGCCCAGGCTGGAGTGCAGTGATACAATCATAAACCACTGCAGCCTTGATTTCCCAGACTCAAGGGATCCTCCTGGCTTAGCCTCCCAAGTAGCTGGGACTACACCATGCCTGGCTAATTTTTTAATTTTTAATTTTTTAATTTTTTGGAGAGATGAAGTCTCACTGTGTTGCCCAGGTGAGTCTCAAACTCCTGGCCTCAAGTGATCCTCCCACCTTGGTCTTCCAAAGTGCTGGGATTACAGGTGTGAACCACCACACCTGTCCCATTACATACATCTTAAAAGTATAACAGCCTATTTAACAATAAGTCCCTTGGCCAGGTGTCATGGCTCACACTTGTAATCCCAGCACTTTGGGAAACTGAGGCAGGTGGATCACTTGAGGTCAGGAGTTCAAGACCAGTCTGGCCAACATAGTGAGACCCTGTCTCGTAAAGTACAAAAATTAGCTGGGAGTGGTGGCACATGTCTGTAATCCCAGCTACTCAGGAGGTTGAGGCAGGAGAATCACTTGAATATGGGAGGCGAAGGTTGCAGTGAGCTGAGATTGTGCCACTGCACCCCCCATCAAAAAAAAAAAAGTCCCTATGACTCAAAGGACATAAAAAAATTTTTTAATAGTAATAAAAAATAAAAATAGGTCCTTGAATGGATCAGAAATCCAAATGTAAGAGCAAAAATTATAATACTTTTAGAAGAAAACATACAGAAAAATTTCGAGACCTTGGATTAGGTAAAGATTTCTTAGATACAATACCAAAAGCATAATTTGTACAAGAAAAAACTGATAAACTGGACCTCACCAAAATTTAAAACTTTTGTACTTCAAAAGATACCATTAAGAAAATAAAAAGACAAGTCACAGACTGAGAAAAAATATTTGCTAATTATATACCCGATAAGGAACTTGTCACCATTCATAACAAAGTTATTGAAAAAATAAAAAAGAACTTGTCAGTAGAATATACAAAGAATTTTAATTAAGAAGACAAACAACACACTCAAAAAATGGGCAAAAGATTTGAATAGACATTTCACCAAAGAAGATTTTAGAACAGTTAATGAGCACATGAAAAGATGCTCAATTATCATCAGTCATTAAGAAAATGCAAAGTTAAACCTCAATGAGGTACTGTTTCATACCCATTAGAATGGATATAATAAAAAAGACAGACAACAAATGTTGGCCAAGAGACAGAGAAATAGGAACCCTCACACAGTGATAGTGGGAATGTCAAATGATACTGTTTTGGAAAGCAGGCAGTTTCTTAAAAATATAAACATAAATTTCTCATACAAGCCAGCAGTTCTACTCCTGGGTATATGCACAAAAGAAATAAAACATATGTCCACACAAAGACTTGCATGTGAATGTTAGTGGCAGCATTATTTGTAGTAGCCAAACAGTAGAAAAAATTCAAATATCCACCAGCAGGGAGACTGCTAAATAAAACTCACATATATCCACAAAATGGAATACTACTCAACAATAAAAAGAAATGAGCCTAATATGGTAGCTCACACCTGTAATCCCAGCTAGTTGGGAGGCTAAGGCAGGAGGATCACTTGAGGCCAGGAGTTCACAGCAAGACCTCCGTCTCTTAAAAAAATTTTTTTTTGGCCAGGCGCGGTGGCTCAAGCCTGTAATCCCAGCACTTTGGGAGGCCGAGACGGGCAGATCACGAGGTCAGGAGATCGAGACCATCCTGGCTAACACGGTGAAACCCCGTCTCTACTAGAGGTGGCGGGCGCCTGTAGTCCCAGCTACTCGGGAGGCTGAGGCAGGAGAATGGCGTAAACCCAGGAGGCGGAGCTTGCAGTGAGCTGAGATCTGGCCACTGCACTCCAGCCTGGGTGACAGAGCGAGACTCCGTCTCAAAAAAAAAAAAAAAAAAAAAAAAAAAAAAAAAAAAATTTTTTTTTTAAATTAGCCAGGTGTGGTGGTGTGCGCCTGTGGTCCTAGCTAGTCAGAAGTCCACAATGGGAGGATCACTTGAGGCCAGGAGTTTGAGGGTGCAATGAGCCATGATCACGGATATTGCACTCCACCCTAGGTGACAGAGTGAGACCATGTCTCTTAAAACAAACAAAACAGTAAAAAGAAATGAAATACTGACATACACTACAACACAGGTGAACCCTGAAAACATTACACTTCATGAAAGAAGATATACACAAAAGACCACATATCATATAATTTCATTTATACAAAATATCTAGGAAAGGTAAATCTATAGAGACAGAAAGTAGATTAGTGGTTACCTGGGGCTGGGAGTGCTAATGCAGATTAAATGGGCATAAAAGATCTTACAGGGTGATAAAAATGTTCTAAAATTGGATTATAGTGACAGTTACAAACTAGGTAAACTTATGAAAAACATCACTGGATTGCATGCTTAGAATAAAATAATTTTATGCTATGTAAATTGTGCCTCAAAAAGTTTAAAAAATACATTTTCAAGGCCTAGAAAAGATGATACCAATAAAACAAAAAATATATAAAATAAAACATCAATCAAACAGAAAACAAAAACAAAACAACAGAGTGGATCAAAATACATAAAGCTGGTGAAATGGCCAGTAATATAGTTACTACGAACCTAAATTTAAAAAAAGAGTGAACAGATACAGAGAAGATAAATTAAAGCCTACTCACAGATTATGGTCTTTAAGTATCCTTTCCTACAAAAGGGACCCAGGGCTTTTTAGAGACATGGTTGGCATCAGGATAGGGCAAAGAAAGTACCATAGTGAGCCTTGGGCATATCATGCCACAGCTCAAAGACTAATGGGGTCACATCAAAAGAACACATAAGCTGACCTGAAGGATCCAACTGGCTAAATTTGGGTAATTTTGTGCTCAAAACAAATAACGACAGTAATGAATAATGAGTACATTGAATTTAAAAAGGTTCATGAGTGCATAATGATATTCATGAATAAACAATAGGGAAAGGAGAGGCTCTTTTTACAGAAGAATGCCAGCTAATATTGTAGAAAGAAAGACGCAATTAAAATTTTCTAATTAAAATCAGAATCCTTTGGGAACCGATTGTGAGGACAAAAAGAAAAAAATAATAAAATATAAAATTCAAATTCCTGGTATAATTACTGATTTAGGCCAAGAATCATCAATAGACAGGAAAACGAAAACCACTGTGTGAAATGTTGTTGGGAAAAGGATTTTCAATACTATCTCGAACTATGATCCTATAGATTCCTTTCTAATTACAAAGGGATACATATATACTTATAAATGAAGAAAATCGATGGTCATTTTCTTTTTTTTTTTTTTTTTGAGACGGAGTCTTGCTCTGTCGCCCAGGCTGGAGTGCAGTGGCGCGATTTCGGCTCACTGCAAGCTCCGCCTCCCGGGTTCACGCCATTCTCCTGCCTCAGCCTCTCGAGTAGCTGGGACTACAGGCACCCACAACCGCGCCCGGCTAATTTTTTGTATTTTTAGTAGAGACGGGGTTTCACCGTGGTCTCGATCTCCTGACCTTGTGATCCGCCCGCCTCGGCCTCCCAAAGCGCTGGGATTACAGGCGTGAGCCACCGCGCCCGGCGGTCATTTTCTTAAAAGCAAATGATTTAGCATCACAAATAGTAAGGTAGTTAATACTATGTTCCTCCTGATGTAATGCATAGAACAGTGGTTGGCTAACTACAAAAAGCCTGTTGGCCAAATCCAACACACTACCTGTTTTTGTGCAACCCATGAGCTAAGACTGGTTTTTATGGTTTTAAATGGTTGGCGGGGGGGTGGAAATCAAAGGAAGGCCAGTGCAGTGGCTCACCCCTGTAGTCTCAGCACTTTGGGAGGACAAGGCAGGCAGATCACTTGAGGCCAGGAGTTGAAGACTAGCCTGGCCAACATGGCGAAACCCCACCTCTACTAAAAATACGAAAATTAGCCAGGCGCGGTGGCATGCGCTTGTAGTCCCAGCTACTTGGGAGGTTGAGGCATGAGAATCACTTGAACCTGGGAGGTGGAGGTCGCAGTGAGCCAAGATTGGGCCGTGGCACTTCAGCTTGGGTGAGAGTGAGACTCTGTCCAAATAAAAAACAAAAAATGAAGAATAATATCCCACAATATAAAAATGGAATAAAATTCAAATTTCAGTGTCCATAAATAATGGGAAAACAGCCACACTCATTAGTACATTTTGTCTGTGGCTGCCTTCTTGCTGCAATGGTAAAGCTGAGTAGTTGTGACAGAGCCTGCATGGCCTGCAAAGTGCAAAATATTAGTATCTGGCCCTTGCAAGAAAATGTACACAACATCACTTACAAAGTATTCAAGTCAAAAATGTCTAACTTGAACCCAATCATGAGGAAACAATCAGATAAATCCAAAAATGTGGGACATTACACAAGTGGGCTGATGCTTCAAAAAAATCAGTCTAAAACTAGAAAGACCAACCAAATGCAATGCATGAAGCCTGATGAGAGCCTGGAGTGGAGGAAAAAAAAAAACACAGCTGTAAAAGACATTTTAGAGACAACTGTGAAAATGTGAATAGGGAATATAAATTAAATAATATTATGGAATTATTGTTAATTTTCTTAGATGTGATGATGGTATTGTGATAATATGTCCCTGTTCTTAGCAAGCTGAAATATTAAGGCATTGAGGTGTTAGGGTTTGGGTTTCTGCATCTTACTTTTAAATGTTCAGAAAAAGAATATGTATGAGAGAAAAGGTGAGGTAAATGTGGCAAAGCGTCTAATAATTGGTGAATCTAGGTGAAGGGAAGATAGGTGTTCATGCTATGTAGTGTTTTAACTTTTCTAAGTTAGAATTTTCAAACTAAAAAGTTGGAGGAACAAATATATCTGTACACTACTTTTCTTTAATATAGTTCAAAACACTTGAGTTTTATTTTACTACTTTACAAATACTTCATGATGAATGACTTAGCATCACACAACTCCATGATCTACTACTAGATGCAACATCCTAATTCATAAATGAGAAAGCAGAGGCCATAGGTGAAGGTCACATAAGATAGTGACACATAATCTACTTAGATTTTGAGTTTCCTGCTGAATAGTTCTCAGCTTTTTTTCTACTTTTTTGCATTAGAACATTTGAGGCTTTTTTAATAGACCTTTCTGGCTTGCTTAAGGATGTGGTATACAGCTAAAGCGAGGACTTAAAAAAAAAAGGGAGTGTGGTAACATGTATTGTCCACTTTTAAAGTAAAAAAAAAAAAAAAAAAAAAGAGAGATCCTCCACACCCAGAGTCATTTTACAGTATTTATTTCCTGTCATTAACTGGCATAAAAGTGGCTTAAGTTCAAACACTTTCATTCAAAAGAGACCCAGATCACCTTACAAGTTTGGTGCTACCTTTAAGTGTTTCAGGAGTTCTCTGCCTAGTTCATAGTCCAATTTGATGGCAAACACAATGTGTAGAATAATGGTGCCTTCCACATGACGAAGTTCACCTGATGGCACAGTAACAACATCCAACAGCCTAAAAGATTCAACAGAAAGGTATGAGCTATAAGGTGCGGTGCCTCATGCCTGTAATCCCAGCACTTTGGGAGGCCGAGGCAGGCAGATCACTTGATCCCAGGAGTTCAAGACCAGCCTCTACTAAAAGTTTAAAAAAATCAGCCCCATGTGGTGGCACACCTGTAGTCCCAACTACTTGGGAGGCTGAGGTGGGAGGATTGTTTCAGCCCGGAAGGTGGAGGTTGCAGTGAGCCAAGATTGCGCCACTGCACTCCAGCCAAGGCAACAACAAAAAAAAGGTATGAGCTATGGTTTTTGAGTGAGAGACAAGGGCAGGTGCTACGATGAACAAGTACACCAACTCAATCTAAACTCATACAATCACTGAAGGCAGGTGTTTACTAGAAATTCTACTGCCCAGTTCTCTACTCCTGTCTGTCTGTTCTGTCTATCTATCCATCCATCCATCCATCCATCCGAGACAGGGTCTTGCTCTGTCACTCAGGCTGGTGTGCAATGGCATGATCATAGCTCACTGTAGCCTCAACCTCCCAGGCTCAAACAATCTTCCTACCTCAGCCTCCTGAGTAGCTGGGACTACAGGCATGGGCCACTTTGCCCAACTAATATTTCTATTTTTTGGTAGAGATGGAGTTTCACTATATTGCCCAGCTGGTCTCGAACTCCTGGGCTCAAGTGATTCTCATGCCTCAGCCTCACAAAATGTTGGGATCACAGGCATGATTTACTGTGCCCAGACTCCACTTCTTTTTACAAGATTTCATAAAATAAATGTCTATAGTCATAATTTCTTCTTTTTTATCTCACAATCTCTTCCCAGTACAATCCAATTCAATCAGGTTTCTATCCTCTTTCTACCCTCACCCCCGCAATAACATTAGATTACTTTTTCAAGGGTCACAAATGACCTCCAAGTTGCCAAAAACAATAAAGTCCCATCTTAATTAACATCTCAGATCTGACACAATTAACCACTTCTTTCTCGAAAAATTTTCTTCTCTTAGCTTCCAGGGCATCATCACTGGCCTCTCCTCAAACAAACATTTTTTTTTTTTTAGACAAGGATTCATTCCCATTGCCCAGGCTGGAATGCAAAGGTGCAATCTCAGCTCACTGCAACCTCCGCATCCTAAGCTCAAGTGATTCTCCTGCTTCAACCTCCCGAGTAGTTGGTACTACAGGCATGCATCACTGCACCTGGCTATTTTTGTACTTTTTGTAGAGATGGGGTTTTACCATGTCATCCAGGCTGGTCTTGAACTCCTGAGCTCAAGCCATCTGCCTGCCTCAGCCTCCCAAAGTGCTTGACCTTGAAATGCTGGAATGCCTCTGAACTCAGTCTTACGTTTCTTTTAATTCATGCTTTCCCTTGATAATCCCATTCAGTCTCTTGGCTTTAGTCCCTTCCAGTCTTATCCCAAGTTCCGCCCTCTCCCTACTACTCCAGGGTACCTGGTTAATATCTCCTTATGGGACCCTAATATATTAGTGTGGTCAAAAGTGAGCTAATAAAAAAAATGAGCTAATTATTTTCTCCAAAATCTGATTCTTTGTCAGCTTATTCTAATTTAGTATCTAAGACCACCTTCTCTGCTGGGTGTGGCAGCTTGCTCCTGTAATTCCAGCACTTTGGGAGGCTGAGGCAGGAGATTGCCTGAGGCTAGGAGTTCAAGACCAGCCTGGGCAACATAGTGAAACCCTGTCTCTAGAAAAAATTTTAAAAATTAGCCAGGTTTGGGCTGGGTGCAGTGGCTCATGCCTGTAATCCCAGCAGTTTGGGAGGCCAAGGCAGGCGGATCACTTGAGGTCAGGAGTTCGAGACCAGCCTGGCCAATATAGTGAAAGCCCGTCTACTAAAAATACAAAAAGTAGCCAGGCATGGTGGTGCGCACCTGTAATCCCAGCTAGTAGGGAGGCTGAGGCAGGAGGATCACTTGAACCTGGGAGGCAGAGTTTGCAGTGACCTGAGATCGTGCCACTGCACTCTAGCCTGGGCAACACAGTGAGACTTCATCTCAAAAAAAAAAAAAAAAAAAAAAAAAAAATTTAGCCATAGTGGGGGTTGCCTGAAATCCCAGACACTTGGGAGAGTGAGGCAGGAGAATCACTTAAACTTGGAAAGCAGAGGTTGCAGGGAGTCGAGATTACGCTACTGTACTCCAGCCTGGGTGACAGAGACTCCATTTCAAAAAAAAAAAGAAAAAAATAGAAAAAAATTAACCAGGCTTGGTGTCACGTGCCTATACTCCCAGCTATTGGGAAGCTGAGGCTGGAGGGTCACTTGAGCCCAGGAATTAGAGACTACAGTGAGCTATGATGGTGCTACTGCACTCTAACCTGGACAACAGAATAAGACACTCTTAAAAAAAGAAAAGAAAAAATGAAAAAATAAACCACCTCTAATTAATTGCTCAAGCCAAACTAACTAAATTCTCTGTCTCTCGATTTCCATATCCATAAAATAGAGGTAAAATAGGGTTGTGAGGTTTAAAGTGCTTGGAATAGCACCTGGCACAGAATGAACACTCTACAAATGTTTGCTTAAAAAACAAAAATCTGGCTGGGCATGGGGGCTCACGCCTGTAATCCCAGCACTGTGGGAGGCCGAGGTGGGTGGATCATCCGAGGTCAGGAGTTCAAGACCAGCCTGGCCAATCTGGTGAAACCCCATCTCTACTAAAAATACAAAAAATTAGCTGGGCGTGGTGGCGCGTGCCTGCAATCTCAGCTACTCAAGAGGTTGAGGGAGGAGAATTGCTTGAACCCAAGAGGCGGAGGTTGCAGTGAGCCGAGATCGTGACACTGCACTCCAGTCTGGACAACAGAGCGACACTCAACATCAAAAAAAAGAAAGAAAGAAAAAACAAAAATCCTTGGCCAGGCACAAAGGCTCATGTCTGTAATGCCAGCACTCTGAGAGACTGAGAAGGGTGAATCACTTGAGGCCAGGAGTTTGAGACCACCCTGGCCAACATGGCAAACCCTGTCTCTACTAAAAATACAAAAATTAGCTGGGCATAGTGGTGCGTACCTGTAGTACCAGATACTTAGGAGGCTGAGGCAGGAGAATCACTTAAACCTGGGGGGTGGAGGATGCAGTGAATTGAGATATGCCACTGCACTCCAGCATGGGCGACACAGCGATACTCTGTATCAAAAACAAACAAACAAAAACACCCAAAATCCTCTTTCTCAGACATGTCACACTGTTCTGCCTTTGTACTATTCCCCTACCTGAGAATGTTCTCTGATCTATATATTATGGATCTTATCATTCAGGCTTCAGTTAAAATAGTACATCTGAGAGAGGTTTTCCCTGACCCAATCTAAAGTAGCTATACTGTCAGTGTTAGATCAACCATTTCAATTATCTGCATAGCACTTTTCACTCTAATATTTTTCTTGTTATTTATTTTCTGTCCTCTTCTCACTAAAACTGAAGCTCTGCAAGAGCAGGGACGTTGTCTGACTGGTTCAACACGGTAGCCCCGAGACTAAACAGTTCCTGGCAGAGTTGACACTTAATAAATAGGTTTTAAACTTGCAGCTTATAGGACAATTATTGCTATTTTCCTGGAAAGGTGAAAATGAAAGAGCTGAAGAGATCATGTTATTCTCTTTATTACTGAAGAGCCAAGAGAAGATTAGAAAAGTTTTGTGCTGAGGTGAAGTTAGGCGGTAAAAGAGAAGAAAATGAAGTAGCTAAAATACACAATGAGAAGATGAATTTGTAAAAATGATCTTTATTTCTACACTATATTACTCACTCATCACCAGTCTGTTCCTCATTGTGCTGCTTATCTAGTGCACTGAAGAAGGCTATGATTCCTTCCAAAACACTCTTTCTGCTTCCCTGAAAACAGTACAAAATTTATAAGGTCTCCCAATTAACAGCAAAATAACCAAGTTGAATTCAAAGTACTTTTCAGCTTAAAGAATTCTCCAGTACAAATTTAAATAAATAATCTATGACTTAGACTCAAACTAAGAATGTATAGAACACTTTCATGTTGAAACAAGGTTTGAAATACCTCTTACTGTAAGAATTTATGGGGCCTATAGTCTACCCTTTCTGAGATCTTTATCCCTTTTACCACCACAAAGAAAATGTAGCAATAGAAGAGATAATGCATGTTTTCCTTGGATGAGAAGCATGATCTTTTTACCAGGCCAAACCAAACCACTAAACATGAAATGAAAGCATCTATGTTCGGCTATGTTTGTTCTGCTATGTAAACCAAGGGTATGAATAAGTTGAATGGTCATAACTGGTCATACCACGAGAACTAAGGAGAAACAATTTTCCATTTGTACCTTGGAGGAGAGAACCAGAAGCTGATAGACCAAAGGTGGTATTTCTTGAAGATTCATCTTGGAGAACATGCTCAATGCTTTTTCCACCACAAATTCCACCTCTTCTGCAGTCAGAGGGACATCCCTGTGGATCAAAGATTCTAAAGGCTACAGACAGAGTCCAACTGCCTTGTTTTCAGAAATTCAATTCAGGGCTTTACAGTGGTTAAAATTCCATTAAACATATTTTAAGAAATAAAACTTGGGAGCAGAGAATTAAAGAGATAATAGATTATTATAACTGTCCCTTTTGATTTTTCTCTAATGAACCTTTAAGGGAACCGATAACCTTACCTAAGCAAAGTCATCTTAGAAAAAAAATCATAAAGTTACATTTTAAATAAGTAAATAAAGCCAAAAAGGAGGCAGGAGTGGGGAGGAAATCTGTAACAGAAAACGTAACTACTAATATTCTTACAGTCAGGAGAGCATGATGTTTACGTTTGCTATGGTTTAATTTCTAGCAAGTAAGTTCACAAAGTAGGATATACAAAGAAAAGGGAAAGATGATGCTTACTTGAACATGGAGGTGAGCTGGATTACGTATTGCTGATCCCACCTGGTAGAAGAAAATGACAAAGAAAGTTTATTTCATTCCAACTTATTTAGATATAACTTTGTAAAATTAATGAGGACAAAAAAAAGGGCCAATTCAAGTTTGATTTTGCAATACTGAGAAACAAGATCAAATAAATACCATTTAAAACAATAAAATAGCGGTTGTTAACCTATCTGACTTGCAAAATCAAAATTCTGATGATACCCAATGTTGGTGAAATTGTGGAAAACACACACTCTTCACATACTGTTTTAGGGAATGCATGACAAGTTGGCGGTATTTATCAACTTTAAAAATGCACGTAATCACAGACCTACCCGATTTACTATTTGAAATATATGCCATGTACATGCTTAAAAAGGTCATCTAGATATGTTCAGGCCAGGTGCAATGGCTCATGCCTATTATCCCCACACTTTGGGAGGCCAAGGATCACTTGAGGCCAGGAGTTCAAGACCAGCCTGGGCAATAAAGCAAGATTCCCATCTCTATTTAAAATTTAAAAAGACGTTCATTGAAACACTCTTTGTAATAGCACAAAAACTGGAAACAACCAAATAATCCGACAATTGTAGATTAGCCAAATAATAGATTACTGCAAACCATTAAAAAGAATGATGTAGAGTTGTATATGCTGACATGGACAGCTGTATTAAATAAAAAATGAAAGGTATGTTACGACATGTATTGAATAAACTCTTGTGTAATTAAAAACAAATAAATTGATACATATATGCTTAAAATTATTTATGTAAGGGATCTTATGTAAGCAACCATAAAAACAATTATCTGGTTTAGATAATCTTGGGTATTCCCTTCTTGTTCTTTTTAACAAACCTACATGCAATCACAGTGTTATATAACACAGTAATCTCTTTATTTTGTTAATTATATGGTAAGAATTTTTCATCTTTGATGTATACATTTCACTTTTAATAGGTATAAATGTCATGGAGTGGCTCTACCTTAACTTACATAGTTTACATGTTCTATTACTGTATGCTTATATTGGTCACAAATTTCTTGTTGAACATGTTCATATGTGAGGATTTTCTTGTATGTTGGAGTCATTCTTTAATGTAGATTCCCAGAAATACAATTACTGGTTAAAGGATACATTATTTGTATATTCTACTCCCTCAAAAAAAAAAAAGAAAGAAAAGATGCAGCAGCAGGGTGACTTCCCCAGCCTTCACGACCTTGAGACTCCAATAATGCTTAGATTGGAGCATTAAACACACTAAATTAACATTTAATTATGTGTATCTTAACACAATAAATTGCTGTACTAAGATACACAGTCAAGCAAATAAAACTATACGAACAGTCTTAGAGGACAGAATATAGTAAATCATCTCTTTCTCACTAATTCATTGCAGACTAAATAGTTTTATAGTGTTATATTCAAAACTACAAAAAAGAAGGACTTAAAACCTTCACAGATATAAATTCCTGAAATAAAGTGGTTTTTTTTTTTTTTTTTTGGCCACTTGTATTCCTAAGAAAGTTCTACATATTAATAAGACTCACCTGCCAGAACACAGGATGTTAATCAACTGCTTCTTACACTCTTCCCCACTCAGAACACCTAGAAATGCAAAATATACTGAGCAATAAATTTGAGTATGTGAAGAGAGAAAAAGCCAATAAAATTGGAAGAAAATTACCTTTTCCATAAGCCAGATTTTCCTTTTTGGTAGCCAGGGCAGTGAGAATGATAGGTAGTAACTCCAAAGATTTTCCATTCACTAGGCTGCCTTCTCTGACAGCACTAATAAACTCATTAGCTAATTCAACCAATAATGGTCCTGGAAAATGGTGAGCCTAAAAGTTCACAGGATAAAGGAAATCTCAAGCAGAAATCCCATGTTTGATATATCTTTCTAAGAAATAAAGTCTTTTGCTGAAATAAATTAATTGTCTGAGATCCAGAATTGGTCCCATAAGGGATTTATGGAATCATTCTGCTCTGTCTAGTACATAGTTATAATTGCGCAGGGCTTCAAAAGTTAGAATCCTCTGTCGGTTCCCTAATGCTTTCAGATATGCCAACTCTTCAAAGAGATATATGTCCATGGTACCAGAAATGTAATATGAACATCTAAGTGGATTATAACCCATTCATCTGCCTTTGAGATGGGGTCTCACTCTGCTGCCCAGGCTGGACTGCAGTGGCACAATCTCGGCTCACTGCAACCTCCACCTCCCTGGCTCAGGCAATCTTCTTGCCCCAGCCTCCCAAGTAGCTATGACCACTGACATGCACCACCAGCCTGGTTAATTTTTTTTTCTTTTGTATTTTTGGTAGAGATGGGGTTTCACCATGTTGCTCAGGCTGGTCTCAAACTCCTGAGCTCAAGCGATCCTCCCACCTCAGCCTCCCAAAGGGCTGGGATTACAGGTGTGAGTCACTATGCCCAGCCTGCCTGCTTCTTTGTTTTTTAACAACAGGTCTTATTCATAAATAAGAACTATGCTAGGTTAGGCACTTAAGTTTTCCTTCCCTCAACAAACTACAAACCCCCCAAACTCTACCCTCAAATAAAAGTTTTTGTTTGCCATCTTACCTCCAGCATCAGTAATCCTATGATCTCAGACGCTATTTCTTTCTGCAAATCCCCTGATTCCACCAACTGGATACAATAAGTGTATATCTTACGTCTCCTAAGTGCTCCAGCTTCCTCACAGCAGGGGGATCCTTATTGTTTTAAACAGGGAGTACAGAAACAAAGAAAGAAATCTTACAAGATTGATAGATAAATAGGAAAAATGAACAGGTTTGTAGTTAAATACAAAAAATAGAATTATCAAACAACTGATTACTATAGTGCTTAGAAAAGCAATGGTTGAGGGCTTTGAAAAAGTGCTTAATTTAGCCAAAGTAAAGGGACGAAAATGTCATCTTTTCTTCATCCACCTATTTTATTAATTTATTTGAATAATTATGTAGTACAGGATGAAGTAACCTTCTAATAGGTCTTACAGCTTTTGAGAAGTCCAGTAACCCAAATTTAATAAGTTAATAAATCTATTTTCTTCAAACTTCTGCAATAGTTCTTTAAAATCACAACAGTTAGCAAGCTTTTTTAATGTGCTCTATACAAATACTTGTGAACTTTTAATATGTTCAGTGCTTTCATTTTGATAACTGGATCTCCATTTGATATTTTCACTTGTATAACTCATTTGCAGTCTGAAAATTTTTTTTAGTGCCAGTCCCTGAACATATCATTAAAAGTTAATTTTCTTTGCATTTTAAAATATCTGGATCATGAAGAAAAAGTGATGAAAATAAATAAAAACTGAAAAAAAAAAAAGATAATAACAAGTGTTGATGAGGATGTGAAAAAATGGGCATCTTAATCCAGCCACAGTGGAAAACAGTTTGGCGGTTTCTCAAACACTTAAACATAAGAGTTTCCATATGATCTGGCAATTCCACTCCTAGATATATATCCAAGAGGAAGGAAAACATATGTCCACACAAAAATTTATACATAAATGTTCATAGTAGTATTATTTATAATAGCCAGAAAATAGATACAACTTAAGTCTTCATCAACTCATGAATGGAAAAATGTTGTATATCCACATAATGGAATATTATTCAGCAGTAAAAATAAACTACTGATACATATTACAACATAGAAGAACCTTTGTAACATTAAAAATGAAAGAAGTCAGTCACAAAGGACCATATGTAGAATGATTCCACTAAATGAAATGTCCAGAATAGACAAATCTGTAGAGACAAAAAGCAGATTCGTGGTTTCTTAGGACTGGAATGGACTAGGGGTTTGGAGAGGTGACATCTAAGAGATGCAAACGTTCTTTCAGGGGTAATGAAATTGTTTTAAAATCAATTGTGGTAATGGATACACAACTGTGAATATACTAAAAGCCATAGAATTGCTCTTCCATTTAGTAGTGCACATAGGCAGCTGCTATTGATCTTTCATTATTTCCTTTTCTCTGATATTTCTATAAAACATTTAGCAAGTTTCCATACAGGTTGACTCAACCAATCTTGAAGTTCTTTTGGCCGAGCACGGTGGCTCACGCCTGTAATCCCAGCACTTTGGGAGGCCAAGGCAGGCGGATCATGAGGTCAGGAGATCGAGACCATCCTGGCTAACATGGTGAAACCCCGTCTCTACTAAAATACAAAAAAAATTAGCCGGGCTTGGTGGCGGGCACCTGTAGTCCCAGCTACTCGGGAGGCTGAGGCAGGAGAATGGCGTGAACCTGGGAGGCGGAGCTTGCAGTGAGCTGAGATCGCGCCACTGCACTCCAGCCTGGGACAGAGCAAGACTCCGTCTCAAAAAAGAAAAAACAGGGGCACGCCCAAGATGGCCGAATAGGAACAGCTCCAGCCTCCAGCTCCCAGCATGAGTGACACAGAAGACGGGTGATTTCTGCGTTTTCAACTGAGGTACGGGGTTCATCTCACTGGGGAGTGCCGGACAATCGGTGCTGGTCAGCTGGTGCAGCCCGACCAGCGAGAGCTGAAGCAGGGCCAGGCATCGCCTCACCTGGGAAGTGCAAGGGGGAAGGGAATGCCTTTTCCTAGCCAAGGGAAACTGAGACACACAACACCTGGAAAATCGGGTAACTCCCACCCTAATACTGTGCTTTACCAAGGGTCTTAGCAAGCGGCACACCAGGAGATTATATCCCACACCTGGCCTGGAGGGTCCCACACCCACGGAGCCTCCCTCATTGCTAGCACGGCAGTCTGAGATCTAACTGCAAAGCAGCAGCGAGGCTGAGGGAGGGGCGCCCGCCATTGCTGAGGCTTAAGTGGGTAAATGAAGCCACCCGGAAGCTCGAATTGGGTGGAGCCCACCTCAGCTCAAGGAGGTCGGCCTGCCTCTGTAGACTCCTCCTCTGGGGACAGGGCATAGCTAAACAAAAAGCAGCAGAAACCTTGGCAGAGGTAAATGACCCTGTCTGACAGCTTTGAAGAGAGCAGTGGATCTCCCAGCACGGAGGTTGAGATCTGAGAACAGACAGACTGCCTGCTCAAGTGGGTCCCTGACCCCTGAGTAGCCTAACTGAGAGACATCCCACACTAGGTGCAGACTGACACCTCACACCTCACACGGCAGGGTACACCCCTGAGACGAAGCTTCCAGAGCAAGAATCAGACAGCAACACTCGCTGTGCAGCAATATTCTATCTTCTGCAGCCTCCGCTGCTGATACCCAGGCAAACAGGGTCTGGAGTGGACCTGAAACAAACTCCAACAGACCTACAGCTGAGGGTCCTGACTGTTAGAAGGAAAACTAACAAACAGAAAGGACACCCACACCAAAACCCCATCAGTACGTCACCATCATCAAAGACCAAAGGCAGATAAAACCATAAAGATGGGGAAAAAGCAATGCAGAAAAGCTGGAAATTCAAAAAATCAGAGCACATCTCCCCCTCAAAAGGAACGCAGCTCATCGCCAGCAACGGAACAAAGCTGGACAGAGAATGACTTTGACGAGTTGAGAGAAGAAGGCTTCAGTTGATCAAACTTCTCAGAGCTAAAGGAGGAACTACGTAACCAGCACAAAGAAACTAAAAACCTTGAAAAAAGAATGGATGAACGGATAACTAGAATAATCAATGCAGAGAAGACCTTAAAAGAACTGATAGAGATGAAAACCATAACACGAGAAATACATGACAAATGGACAAGCTTCAGTAACTGACTCAATCAACTAGAATAAAGAGTATCAGCGATTGAAGATCAAATGAATGAAATGAAGCAAGAAGAGAAGTGTGGAGAAAAAAGAGTAAAAAGAAATGAACAAAGCCTCCAAGAATTATGGGATTATGTGAAAAGACCAAATCTACATCTGATTGGTGTGCCTGAAAGTGACAGGAAAAATGGAACCAAGTTGGAAAACACTCTGCAGGATATCATCCAGGAGAACTTCCCCAACCTAGTAAGGCAGGCCAACATCCAAATTCAGGAAATACAGAGAACACCATAAAGATACTCCTCGAGAAGAGCAACTCCAAGACACATAATTGTCAGATTCACCAAAGTTGAAATGAAGGAAAAAATGTTAAGGGCAGCCAGAGAGAAAGGTCGGGTTACCCACAAAGGGAAGCCCACCAGACTAACAGCAGATCTCTCAGCAGAAACTCTCCAAGCCAGAGGAGAGTAGGGGCCAATATTCAACATTCTTAAAGAATTTTCAACCCAGAATTTCATATCCAGCCAAACTAAGTTTCATAAGTGAAGGAGAAATAAAATCCTTTACAGACAAGCAAATGCTGAGAGATTTTGTCACCACCAGGCCTGCCCTACAAGAGATCCTGAAGGAAGCACTAAACATGGAAAGGAAAAACAGGTACCAGCCATTGCAAAAACATGTCAAAATGTAAAGTCCATCAATGCTAGGAAGAAACTGCATCACCTAACGAGCAAAATAACCAGCTAATATCATAATGACAGGATCAAGTTCACACATAACAATACTAACCTTAAATGTAAATGGACTAAATGGTCCAATTAAAAGACACAGACTGGCAAATTGGATAAAGAGTCAAGACCCATCAGTTTGCTGTATTCAGGAGACCCATCTCACATGCAGAGACACACATAGGCTCAAAATAAAGGGATGGAGGAAGATCTACCAAAAGGAAAATCAAAAAAGCAGGGGTTGCAATCCTAGTCTCTGATAAAACAGACTTTAAACCATCAAAGATCAAAAGAGATAAAGAAGGCCACTACATAATGGTAAAGGGATCAATTCATCAGGAAGAGCTAACTATCCTAAATATATATGCACCCAATACAGGAGCACCCAGATTCATAAAACAAGTCCTTAGAGACTTACAAAGAGACTTAGACTCCCATACAATAATAATGGGAGACTTCAACACCCCACTGTCAACATTAGACAGATCAACAAGACAGAAAGTTAACAAGGATATCCAGGAATTGAACTCAACTCTGCACCAAGCAGACCTAATAGACATCTACAGAACTTTCCACCCCAAATCAACAAAATATACATTCTTCTCAGCACCACATCGCACTTACTCCAAAATTGACCGCATAGTTGGAAGTAAAGCACTCCTCAGCAAATGTAAAAGAACAGAAATTGTAACAAACTGTCTCTCAGACCACAGTGCAATCAAACTAGAACTCAGGACTAAGAAACTCAATCAAAACTGCTCAACTACATGGAAACTGAACAACCTGCTCCTGAATGACTACTGGGTACATAACGAAATGAAGGCAGAAATAAAGATGTTCTTTGAAACCAATGAGAACAAAGATACAACATACGAGAATCTCTGGGACACATTTAAAGCAGTGTGTAGAGGGAAATTTATAGCACTAAATGCCCACAAGAGAAAGCAGGAAAGATCTAAAATTGACACCCTAACATCACAATTAAAAGAACTAGAGAAGCAAGAGCAAACACATTCAAAAGCTAGCAGAAGGCAAGAAATAACTAAAATCAGAGCAGAACTGAAGGAGATAGAGACACAAAAAACCCTCCAAAAAAATCAATGAATCCAGGAGCTGGTTTTTTGAAAAGATCAACAAAATTGACAGACCGCTAGCAAGACTAATAAAGAAGAAAAGAGAGAAGAATCAAATAGACGCAATAAAAAATGATAAAGGGGATATCACCACTGACCCCACAGAAATACAAACTACCATCAGAGAATACTATAAACACCTCTATGCAAATAAACTAGAAAACCTAGAAGAAATGGATAATTTCCTGGACACATACACTCTCCCAAGACTAAACCAGGAAGAAGTTGAATCCCTGAATAGACCAATAGCAGGCTCTGAAATTGAGGCAATAATTAATAGCCTACTAACCAAAAAAAGTCCAGGATCAGGCAGATTCACAGCCGAATTCTACCAGAGGTACAAGGAGGAGTTGGTACCATTCCTTCTGAAACTATTCCAATCAATAAAAAAAGAGGGAATCCTCCCTAACTCATTTTACGAGGCCAACATCATCCTGATACCAAAGCCTGACAGAGATACAACAAAAAAAGAGAAGTTTAGACCAATATCCCTGATGAACATCGATGCAAAAATCCTCAATAAAATACTGGCAAACCAAATCCAGCAGCACATCAAAAAGCTTATCCACCATGATCAAGTGGGCTTCATTCCTGGGATGCAAGGCTGCTTCAACATACGCAAACCAATAAACGTAATTCAGCATATAAACGGAACCAAAGACAAAAACCACATGATTATCTCAATAGATGCAGTAAAGGCCTTTGACAAAATTCAACAGCTCTTCATGCTAAAAACTCTCAATAAATTCAGTATTGATGGAGCATATCTCAAAATAATAAGAGCTATTTATGACAAACCCACAGCCAATATCATACTGAATGGGCAAAAACTGGAAGCATTCCCTTTGAAAACTGGCACAAGACAGGGAAGCCCTCTATCACCACTCCTATTCAACATAGTGTTGGAAGTTCTGGCTAGGGCAATCAGGCAAGAGAAAGAAATAAAGGGTATTCAGTTAGGAAAAGAAGAAGTCAAATTGTCCCTGTTTGCAGATGACATGATTGCATATTTAGAAAACTCCATTGTCTCAGCCCAAAATCTCCTTAAGCTCATAAGCAACTTCAGCAAAGTCTCAGGATACAAAATCAATGTGCAAAAATCACAAGCATTCTTACACACCAGTAACAGACAAAGAGCCAAATCATGAATGAACTCCCATTCACAATAGCTTCAAAGAGAATAAAATACCTAGGAATTCAACTTACAAGGGATGTAAAGGACCTCTTCATGGAGAACTACAAACCACTGCTCAGTGAAATAAAAGAGGACACAAACAAATGGAAGAACATACCATGCTCATGGATAGGAAGAATCAATATCGTGAAAATGGCCATACTGCCCAAGGTAATTTATAGATTCAATGCCATCCCCATTAAGCTACCAATGACTTTCTTCACAGAATTGGAAAAAACTGCTTTAAAGTTCATGTGGAACCAAAAAAGACCCCGCATTGCCAAGACAATCCGAAGCCAAAAGAACAAAGCTGGAGGCATCATGCTACCTGACTTCAAACTATACTACAAGGCTACAGTAACCAAAACAGCATGGTACTGGTACCAAAACAGAGATATAGACCAATGGAACAGAACAGAGTCCTCAGAAATAATACCACACATCTACAGCCATCTGATCTTTGACAAACCTGACAAAAACAAGAAATGGGGAAAGGATTCCCTATTTAATAAATGGTGCTGGGAAAATTGGCTAGCTATAAGTAGAAAGCTGAAACTGGATCCTTTCCTTACTCCTTATACAAAAATTAATTCAAGATGGATTAGAGACTTAAATGTTAGACCTAAAACCATAAAAACCCTAGAAGAAAACCTAGGTAATACCATTTAGGACATAGGCATGAGCAAGGACTTCATGTCTAAAACACCAAAAGCAATGGCAACAAAAGCCAAAATTGACAAATGGGATCTCATTAAACTAAAGAGCTTCTGCACAGCAAAAGAAACTACCATCAGAGTGAACAGGCAACCTACAGAATGGGAGAAAATTTTTGCAGTCTACTCATCTGACAAAGGGCTAACATCCAGAACCTATAAAGAACTCAATCAAATTTACAAGAAAAAAACAAACAACCCCATCAAAAAGTGGGCAAAGGATATGAACAGACACTTCTCAAAAGAAGACATTCATACAGCCAACAGACACATGAAAAAATGCTCATCATCACTCGCCATTAGAGAAATGCAAATCAAAACCAAAATGAGATACCATCTCACACCAGTTAGAATGGCAATCATTAAAAAATCAGGAAACAACAGGTGCTGGAGAGGATGTGGAGAAATAGGAACACTTTTACACTGTTGGTGGGACTGTAAACTAGTTCAACCATTGTGGAAAACAGTGTGGCGATTCCTCAAGGATCTAAAATTAGAAATACCATTTGACCCAGCCATCCCATTACTGGGGATATACCCAAAGGATTGTAAGTTATGCTGCTATAAAGACACATGCACACGTATGTTTACTGTGGCACTATTCACAATAACAAAGACTTGGAATCAACCCAAATGTCCATCAGTGACAGACTGGATTAAGAAAATGTGGCACATATACACCATGGAATACTATGCAGCCATAAAAAAGGATGAGTTCGTGTCCTTTGTGGGACATGGATGCAGCTGGAAACCATCATTCTCAGCAAACTATCACAAGAACAGAAAACCAAATACCGCATGTTCTCACTCATAGGTGGGAATTGAACAATGAGATCACTTGGACACAGGAAGGGGAGCATCACACACGGGGTCCTATTGTGGGGAGGGGGTAGGGGGAGGGATAGCATTACGAGATATATCCAATGTAAATGACCAGTTAATGGGTGCAGCACACCAACATGGCACATGTATACATATGTAACAAACCTGCATGTTGTGCACATGTACCCTAGAACTTAAAGTATAATAAAAAAACAAAAAACAGAAAGTTCTTTCATGAATAGGAAGATGTGTTTTTGTACCCTTGCAGAAGAGATCTAATTTACTTGGGCGAAGAAAAATAAACCAAGTTAACATACCTAATTAAGAGTCCAAAGACACTTAATTTTTGCCTTGTAAAATTTTATCCTACCAGAATTTATAAAACCACTATAAGTCACAATCTGCAACAACTTAAACTAGCCCTTGTTCAAGACAGGAGAACAAATATGTCTCACTGGGCATGAAGAATCTCTATACAAGGCACCTTAAGATACCCCATTTCATTAAACCCCAGCGGTTACTCGCCCCTTGTTAAGCATGGATTATGTATTAAACATTGCTGTTCTCTTCTCCACAATCTTAAAAGCACAAGTAAACCAAAGCAGATTTTACGAAAAGCACATTATGTAATTATAGGCTCCAAAATCAGCAACACAATCTCAGGTAGCCACTTCAACTCCCTTCAGTAAAATTATTTAAGTCCACTAGACAGGAAACTGCTGCTGTAGTTGATTCTGCAGAAGCCTCAAAACATGGAAAATGTTCCAGTGGGGCTTCAAACAGTAAGAAAAGTACCAAAACTAAACAAATCTACCAATGAATGTAGGAGATAGACAGAAGTTACATTAATTATTATTACCTTTGAAGATGGCTCTCAGGAGTGCTCCAGCAACTTTTCCTTTCACTGCTTGATTCTGAAGGAGATTAGTCAACTGCAAAGAAAGAAAAAGCTACAAGTCTCTGGCAACAGTCTTTTACCCCAATGACCTAAACACTCCATATGAAAAAGTACTCCTGTCAGGTTCAGATCATTCAGAGACGCCAAGTATTACAAACACCATAATTTTTAGACAGAGGAGGGTATATCTTAATATGATCCTGGACTGTCAAGACTAAAATCTATTCATACTCATTCTATAAACATTTATGGAGCACTCAGCACTAAGCTGGGAACATACATTCATCCAACAAGTACTTTGTGAGCATGTTATTTTCCTTAGGCATGTTATAAAGATGAACAAGACAGACACAGTAATTTGACTCAGAGTTTATAATAGAGCAGGAGGGGAAAGGATGGCAGAAAAAAAATTGTAAAAGAACCAAATAAGAGGCTGAGATAGAAAATAAGTGAGGAAAGGAAGGAAACTTCATTTAGGGTAGTAAGGGGAAGCTTCTCTGAAGTAGGTGACATTTAAGTAGAGACCTGGAGGACAAGAAGGAGCTAATTATTCAAAGGAGTTAGAGAAGGATATTCCAGAGAGAAGTATGATCATGTGCAATGGCCAAGAAGAAGCAAAGAGCTTGGCATATTTGAGGCCAAAGTCTTGTTAAAAAAAAAAAAAAAAAATTCAATATGGCTGGAGAATAATAAAGAAAAGAATAGATGAGTTTGAAGAGAGACAGGAAAGGACCAGATTATGAAGAATCTTACAGGCCATGGTAGAAGTTTAGCTTTTGTCTATGCAACAGAAGTTACTAAAGAGAAAAGAAGGAAGTGAGATGATATTTTCAAAAATCATCCTTGCTCCTTGTGTGGAGAATGAGTTATGGGGGTTTAAGAGTGAAATGGGGATACCTGTTAGTAGACTGCTGCTATGTTTAAGAGAGAGATGACAGTGGCCTAAACCAAAGTAATAGAGGTGTTATAAATTGAATTGTGTCCTCCCCACATCCCCAAATTTCATATGTTGAAGTTCTAACTCCCAGTACTTCAGAATGTGACCTTATTTGGAAATTGGGTTCTTGTAGGTGTGATCAGTTGATGTCATTAGGATGGGTCCTACTCCAATGACTGATGCCCTTATAAAAAGGGGAACTCTGGACACAGAAACACAAACAGGGGGAATGCCAAGTGAAGATGAAAGCAGAGATCAGGTGATACAAGCCAAGGAATGCCAAAGGTTGCCACCAAACCACCAGAAGCTAGGCAAGAGACACAGAACAAATTCTCATAGCCCTCAAAAGGAACCAACCCTGACAACACTTTATCTTGGACTTCTAGTCTCCAGAACTGTGAAACATTACATTGCTGCTATTTAAGCTACCCAATTTGTGGTACTTTGTAACAGCAGCCCTAGCACACTAATACAGAAAATGAAGAAAAGTGGATAGATCCAAGAATATTTGAGAACTAAGAATAGAAATTCCTTAGTTTGGAAGTGAAGTAGGGGGTGGTGATGAAGGAAGAAATCAAGGAGGACTCCAGCTAGCTGGGTGAATAGTGGCACCATCCGTTTACGTGGTGAAAATCTGGGATTAAGGAAGCATCTAAATCACCCTGAGAGTTTACTAAAACAAATTTCCAGGTTCTACTCGCAGTTTATGATTCAGGTCTGCTGTGAGGCTCAGAAGCACTATTCTGAGATACCCAAGTAGAAGTGCCAAGTAGATGACAATGAAATATGCCAAAGTGGAGCATCAATGGAAACAGATGAGACCATCCAGGAAAGAATATAAAGAGAAGAGAAACACCAAGAGTCAGTCGTTAAAAAGAGAAGCAGCTGCCAGCAAACACAAAGGTCAAAAACACTGGAGGATAATCTAGGGAGAGAAGTGTCACAGAAACCAAGACTAATAAAACAATAAACTATCTCTTCCACAAGTACATGAAGCTGGTGTTTCCAGCTGGAGTCCATCTCTGACTACTCTTGCCTGTACCTTCCAACAGAGTACTTGATCCTTGACATAACCCTTAGAGCAGCAGTTCTCAACCAGTGATTTCTGTTCCCCAGGGGACACTATACAATGTCTAGAAACATTTCTGGTTGTCACAGCCAGAAGGGTGCTGTTGGAATCTAGTGGGTAGAGGTAAGGGATGCTATCATTCTGCAGTGCACTGGACAGCCCACAACAAAGATTTATCCAAGCCAAAACGTGAGCACTACCAAGGCTGAGAAGCTGTTGACTCTTTTTGAAATAGTTCAGTTTCAACAGAAAGCAGTGTGGCATAGAAGGCGGGGGGAGAAAAGCTGGATCCAGAATCAGAAGCCCTGTATGTAAATCCTAGCTATACCATTTACTAGCTATATAACCTCAGGCAAGTTATTTTATGTCATGTGTGTCCATTTCTCCACCTCAAAGGACTGAGATAAAGGGTAGAAGAATTTGCACGGAGCCTAACACACCACAAGTACTCAACGAATGTTAATTTTCTTCTATTGTCTCTGTCCTCTACTCCTCTTCCTCCTTCCACTTATGTGATCTCAGTCTTCCTTTTGACCATGTTCAGTTATGCTTTTCACTACCTTTTAAAGCTCAGAAATAGAGCAAGTAAGATTTAAGTATCCCTGTTATCTCAGAAGGCTTTAAAATTTTTAATTGGCAGACTGGAACTACCAAGTTAACAGTACAATCCAAATAAATTTTAGTTTTTTTAAAAAAATAGAACATTCTTCATTTTGTGTTGTCTGATGTTTCCTTGTGGCTAGATTGAGTTTGTGCGGTCTCACAAGAACACAGGTGATATCATGTCATTCTGGGAGTATCACATCAGGAAGCACATGATGTCCATCTGTCCCTCATTGGTGATATTAATTCTGATCCCACTTTATAATTACTTCCCCCACCCTGTCCCTTTGCCACCAGTAAGCAATTTATAGGGAGACACTTTAAGACCATGCAAATATCTTGCTCCTCATCTAATTTTCTCCCTGTAAAATGGAAAAGCCCAGCAGAAACCACTGTTACCAAGTTATCAGTCAGTATCACCAGGAATGACACTGACATCAAGAGCTCAGTGATTTGATACACTAAAAAGGGCATGGTACCATTTCTGTGGTCCTTATGCCAGGCATACATAACCTTGGTCCAATCATGAGACAACACCAAACAGGCCCTAATTGAGACACATTCAGCAAAACAACTAATCAATACTCCTCAAGACTATCATGATCAACAGAGATAAGGAAAGACTGAGAACTGTTGCAGAATGCAGGCTATCAGGGGGAAGTGACAAGTAAGAGCGATGTAGGATGCTGAATGGGATCCTGGAACATAAAGAGAACATTAGTGAAATAATTACTGGGGAGAATTGGAATAAGGTTCTTAGCTTCACTAATTGTATCATATCAATGTTTTTCAAGTCCCCCTGGATTTAGCATTCATTGGTATTTCTTGCCTGGTTCAATCTTTACCATGACAATTGCAAAGTAATGATTTTCCAACTCCTGCACTGTAAGTAAGAGAACTCCTTTCTACCCATGTATTCATTTACTTACTTTACTTACCTTACTTACTTAGAGACGGAGTCTTCTTTGTCGCCCTGGCTGGACTGCAGTGGCACAATCATAGCTCACTATAACTTCAAACTCCTGGGCTCAAGCAATTCTCCTGCCTCAGCACCCCTCCAGTTAGCTAGGAATACAAGCAAGTGCCAATATGCCATGCTAATTTTTTAAATTATTTGTTTGCAGAGGTGGGGTCTCACTATGTTGTCCAATCTGGTCTCAAACTCCTGGACTCAAGTGATCCTCTTCTTGAACTCCCAAAGTGATTTACTTATTAATTATTAGTATGAACTTATACATCTCTGTAATTTTCAATGGTTCATTACTGAACTTAATTATTTTGATGCTCAAATAGTCCCAGATTTGGCCAAAGGAAAACCCTTCAAGCTGGCTCTTGTGTCTTTGTGACATGCCCCCATTGTCTTTTTTGAGCACTTCTTTACTTTCTGGTATAGAAAGATGTTCCAGGTTAATCTTGTATCCATCCTGCCCACCCATAAACTCAGCCATTTCTCTGAAGAGCCCTGGTTCCCTTGAGTGGGGAATGGTTATGAAACAGCAAAGATCTAGGTGATGGGTTTATTTGTTGTTACCATGGCATCTTTTTAAAATTTATTATTTTTCTTTTATAGAGACAGGATTTGATCATGTTGCCCAAACTGGTATTGAACTCCTGGGACTCAAGTGATCCACCGATTCAGTTTCCCAAAGTGTTGGGATTACAGGTGTGAGCCACCACATGGAGCAACTATGGCATCTTTGCTTCATGGTTCTTTCAGTGGAGAGAGCAAGGAAATGTATGCATGTTTATACACATAAAAATATACATGTGGCCAGGCGTGGTGGCTCACACCTGTAATCCCAGCACTTTGGGAGGCCAAGGCGGGCAGATCACAAGGTCAGGAGATCCAGACCATCCTGGCTAACAAGGTGAAAACTCGTCTCTACGAAAAAAAATACAAAAAAAATTAGCTGGGCGTGGTGGCATGTGCCTGTAGTCCCAGCTACTCGGGAGGCTGAGGCAGGAGGATCACCTGAACCCAGGAAGCAGAGGTTGCAGTGAGCCGAGATTGCACCACTGCACTCCAGCCTGGGCGACAGAGTGAGACTCCGTCTCAAAAAAAAAAAAAGAAAAATACATGTACACATACATATATCTGAGAAAGCCTAAGTTCACAAGTTCACACCAGTACCTCTATTTCTTTTTTTTTTTTTTTTTTGAGATGGAGTCTTGCTCTGTCGCCCAGGCTGGAGTGCAGTGGCGCAATCTCGGCTCACTGCAAGCCCCACCCCCGGGGTTCACGCCATTCTCCTGCCCCAGCCTCCGGTGTAGTTGGGACTACAGGCGCCCGCCACCACGCCCAGCTAATTTTTTTTTTGTATTTTTAGTAGAGGCGGGGTTTCACCGTGTTAGCCAGGATGGTCTCGATCTCCTGACCTCGTGATCCGCCCGCCTCGGCCTCCCAAAGTGCTGGGATTACAGGCGTGAGCCACTGCGCCCGGCCCAGTACCTCTATTTTTAATCTGTCTCCACAGGATTCTTTCTTGCCTTCCTACATTTCATAATTGCATGTCCCTTTACCAGTGAAAGAACACTGACTCTGAATATCAACATGTTTATTACATCTAAAATAGTTTCAAAATTGCTTCACCAGTACCACTACAATAAACAATCCTACTAAAGAGTTCAAGGTTTATTTGTATTTTTCCCCACCACTCCCATACCCAGACTGTGGGTAGATAATAAAATACTTAGAATAGTTCTTTCTCCCCTCCCCACCTTCAGTATGGTGAAAGTATTCTTTGTTTCTTTTTTTTGTAATGATACCCAGACATATGTATGTTTTCTCTTCTTCTTCATATGAAAGGGAGAATACTACACATTTTGCACATTTCCTAGAAGTGAGATGACTGGGTTGAGGGAAAATGTATATGCAGTTTTGCTGGGTATTACCAAATTCTAACCATGGTCATACCATTTTTCATTCCTACCAGCAATGAATGAGTACCTGTTTCCCCCAAATGGCTCAATCGGACAAGAAATAGTATCTTTTTAATTTACATTTCTCTTATTATGAGTGAAGTTGAGCATATTTTCTTATGTTTAAGGCCATTTTTTACATATCTTTTAGTGATTATTCTCATGTTTTTTGCCTTTTTTAAATATAATTTTTTTATCTCCCCTCAAGTTATTTATGAATTAGGTATATTAATCCTTTATCTGTGATATGTTTACAAATATTTTTTCCCAGTTTGCCATTTGTCTTTTGACTCTGCTTATGGTATTTCTGGCCACACAAACTTTTTAACTTTTATGTCGACAAACTTATCTTTTATTGCATCTATATGTTGTACAATAGTTAGACAGCTTTTCACTGCACTGAGCTTAAAGAGAAATTCATCCATGTTTTCTTCTGACATATACTTAGTTTTTTATTTATTTTTTTAAGAGACAGAGTCTCACTGTCACCCCTGCGAAGTGCAGTGGCACAGTTATATCATAGCTCACTGTAATCTCAACCTCCTGGCTCAAGCGATCTTCCCACCTCAGCCTCCCAAAGTGCTGGGATTACAGGGATAAGCCCCTGTGCCCAGCCCTAACATTTATTTACATTTGTTTTTTACATTTACATTTCTGATTCATTTGGAGCTTACTCTTGAATATGAGAAACATCTAATCTTATCTATTTTTTCCAAATGTCCACCCAGTTGTTCCAATACCATTTGTCAAAGACTATATTTCACTGTTTTAAGATGTAATTATATTCTAGATTTTACTTGTAGTTGGGTCTATTTTGAGACTTTCCACTCTTATGCATTACCTATTCTATTCTTTGTATCCTATTCCGTTTCTGTTCATCTACTCACGTACCAGTACCGCACTCTTATTTATAAAAGTTTTTGTGGTGTTTAGTCTCCGCTAGGGTTAATCCTCCCTCAGAGCTCTTTTCAGTTTTTCCCTAACTATTCCTGTGTGTACAATCTGCTATATGAATTTTACAGTCAGCTTATCTAGTTAAATAAAATAGCTCAATGGAATTTTTATTGGTATTAAATTGATAAATTAACTTGGGGAGAATCGACATTTTCATGATGCTGAGACTCCCCAATCAAGAACAGGGGATATCTTCCTAGTTTTCTACTTTTGTCCTTTAGAAGTGTTTCATAGTTTTTTTCACATGGGTTTTGGACATTTCTCAGGTTTATCCCTATTTTTTGTTGCTATTGTAAATGGGGCTTTCTCATTTACTGTATCCTTTTTTTTTTTTTTTTTTTTGAGACGGAGTCTCACTCTGTCACCCAGGCTGGAGTACAGTGGCGTGATCTCAGCTCACTGCAACCTCTGCCTCCCGGGTTCAAGCAAGTCTCCTGCCTCAGCCTCCCAAATAGCTGAGACTACAGGCATGCACCACCGTGCCCAGCTAATTTTTGTATTTTTAGTAGAGAAGGGGTTTCACCATGTTGGCCAGGCGGGTTTAGAACTCCTGACCTCAGGTGATCTGCCTGCCTCGGCCTCCCAAAGTGCTGGGATTACAGGCATGAGCCACCCTGCCTGGCCAACTGTTTTCCAACTTTATCTTCTGACTATTATGTATGAATGCTACTGATTTTTGCATATTAATTTTATATTCTGATACCTTGATGAATTCTATTTATAGATGGTTTTATCACAGATTCTCCAGGGTTTTCCAGGTATACTATCATGCCGTCTACAAAGAGAGATGTTTTACATTTTATTTTTCTTTTCTTTCCTTCTTTTCCTTTTTTTTTTTTTTTTTTAGATGGAATCTCACTTTGCCCAGGCTGAAGTGCAATGGTGCAATCTGGGCTCACTGCAACTTCCACCTCCCAGGTTCAAGTGATTCTTCTGCTTCAGTTTCCCGAGTAGCTGGGAATACAGGCATGCAGCACCATGCCCAGCTAATTTTTGTATTTTTAGTAGAGAAGGGGTTTCACCATGTTGGCCAGGCTGGTTTAGAACTCCTGACCTCAGGTGATCTGCCCACGTTGGCCTCCCAAAGCACTGTGATTATGGGTGTGAGCCACCACGTTCAGCCTTTATGTTTCTATTATCATGCCTGTGATTGTTTTCTCTAGGTTAACTGCATAGGCTAGCCAACCAGAACATTTACACAGTAGCGGAGACAGCAGGCATCATTGCTTTGTTCCCGGCCTTAGAGGAAATGCCTCTATGGTTTCCCACTAAGATGCTGACTCTAGAATTTAGATGTATACATTTTATGATGTAAAGGAAACAGCCACCTATTCTGATTTTCTCAAGTTTTTATTAGGAATGAGTGTTGAATTTTGTCGAAGGCTTTCTGTGATCCATGAAGATAATCATATAATCTTTATAGTAATATACTTTCAAATATTGAACCAACCTTGTATTCCTGCTATTAAATCCCACTTGATCATGGTGTATTTTTTAAAATGTGGTGTTGCAATCTGTCCCTTAATATTTAAGACTTTTATATCAATATTCATAAGTGATATTAGTCTATAACCTCTTTTTTCCATGCTATCTTTATGAGGTTTAGGGTTATACCTGATAAAGACAGCATAAAAAATCAATGTTATATTTGTTTAATTCAATGTCATACTTGCTTCATTCAAAGTACTTGGAAGTTTTCCTTTATTGTTTATGCTCTGAAACAATTTATGTAGCATTAGGACTATCTACCTGATCTTTAAAGGTTTGACAGAAGTTTCCTGTCAAACTATCTGGGCCTGGTGTTTTTATATGAAGTAGTTCCTTCGTAACTTTCTCTTTTCTTCTATGGAAACTGGTCTGTTTAAGTTTTCCATCTCAAATTGGCTCAATTTTATTAAACTGTATGTGCCTAAGAAATTACCCATTTCCTCTAGGTTTTCAAATTTATTTGCACAGAAATGTACTGTAGTCTCATAGTATTTTTTGAGATTTTCTCTGTATTAACAGTGTTTCTCCCTTGTCATTTCTCATTTTGTGCATGTTTTTACTCCACTGTTTTATTATATTAATTAATGGTGTTTTTTTCCCCCAAAGAACCAAGATTTTGATTAATTTGATCCACTATTTTTCTCTTCTCTACTTTATTAATTTCCACTTTTATCTTTAGTAGTTTCTTTGTGTTTTTTGTTATTGTTTACTTTCTTTTTTCTAGGTTTTTGAGTTGGGAATTTGTTTATTTCATTTGTATTGATTTCATTATTTCATTTGTTAAACACTGTTGTTTTTAACATTATTCCATGGATTTTAACATATAGTATTTTTGTTATCTGTAATTATTCTTCAAAAATCCTGTAATTTCTGTTTGTATCTCTTCATCCAAGAGTTATTCAGAAGGCATTTTAATTTCCAGGTAAAAGTGTCTTTTGTTTTTTGACTTTTAGTTTCAGTTTTCATTTCCAGTTTTATTGCATTGAGATCACAGAGAATAGTTTGTAGTAATTCTACCTTATGGGACCTACCCATGTTTTCTTTGTGCTCTAGTATATGACACATGATTAATTTTTATGAACATCCTGTGTGTTTAAGAAGAAAATATATTATCAAAGTTCTCTGCGTATATTTCAAATATTCTTTATATTTTCCACCTTTTTACAATCTCTGATTTAGTTATCCTCAGCTCTGTATTCCGCTTTACTAATTTTCTCTTTAGCAATGTTTCATCTACTGTTAAACCATCTACTGAGGTTTTCGTTTCAAGAAGTTTTCCTTGATCGTTTTCTAAATCCATCCCTTATTTTGTGGGTTCTATTCCTTCATTTACATCTTCAAATATGTTAAATACTAAGTCAGGCAGAGTGGCTCACATGTGTAATTCCAGCACTGTAGGAGGCTGAGGTGGGTGGATTACTTGAGCTCAGGAGTTCAAGACCAGCCTGGAAAGCATGGCGAAACCCCATCTCTGCTAAAAATACAAAAATTAGTCGGACATGGTGGCACATGCCCGTACTCCCAGCTATTCAGGAGGCTGAGGTGGGAGGATCGCTTGAGTCCAGGAGGTTGAGGCTGCAGTTTGCCGAGATCGCCCCACTGCACTCCAGCCTGGGCAAGAGTGAGATCCTGTCTCTAAATAAAAAAATAAAGTTAAATACTGTATTAAGTATTTGTGTTAAATATTTAAAGTTTTTTTTCAGATTGCTCTAAATCCTTGAATATGAATTTTCCCATTTCTGGTCCTGTGGGAGTCTTTCTTGCCACAGGACTTCTTTATGTGTTTTATAATTTTTTTACTCGAGTTCATCTTCTGTGGATCATTTTATCGAATGAACTGCATGCATATATTACTGACATGCTTAACAAATTTGTAGAGGATAAAAAGGTGATTAATATGGTTAATAGAATCATACAAAATGACTTTGATGGAATAAAACAAGATGAATCTAAAAAAGATGACAGTTAGCAGACATAAAGTTTGTTGTTTTAAGAAACCTGGTCTCATTATGTTGCCTAAGCTGATCTCAAATCCTGGCCTGAAGGAATCCTCCCAAAGTGCTGGGATTACAGGTGTAAGCCACCATGCCTGGCCCATATATCATTTTTAACATGGGTTCTAAAAGGACTTCAGAGATAAAGGAAACTTAGCTTAATATCAACATATACAAAAATAAGGCCGGGCATGGTGGCTCACACCTATAATCCCAGCACTCTGGGAGGCTGAGGCAGGCGGATCACCTGAGGTCAGGAGTTCAAGACCAGCCTGGCCATGGTGAAACCGTCTCTACTAAAAATACAAAAATAAATAAATAAATAATAAATATAAGAGCAATGAGACTACAATATAATGTTGCTGCTAAAAAGCTGATTTTGCATTAATGGAAAAATGAGGGAAATATTAGCATTACTCTATCCTAGACTCAGAATACAACTGGAACACTGTCTTCAATTTGACAGTGTTCATGCCTTCAATTTGAGGCATGAAACTTTAAATAAATAATTTAAATGCTGGTTTCAATGAATCTTGTCTATAGAATGATTCAAGTTACAACTCATGCAACAAGCCATCTCAAAAAATAGCTATAAAGGCAGTCTTCAATAATTTCAAAGAAAAAAAAAAATCAAAGAGCAACCCTACATCAATTCCTAGTATGTCAGATAACACAGACTGAGATGCACCTTGCTTCAATAACTACGACACTAACACATAAAAATTCCCTTAAAAACATAATACTCATCAACTGACAAAGAAAAAAACCCCATGATACTCAATGTCTTTACTTGTTTATACATATACCTTGAAGAGGGATTCTCTTCTAGGCAGGGACCTGGATAGGATGAGATCATTTATTATGGAAAAAGGAGCAGTATATCAGCTGAGAAAGAACTTTAGGAAGAATAAACAGCCTAACATATAAGGCAATTACTATCCCATTTTATAATCCTACACTTACAGTGAAAACAGAGGCCCTAATTTTTACTAATAATCTCAAAATATTTTGCTGCTTATAAACTTAAGGAAAAATACAGAGAAGCATCAAAATGCAAAACTAATGTCTCAATAACTATAGTCTGGATATTATCTTCAAATAGGATGGTTCTAAGGACGATAAAAGTATACTAATTTGCTTTTATAAATACAGTTGTAAAAGCATCCTATTCTTAGGCTATTTCAGGTTTAAATTTGGTCACAAATGCCCTCAAGTTGTCTATTTCTCTCATTCCTTCACCCCAATTTCTTTACCTCTATAAATTACTATTAAATAAATCCTTGTCTCCTACGGTGAATGGGGAGTAGATGAAGAAGCAGCATTTTTCTTTCTCACATGTCCTTTGAATGTGTCATCACGCCTGACACTTATTTTAGCAGAACATGCTTCCTAATACTCACATCATCTTCTCTCAGGGTTTGAAGAAATTCTTGCAGTTTGTCTGCTGTTTTTTCTGCTGCTAGAGATAAAATCTTCTGGTCCATTGTTGCTCATATCACAGAACTATAAGGGAAAAACATCAGAGGTTTTTTTTCTGCTGCTAGAGATAAAATCTTCTGGTCCATTGTTGCTCATATCACAGAACTATAAGGAAAAAGCATCAGAGGTGGGTGAAGATTCCAGAAATGAACAAACTTGATTTTTTTTCCTTCCCTGTTAACTGAATATTTCATACCTATTATGCAATGGGTGCTCAACAAACTTAGGACTAACTATCTTTGAGTAGGTGATTGTTTTTTTTCTTCTTCTTCTTAAGTTCAGTGGCGAGATGATTCTTAAGCTAACCAAAATAATCTTGAAAATTCCCTGGAATTGCCTTATTAGGAACCTATATTCTAATCAAGTGGTTTCATAATTTTTGCCCACACTTGTTATCATCTGCTCACCATGCTACCTAGAACAAAGCCTCCACTTAACAGCATATCAAGTATGTAATACATTATATATTATCATAAGCATGTAATAAAGTATTTGACAAATAAATGAACCAATAGCACTATAAATGCTATGTGCCAATTAAATGGTATAAAATCAAGTGAGAAGGAGAGCCCAAGAGTGTGAGGCTGCAGTGAGCTATGATCATGCCACTGTACTCCAGCCTAGGCAACAAGTTAAGACCCTGCCTCAAAAAAACAACAAAAAAAAGAGGCGGGGCACGGTGGTTTACGCCTGTAATCCCAGCACTTTGGGAGGCTGAGGTAGGCAGATCACTAGGTCAGGAGATTGAGACCATCCTGGCTAACACGGTGAAACCCTGTCTCTACTAAAAACATACAAAAAATTAGCCGATGTGGTGGGAGGCGCCTGTAGTCCCAGCTACTTGGGAGGCTGAGGCAGGAGAACGGCGTGAACCTGGGAGGCGCAGCTTGCAGTGAGCCGAGATCGCGCCACTGCACTCCAGCCTGGGTGACAGAGCGAGGCTCCGTCTAAAAAAAAAGAAAAAGAAAAAGAAAAAAAGAAAGAAAAGGTGAGAAGTTAACAAGGTAAAAGATGTAATTGTGTTCTTAAATGTCAAGGCTTCCCATCAGAGGAAAGCTTGAATTGGAACTTAGAGATTAAATTGAAATAGTCAAGACAACCAGGTTGTATACATTATTGAGAAGGGTATCATGAACAAAGGCATTCATATGGGAAATGAGAAATTTATTTGGGGAAAATGAGTAAAATGGCTGAGATAGACTCCAAGTAGGAAAATAATGAGTAGGAAGGCTGGAATGATAGGCTGCGAGTAAACAGGTTAAGGAATTTAGATTCTATTTCGTAAATCACTGAGAACCATTAAAAAATTCTGAGCAAAAGACAATCTCACAAGATTGCAAGTGTTTGAGGAAACAGAAACTAGCATCTTTGTGCAGATTAAAGTGGGGAGAAGGTAAGGAGAAACAGCAAATGCTAAGAGACCATTTGGAAGTTATTTTAGTGGAAATAATAAAGACCTGTACTAGGGTGGTGACTGGAGACTAGAAAAGATGGGATGAAATGGAGGCACATGAAGCAGATAGAATTCAGTGAGTAGCTATGAAAATAGAAGGGGGAAATACAGCCTAGTAGAAAGAAAATCTGTTCCTCTTCTTCCTCCTGTGTTTCCCGTCTCCATAAATGGTACCATCATCCACTCAGCTGCTCAAACCAGAAACCTGGGTAACATTCTTAACAACTTTGCCTTCATCCTTCACCACATCCATTCCAAGTCCTGTCAATGTTACCTACTAAAAATCTCCCAAATCTGTCTATTTTTCTCTATCTCCACTACTGACACATTACTCCAAACCCCCATCATCTCTCACCTGAACTACTGCAATCGTTTCCTAACTTGTCCCCTCTGTGCAGCCACTAAAGTGATGTTTTTGAAACACAAATCTGATTATCTGACTTATCTTCCCTCCATGCCATCCTCATCTTAAAGCTCTTCAGTGGCTTCCATTGCTTTCTTATCAGTCCCAAATCGTTAAGTAAGGATAAAATTAAGTCCTGCAAAGTCTGACCCATGCCTAACTCCCCTTCATCACTCTGCTCCAGCCATACAGAATTGCTTCCAGTCCTTTAAATCTCCAAGTTCTTTCCGCCACAGGCCCTTCCACATGCTTGCAGCTGGAACTTAAATAAATATTCCTCTTTCCATCCACTGCCCCGCAATCTTTTATTACTAATTCCTACAAATCCTTCAGATCTCAGCTGAATACACATCTCCACAAAAAGTCAATCTAGGCTGGGCGCAGTAGCTCACGCCTGTAATCTCAGCATTTTGGGAGGCCAAAGAGGGCGGATCACAAGGTCAAGAGATCAAGACCATCCTGGCCAACATGGTGAAACCCTGTCTCTACTAAAAATACAAAAAAATTAGCCGGGCGTGGTGACGCACACCTGTAGTCCCAGCTACTCGGGAGGCTGAGGCAGGAGAATCACTTGAACTCGGGAGGTGGAGGTTGCAGTGAGCCAAGATAGCGCCACTGCACTCCAGCCTGGCGACAGAGGGAGACGCCATCTCAAAGAAAAAAAAAATCTATCTATCTATCTCAGTCTAGGTTAAACGTTTCCGTAGTACATCCTCTCATGGCACCAGTAAACTCTCTTACATACTGTCACCAATTTTTAATATTACATGTGTGATTATCAGATTAACAAATGTTATCTCCCACTAGACTATAAGTCCCGTAAGGACAGGGACCGTAGCTGTTTTTATCACTGTATCTCCAGCACTTAACACAGTACCTAGCTCAAACTAGGTAACTAACAAATATTTGTTGAACAAATTATTGAACCCCTATAATAGGGAAGACACTGGGCCCAGCACTTTACGTTCATTAACATGACCTTCACAATACCACCTATTAAGTACGTGTAATATTAGCCCCATTTTAAATGAACAATTTTTGGGATTCAGAGATTAGGGAATTTTCCCCAAGATTAGAAGGCTAGCAAGTCGCATAGAGAGAAGTGAAACCCAAGTCTGTCCAGCTCCAGACTCCAAGATCTCATGCTTTGAACTACCGGATGCAAATAGGGCACACCAACCTAATAAGGTGTCCAGCCAGAAGGGACAGGCGGCTTCGGAGGGGAATACGTTTATATCAATCTAGGCACATTTGCTTAAATCATCCTAAAACCAGAGGTAAGACCACAGGCGGGTGGCTGTCAATTCCCTGAGCGCGAAGTAAATTTCTTGTCAAGAGACGCCGGAGAGCATCAGAGATCTGAAGTCAAGATCCGAGAATGGCAGAGCTCCGCCGGCGGGAAACGCTGCGGCCTTCCCTTCCGGGTTCTTCAGTTAACAAGCCGTGAACGCAAATACAGAAACTATAACACGAAGCAGCTGGTGATGGAGACCGTGACTGGACAACAAATGCAAAGCAAAGTTAAGGGAAATTTCTCAGAAGAGCTGAACCTCGACCAAGGGAGAAGAATTTAACCGGAGGGGCTCCCACTGAGGCACACCCCTAGGAGGGAACTGCGAAAGCTGAAGCAGGCAGCGCGAGACAGCGGAGAGCGTCTACTTTCCAGGCCACAGAACGCCAAGTCATTTCACGAGCCTCCTTTCCCCCACGGAACTGCTCCCTCCTAGGGTCCCAGTCCCACAGCCCGAGCCCGAGCAACTCGCGAGCCGCTCTACAGTCACCACGGCCTCACCTCCGCCACAAACTTCCAAAAAGCCCGCTCAACCCAGCGCCGCCACACTTCCGTTACCCGTAACAACAAGTTCCGCCCTCGCGGCTCACTTCCGCCGTCCAAGTACCCGCGGGCGGGGTGTAAGATGAAGACTCAAGGGGTGCCGGGAAGCGTGCGGAGTTCTAGAATGTCCCCGCTCACAGTCGGAGGGGGGCGCTGCCTGTCCGAACTAGCGCTCGGGACTGCCGATGAGCACGCGCTGTGGGACCTGAGCGTGCCCGGCGCGGTGTCCCGACAGGTTCAGCTTCCCTCGTGCCCTGTTGCGGGAATAGTCAGTGCGGGAGGGGACTCACAACTGGTGGCCCTGCAGGTCTTGGCATTGGAAAAGCCTGGAAGGCAGAGGCGGATTTCATACTCCACCTTGTGCCAAGAGACAGTAACCCCTCAGATGTAAGCCCCCTGTTACTAGGGGTCTTAATGGACTTTTGTGGGTTGTGGTTTTTGTTTGTTCTTTGTTTTGTTTTGTCTTGCGCTCCCCTTGCGTAACTCCAGCGTTTAGCGCGTAGCCTGGTAAAAGCAGCGAATATTTGTTAAATGAACAACTGACAGTAGAGCGAAGACCGACAGAGGGTGGGCCGAGATTCTGTTTTGGGTTGACGGATCACCTTGTGCAAAGGGTCTGAGAGCAACGAGCAAGCAAGAGAGCCCCTGGCCAGTTCAGAAGGCGAAGGTGCTGGGTGGGAGTGGGAAGGCAGGGGTTCCTAACTCCTTTTCACATTGGGGGCAGTGGGGAACCGCTGAAGGGGAAGGATATGACTATGTTCGCATTGTAGAATGCTATCTCCGGCAGGTGAGTACCGCAGAAACTGTTCAAAAGATGAGCCAGGTGGGGAGGACCGAAGGCAGGACCCCTTAGGAGACTAAGTTGTCCCAGAGATAGGTGGTGGTGGCCCAACCGCGGCAATGGGGACAGAAAGGAGTGGACTGCATGTGAAAGAGATTAGGAGGTAGAGATTTAGGAAGCCCAAATATCCGGATTTGAGGGGGTGTGGGAGTTGTTGAGGAATGTTCAGGTTTGAGTGACTGGGATTGGGGGGTGGGGAGTTAATCCTGCAGTTGACTAACACAGGGAGCACCGGAAAAGGATGATGGGGTGACGATGAACCCTTCAGATTTGAACTCACCAAATTTGAGGTGCCTGTGGGATGGCAAGTGAAGGAATGCTAAGATCAGGGAGCACTCAGTATGGAGCCTGACTCCACTCCCAGTGTGCGGGGGTAGAACGGGTCTACATGGCCAGTTATTGAAGAAACATAGCTGTTGGAGGAGAATGGTGCCTCTCAGCTGTCTAGACCTGCTCCTTGCTTGTGACCCTTCGGCATTTTTTTCCTTCTACATTTCTGTCCCAATACTGAGCTATGATGTTTAATTAACACGGCAGCTTGAGGTAGAAAATGATTCCTGAAAGGAATCCTTTACCTTGCCAAGGAAACAGATTACTTTGCCTCATCTCCCCACACAATCTCCCAGGCTACTTGTGGGATTCAGACGTGAATCTGTGGGTCTGGTTAGCTAGGACAGGCTCATTAGCCTTTCGGAGCCTCCACTGGCGTATCCCAGGCGTACTTACTGAATTGCTTGTGTGTCTACCCACTGGCATTGATGTTTCAGGGCTCTTGTCTCCCCTTGTTGCATGAATGTATCATCTGTGTTTTCCATTTGCATTAATAGGTGTTATATATGCAAAAGAAGAGAAGAACAGATTCATTCAGATGAACAACAATGGTTTTTCACCCTGGTGCAGGCTTCCTTAATTAAGGAGCAAATCTTATCCGTCTGTTTCATCAACTAGACACTATACACTGAGAAGCTAGTGATACACTGATTCTAGAAAATACAGCCAGTTAAAAACAGGTTTACAGTAATGGAACTAAATGTTCTTCAGACCTTGTCAATAGTACTTGTTTATCTAACAACATTATAGCTATTAATATTTATAGGAGTCCAGAGAAAAAGTACAAATGGAATCCCCTTACCACTCCCAACTCAGTCCTGCAGTGTGAGGTCTCAGGCTTCCTATGCCTGCATGTGGACACCCAGCCTGAAGATCCACACCATGACTCCCCCACAAAGCTGCCCTGTAGCTACCCTTTGGGTCTAGAGCTGTACATACTAGCAGGTCCACTCTAGGGAGGGTGGACCTAGGAAAAGGCCTCTCTGGGCCCTGGAAGCAAATTTGAGGATGGTTAAGTAGATACCTAGAGCATGATCTAAAGGAAGGTATGTGGGCACATCCTCTAGGTTCCTTAGACTCTGGGCAGAGGAGGACCAATAAGGCTCCCACCCAGCCCAAGAGCTCCAGTTGCTTGGGATCAAGGGCAGCACTGCTTGAGAGAATGATCAAGGTAACACATATAAAGAGCCAAACTTAGAAGCACATGAAAGTGTTACTTCCTTCCAGCAATCCCACTACTGGGTATATATCCAAAAGAATTGAAAGCAGGATCTCAAAGAGATATTTGTATATCTATGTTCATAATAGTACTATTTACAATAACCAAAAGGTAGAAACAACACAAATGTCCCTCATTGTATGAATGGGACATATGACCGGGTGCAGTGGCTCAAGCCTGTAATCCCAATACTTTGGGATACTGAGGCGGGCAGATCACGAGGTCAGGAGATTGAGACCATCCTAGCCAACATGGTGAAACCCCGTCTGTACTAAAAAAAAAAAAAATACAAAAAATTAGCTGGGTGTGGTCTCGCACGCCTGTAGTCTAAGTTACTCAGGAGGTTGAGGCAGGGGAATTGCTTGAACCCGGGAGGCGGAGGTTGCAGTGAGCTGAGATGACGCCAGTGCACTCCAGACTAGTGATACAGTGAGACTCCATCTCAAAAAAAAAAAAAAAATTGTGGGACATACATACTATGGAATATTATCCAGCTTTAAAAGGAAGGAAATTCTGACACGTGCTACAACATGGGTGAACCTTGAGAACATTATGCTAAAGTGAAATAAGCCAGTCACCAAAAGACAAATACTAATGTACGTGATTCCATTTATATGAGATATCTCATCAAATTCATAGTAACACGCCGGGCACAGTGGCTGACACCTGTAATCCCAGCACTTTGGGAGGCCAAGGAGGGTGGATCACCTGAGGTCAAGAGTTTGAGGCCAGCCTGGCCAAAATGGTGAAACCCTGTCTCTACTAAAAATACAAAAATTAGCCAGGCGTGGTGGCAGGTGCCTGTAATCCCAGCTACTCAGGAGGCTGAAGCAGGAGAATTGCTTGAACCCAGGAGGCGGAGGTTGCAGTGAGCTGAGATCATGCCATTGCATTCCAGCCTGGGTGACAGAGCAAAACTCCATCTTAAAAAAAATTCATAGAAACAGAAAGAAGGATGGTGATTCTGGGGTCTTGGGGGAGGGGAAATTAGTTATTACTTAATGGGTACAGAGTCTCAGTTTTGCAAGCTGAAAAAGTTCTGGAGATCTCTTGCACAACAGTGTGAATATACTTGACACTACTGAACTATACACTTAAAAACCATTAAGATGGTAAAAGAAACAAACACAATACCACCTGGATAGCTCACAGGTTGTTAAGGAGAACTGGTTTACTCCACAGGGAAGAAATTCCAGTTTGGTAGAGTTTGAGGCAGAGGTTTAACTGCTCACTATTTATATCACCAATTTGTAGAAAAGTGCCTGGCATAAGATAGTGCTTCATAAGGTTGTTTTGTTTTGTCTTTTGTATTGTTTTGTTTTGAGACGTATTGGGAACAGGCCCCCAAATCTGGCCATAAACTGGCCCCAAAACTGGCCATAAATAAAATCTCTGCAGCACTGTGACATGCTCGTGATGGCCATGATGCCCACGCTGAAGGTTGTGGGTTTACCCGAATGAAGGCAAGAACACCTGGCCCACCCAGGGTAGAAAACCGCTTAAAGGCGTTCCTAAACCACAAACAATGGCATGAGTGATCTGTGCCATAAGGACATGTTCCCGCTGCAGATAACTAGCCAGAGCCCATCCCTTTGTTTCGGCGCATCCCTTTGTTTCCCATAAGGAATACTTCTAGTTAATCTATAATCTATAGAAACAGTGCTTATCACTGGCTTGCTGTCAATAAATATATGGGTCAAACTCTGTTCAGGGCTGTCAGCTCTGAAGGCTGTCAGCCCCCTGATTTCCCACTCCGCACTCTGTATTTCTCTGTGTGTGTGTCTTTAATTCTTTAGTGCCGCTGGGTTAGGGTCTCCATGACCCAGCTGGTCTCGGTAAGTGGTGTCCATATGTGGGGCTTGAACTGGGGTTGAAGGATCGCTAGAGCGACAGTTGGAGAACATGGAACTAAGCTGAGGACACTTAGTACTCTTCTTTTTTTTTTTTTTTTTTTTTTTTGAGACGGAGTCTTGCTCTGTCACCCAGGCTGGAGTGCAGTGGCCGGATCTCAGCTCACTGCAAGCTCCGCCTCCCGGGTTTACGCCGTTCTCCTGCCTCAGCCTCCCGAGTAGCTGGGACTACAGGCGCCCGCCACCTCGCCCGGCTAGTTTTTTTGTATTTTTTAGTAGAGACGGGGTTTCACCGTGTTAGCCGGGATCGTCTCTCGATCTCCTGGCCTCGTGATCCGCCCGTCTCGGCCTCCCAAAGTGCTGGGATTACAGGCTTGAGCCACCGCGACCGGCCAACACTTAGTACTCTTAAGCAATCCCTGTGGTGAGTAAGAAGGGGAGCTCAGAAGCATCAGGGTAACAATGGGAAAGGTGTGGGCTCTGGTTTGTTCCACCTTGGAACCTTTTCACACTAATGATGAGGAAGACGGAAAGTATAACAAACTAACAAGAGGTAACGGAGCAGGTTTGTTTGCCAGCTAAAGCTAAAGTGGCAAAGGAGGAAGAGGTTTATCCCTACCCTTCTGTAACCCCTCATTATTTTGAAGAAAAAGAGTGGCCTGACCCTCCAGAACTTTCTTTTCTGGAGGACACTGGGCAAAAAATAGTTGCCCCAGTGACTGTTCAAGCAGCTCCTTGAGCAACCGCTCTCAGTTCTATTCAGGCAGGAATTCAGCAAGCTAGACGGAAGGGTGATACAGAGGCTTGGCAGTTCCACGTTAGGATACACCCCCTGGATCGACAGGGAAATGTTATAGCTACATTTGAGCATTTTCCTTTTAAATTACTCAAAGAATTTAAACAAGCTATTAATCAATATGAACCAGGTCTATGCCCGAAGTGTAAAAAAGGAAAACATTGGGCTAATCAATGTCACTCTAAGTTTGATAAAGATTGGAACCCAGTTTTGGGAAATGCCATGAGGGGCCTGTCCCGGGACCCGTTCCAACCTGGGGCATTTCCGGCTCAGGCCACTCCCTCACCCCGTACAATGTCTGTCCCCCACCACAGCCAGTAGTGCTGCAGTAGATTTATGCTGCGCAAAAGCTGCAAGTCTTCTGCCTGGGGAACCCCGGCAAAAAGTTCCAACAGGGGTCTGTGGACCTTTGCCAGCAGGGAGGAAGCAGAGTGGAAAGTAATCCATAAAAACTGGCCCCTTACAATTGGCAATATTTGATTAAATCATATAGATTATCCAATGGTGTCTATGTTCAATTCCTGATTTTGATAATTGTACCGTGATTAATTAAGAAAATCTTAGTCCATTCAGGTTGCAATAACTAACTACTATGGACTGGGTGGCATCTAAACAACAAAAATTTATTTCTCACAGTTCTGGAAGCTGGGAAGTTCAAAATCAAGACACCAGCAGTGTTGGTATCTGGTGAAGGCTGTTTTCTCATAGACGGCAACTTTTTGCTGTGTCCTTGCAAGGTGGAAGGCGCGAGGCAGCTTTCAGGTGCTCTATTATAAAGACACTAATCCCAAACCACCGCCTCCTAATACTATCTCTTTGGGGCTTGGGATTTCAGTGTATGAATTTAGGGGAACACAAGCATTCAGACCAAAGCAAAGAGAATGTCCCTGTTTTTAGGAAGTCCACACTGAAGTATTTAGGAGTAGAAGGGCATCATGTCTGCAACTTAACGCTAAAATAGTTTAGAAAAAAATATGTTGGCCGGGCGCGGTGGCTCAAGCCTGTAATCCCAGCACTTTGGGAGGCCGAGACGGGCAGATCACGAGGTCAGGAGATCGAGACCATCCTGGCTAACACGGTGAAACCCCGTCTCTACTAAAAAATACAAAAAAAAAAACTAGCCGGGCAAGGTGGCGGGTGCCTGTAGTCGCAGCTACTCGGGAGGCTGAGGCAGGAGAATGGCGTGAACCCGGGAGGCGGAGCTTGCAGTGAGCCGAGATCTGGCCATTGCACTCCAGCCTGGGTGACACAGCAAGACTCCGTCTCAAAAAAAAAAATAAGAAAAAAAGAAAAAAATATGCTTGGACATGGAGAATGAAAGAGTAAACGTGAAGTGTTAACATCTAGGTGAAAGGCATGTGGGAATTCTGTGTACCATTCTTGCAGCTTTTCTGTAAAGCTGAAGTTATGTCAAAATAAAAAGTTAAAAAAATACTGGCCCAGTTGCAAATCTAGTGGACCTCTCTGGTCTATAAATAATCAGCAAACTGGGCCTTTGAAGTGCTATCTCAGCCCTTTTCTGTGGAGAGGTAGATACCTGTTCTCCTTCTACTTCGCCCCTCTTCTGCTGTCATCCTAGATCATCCTCATCCTATGGCCTCTTGGCCACTCCCCTCTCCACCTCCATGACTTTCTCTTCCACATCACCTCAGCCACTCACCCTCCTGGTCATACCCCAAGCCACCTCCCAAATCACTACTCAGATAGCAACCTCTCAACCATCCAATTAGCCTGCTCAATTATTCCCACCTACCTAGTCTCTAATCTTCACTGCTCTGACTCCTCATCTTCAATTGCAAGGTTAAATAAACCATGTATGCAATATTTATTTATTTATGTATTTATTCATGTATTTAATATGGGTTTTTTGTTTGTTTGTTTTTGTTTTTTAAACAGTCTCGCTCTGTCACCGAGGCTGGAGTGCAGTGGCATGATCTCGGCTCACTGCAACCTCCGCCTCCCAGGTTCAAGCGATTCTCCTGCCTCAGCCTCCTGAGTAGCTAGAACTACAGGCGCGTGCCACCACGCCCGGCTATTTTTTGTATTTTTAGTAGAGACGGGGTTTCACTGTGTTAGCCAGGATGGTCTCAATCTCCTGACCTCATGATTTGCCCACCTCAGCCTCCCAAAGTGCTGGGAATACAGGCATGAGCCACTGCGCCCAGCTGTTTTTGTTTGTTTGTTTTTTATTTTGTTTTGAGATGGAGTCTCACTCTGTCACCCAGGCTGGAGTGCAGTGGCACAATCTCTGCTCACTGCAATCTCCGCCTCCCTGGTTGAAGCAATTCACCTGCTTCAGCATCTCAAGTAGCTGGGATTACACGACCATGCTTGGCAAATTTTTGTATTTTTAGTAGAGATGGGGTTTCACCATGTTGGCCAGACTGGTCCTAAACTCCTGACCTTATGATCCACCTGCCTCGACCCCCCCAAAGTGCTGGGATTACAGGCATGGGCCACCATGCCCAGCCTATTCATTTATTTGTTTTGAGATGGTCTCACTGTTGCCCAGACTGAGTGCAGTGGGGTAATCATGACTCACTGCAGCCTCAGCCTCCCAGGCTTAAACAATCCTTCCACTTCAGCCCCCTGAGTAGCTGGGACTATAGGCACGCACCACCACACCCAGCTAATTTTATTTTTTTTGTAAGGAAGGGGTCTTGCTATGCTACCCAGGCTGGTCTCAAATGCCTGGACTCAAGCAATCCTACTGCCTCAACCTCCAATATTGCTGGGATTACAGGCATAAGCGACTGTTCCCACCATTTGCCCCCTTTTGCCTTTCCTTCCATCCCATTCACTCAGCAAACCCTAACCCTGTATGAAGCCATCTGTATTCTCTTGTTGGAGCTATACTTCAGCTGCTGGATTGTGCTAGAGAAGTAACGTGTAAGTGGGTGCCCCAGTCTCAAGTGGGCCTTCAGCACTGTCAGATAATCTTCCCCAGTAAGTTTATCCTTCCTTTCTTCATGAAGTTGTACTTGACCTGCCCCCACACCCCCAAGAAAGAGAGAAAAAAATAAGTGCCGTCGGATGGATATTTGTATTAACTCCCCACCATCAAGTCTTTAAACTCAGTGTCCTCAGCACCAGTTCTTTCCTCCAGCTCCCTGTAGCAGTGGAGGGTGTTCCACCTTCCCGGCCGATTCTGGTCCCTCTGCTAGAGGGACAGAGACAGGTGCTGAAGGCTTCCACCTTCTCAGCGAGGACCTTACTACCACTTACCCCTCTCAGACCTTGGTCTTTAACCTCTAACTGTCTACAGCTGCCCTTTCATAAACACATCTCTTTTGGTGGTGAGGAGTTAAAACCAAGTTCCCATCTGAGGGCACCTATTTTTTTCCCCCTGAAGTAGTGAGATCATCTGTGGAGAATAAAGGAGGAGATGGAAAAGTCTCCCCCATCCATCTAAACAAAGCTCCCCTTGAGCTCCCCTTGCCTTACAATTACTGCCCTCTTTCTCACCTGCTTTCAGCCAGATTTCTCGAAGTAGTCATCTGTTGTCTTTCTCTGTGTTTCTGTATCTCCTATTCATTCTTCTGCTGTTTTCTTTCCTCTGGTAATTCACCAAAACAGCTGTGGCCAAGATCATGGCAGCCTTCTTGGTTTTTTGTTTGTTTGTTTGTTTTAGATGTAGTCTCGCTCTGTCACCCAGGCCGGAGTGCAGTGGTGCGGTCTCGGCTCACTGCAAACTCCGCCTCCCAGGTTCAAGCAATTCTCCTGCCTCAGCCTCTCGAGTAGCTGGGATTACAGGCACCCGTGGCGGTAACACTTGGCCCTCCCTTCTGTGACCTCCTGGGCTCAAGCAATCCTTCTGCCTCAGCCTCCTAAGTAGCTGGGACCACAGGTGCAAGCCACGATATCAAGTTATTTATTTTATTTTTTTAGAGACAGGGTCTCACTATGTTGACCAGGCTGGTCTGAAACTCTTAGGCTATCAATCCTCCCATCTCAAGCCCTGCTAATTTTTGTATTTTTAGTAGAGATGGGGTTTCACCATGTTGACCAGGCTGGTCTCACACTCCTGACCTCAGGTGATCCGCCAGCCTTGGCCTCCCAAAGTGCTGGGATTCCAGGCATGAGCCACCGCGCCCGGCTGCCTTCTTTTTTTTAAATCCTGCGGACATGTTTAATCCCATCTTGACCCCCTATAGCACTTGGCACTCCATTATAAGACTCCCTGTCTTATAAAGCAACAGCTCCCCAGTACCTGGCACAGGGCCTGGTACATAGTAGGTGCTCAACAAATATTATTTTATATTTACATTGAAACAGAATTCTTTGAATTGTGGAATATAGCATCTTAGGGCCCAAAGGACCTGGCCACCGCCTTCATCTTTTCACTCATCTCCTACCCAAACCCTAGGCTCCAACCATACTACATAGTTGCAATTCTCCAAACAAGCCAAACTCCTACTTTTCCGTATTTTTTAAATGTGCTGTTTACTGTCTGGTAGTCCTTTTCAGGGATACCTACTCCATTTCCCCACATCGTCTCCCTGGTGAATCTCTTGGTCTTTTCTTAGTTTGAAAATCACTTTCTTTAGGAAGTCCTTCTTAATTCCCCCCAGCAGAGCTGTCTTCTCCCTCCAAGCTCTTCCTAGATTCTTTCCACAGACCACAGCTATCACAGTGATTCCCAAGCATATTCAGAGAAACAATTGTTCCAAGGTTGTTCATGAAAGGGTCACACTGACTCATACATTTGGGACATGCTGAGTTAAACTGGTTTTTTGTTTGCGTTCTTGAGAGAGGGTCTCACTTTTTCAGCCAGGCTATAGTGCAGTGGCAAGATGATAGTTCACCTCAGCCTTGACCTCCTGGGCTCAAGCAATCCTTCTGCCTCGGCCTCCTAAGTAGCTGGGACCACAGATGCAAGCCATGACACCGAGTTATTTATTTTATTTTTTTAGAGACATGGACTATGTTGACCAGGCTGGTCTGAAACTCTTAGGCTGTCAATCCTCCCATCTCAGCCCCACAAAGTGCTGGATTAAAGGTGTGAGCCATTGTACCCAGCCTAAACTGGTTTTCTAGATTTCTTTACTGCAGGACTTCTCAGAGCCTTTGCATTGCTTACTTTCATTAATAACTTCCAATATAATTTGTAACATTTCTCAAACTTAATTAACCAAAGAACAACGCCCCATTTTCGTGGAGCATTTTTTTGGCACTACCACATAGATCATTTCAGAACCTTTGTCTTGTCGTAGAACTTGCCCTATTTTATAATTATTTTGTGCAGGCCTCTCCCCTTCTAAGCTGTGAGCTACTTAAGGCAGAGACAGTATTTTGTTTATCTCTGGATGCACAGTGCCTAATATATAATAGCTACTCAATATATGTTGGTTGAAAGAATATGGGAAAGGGAAGGTAAGAGAGGAAGGGAAAGAATGGTGAAATAAGAGGAAGAAGGCTTCTTGAGGCTGGGCATGGTGGCTCACACCTGTAATCCCAGCACTTTGGGAGGTCAAGGTGGGTGGATCACCTGAGGTCAGGAGTTCAAGAGCAGCCTGGCCAACATGGTAAAACCCCATCTCTACTAAAAATACAAAAATTAGCCGGGCATGGTGGTGGGTGTCTGTGATCCCAGCTACTTGGGAGGCTGAGGCAGGAGAATCGCTTGAACCCGGGAGGCAGAGGTTGCAGTGAGCCAAGATCGCACCACTGCACTCCAGGCTGGATGAAAGAGCGAGACTCTGTCTCAAAAAGAAGAAGAAGAAGAAGAAGCCTTCTTGATTTTTACATTTAACATCCCAGAAACCCAGTACTTAGATTCTATCATAAATATTTTATTCTACTTGCTTCATCACATCTATCCATCTATCCATCCCTCACATTAGCCATGGATCCATCTTCACTTTCTTATTACTTGTGTGTGTTTGCAAGCTTATTTTTCCTCAGATCGTGGAATCACCTTAATTCTGAAATCCTCTCAGAACAAGCATCCTGATAAACTGTATTGTTCAGCTCCTCCTTGCTCATTCCCAGCACCTCCCACTCTTCCCCTGACACGGGCAGGCCTCTGTGGAATGAGCGGTGCCTCCTAGAGGGAGGGAACTTTTTAGAACATGAAGAGGCTGCCAGCCTCAGGGATCAGAGACTCTGCTTGCTCGCTCTCATTACCACTGTTTAATTTTAAGGAAAATGCAGAATGTTCCTGGACTTGGGTTTTCCCACTTCTCAAAGGAAAGGTTAAGGCCTAGGATTCCATAAGGTCCTCCCTATCCCAGGATAATTATTACTGACCAAAGTAGGGATTGCATTGACCAAACTCTTGCCCACTGAAACTGCTCCCAGGGAGGGTCAGGTGATGTCACTTTCCCCAGGAGCCAGGGGGCAGGGGTGAAGTCCCTGGGCAGACACTCCTGTGTTGATCTTGCTTCTTGAGGAGGGATAACCTTGTGTGTTGAATGCTGAGAGGGCTTTAGAATGGCTAAGACTCTATTTCTAACCAGCTATGTGGCTTTGGGAAGACCCCTCACCTCCTGGACTCTCAGTATCCTAGTCTGTGAAAAAGGGGATTATACTCTCTCACATCTGGAAGGATTGGCTGAGATAAGCCTGGTAGGGCACAGGCCATGGTACAGAAAGGGGGCACCACAAATGTGAGCCATCCCTGCCTTCAGCCAGGCAGAGGGCAGCAGGCCAGGGAGCCCACGGTTGTCTGCCAGTGTTGCCAGCACAGGTGTCTGGGCCAATGAGTTAAACTGATTGGGAAGTGAGGAGGGAAGATTAGAGGCACTAGAAGGGCTGTGAGCAGAAGATAATGCTGCAGAAAGCTCTGCTCCCCCAGAATGACCTCATAGCCTGCTAGTATCCCAAAAAGCTCTGTGCAGCCCACTCCTGTCAGGGCTGGGCCATTAACTCAAAACCTGGTGGACAGGAATGTTCTTTGTGACGGAGTCTATCACCCAGCATTGACAGAGCCTCTTCTGAGCCCTCATGGTTCCTTCCCACGGGGCGGCCTGGGCTCTCATTCTCATAATCTCCAAGGAGACTTGCACTCTGTGAAGTACCTGGGGAAAAAACCATCATCCCATCTGTATTCGTTTGCTATGGCTGCCATCACAAAGTACCATAGACCTGGTGGCTTAAACAACAGAAATTCATTTTCTCACAGTTCTAGAAGCCGGAAGTCTGAGATCAAGGAGTTGGCAGAATCAGTTTCCTCTGCGACCTATCTCCTTTCTTTGTAGGTGGCGTTCTCTCCCTGTGTCTTCCCATGGTCTTCCCACTGTAACTGTCTGTGTCCAAATTTCCTCTTCTTATAAGGATACCAACCATATTGAATTAGGGCTCACACTAATGACCTCATTTTAACTTAATTGCCTCTTTAAAAGCACAATCTGTAAATAACAGTCACATTCGGAAGCCCTGGGGGTTATGGCTTCCACATATGGATTGGGTGGGTGGGGAGTGGACGGATGCAGTTTGGCCCATGTGGCATCTTACAGGTGAAACAACTGAGGCCTAAGAGGGTCAGTGGCTCGTACTGGGCAGGGCCAGACCTAGAATCAGGACAGGACACCCTCCCTCCCTGCCTTCACTCACATCCCAGCCTCCACTTGTCTGTCCCAGAGAGGAAGAGGATGGTGGGTGAGAGCAGTCATCAGTCTGACTCCCCACCAAACCTCCCAGCTGGTGGAAGTGACAGGTCAGGCAAGCCACTGTGTTGGGCACAGCCAGGAACAGCAGAAGGGCAGACATTCTCTAGGGCAGTGCTTTTCAAACTTTTATATGCATAGGAATTATTATACCTGGTGAACTCTGTTAAAATTATTTTTTATTTAAATTTTTTTGGGGTCGGGGTCTCACTGTGTTGCCCAGGCTGGAGTGTAGTGGCTGTTCACAGGTACAATCATAGCTTACTACAGCCTTGAATTCCTGGAGTCAAGAAATCCTCCTTCCTCACCCTCCCCATTAGCTGAGACTACAGAGCTGTGCCACCATTCTGGCTAAAAAATAAGTAATTTTAAGTAATTAAGTTAAAATGAGGTCATTAGGGTGGGCCCTAATCCAATCCAGGCTCTGACTTGGCCTCTCTGGGGAAGGGCATGAGACTCTCCATTTCCCACAGGCTCCCAGGTAATGCCAGTGCTGCTGGTTTCTAGACCACACTGAGCAGTAGCAAGGTTTAGACCAGCACACTCCATGAGAAATAGATGTTATTCTAAATTTTCTAATATCACATCAAAAAAAGTAAAAACAAACAGGTGGGCCAGGTGCCTTGGCTCAGGCCTGTAATCCCAACACTTTGGGAAGCCAAGGTAGGAGGACAGCTTGAGACCAAGAGTTTGAGTTGGGCAATATAGTAAGACCCCATTTCTACAAAAAAAAATTTTAAAAATTAGTTGAGGCCGGGCGTGGTGGCTCATGCCTGTAATCCCAGCACTTTGGGAGGCTGAGACGGGCGGCTCACTTGAGGTCAGGAGTTCGAGACCAGCCTGGCCAACATGGTATAACCCTGTCTCTACCAAAAATATATACAAAAATTAGCCAGGCATGGTGGTGCCCACCTGTAGTCCCAGCTACTTGAGAGGCTGAGGCAGGAGAATTGCTTGAACCCAGGAGGTGGAGGCTGCAGTGAGCTGAGATCACATCACTGCACTCCAGCCTGGGTGACAGAGCAAGACTCCATCTCAAAAAAAAACAAAACAAAACAAAAAAAAAAAACAATTAGTTGGGCAGGTTAGCACTTGCTTATAGTCCTAGCTACTCAAGGGGCTGAGGCAGGAGAATTGCCTGAATTGAGTAGTTGGGAGTTGGAGGTTGCAGTGACCTATGATCATACCAGTGTACTCCAGGCTGGGCGACAGAGAGAGAGCCTACCCCTAAAAAAAAGAAACAGGACTAGGCGCGGTGGCTCACATCTGTAATCCCAGTAATTTGGGAGGCCAAGGTGGGATGATCGCTTGAGTCCAGAAGTTTGAGACCAGCCTGGGCAACGGAGTAAGACCTTGTCTTTACGAAAAACAAACAAACAAACAAAATGGCCGGGCATGGTGGCCCCTGTCTGTAATCCCAGCACTTTGGGAGGCTGAGGCAGGTGGATCACCTGAGGTCAGGAGTTCGAAACCAGCCCAGCCAACATGGTGAAACCCTATCTCTACTAAAAATACAAAAAAAAAATAGCTGGGTGTGGTGGTGGGCACCTATAATCCCAGCTACTCAGGAGGCTGAGACAGAAGGATTGCTTGAACCCGGGAGGCAGAGGTTGCAGTGAGCTGAGATTGCGCCACTGCACTCCTGCCTGGGTGACAGAGTGAGATTCTGTCCCCCCAAAAAAAAAAAAAAAAAAAAAAAATTTAGTCAAATGTAGTGGTGCACTCCTGTGGTTTCAGCTACTTAGGAGGTTGAGGTAGGAAGATGGCTTGAGCTAGGGAGATCGAGGTTGCAGTGAGCCATAATCATGCCACTGCACTCTAGCCAGGGTGAGAGAACAAAACCCAGTCTCAAAAAAAAGAAACAGACAAAATTAGCTCCTGTGTGTGTATAGGTATCTTTTTTTTTTTTTTTTTTCAGAGGGAGTCTCACTCCATCACCCAGGCTGGAGTGTAGTTGTGTGATCTCAGCTCACTGCAACCTTTACCTCCGAGGTTCAAGTGATCCTCCTACCTCAGCCTCCCGAATAGATGGGATTACAGGTGTCTGCCACCATGCCCAGCTAATTTTTGCTTTTTTTGCAAGGACTAGGTTTCACCATGTTGGCCAGGCTGGTCTCAAACTCCTGACCTCAAGGGATCCTCCCGCCTTGGCCTCCCAAAGTGCTGGGATTACAAACTCTAATATATTTTTAACCCAATATATCACAAACATGATCATGATAATTTCAGAACATTAAGCCTTATAAGAAGTGTTAATGAGATATTTTACATTATTTTGTTTGTACTAAGTCTTTAGGTACTTTATAGCACATCTCACTTGGTAATCTAAATTCTTATGAGAAATACTTCATCACAAAATTTACAGTTGAAAAAAATAGGATCACACATCTAAGTTGTTCTAAACCTACTTACAAGTTTTCAAAAAACTGAATCCAGTATTAGTTTTTAAATTTACATTTAAGTTAATTAAAATCAAATAAATTTAAAAATGTGAGACTGGGCACAATGACTCACGCCTGTAATCCCAGCACTTTGGGAGGCCAAGTCGGTGTAATCACTTGAACTCAGGAGTTTGAGACCAGCCTGGCCAACATGTGAAACCCCATCTCTACTAAAAATACAAAAATTAGCTGGACGTGGTGGTGCGCGCCTGTAATCCCAGCTCCTTGGGAGGCTGAGGCACAAGAATCACTTGTACCTGGGAGGCAGAGGTTGCAATAAGCTGAGATCACACCACTGCACTCCAGCCTGGGCAACGTAGTGAGACTCTGTCCCCTGCCAGCCCCCACCAAAAATTTAGTTCTTGGGTCGTATTACCCCATTAAAAAAAATTTTTTTATAGTGAGACCCAATCTCTAGCATTACCCCATTGCAAATGATGAAAAGCTACATGTGGCTAGTGGCTACTGTATAAGACAGCACAGGAGTAGACCACCAGGAAGAAGAATGACATAAATGAAGGATCCCCAGCTCCACAGAGGACTTGGGACAGAAACAGCCCAAGACCCAGAGAGCAGCCAGAGTAGGAGCCCAGGGAAAGAGCTGTTGGAAACAAAGAGCTCAAGGTGACTGAAGTGTACCCCAAGATCTAAGCACCAGGCATTGTAGCCTGCTTTGGAGGAAGGGCTCAGCAGGAAATGGGGAGGTGTGAAGAAATCCCAAACCTGTCAAAGTAGGAATGGGTGGAAAAGCAAGAACTATGTCCAGGGAAAATAAAAAAGCACTTCTGGGGTTGAATTCTGGAGAGTGACCTGTGCAGGGGAGTTTGACCTTGTCCTGGGCACCTCTAGGAGGCAAAATTAGGACCAAGGGTGGTTATTACAGGAAGCTGCTTGGGGCTCAAACCAACACTGAGTTTTTAAACAAGGAGAGTCCTCAGTAATGGAAACAGGGAGCTTCCTGCCCTTGGAATCCTAGATGGAAAAATGTTCTACAGGAATCACCTCCTCCTCATCCAGTGGAATAGCGAAACAGAGGCTGGGCAGGTACCCGTTGAGAGGCTGCAGAGGGGTTTCTTCCTGTATAAAGCGTTGAATAATACGTTCCCTCCAGTTAGGTGCCTATTGATTCTGTATTCGGAGTAATTGACCTTTCCAGAGGACTTATTAAGTGTCAGGCAGCTAAACCCCTGAAATAAGCACTTTACTGCCATTTCATCCACACTAAAGTCATGAGCCTGGTCCTCTAGTTTTCTCCACTTCTTAGAGGAGGAGACTGAGCCACTGAGTTTTGAAGTCACGTCTTATGGCCAGAAGATGCTCCAGCGAGGCTTTATAAGTGGGCAGTCTGGTTCCGAGGCATGCCATTCGCTGCACCACACTGCCCAGAAGGAGGCTCGGCCTGTCTTATCCTCTCCCTGCTTGGCCTTAACCAGCCACATTTCCCAACTGATCCCACTCACTGCAGAGGTGAAAACTACCATGCCAGGTCCTGCTGACTGGGAGAGGGGTGGGCAATAGGCCTGGATTTGCTGGAGCTTCCACTGTAGATGTAATCACATGTACAATTTCCCTTCACCTCTTGTTACCCTGGGGCGGGGGGAGGAGGGGTGCTCTCTCAGCAACCCCACCCTGGGATCTTGAGGAGAAAGAGGGCAGGGAAAAGAGGGAATGGGACTGGCCCAGATCCCAGCCCCACGACCGGGCTTCCACATGGCTGAGCAGGAACTCCAGAGCAGCCGCACACAAAAGAGGGCTTTGATGCGCCTCCAGCCAGGCCCAGGCCTCTCCCCTCTCCCATCTCTCTCCGGGTCTTCCTTTGCCCCACTCTGGGCCTCCTGTGAGCCCGATTTAACGGAAACTGTGGGCGGTGAGAAGTTCCTCATGACACACTAATCCCAACCTGCTGACTGGACCACGCCTCCAGCAGAGGCAACCTCTAGAGCTCCAGGACATTCAGGTACCAGGTGGCCCCAAGGAGGAGCTGCCGACCTGGCAGGTAAGTCAATACCTGGGGCCTGCCTGGGCCAGGGAGCCCAGGACTGGGGTGAGGACTCAGGGGAGCAGGGAGACCACATCCCAAGCTGCCTGTAAAACCGAAACCACCTGGCCATTCTTCGGGTTGAGCCAGACCAATTTGATGGCAGATTTAGCAAATAAAAATACGGGACACCCAGTTAAATGTGAATTTCAGATGAACAGCAAATACATTTTTAGTATTAAAAAAGTTCACATGTAGGCCAGGTGCAGTGGCTCACGCCTGTAATCCCAGCACTTTGGGAGGCCAAGGCAGGCAGAACACCTGAGATCAGGAGTTCAAGACCAGCCTGGCCAACATAGAGAAACGCTGTCTCTACTAAAAATACAAAAAATTAGCTAGGCATGGTGGTGGGCACCTGTAGTTCCAGCTACTCAGGAGGCTAAGGCAGGAGAATCGCTTGAACCTGGGAGGCAGAGGTTGCAGTGAGCTGAGATCGCACCATTGCATTCCAGCCTGGGCAACAAGAGCGAAACTCTATCTCAGAAAAACAAACAAACAAACAAACAACAACAACAACAAAAAGTTCACATTTAACTGGGCATTCTGTATTTTCATTGGCAACCTGAGATGGCAGGGAACAGCACTGGCACGGTGCGAGGGATAAGCATTTTTTCATTGTGTACAGCTTGTAAATCAGTATTTTTAAAACTCAAAGTTAACAGCTTGGGCATATTTAGAAAAGAGTTCCTGGACGGACTTGAACCCTGTATTCCTAAGATCTCGGATCTCGTTCTGATGGTCTGCACAACTGGCTGGCGGTGTCCAGTCACTGTCCCTTTTGTCTGGGCTCCCCAGGGCAGTTCTGTCAGCCTCTCCATTTCCATTCCTGTTCCAGCAAAACCCAACTGATAGCACAGCAGCATTTCAGTTTGTCTATCTCTGTGCCCACTTATCTGGACATCTACCAGCCAGAAAGATGGCTTAGATTTGGTTCCTGTGGGTGGATTATGGCCCCCAGAACTTCCCTGTGCTTGCTGGGGCTGTGGAGTGGAAGGAGCAGGAAATGGGGGACCCTCAGATACTCTTTGGGGGTCCTCCAAGTCTCTTTGTGCAAGTTAGGGTAATGATCAATATGTAGCTAAGAAAGAGAAGGGGAACTATGTTTTAGAACAGGACACTGTGCCAGGAGCATTGCAGAAATTATATGGTTTTCATGACAGTTCTTTTTGGTAGGTACTGTTATTATCCTCACTTTGCAGATGAGGAAACTGAGACCCAGAAAGGTTAAATAACTTGCTAGAGTCACACAAGTTGTAACTGACAAAGCCTGATTCAAACCCAGGTCTCCCTAACCTTAAAGGTTTCTATGATGCCAGCTCTCCTAGGAAGTTTGCCTGCAGATGTCTTGGCTCTAGGTGTCAAAAAAAGACTTGGTGTCAGGCAGGCACAGGTTCAAGTCCCAGCTCTGTCACTTACCAATTGTGACTAGCTGATTGAACTGACCATGAAACCTGGTCACAGGTAGGAGCAGGATGGTGAAAGGTTCCTGAAGGCACTTAGGCAGGACATTTAGGCAGGAGAGAAAACCTGGAAACAGAAGAGCTGTCTCCAAAAATACCCACTGGGGAAGCAGGTTGTCATGTGGGCCATGAATGGGATCTGTTCTGGTAACCAAGCATTACTTATGTGTCCATTATTTAACTACATCTCATCACCCTTCCATCCCACTTTACAGGGAACAACCAAGACTGAGGTTAAATCACACAGCCTGCAAGTGGAAGAGAAGAACTTGAACCCAGGTCCGACTTTTGCGCCACAGCAGGCTGCCTCTTGGTGCTGACAGGAAGTCACAACTTGGGTCTGAGTCCTGATCCCTGGCTATTTTTTGGCTGTGTTACCTTGGACAAGTCACTTATTCCCCTCCTCTGTTTCCTCCTATGTAAAATGGGAATAATAATGCTGACCCTGGGTCTGAGAGAGTGGATTTGAAAGTACTTAGTGCATCACAAAGCACAGAACACACTTCCAGTTTCATGGTTACGTACTTACGTAACTGGTCATCACCCATCTTGAGAACGAATGCACTGGGGAAAGGGCCATCCACTAGGCTGTGAAGTTTCTGAGGGACCCCTTTGGGCTGGAGAAGGATGGCCACAGGAGAGAGGAGAGATTGCCTTATCCTGCAGTGATCGTGTCATTGAGAATAGAGCCAGACTTTTTTTCCTGGCAGGGCCAACTTGTAACACCTGAGGACTGAGCTATTTGTGTCTGTGCCTTGTCCAAACAGTGTTTCCCAAAGTGTAGCCCAAGAGCCATCTCCCTCAGAGCCACCAGGAAGTGTTTTAAATTGCAGGTTCCTAGGTCCCAGCCTGCACCTTCAGAGTCAGAATCATGGAAGCTGGGGCCCAGACACCTGCATTTCTAACAAATGCCTTGGGTGATTCTGATGCATTTGAAAGTTTGAGATCCACTATTCTGAGACAATAACAAAATGGTTTTTCTAACCCCTGCAGCCCTGACTTCCTATCCTAGGGAAGGGGCTGACTGGAGAGGCCAGGACAGAGAAAGCAGATCCCTTCTTTTTCCAAGGACTCTGTGTCTTCCAGAGGCAATATGTCAGAAGGGGTAAGTACCGTGTCCTCCAGGGCTCCCCTCCACCCACCTTCCCTCTCTTCCCTCTCCCTCCCTCCTCACTTCTCTATCTTCTGCTCTGCCCAGGAATATAGGCACACACTCCTATAACCTCTGTGTGGGTCCTGACCCCCACAAAAGGAGAAGGCTTAACAATGACCTTGGGAAAAAAAAAATTAAATGTCTGAACAGGCCCATTCCCATGGCTGGCTCAGGCTGATGGGGTTGGCTGTTCCTGTTTTTCCTTTCTTTGCCCAGGTGGGCACGTTCCGCATGGTACCTGAAGAGGAACAGGAGCTCCGTGCCCAACTGGAGCAGCTCACAACCAAGGACCATGGACCTGTCTTTGGCCCGTGCAGCCAGCTGCCCCGCCACACCTTGCAGAAGGTGAGGTGGCTGACAGTGCGGGGAGGAGCAGCCTAGGGAGGCAACATGAGGGGAACATGACCGCATTCTCTGTTCTGTGAAAGGGTCTAGCCCTGGCACTCCAGATCATCCTGGACCTGATAGACTGGCCTGTTCTAGGGTCCTTCCTGGTGGTCACGGCTATGGCAGCAACTGGGTTGACCAGACACCCAGCCAGGCCAGCCCAACCCAATACTACAGCCCAGAGCCTTGGAACTAGGGCCCTCTAAACTAGACTCAATATGACGAGCATTGGTTTGGAAATGGCCCCGGGGAGCAAGCATCCAAATGCTGCCCCTGCTAGACAGGCAAGAGACGTGAGTTCCAGAACCAGACCTACTTTCAGCTTGCTGTGTGACCTTGAGCAGATTGCTTTCCATCTCTGGGTCTTGCCCTCTGTACCTGTGAAAGACGGTTGGCGGACTAGCTCAGAGATGGTCAGACTGTGCTCTGTGGAGGCTGACAGAGCTGCCTTAGGGCTGCCGGGGAGGATGAGAAGTGACTGAACTGAGCCTGGGCTCCCAGCTTCCATCTCTGCTTCCTTGGGCATCTCAAGGGAAAGGTGCTATTAGCTCCTTCACACTTTACTCCCCCTCCTTTCCCTTCCCTCCTCATGCTGTCCAAGGAGAGAGCTGTCTGAGGTGCGGGGAGGAGTTCTCCTGACCCAGCAGAGGGGAGGAATGTGAGGCTCTGGGCAGGCGGCAGGCTGCCATCTGCTGGAGAGCTGTGTTTTTGAAAAAATCAGAATGGAGCCTGGGAGGCAGCAGAGTGAAGTGATGAAAAGAGGAGTCCCAGCTCCACTCCTTTCTCTCTGGGTGACCTTGAGCAAGAATAACTTCACCTTTATGAGCCTCAGTCTGCTCATCTGAGAGATGGGGATAAGAACGCCAACCATGATGGTCTGTGGCAGATTGAAAAACACAATGCATTTAAGGGACTTAGGTTGCTAGGCAAAGGCTTAGTGAGTGTAGGCAGTCATTTTTTGAAACATTTAGACTGTTGGCCATATTCTGCAAATATCCAGGATGAACAGTTTGACCGAATCCTCTCCACACACAACAATCTCAGGTGTTGCCAGTACAGATGCTGCCCCTGGGGCAGAAGAGCAAGGGCTGCAGCTGCAGACCTCTGGGCCCCCTCAGCTTTGGCAGGAGACTCATCACCTGTGTGTCCTACCCCTCACCCGCACCTAAGTCTAACTTCATGCACACCCCACCCTGTTCCAGGCCAAGGATGAGCTGAATGAGAGAGAGGAGACCCGGGAGGAGGCAGTGCGAGAGCTGCAGGAGATGGTGCAGGCGCAGGCGGCCTCGGGGGAGGAGCTGGCCGTGGCCGTGGCGGAGAGGGTGCAAGAGAAGGACAGCGGCTTCTTCCTGCGCTTCATCCGCGCGCGAAAGTTCAACGTGGGCCGTGCCTATGAGCTGCTCAGAGGTGAGGCCCGCGCTGAAGGGACGGCCCTGAGAGGACGGGAGGCCATGAGGATGGTATCCACTCTCACCCAGGCACTGAAGAGGCCCGCTTCCATACTGTGGGCAATCTGTTTCTCTGAGCCTCCATAGCCTTACTTGTAAAGTGGGTCAGCTCTGGCAATGAACGAATGAATGAATGAATGAATGAGTGAAGTGTGTCAGGAGCAGATTCCTAGAGGTCAGAGTCCTCTCAACTCTCTCTCAGTCTTGGGATTCAATGAGTAAAATTTGGGTACCCCATTTGGTTGATGAGGGGAGGAGTTTCCACTCCAGAACCCCACCATGAGAATCTAAGCTTTGGCTCTGGAATGCTGCAGGAAGGTGGATAGTGCCTCGCTGAAGGCAGTTACCTAAGCCCCATGTGCAGTGGAACTGAAGATGGTGTCAGACCTGGGAATGAGCCCCAGGGACAGAACTTCCCTGGCACTGCTGGCTGGATGAAGACAGGATGCCTCAAGAAATCATAGGCGGGGTGCGGTGGCTCAGGCCTGTAATCCCAACACTTTGGGAGTCCGAGGAGGGCAGATCATCTGAGGTCGGGAATTCGAGACTAGCCTGACCAACATGGAGAAACCCCACCTCTACTAAAAATATAAAACTAGCCAGGCGTGGTGGTGCATGCCTGTAATCTCAGCTACTTGGGAGGCTGAGGCAGGAGAATCACTTGAACCTGGGAGGCGGAGGTTGTGGTGAGCTGAGATCGTGCCATTGCACTCCAGCCTGGGCAACAAGAGCAAAACTCCATCTCAAAAAAAAAAAAAAAAAAAAAAAAAAAGGGGGTCCCTCAGGAAATCAAATCTTGGGCACTGGTGGAGGGAAATGGGGTCTGAGCGGACCCTCTGGAGGCTAATTATTTTCCTTTTCTTACTTCTTCCTTCTCCAAATGGTAATTCAGGGCCATGCTATACCAAGAACTGTTTTAGGCCAAGGGATGCAGTGGAGACAAAACAGACAAGAGTTCCCTGCCCTGGTGGGACTTATATTCTAATGGCGGAAACGATATATCCAATACATAAAGTAAAATTATATAGGGTTAAATAATGGTAAGGAATAAGGAAAGAAATTAAGGAGGTGGATATAAAGTCTTGAGGGGTTGAAGTTTTAGATAAAGTGGCCAAGGAAGTCCCAGTGCAAAGGGAATTTTTGAAGAAAAACCTAAAGGAAATGAGATATCTGTGGGGAAGAGCAGCCGGGGCAGAGGGAACAGCAAAGACAAGGGCCAGGGGGTGGGAGGTGCCCGGAGTGTTCCAGAGCAGTGAGTAGGTGGATGTGGCGGTCTCTCGGCAGATGTACCCAGCTCCTCTAGGGGCTCAAGTTTGGTGGTGCAGGCCACAGAGGTGGGGAACTGCTCAGGATGGGTAAGGATGGAGTTTGTGGACTGTAGAGGTGCTGCTGGAATCAGGCAGGGCTCTGTGTCCTGCTTGGGGTTTGGATTCTCCTTGGGAGCTTCTCCCCAGCCCTGTGCACACCTCACCACTCAGCTTATCCTGTGCCCTGTGCCTTGTCCCCATGGGGACGAAAATAACAAGTAATGCTTATCCTCATATTTAGGACTACGCCTCATGTTTGCACAAGCTTATGATGATGTTTACACCTTGAATCATTTGATTGCCACAACAATTTGGTGAGATAGGCCACTATCTAGACTATCTAGAATAGATAGGCCAATATCGAGATCCCATTTTTTGGAGAGGCAACATGGGGCTCAGATAGGTTGAGTAGCCAGCTTGGTCACACATAGGACACATGTGGAAGAGCCAGGCAGGAGGCCAGGTCTCTGAGTCCCACTAGGTGGGATGGGGTAGGGATGGGATGGCTCCCTGAGGGGTTTCCTCTGCTCTCCTTCCTCCAGGCTATGTGAATTTCCGGCTGCAGTACCCTGAGCTCTTTGACAGCCTGTCCCCAGAGGCTGTCCGCTGTACCATTGAAGCTGGCTACCCTGGTGTCCTCTCTAGTCGGGACAAGTATGGCCGAGTGGTCATGCTCTTCAACATTGAGAACTGGCAAAGTCAAGAAATCACCTTCGATGAGGTTAGTGGGGGCTTGCCTGGCTCCCACCCCATGGGTTGGGTTCCCTCCCTCAACCCTGACCTCTACTGAGCCCTCATTTCTGGTTCCCCAGGAGGCAAGGTCTGTAGAGGGGGAAAGGTGGGCAGCCACCTGCCACCAAGTCCTTTCCAGGAAGGGAGAGAAGTCCTAGGATGTGCCAGGGCAGCTGGAAAACCCAGCAGCTTTGCAGGTGGGGCTTGATGGTCAATAATACATGGCTCTTCCTGGGTATCCCAGCCAAGTGCCAAGCGGGGGTAACAGCTGTGTGCCACGAGCTGGGGGCTGCCCTGCCAAATGCTAAAAGCTGATAGCAACAGAAAGAACAAGGATTAGTGGACTACAGGCTGGAAGAGATTCTGGAAAGCACAGGTTCCAGTCTATTTAGGAGCCCGAGTTCTTTGTGCTTATATATGTACACAATTTTGCTTGTCTGAGCCGTTAAGGGGGCTGCCCCAAGTCAGGGAATTAGGGTTTGTCTTGGGAGAGCTTTGGCATGTGCCACTGAGCCTGAAAAATATTCCTTTAATTTTAAAAAAACCTGCTACAAACTTATTTTATTTTATTTATTTTTGAGATGGAGTCTCGCTGTAGTCACCCAGAATGGAGTGCAGTGGCATGATCTTAGCTCACTGCAACCTCCTCCTCCTGGGTTCAAGCGATTCTCACGCCTCAGCCTTCCAAGTAGCTGGGATTACAGGCACACGCCACCATGCCCCGCTAATGTTTGTATTTTCAGTAGAGACGTGGTTTCACCATGTTGGCCAGGCTGGTCTCGAACTCCTGAGCTCAAGTGATCTGCCCACCTCGGCCTCCCAAAGTACTGGGATTACAGGCATGAGACACTGCACCCAACCCAAACTAATTTTAGATAATGCTATCTAGTTGTGCCAACACAATTTATTAAAAAGTCCATCTTTTTTCAATGACTTGAAATGCCATCTTTATCATATTTTATATTTTCATATGTACTTGGTCTCTTTCTGGACTTTCTATTCTGTTCCATTGGCCTCTTTATCTATTCATACTCTAATATCATACTGTTTTGATGATAGGGATTTTGTGGCATGTTTGATCTGTTAGGGCTAGTTTTGTCCTTACTGCTTTGCTTTTTGGGGGGCTTTTCTAGCTACTTCTACATGTTCATTTTCCCCTATGATCTATGATTTAGAATTAATTTGTCTAGCTTTAGGAGAAATATTAGGAGTATGTTTTTGGGGATAATATTAAACGTAAATAACAAGCTTGGGGAGAACTGGCTTCTTTCAGAATGTCACATTCTTGGCCAGTTGTCCTATCTACAAATGTGAGATGCCTTCTGTTTTATTCAAGTCAACTTTCGAGTTTTCAGGAGTGTTTTAAAAGTTTCTTCATAAGCTATGATTGTGCCATTGCACTTCAGCTGGGGGGACAGAGAGAGACTCTGTTTCTGAAAAATAAAAAGTTTTTAAAATTTTTTCCTCACAATGTCCTGCACAGTTCTCATTAAATTTGTCTTAGGTATTAATTTTGTTGTCATTGCTAAAAATGGGGCTCCTTCTTCCATTATATCTTCTAGTTGGTTAGTGTTTGTATAAATGAAGGTTATTGTTTTTGTTTTTTAATTGTATATCCCCCTATTTTACTGAACTCTTTTAAAATTTATGTTAGTTTTATAATGGATTCTCTGGGGTTTTCTAAGTATACTATAATACTATCTGTAAGTAGAGGAGATAGTTTTTCTTTTCCCTTTCCACTTCTCATGCCCCTGATTTTTTTTTTTTTTTCGAACAAATTGATTGCATTGGTTAGTACATTCAACATGGAATTAAATGGTGGCAGAGAAGGTGAAATCCTTATCTAATTCCTGATCTTAGTAAGGATGCCTGTAGTGTTTTCCCATTAAATAAGACACAGGCTGTAGAGCTGAAGCGCACACCTGCGTATCTGTGTGTTTTACGGAAGAGACTTAAATATATATTTTTTCTTATTACATAAGTGATATCTACTCATTTTAGAAAATACAAAAAATTGGCTGGGCGCAGTGGCTCATGCCTGTAATCCCAGCACTTTGGGAGGCTGAGGCAGGTGGATCACCTGAGGTCAGGAGTTCGAGACCAGCCTGGCCCACATGGTGAAACCCTGCCTCTACTAAAAATATAAAAATTAGCCGGGCGTGGTGACAGGCACTTGTAATCCCAGCTACTCAGGAGACTGAGGCAGGGGAATCGTTTGAACCCATGAGGCGGAGGTTGCAGTGAGCCGGGATGGCACCACTGCACTCCAGCCTGGGCAACACAGCAAGACTCCACCTCAAAAAAAAAAATTACAAACAAATTTAAATCATTTGCAATTCTACTACCCAGAGAGCTCTACTATTGACATCCTTTCAATCTTTTTATACGTCTATGCACACACATACGCACACACATGCACACACATTTTTCTTTTTTTTGAAACAGAGTTTTGACACAGGTTGGAGTGCAGTGGCGTGATCTTGGCTCACTGCAACCTCTGCCTCCCAAGTTCAAGTGATTCTCCTGCCTCAGCCTCCCAAAGTAGCTGGGATTACAGGTGCCTGCCACCACGCTCAGCTAATTTTTTTGTATTTTTAGTTGAGACAGGGTTTCACCATGTTGGCCAGGCTGGTCTTGAATTCTCGACCTCAGATGATCCACCCGCCTCAGCCTCCCAAAGTGCTAGGATTACAGACGTGAGCCACCATGCCCAGCTCACACATTTTTCTTATAATAATGGTATTATATTCTACAATAATACATCATGCACATTTTCCTGTATTATTAGTCTTCTATATTGTTTTTAATTGTTCCAGAGCATTCCATGGCACAAATGTACCATAATTTCACCAGTTCCTATTGTTGGACGTTTAAGTTGTCTCCAATGTTCGCACTATTGTAAGAGTACTGGGATAAACCTTCTGGCCTCTAACCATGGATGTGACATTCAAGCTTATTTTCTTGGTATACATTCGCAGAAGTGGAATGTCCGAGATCAAAGCCTGCAGCAATGAAGAATGAAGAATGTACCAATTAGCTCTCCCCTTAGGACCTCAAGCCTTAATTATTGTTGCGGGTTAATTATTGAGAGACCTCAAGCCTGTTCTCTCTGTGCCCAAGATCTTGCAGGCATATTGCTTCATCCTGGAGAAGCTGCTGGAGAATGAGGAAACTCAAATTAATGGATTCTGCATCATTGAGAACTTCAAGGGCTTTACCATGCAGCAGGCTGCTAGTCTCCGCACTTCAGATCTCAGGAAGATGGTGGACATGCTCCAGGTGAGGCTTAGAGCTCTATACCACAGGAGCCTCCCACAGCTGGGGAGGCTGAGAGGCTGGGCCTCCTTTCATGGTGCTTGCAGGGACCTGAGAATTTGGACCACCTCATGCCATAAAGAGCAGTGACAGTCACAGTCCCAACCACAAGCACTTGCATAGTGATTGACAGTTTGCCAAGTATTCACTTTCATTTTTCCATTGACTCCTTGAGAGCATTCTTTCCCTCCTTCCCTGCTTCATTTTTCAAACCTGGAAACGAAGGCTCAGAGATTTAAGTGACATCTCAAGGTCACACAGCAATCAAGTGGCAGAGGCCAGACTTGAACCTGCATCTTCTGACCTGTAATCCCATGTTGTCTGTCCACATATGTCGCACTGCCTCTCTTTGAATGTGGATTCACCCCGAGAAAGGGATATCACTAGCCCTCTGATAATTCACTCCTATATATGCTGACATGTCAGGAGTCCTTTCTTAGAGCCATCTTGGATCTGCTCTGTGTATTTGGGAAAGGAGGGGTGGGAGGTGGAGGTCGTGGGAGGGGCTGATGGACAATGAGGGATGATAAGAGTGTTCCTGTGGTTTGTAGTAGTTTGCAGTCCCTTCGGCAGGCAAGTGGGTTTGAAACAACTCACCAAAAGGCCAAGAAAGGCTACTTTCATTTCTTGACCTAATTCCTGGTTTTATTTGCATCAGCAGGGAGAGGGTTGGGTCATATGAATCTTGGGGCTTCCTCCCTGCAGTCTGGGCCACAGTAAAGCCAGGGATCCCTAGTTGCTGGCCTGGAAATAGGACCTTCAGTGGGCCCTTCTCCAGGGCAGCCCTGTGATGTTGGACAAGTCTGTTCTATGCCATGAGGAGAGGCAGCAGGGATGAGTGGGAGCCTCAGAGGTCATCAGGGCCATGGGGAATGGGATGTCTGTCTGTCACTGCAGGACTCCTTCCCAGCCCGGTTCAAAGCCATCCACTTCATCCACCAGCCATGGTACTTCACCACGACCTACAATGTGGTCAAGCCCTTCTTGAAGAGCAAGCTGCTTGAGAGGGTGAGTACATGGGCCGCCCAGACAATGAGACAAGAGGGCCGAGGGTGGGGCCCCATCTGAGCCCTCCTCACACTCTACCATGGTCCTGAGCTACGTGGATCCCACTGACACCCAATATGGAGACCTGCGGAGAGGGGTGTCGCCAGGCAAAGATTGCACATGATGGGGCTTTGTCCTCCTGCCCTTTCCTTCCTCAACCCTCATCCTTAGGGCACCTCCTCCTGCTCAGCTCTCTCTCTCCCTTGCTTCCCTGCAGGTCTTTGTCCACGGGGAGGACCTCTCTGGTTTCTACCAGGAGATTGATGAGAACATCCTGCCCTCTGACTTTGGGGGCACGCTGCCCAAGTATGATGGCAAAGCTGTTGCTGAGCAGCTCTTTGGCCCCCGGGCCCAAGCTGAGAACACAGCCTTCTGAAAACATCTCCTGCCAGCTGAACTGTAGTTAGAATGCCTGGGCCTCTCCTCAACTGTCCTGGACCCAAGGCTAGGAAAGGGCTGCTTGAGATGACTGTGGTCCCCCCTTAGACTCCCTAAGCCTGAGTGACCTCAGATGTCACCCTGTTCTCAAGGTGGGGGATGGGGAATAAAGGAGGGGGAATTCCTTTGAACAAGAAGAACTGGGGGTAGTTATATTTCCAGCTGCCCTTGAAGCTTTAAGACAGTGATTTTTGTGTGAGGTTGTATTTCAAAGACTCTAATTCGTTTTCTCAGTCATTTCCTTTGTAACAGAGTTTTACGACTTAGAGTCTGTGAAAACAGGCAAGGAGCCTGGGTTAAAATATCCCCCACTCCTAGCAAAAATGCAATAAAAGAAGATAAAAGAGGGAGGACATATGTTCAAATGATTTGGCAAACACAGCAGTCCTGGTGGCCTCTAGGCAGGCGAGGGGTTTTCCACACAGAATTCCAGGGTGGAGGAGGCCTGGAAGTGGCTTCACTCAGGGGTGGCCTGCTCCCCTTGGTGAGGTACAGTCTCGCGTGTGTGGGATGGTCAGGAACTCGGACCTCTTTCCAGGGTGGCAGTCACGTTCCCTCTATCTGTCCGGGAGAGGGGGTCTCTCCAACAAACGCTGTCTCCTGCCGTCCCCTTGCCTGGATGGACGGCTCTACTTAGATTCATAGGTGGCATCTTCTCCGAGCTCACTCAGTCCTCAAGTTATAGAGTTAAAGCTCTCTTTTTGTCTTCACTCTCAAGCACTTTACAGTGATGAACTTACACTTTCCAAATCTGCGGGGTTTTTTTGTTTTGTTTTGTTTTGTTTTGTTTTGTTTGAGACAGGGTCTCACTTGTCACCCAGGCTGGAGTGCAGTGGTGCTATCATAGTTCACTGCAACCTCAAACTCCTGGGCTCAGGCAAGCCTCCTGCCTCAGCCTGCTGAGTAGCTGGGACTACAGGCACATGCCACTGCACCTAACTAATTTTTTACATTTTTTTTTTTTGGTAGAGATAAGGCTCTGGCTGTACTGCCCAGGCTAGTCTTCAGCTCTTGGCTTCAAGCCATCCTTCTACCTCAGCCTCTCAAAGTGCTGGGATTGTAGTTGTGAGCCACCATGCCTGGCCCAAATCTGCATATTTTGACAAATACAAATGCTTTCCTTCTATGGAGTTGGCTTTCCTCAAGTGCTTGATGATTTTCGGGTGTGTGTTCATTTCTGTAGGTGAGAATCCCTGTTAGATGCCGTTTGCTGAGCGTGCTGTTCCCTCTTGGGGAAGTGCTGGCTTCTTCTGGGCATGCGTCTCCTAAGCACTGACAAGATACTTTTTCTAAGATGCTACACTCATTTTCCCACATGGAAGCAGACACTGGCTGGCTAGTGGCAGTAGGTGAGGCCTTGTTGTTCCCACCAAGGTGTCCCAGTCAATCAACCCAAGACTTGTCTGCTCTTGCCTGTAGGGTCACCTCCATTCTTTGTGGGTATGAAGCACCCTAAGTGCTGCACCTACCTTTTGGGGCAGGATATTCCAACCGTTTTCTGGACTATGGATTCAATTCAGTCCTGTCTTCTTTCACACCTTTGGGAATTTCTCTGATCCACTGAGAGTTCTCCTTCTTGCTTTTCAGTGAGGCTGTGTACATGTTCATGTACATGTCAATGTATATATATGTGTGTGTGGGTATATGCGCTTATTCCTTACATACTTTCTTTCACTGCTAGGGTTTGTAGTGTATGCTCATTACCCAAGAAACTGCCTTCTTTATAACATTCACAGTCAACAATCCATGGTCATAAAATCCATGAAAACGAAAATGGTATTTACATAGGACTCCTAGGCTGGAGGAGGAATCATAGCAAATTATTATGGGCAGAAGGGTAGGAGATCAACCAGTGAGGATTTTGTCCCAAAAGTTGAGGCTTCCTTTTTGCAAACCAAATCTCACATGGAACCTTGGTATTTAAACCTAAAAAGGGCAGGCATGTGGCTCATGCCTATAATCTCAGCACTTTGCGGGGCCGAGGCAGGAGGATGGCTTGAACTTGGGAGTTTGAGAACAACCTGGGCAACATGGTGAAACCCACCTCTACAAAAAATACACAAATTAGTTGGGCATGGTGGTGCACGTCTGTTGTCCCCACTACTCAGGAGGCTGAGGTGGGAGGATCACCTGAGCCCAGGAAGTCGAAGCTGCAGTTAGCCATGCACTCCAGCCACTGCACTCCAGCCTGGACAACAGAGGGACACCCTGTATCGACAAAACAAAACACAACACCAACTTAAAAGAGTGAAGCTGCTCTGGTAGAAAGTGCCTCACCCTGAGAGATCGCTTAGGAACATCTGGAGCTAAGAAGGTATTTCAAGTACGAGAACTGTCAATGGTGCTTTGGGGTCCTGTGAGAAAGGAATAGAGACTAGCGTTTGCCAAGGTGGAGGGCACTGGTGACCCACGTGGAGGTGTTGATGGAAGGAGGTGGTGATGAGGCTGAATTAAATAATTAAAAGGAATGGGTATTTTTGGTCAGGCATGGTGGCTCATGCCTGTAATCCCAGCACTTTGGGAGGCCAAGGTGGGCAGATCACTTGAGTTCAGGATTTGAGACCAGCTTGGGCAACATGGTGAAACCCCATCTCTACTAAAAATACAAAAATTAGCCAGGCGTGGTGGCGGGGACCTGTAATCCCAGCTACGTGGGAGGCTGAGGCAAGAGAATCACTTGAACCCAGGAGATGGAGGCTTCAGTGAGCCGAGATCACGCCATTGTACTCCAGCCTGGGCGACAGAGGGAAACTCTGTCTCAAAACCAGCAAACAAACAAAAACAACAACAACAAAAATTAGCTGAGCTTGGTGGCGGGAACCTGTAATCCCAGCTACTTGGGAGGGTGAGGCAGGAGAATTGCTTGAACCCGGGAGGCAGAGGTTGCAGTGAGCTGAGATCGTGCCACTGCACTCCAGCCTGGGTGACAGAGCGCGACTCCGTCTCAAAAAAGAAAGAAAGAAAAAAGAATGGGTATCTTTTACATTTTCATGATATAGTTCTAATTGTTCCTCAAGACCTGGGTCCCAAATCTGAGGGAAACACTGGTTGATCCCTGTCCACTGACTCCCATCTTCCCCCCAGCCCCGAGATGCCAGGTGCCCTCCTGGACACAGCCCAGGCCCACTCTGAATTTGTGGCAGCTCTAAATATATAAATGAAATCAGGCACATGCTGAGCAGAAGACTCTTGGGGCAGCCTTAGCTCCTACTCAAACCCGAATGGGATGCTGGGGTCGTCCCTAAGGTCAGCAGGGCTTGGGCCTTAGCTCAAGGACCCCGTCTGATAAGAAAACTCGGTGGCTTTCTGAGGAAGAAGCTACAGGGTTGGGATCCCGTGAGCCGGCTCTGACTGTGTGCTCGCGCTGCCCCCTGCTGGCCGTGCCCTGACACTGCCCCTCCAGGGACAAACTGGGTAGGAGGGTTAGCTGGGTGGGCTGCGCCAGACCTTGCCCGAGGTGGTTCCACTTGTGGGAAAACGTATTTGAAGACCACCAATGTTAAAATCTGACGTGCTCAGCCTCACAAAATCCCAGCTGCCTATGTGTGTGATTCCTACAAATGGCCCCCACATTGTTGGAGAGAGACAATAAAATACTCTTTTGAAGGCCACCAGCTATGGGAAGAGGAACGACAAAATATGAATTTTATGACAACTATTTGGTGCCCATAACAACTTCCTTTCTGGCGACATCTGTTTTTTTTGTTTGTTTGTTTTTGTTTTTTTTTTTTTTTTTTTTTTTTTTTTTTTTTTTTTTTTTGAGACAGAGTTTTGCCCTTGTTGCCCAGGCTGGTGAGATCTCAGCTTACCACAACCTCCATCTCCTGGGTTCAAGCGATTCTCCTGCCTCAGTCTCCCAAATAGCTGGGATTACAGGCATGCGCCACCATGCCCAGCTAATTTTGTATTTTTAGTAGAGACAGGGTTTCTCCGTGTTAGTCAGGCTGGTCTCAAACTCCTGACCTCAGGTGATCCTCCCGCCTCAGCCTCCCAAAGTTTATTGGGATTACTGGCGTGAGCCACCACGCCCAACCCTTTCTGGGGACATCTGGGATGAGGCAGAGATTCTGCCTCATCAAAGTAATTTGAGAGTTGGAAGGTTGCAGTGATGCATTTCTGCCATGCTAATTTGGTCGTTGGGAGAATGCAGACAGCAGAGTCTGGAGGCAATTTCAGCTGTGGGTGGAGGTCTCAGGAAGGAAACTGGCGCCAGCTTCAGAGAGCCTCTCAATGAGATTGGCCACTGCCTCGGGTTTACCCAGGGGAAAGTGGAGGAGTTTAGTGCTGCCTGGGGGCATGGCAAAGCCTTACTGGAAGAAGCATACCTTTCTCTTAATTCAAGCTAGCAGGGAAAGAGGTGAAGTGGACCACTGCTGATCCTACTTTTTTTTTTTTTTTTTTTTTGAGACGGAGTCTCACTCTGTCACCCAGGCTGGAGTGCAGTGGTGTGATCTTGGCTCACTGCAACCTCTGCCTCCCAGCTTAAAGCAATTCTCCTGCCTCAGCCTCCCGAGTAGCTCGGATTACAGGTGCATGCCACCACACCTGGCCAATTTTTGTATTTTTAGTAGAGGCGGGGTTTCACCATGTTGGCCAGGCTGGTCTCGAGCTCCTGACCTCAGGTGATCCATCCTCCTCAGCCTCCCAAAGTGCTGGGATTACAGGTGTGAGCCACCATGCCTGGCCTCTGATCCCACTTTCTGTTGGGGGCTTGGCTCTGGAGTTTAGGAAGCTCAGAAGTGTCAGATCTGGAAGCCTGTGGGATCTCCTGGAGCCTCACTATTCAAAGGGTGGTCCAAGGAGGGCTGGACCTTAGAGCTCCCAAGCTCCAAGGCCATATCTCAGACATGCTGCATCAGAATCTGCATTTTTAACAAGACCCCCAGGGGACTGCACATTAAACAACCAATCAGGCCAGGCACAGTGCCTCACACCTGTAAGCCCAACACTTTGGGAGGCTGAGGCAGGAGGATTGCTTGAAGCCAGGAGTTCAATACCAGCCTGAGCAACACAGCAAGACTCTGTTCCTATAAAAAAAAAATCAGCCAAATGCAGTGTAGTTTTAGCTACTAGAGGCTGAGGCAGGAGGATCTCAAGTCTGGGAGTTCAAAGCTGCCTGAGCCATGATCACACTACTGCTGTCCTATAAATGGGCAACAGAGTGAGACCCTGAGAGAGGAGAGAGAGAGAGAGAGAGAGAGAGAAGGCAATCAATGCCTACAAAACAGTGGTTGTCTACCTCCCTGCAGGTGTCTGAAATGTGCACTGCCTAAACCCTGTATGTTGACATATGGAGGTGAGGATATGGAGGAACCCACTCTAGTAAGTATTCATATCTGTGGGTTTAAAGGCAAACTTTGCACGTGAGCAGAGAACAGAGAAGAAGGCTGCAGGAGCCTTGTGGGAAGACCGCAGCTGATAGGCTAAATGTCCCAGAACTTTTTCCGCTGTGGGGCTGTGCCCAGAAGTTGCCTTGCCAGTAGGCAGGACACGTAGTACACCTTGATTTCTCAAGGTGGCCACATATGAAGAAGGAAGAGACAAAGATAAGGGTTTGAAGGTGCACACAACGTGGCTCTTCAGCACTTCTGAGCCCAGGAATGTTTTTGGAAAGTATAACCAGGCCGGGCTCCACTTTCCTCGAAGTCCATCAGTTAGATACCTTGGTGTGGAGCTGGACCACGTCAGACACTTTTCTAGTAGTTTCTACCTTGGAGATGACGTATGAGTGGCAACCAAACAGATAAAGCCAAAACCACTGTCCAAAGTAACAACGGCACTCTGAAAAATATCATCTGAACCTCTCAATTATCCTGAGGTAGGCATTTTTAGTATAATTATTCCCATAGGAAAATAAATAAATAAATAAATAAATAAATAAATAAATAAATAGAGGTTAAATTCTGCTTAGGATCAAAGAGCTAGAAATGGCGAGGATGGGACCCTGACCCAGCACCTCTGGCTCCAAATCTCTTTGGCTCTGTTACCACTCATGCTTTGTCTCCAATGTTTGTTTTATTTATTTCTGGGGGTGGGAGAGGTGCAGGTAGGAGAAGGGAGAAGAAACAATGAAATGAGAATTTCATATATTTCAGGTTAATTTCACCAACTATCATCAGATGATGAGGAAATGACTTTAAGAGGAAACCGGCCGGGCGCGGTGGCTCAAGCCTGTAATCCCAGCACTTTGGGAGGCCGAGACGGGCGGATCACAAGGTCAGGAGATCGAGACCATCCTGGCTAACATGGTAAAACTCCGTCTCTACTAAAAAATACAAAAAACTAGCCGGGCGCCGTGGTGGGCGCCTGTAGTCCCAGCTACTCGGGAGGCTGAGGCAGGAAAATGGCGTAAACCCGGGAGGCGGAGCTTGCAGTGAGCTGAGATCCGGCCACTGCACTCCAGCCTGGGGGACAGAGCAAGACTCCATCTCAAAAAAAAAAAAAGAGGAAACCAGTCGTTAGTAGAGATGCTGGGGTAAATGTGGTAGGCAGCATGAATCAAAAGGAAGGTGTGGGTGACACAAAGCCACATGGAGAGAGGTGTTTAACTTAGCACCTTTGGGGAGGGGTTCACCAGTCCGAGGCCAAATTGCCTGTCATGTCTTTCAACCACTCCGATACAGGGCAGCACTTTCATGGAACTCCCTCTAAAGATACCCAAGAGAGAGGTGAGGAGGGGAGGCTGTCATATGAAGGGCCATCCAGTTAGGTGTTTCATCTTCACCAAGGGAAAGTACTCCCCATAGGACTAGAGCAGAGAGGCCTGTTAATGAAAGGTAAAATAAAAAATAGCATCACTGGGGCAGTGAGTGAGGTGTCACTGAACACAAATGCTGTACGGCTGCCTCAGGAGAGGGCAGCTGTGTGCTACTGGTCCTGCCTGACCACACTGGCATGCAGCTGGCACTGACCGGCCTCATGCCCTGGACCTGAAATCTCTTCCATGTAGTCTTTCCATAGGTAGTATTCTTTGCAAGTTGGTTTTCTTGGGCCAAAATAGTCTGGCTATTTTGTGGGGGATATGAATCGAGGGGAAGCTTGCTTACCAGAGAGGGATGAAGTTTGAAATTTGGCACTGGGCATTTTTAGGTCTTGTTAATGCACAACTTCTAAAGCTAACACTCCCCACCCTGCCTAACTTGACAAAGGTTTTGTGTGGCCAAGGAGGGAAGGGAGCTGTGAGTGTCTCTTGGGGTTGGTACAACCCTCCTGGCTGAGCCAGTGCTTGGTCCTGGGAGACCTTAGCTTGGGTTCAGACAGATTCAAGTAAGAAACCACCACCAGCACCCAACCAACCCAATATAATCTTAACTTGGGAAATGTTCACTTAGTCTTTTTTTTTTTTTTTTTTTTTTTTTGAGATGGGAGTTTCACTCTTGTGCCCAGGCTGCAGTGCAGTGGCGCGATCTTGGCTCACCACAACCACCGCCTCCTGAGTTCAAGTGATTCTCCTGCCTCAGCCTCCCGAGTAGCTGGGATTATAGGCATGTGCCACCACGCCCAGCTAATTTTGTATTTTTAGTAGAGACAGGGTTTCTCCATGTTGGTCAGGCTGGTCTTGAACTCCCGACCTCAGGTTCGCCTCAGACCTGCCTCGGTCTCCCAAAGTGCTGGGATTACAGGCGTGAGCCACCGCACCCGGCCTCACCTAGTCTTTTCAAAGAACATTATTGGAAAAGCCTACAAATCACACATGGCAAGCACCATTTACACCTTGCCTTGCATTTTGTCTTCATGATTCACTTTTAAGAAATGATTAAAACACTGAGGCTGGGCATGGTGGCTCACAGCTATAATCCCAACACTTTGGTAGGCCAAGGCGGGAGGACTGTTTGAACTTAAGTTTGAGACCAGCCTGGGCAACACAGCAAAAAACTAAAAACTAAAAAATTAGCCAGGTACAGTAGCAAGTCCCTGTAGTCCCAGGGGCTACTCGGGAGGCTAAGGCAGGAGGATTGCTTGAGCCCAAGAGGTCAAGGCTGCAGTGAGCTGTGATCATGCCACTGCACTCCAGCCTGGGCCACAGAGCAAGAATCTGTCTCTAAAAAATAAAAAAGTAGAAAACAGATACTTCACTTATTTTAGTTCTTGGCTTTCTTGCCTGGAGAAGATGGGGTTGTGAAGATGCTTGTGGCCCGGTCAAGGTTTTGGTATTTGTTTGAGAAGATGGACTAACATCAATTGTGGTGCAAAAATGGGGTTTTGTGTATTTCCATTAATCTCATACTTTGGTGAAGACACAGGAAGAATCCTTTCAGATGGAAAACTGCCACTATACAAAGGACACATAGCCACACCACATTTTTAGTCTTTATTTTTTAAGTAAATTCCATTGAATCAAATATAACAAAATTACAGTTTTTGTTTGTAATGATCTTTGTTCACCACCACACAATCATAGTAGAATCGAAAGTAATATGAGCACATAAAATGATCAAGGACATCATTGTTTAGTATAATTTCTTATTAAAGGTAAATATCCCCATATTTAGAAAAAATTGCATTGCTAGTTGCAAATCTTAAACACCTCAATGCTGAAGGATCCTGTATTTCCCCCCCAAAGATCCAGCAGCACAGAGGCTTTCAGAACACAAACTCAAAAATATAGTATTTTCAGGGCAGCATTTTAAGTTTCAGAAACCCAAACAAAACAAAACAAAACAAAACAAAATCAGAATTAGGAATGTGAAAGTGATGGTTCTCAAAAAGTCAATCGGGAAGCAGATCTGCCAACATAAGAATGTGGTTGAACAGAGACTAACCAGGAAAAGGAGAGATGCAAACTCGCTCCCCCTCCCCCCTCGCCATCGTCCCCCGCCCCCAGCGAGCAAACCGCCTCGCTGCTCTGTGCTGTCTCTCTGATGGCGTCCACCTCCGGGGCCATGGCGAAGCACGAGCAGATCCTGGTCCTCGACCTGCCCACAGACCTCAAATTCAAAGGCCCCTTCACAGATGTAGTCACTATAAATCTTAAATTGCGAAATCCATCGGATAGAAGTGTGTTTCAAACTGAAGACTACAGCGCCTCACCGGTACTGTGTGAGGCCCAACAGTGGAATTATTGACCCAGGGTCAACTGTGACTGTTTCAGTAATGCTACAGCCCTTTGACTATGATCCGAATGAAAAGAGTAAACACAAGTGTATGGTACAATTTTTGCTCCACTGAACACTTCAGATATGGAAGTTGTGTGGAAAGAGGCAAAACCTGACGAATTAATGGATTCCAAATTGAGATGTGTATTTGAAATGCCCAATGAAAATGATAAATTGAATGACATGGAACCTAGCAAAGCTGTTCCACTGAATGCATCTGAACAAGATGGACCCATGCCAAAACCACACAGTGTTTCACTTAATGACACCGCAACAAGGAAACTAACAGAAGAGTGTAAAAGACTTCAGGGAGAAATGATGAAGCTATCAGAAGAAAATCGACACCTGAGAGATGAAGGTTTAAGGCTCAGAAAGGTAGCACATTCGGATAAACCTGGATCAGCCTCAACTACATCCTTCAGAGATGTCGCCAGTCCTCTTCCTTCACTTCTTGTTGTAATTGCAGCCATTTTCATTGGATTCTTTGTCTTTTGGAGACGGAGTCTCACTCTTGTCCCCCAGGCTGGAGTGCAGTGGCATGATCTCGGCTCACTGCAACCTGTCTCCTGGGTTCAAGCAATTCTCCCACCTCAGCCTCCCTAGTAGCTGGGATTACAGGCGCCCACCACCACACCCAGCTAATTTTTGCATTTTTAGTAGAGACGGGGTTTCACCATGTTGGCCAGGTTGGTCTCGAACTCCTAACCTCAGGCGATCCACCCGCCTTGGCCTCCAAAGTGCTGGGATTACAGGCGGGAGCCACCATGCCCGGCCTTCATTGGATTCTTTCTAGTGAAATTCATCTTGTAGAGTGAAGCATACAAAGTGCTATTTCTTTTTTTTTTTCTTGACCAGAAAAAGATTCGTTTACCTACCATTTCATTGGTAGTATGGCCTGCGGTGACCATTTTCTTTTGTGTGTGTACAGCGCCGTATAGGCTTTGCGTTTAATGATCTCTTACGGTTAGAAAACACAATAAAAACAAACTGTTTGGCTACTGGACAAATTGTATATTACCAGATCATCACTAGCAGGTTTCAGTTGCACATTCAATCCTTTATGAAATTCATAAAGAATTGTTCTGGGAAGTGGGGAGCGCCTCTGCCCAGCCCCTATCCCGTCTGGGAAGTGAGAAGCCTTTCTGCTTGGCCGCCCACCCTCTGGGAAGTGAGGAGCGCTTCTGCCAGGCCCCTGCCCCATCTGGGAAGTGAGGAGGGCCTCTGCCTGGGGGCTGCCCATCTGGGAAGTGAGAAGCGCGCCTGTCTGGCCGCCCACCCTCTGGGAAGCAAGGAGCGCCTCTGCCCAGCTGTCCCACCATCTTGGAAGTGGGGCACACCTCTGCCCGGCCCCTGCCCTGTCTGGGAAGTGAGGAGTGTCTCTGTCCAGCCACTGTACCTTCTGGGAAGTGAGGAATGCCTCTGCCTGGCCACCCACCATCTGGGAAGTGAGGCACGCCTCTGCCTGGCTGCTGCACTGTCTGGTAAGTGAGGTGCGTCTCTGCCTGGCCACCCACCATCTGGGAAGTGAGGTGCGTCTCTGCCTGGCTGCTGCCCCGTCTGGGAAGTGAGGAGCGCCTCTGCCTGGCCACCCACCATCTGGGAAGTGAGGTGCGTCTCTGCCTGGTTGCTGCACTGTCTGGGAAGTGAGGTGCGTCTCTGCCGCCCGCTGCCCCGTCTGGGAAGTGAGGAGCGCCTCTGCCCGGCTGCTGTGCAACCCTCCAAGTGTGAAGTGACAGCCTTATGTGTGATCTTTTTGCTCTCCCCAAGTTTGCATTTTCGACATTAATAATAGTTTACTTTTTAAATAAAAGTTTTAAATTGGAGAATAAAAAAAAACTAACTTCAGCTTCTTATTATTGGAGATGCATGAAAGCTCTACCCACATACATGCTAGGAAAAACAGTTCAGAAAACACGGGGCACTGACTCTTCCAAAAGAAGCAGCTGTCTACTCTGCGGCCTACTTCCAAGGGCCACTGTAAGAGGAAGCCTGGGCTGCAGCATTCGGAGGTAGCAGCAGCAGAGACGGGAAGGAAGCAGGCCTTGCCTTGTGTGGCATTCCAGTTCCCTCTGTCAGCAGGGGCCAGATCCCCCTTCCTTAGCTTCAACTACAATTTGGCAAAAGCAATTCTAGGGTAACTGGGGGCAGTAGGGGCGTAAGGGGTTTACTTCCCTCTGCTTAGATAACAGAGTTAGAAGAAACATTTTCCATCAATTGCTTGGCCTCTAAATGCCACAGGCAGGCTACTTTTCATGGCTTTTCAAAGCATCCAAGCAATCCAAAGTGGCTTTGAACAGCAGAGTAAGGCCAAGAAGGGTAAAAAGGGGCCAGAGCTGAGGTGTTTGGGCCAGTTCTGGATCACTCATATTGTTGAGGGAGGGATGGGAGCATAAGATAACAAGGAGCCTCAGTCCACTTGAGGAAATTCTCTGGTTTTGCTGCAGTTTCGCTTCAAACTTCCACAGCAGAAGAATTTGAATTCTAATGCCACAATATTGTTGTAATACCAGGGATTCTCTAGAGGCAAGTTAAGGCTTTCTGGGCAAAGAAAACAATTCCAGATGATATTGTGACAGAATGCTACAGTGAAATGCTTCTTAATGACTCTCCTGTCCTGCCTAAAGGACAAAGACCTATGAGTGACTTCAACTTGACGTGATGTTTCAGTGATCTTTACTTCAGCTCTAAGTCGGAATCAATGGCACAGGAAAAGAAAAGCCTCTTACATCTCAGACATCTGCTTGCCAAGCAAACACAAACAAGAACACGTGTATTGTTTCTCAGGAGCTGGCAAAATAGATCTCCAGTCCCACAGTTACAAAGAGAGCTCTCATTCAGATGCCGGGCATATAAGCTCAGCTACCCAGAAAGTTCAGCTTTAATGGAGACTGTAGTTTTAGAATGAAAGCCTGAGCAGGAAGGATTTCTGCCCTGGGAATTCTCAATGCTCTGCCTGAGTCACACTGGAGGATGGAGATAGGCTCCTCATTCCAGCGGCCAGCACCTGCCACAGTCACAAGACCACCCTCAGAATAGCAAGGATCTTACGATGACAATGGGGACTCTGAAGAGAAGCCAGTCAAAGACACAGGGCTTTGGACAAGATCAAGGGTCTTCACCAGGAAAGCTTAATGCAGAAGCCCCCTCCCTCCAAGTCCCCTCAGCATGAGCCTTGAGCCTTGACATAGTTGTTTCCACCTGCAAGGGCTGGAGAAGCCAAGTTCACACTGATGTTCAGCAATGTTCAAGCAAATGATGTGTAAATAGATTAAATGGTCTTAGAGATGGTCTAAGAGGAGGGAACAGGCTCAGAGAGGTGAGGTGATTTGCCCATGATCCAATGTGAATTAGAGACCATTAGGACAAGAACTCAGGTATATTTCCACTCTTATGGTGACTCATAAGGTTCCCAGTAAGCGTAAAATGCTGCAGAGAGGAGAATATTGCAACCAACAGCTTTCTGCTTTCACTCTGCTCTGGAGTCATTCGTGTAAACTCACAGCAGGAAAAGATAACAGTTTTCTTCAAGTCTGTTAAACTCACTTCTAACATAAAAACATTAAAGAAACTTGACACAATTTTTTGAGTCAGTTAAACCTAATTTGACTGGAATCAGTTACTTATAAGTATCTTCAAATTGCTTATGAGACACGGAGTACTACAGGAGAGATGTGGGTGCTTCTCCCCATTGGTTTTTAACACATTATTCCTGCAATGGAATTGTCCGGTTGATGCAATTTATAACCTCAGTTTGATTCTAAAATATAATATTCAAATACTCTTTAAAAATTCAGCCTTGTTTTCGCCCAAATAGAACCTTACTAGCAAAAGGGGGATTCATATAATCATCAGAAATGAATGACTTTGGGAAGAAAGGCAAGGACACCTGGAGGAAGGAAAAAGGATGACCTATCTATAAACTGCCACTCCCTCATTTATCAGGCAAGTTTGCAGCTCTGTAAATTCAATGCCTCTGTGCTCTCATTCAGGGACAAACAAGAATTCTCCAGTAAGACAGCCACAGTCACATTCGCATTTCCATGCCCAAGAGCCTGAAGCTTGAACAAAGGGCTTCAGTTAATTTCATGTGAGCCAAAATGGAATGTGAGTGCCATTCAGAGTCACACACTAAAAAGATTTCAGCTGGGACATTGGCTCCCACAGTCCTGGGGGAGTAAATTCCGGTTGTGTAGCAACAAAGGCTATGCTGCCAGCCCTGCCTGTCCTCCACAGGGGCCACCAGGACTGCCATGCAGACCAGGCTCCACCCTCCCCCACACCGGTTTGTGTGACAACAGGGCTGTCTTTTCTCTTCCCAAATTTCTGAATGGAGCTAGTACCTGGGCCAGCCACTATGTTGTCAGAATAGGTTAAGGGGTGTGGCCTCAGGCATATGAAAGGAGCCTCTCGCTCTTTTGTGGTGGTGATTCAATCCTAGGATGTTATTGCTTGGTTCACCTATTCTCATAAAAAGCCTTGAGAAATGAAGGTAGTAGTGGCAGAAATATGACTATCAATCGTCAGGATCACAGCTGTAGTTGGGTGAAGGGAAAAGTAAAAGGAGAGGGAATAGCTTCCAAATTGAGGGGTAAAGTGCCAGTCTGTGCTAAAAGAACATGAAAAGGAAATGTATTTGAGAAATAATACACTGGGGGGAAGAAAGTCATAATGATAGAGGTTGGCGAGTGTCAGAAATTATACCAAAGCAAAGTTGAGACCACAGAAATCTCAATTTTCTGAGACAAGGGCTGTTTTTGATGTTATTCAGATGATTTGGTGATTGTCAGAAAACAACTTCTTCAGGTTACGGACGTTCCCGTCACAGTCACTTGGACCCGTGCCCAAACCACACCCACCTGTGGCCCTGAGGGTTGGCACTCAGGTGCTCAGGTGGCTCCTTTCATCCCTGAAACATCCATGCAGACCCATTACTTATATTCCAGTCTGTCCTGGAGTCAAAGGAGATGAAGGAGGGAAACTATCTTTTTAAAGTATCCAGGCAATTTTACTCATAGTTCTGTTTAGTTCCAGATAGCAACTGCTGATTTTTCAAAGTGCAGGGTTTTTAGATATTCAAGTACCACAGGATCGGAGAAAAGGAGTACTTGAAACCTAGAGTTGTGTTTTCACTTCAGAAGACACACTTTGGAAACACCTATCCAACAGACTACAAATATAGGCTATTAAATTAAAAATCTGGTTTCAAAATAATACCCACTTAGGTTGGAAATATCTGTCTCCAAACTCAGGTCCAACTTTTGAATTGTTTGGTATCAAAAAGCAAAGTTAGAGGAACTTGGGTTTAAAAACTAAAATTACAAGTGAGTGCTTAAAAAAAAAAACAAAAACAACACCAAAACATCTTTTTATCAAATAAGGGACACACACACACACAAAACGCAAATGATGATATCTACATGCTTAGACTGGGAGAGCAGCTCCCAGGCTCCCCTGGAGGGATGTTCTCTCAAACCTCAGTAAACTGAGTTTGTCATTGAACTTTGAACCTGGTAGTGAGCTCAGCAATCTACCTGGTCCAAGTCCCCCATTTTAGAGGTGAAGAAACTGAAGTCCACAGGGACTTTGTTGAGGGTGAAAAGCTGAGCCAGGGCACAGCCCAGATGCTCAGCCCACCCAGAGCCCTTCTGAGACATCACACTGTGGTCACACGATGGCAGCTCCATAGCTGGCCTTGCTGCTCTGGAGACCATGGGAGCTAGGGGATACCCCTGATTGATTATGAATTCCAATAAAATGAGCTATGAAGATGTTTCCAATTCAAGGGCGCTGTTGAACAGCATTTCCAAAATTTGCTTGGTGATGAGAATCATCTGGGGCACTTGTCAAAAATTAAAATCCCCAGGCTCCTTCCCAGACCCAGTGAATCAGCCTCTCCGAGGGGAGGGACCTGGGAGGCTGAATTTTTAACAAGTGCCCCATGTAACTCTCAGCAGCAGCAAAGTGTAGGGAAATGATCTTAGAAGATAGGGTGAAAACTTGGCTTGTGACTCAAAGGAATTTCCGTTGCCATTTAAGAAGCCACACTCTGGCCTGGGAAGCCTGGCTTCTCAGGCTTCCAAGCTGAGCTGTGTCTTCAGCATTGGCCTGGAAGGGTGAGCTCTTTTTAAGGTCTACGTAAGGACACATACAAACCACCACAAAATGACATACACCCTTCACTGTTCTCAGGGAAAAGCCTTTTGGTGGCAAAGCAAACTTGCTATTCAGACACATTTTTAATAGGCAAACTAGATGTACTTGGCTTAAAAGCAACCAGATGCTGAAACTGGACAGAGGGCAAGAACTCTGTCACTTGTCACCATGACTAACAATGCAATGGAGAAAACCAGTAACTAAGCACAAAAATAAGCTGGAGCTCCCAGGAAGAGCTGCCTACTCCGAGACAGGTGTGCATGGTGGGTGCCCCCTGCTGATGGTGTGAGGTCAGATCCAGGTCACTGAGGGAGATGGGAGACCTGAAACAGGGGGTGAGGGGACGCAGCTTCCAGAGGAGGGCTGCTGGAGCATGCCAGAGTCCGGAGGCCTCACTCCAGGTCAGCCTCCACCTGCTCCGTGTCAGAGCACTGTGACTTGTTACGCTCCCATTGGCAAATGGCGTTGGCGTACTCCACCACCAGCTTATCCATCCATGTCAGGGGCTCTGGGAACAGCACAGAGCCCTCAAAGAAGCCCAAGTGGCCCCCATGCAGAGGCAGCACAAACATGACGTTCTCTCGTTTCTCTGCAGGGGAAAGGCAGCTGAGTGAGTTACTGTTCTCTAGTTTGCTCCAGGACAGGAGGTGCAGAGGTGAGCTGGCTAGGGTAGCCTGGGTTTTCCCCACAGGGGCAGTCACCTAAGTGGGCATTCAATCTCTACTCACTCTGCCTTGTTCAACAAAGAGGGGGCAGGCAAGACAGTGGCACCTAGCAGGTTTTAGAATACAGCTTGGCTTGGAGCTGAATGGGCACCAGCTTACACCCAGGCTGGCCCAGATGAATTAAATCAGAATCTCTGGGGGTGGGAGGTTGAGGAGGAGTGAGGGAGGGGAATTCCCAAGTGTTGGTATTGCTCAAGCTCCCCAGGTGATTCAATGTGTTTCCTAACTTTGTGCATCGGAATCACTGAGGATATCTTATTAAAATGCAGATTTTGATTTAATAAGCCTGAAGGGGGAGCTGAGATTCTCCAGTTCTAAAAAGCTCCCAGGTGATTCCCATGCTAGCGGTGGCGGCTGGGCTCTGAGTAGGGATTCATGGCATTTACAGTATCATTTGCTAGAGAACAAGGAGAATTCAATGGAGTCAATGATTTTTCACTACAGACATTTATCTTCAAGATTGGTTTTTTTGTTTTTTTGAGACGGAGTCTCGCTGTGTCACCCAGGCTGGAGTGCAGTGGCACGATCTCGGCTCACTGCAAGCTCCACCTCCTGGGTTCACGCCATTCTCCTGCCTCAATCTCCCAAGTAGCTGGGACTACAGGTGCCCGCCACCATGCCCGGCTAATTTTTTGTATTTTTTTTAGTAGAGACGGGGTTTCACTGTGTTAGACAGGATGGTCTTGATCTCCTGACCTCATGATCCACCCATCTTGGCCTCCCAAAGTGCTGGGATTACAGGCGTGAGCCACCGCGCCCGGCCTATCTTCAAGATTCTTAAAGCTGCATGTTGTGTTAAAAGATGCCTAAGCTCTCAACGCCACATGCTAAGTGGCCATCCTGAAAAATAATAACCTAGAGCTTAACTTTATTTTTTATTTTTGATTTTTTTGAGACAGAAAAAATTACTGCAACCTCCACTCCTGGGTTCAAGCGATTCTTATGCCTCAGTCTCTCCAGCAGCATGCACCACCATGCCCGGCTAATTTTTGTACTTTTAGTAGAGATGGGGTTTCACCATGTTGGCCAGACTGATCTCAAACTCCTGACTTCAAGTGATCCGCCTACCTCGGCCTCCCAAAGTGCTGGGATTTATAGGCATGAGTTACCACACTCGGCCCAGTTGCTTCTATTTTTATGTTTAAAGCAGATGGAGAGGCTATCACAAGAGACAGCAGAACAGGATTTTTTGTTTTGCTTTTCAAGTCAAATTTTATTTTTTTTTAATATTTATTTATTTTTAGAGACAGAATCTTGCTCTGTTGCCCAGGCTGGAGTGCAGTGACACAATCACAGCTTGCTGCAGCCTTGAACTCCTGGACTCAAGTGATCTTCCTGCCTCAGCCTCCTGAGTAGCTAGGACTACAGGCATGTGCCACCAGGTCCAGCTAATTTTTTTTTTCTTTTAGACAGAGTCTCGCTCTGTCACCCAGGCTGGAGTGCAGTGGCGCAATCTCGGTTCACTGCAAGCTCTGCCTCCCAAGTTCATGCCATTCTCCTGCCTCAGCCTCCCCATGTCCAGCTAATTTTCAAGTTTTTTTGTAGAGGTAGGGTCTTACTATATTGCCCAGGCTTGTCTCGAACTCCTGGCCTCAAGTGATCCTCCCACTGCAACCTCACAAAGTGCTAGGATTACAGGTGTTAGTCACCGTACCTAGTCCCGAATTTTAAATCTAAATATCTCTTTATGTCAAACTCTCAAACTTAAGGGAACCCTAACCCTGAGATAATTTCACAGAACATCAGGTGATTCCCCAGAGCCCTACTGGCTATGAATATACATGGTGGTCCTGTCTCATGCCCTGGGAGGAACATGAGGGGAGCCTGATGCCCAGGCCCCATCATAGCCCGAGGACTATCAGGCTACACAAAATAAGAACACTGACTGCTATGAGATGTCTTTCCCTAAAGAGGGTGTCTCCAGGAGATGACAGCATAGTGAAGGTGACAGAATTTACTGTGGCAATTTGCTGAGCTGCTGAGAGGGCAGTAGGAAGAAACACTTACCTGAAAGAGATTTTGGAATGGTTAGAAGACTTTCATGCACCAACGGATCGTCAGCTGCATTAACTAGCATGAGAGGAACATAAATCTGCAACAAGAAAATAAAGCAGAATTAAATGACTGATTCCCATTTTCAGACCCCATTGATTCAAGGCTCAAACTCACTGCTGGACATATTTTTGAAGCAAAGGGAAGAGGGTCACAGTTCAGCTTGCTGAACAGGTAGAGTAAGGACGCCTTGTATTCTCCGGCAGTGTGATGAGTTACATCTGCCATTGTGATTACTGCCCTGGAAGCAGGAGTGTGCAGAACCAAAGCTTCCTGATGATCATCAGAGTGTTTCAGATTAGCCATGCCTTTTAGGAAATGACTTTATAATGAATTATGTACATATTAATTCAGTTTATATCACGGGAAGGAAAAACGAAGTGCACTCCACACCAGACAAAAGAGATTCTAGAGGAATCTAGGCCAAGGCTGGGCACAGTGGTTCATGCCTGTAATCCCAGCACTTTGGGAGGGTAAGGTGGGAGGGCTGCTTGAGCCCAGGAGTTTGAGACCAGCCTGGGAAACATAGTGAGACCCACAACCCAGTCTCTATTTGTTAAAACAAACACAAAAACAAAAACAGAACAAATCAAAAGAATCTAGGTCAGGAGTGTGGCTCATGCCTATAGTTCCAGCTACTCAGGAGGCTGAGGCAGGAGGATCATTTGAGCCCAGGATTTCAAAGTTGTGGTGAACTATGATCACGCCACTGCACTCTAGCCTGGGAAACAGAGCAAGACCCTGTCTCTTAAAAAAAAAGAAAAAAGAAAAAGAATCTGAAGGTTGAAAACAGGAGTAGGCTGGTGGATATTGGAAAACCATTGGCAGGGTTGCATTCAACATCCACTTTACTAAAACAGCCAATAGCCTTCTTTTTCATTTTAGTGGAGATGGTACTGATAGGGAGACTCAGATGTCATTGAACAGCCATACTGAGGCAGTGAATGATTGTGCTATCCTGTAGGTCTCTGATGTTGGCTCTAGACAGCTCAACATTCCTATAATGGCTTAAATGATGACATCAAAAGTCTGATGATGCTAAACTAGGAGGGATGGCTGATAAGATAGCACAACTACAGTTCCCAGTGATCTGCTTTAGCCAGGGGAATGGTGGGCCAAACCTACAGGTGGACATTGACAAGAATAAATGGGAATTCCTGTGTTTGGATAAATAGGGGAGACTGGCTTGTTGGTCATTCAGGTTAAACAAACATATGGAGATTTTGGTTGGCCACAAACTTAATACACACAAGGTTTATTGTAGCTGCTAAAAGTTGCATTAATACAAACCAGTCTACCTTATCAACAGACACGCTCAGCTGGGCGTGGTGGCTCACGCCTGTAATCCCAGCATTTTGGGAGGCTGAGGCAGGTAGATCACGAGGTCAGGAGTTTGAGACCAGAATGACCAACATGGTGAAACCCCGTCTCTACTAAAAATACAAAAATTAGCCAGGTGTGGTGGTGCGCTCCGGTAATCCTAGCTACTCAGGAGGCTAAGGCAGGAGAATCGCTTGAACCTAGGAGGTGGAGGTTATGGTGAGCAGAGACTGCGCCATTGCACTCCAGCCTGGGCGATAGAGTGAGACACCATCTCAAAAAAAAAAAAAAAAAAAAAAACACCAAGAAAAAAGAAAAAAAAGAAAAAGAAAAAGAAAAAAAATAGACATGCTCATCATCACTTTGATACAGAAACACATCAGCTTTACTCTGTGCTTTACCAGATAATGGCAGGAATTTTGAGTTCAGTCTTAGGCACTATGGTAACAAAATACAGAATGGCCAAAAGAGGGTCCCGCATGGTAAGAAACCTAGACAGATCTCATTGATCTGGCAGAAATCAGACAGGATTATGCTGTCAAAGGAAGACTAACAAAAAGGTGAGTGTTGGAGCAATTTTAAAGGCCCTCACACAGATATGGGAGCACACCAGTCTAAGGGGCAGCTCTGGGATTAATGTATGGCAGTTACAGAGGGAGAAAGTACGGTTCAATAAACAAATCCAAGCTAAAAGAGCGGTTGGAGCCAGATTCCAGCTAAGCTTCCACCAGGAAAATTTAGGAGGGATATTTGTTGTATTGTGTGCGAGGCTGGATGGAGTGATGCTAATTCTGAGCCAGTGATGGTCACTCACCCTGTGCAGGTACCGCATGCAACTTTCTTCCTCATAGTATTCCTTCAGGGAGTTATAGCCATGAAACTTCCTGGAACACACCAGAAAAAGAAAAAAAGAAAAAGGATAAAACATTGGTCATAAGATCAGAACGCTGAGCCGATTATGGCTTCAGTTCCTCATGCTAACTTGTGGCATTGGTAGAGTAGACAGAGGCAGGAGTTAGGCCTGAACGCTGAGCTGATTTTATGACTGTTCCAGATCCTGCGCTAACTCATCATATCAATGTAATGTATGTAGGTAGCAAGATTCGGGGTTAAGAGCACTGGCTTTGGCATCGGGGTTCAAATCCTGCTTCGGTCATTTACTGGCTATGTGATCTTGGGCAAATGGTTCAACTTATCTGAGCCTCAGCTTCTCCTGTATAAAATGAATCTGAAGGCAGGGCCTTCCTCAATGGAACTGTGAGACTTATGATGTTAAAGTGCTTACTACCATCATGACCCACCCAGAGTAATTACCCTGTAGTAATTGTTATCTATGTAATTATTAGTGTATGTTACATCTCTTGAGGCAGTATAAAACCAGTTGTCACTACAGATATGGAGAAACTGAAATTCAAGGACATTTACTGGAAGTTTCCTATTAACAGAGTTCTTGGTGGAGTAACAGGACCACTGTGAACTGGAATAAAATATGTATTAGATAACAGAAATGAGACTGTCATTCAAAGTTACCAATTCTGTCCCTTTATCTCTGACTACTGCTCCATATCTCTGACTACGGAGCAATAGAGATAAACTGGCAGGTAACAAAACCTTCGGTGCTCGGCATGAATGAGGGGCCGCAGGTCTGCCCTGCTCTGCTCTGTGCTCCCAGAGGCCCCACAAGGTTCATCCTGGAGCTCTGACACCAGGAGGCCCAGGCCAGAGGATCTCAAAACCTCTTTCCGACACAGATTAGGGCCTCTGACTTCTGAATGGCGGGTCTTCCTGTTCTGACTAGGGTCTTTAAGCTATCCTCCCTCCCCGAAAGCTGTGGATCTCATTAGACATCTCTGCCTGGGAATGGCCTGGAAAGCTCAGGCTGGACTATTAGGGCCCTCTTGACAGGGAGGAGGCCAACTGTAGAGATCATCGCCAAGATGCCTGTCCTTGTGAAATCAGTTCGTTTGCAGTCTCAGCAGGCAGGGAATGCATTCTATCCCTCCAGTATTGCTGGGATGGATCTATGAGGAGGCCACCAAGACTGGTTATGATCATAAAATTGCTACTATCCAACACTATTAAAGAGGAAAGACTTTGGAGAGTGTTGAGAAACATTCTCTTTTGGGCATAAAAAATTTAGGAGATGAATGGGAAATTTAATTTGTTTTTCTTTTTTTCTTACTACACACCGCAATACAGTCACACACCTTATCTTAAGTGAGGGTGGGTAAGATGCGTTTTTCACCTTCTGAACATACCAGCAATTTCCTAGTTTTCATTTCCTTTGAGAAACTGTTAGCAGGCATATTTCAAGGTTACTTGGTGTAAGAAGGCTACTAAAATCTCGTAAGGAAGCAAAGCAAAGCAGAGATCCTATACCCTCAGGTCAATATCTGCCTATCTATTAGATGAAGAATAATTGCTTGCTTTAAACTACATCTAAAAATATCAAACAATTTATTTTTTATTTTTTAGGGACAGGACCTTGCCCTGTTGCCTAAGTTGGGCTCCACTGCAGTGTTGTGACCATAGCTCACTGTAATCTCAAACTCATGAGCTCAAGTGATCCTCCCGTCTCAGCCTCCCAAGCAGCTGGGACTACAGGTGTGTGTGCCACTATGCCTGGCTATTTTTATTTTTCAATTTTTTTTTGTAGAGACAGGGACTTGCTATGTTGCCCAGGCTGGTCTCAAACTCCTCACCTCACGTGATCCTCCAGCCTCAGCCTCCCAAAGTGCTGGAATTACAGGCATGAGCCACTGTTCCTGGCCTCAAATGATTGTTAAATAAAAAGGATCACGTCTTTAAAGAGAATGATGAGGTCAGAAGTCAACTTTTCCTTTTTCAGCTAAGGGTAACCTCAATCAGAATCTACTGGTACTAGGAAAGAAGACACTGTCAAGATTGCAACCTCAGGTGCCTGGAGGAGAGAGGCAGGTAGAGTAGATGAATGAAGTGGGCAGTATTTGTGTCTCACACTCAGGGGAGTCTCCATGCCCCAAAGTAAGAGGCTCTGTTCATTTTGCTTGAAACACACAGCCCTCTTGGTCTATCTTCTGTTTTCCTATTTTTTTTTGTTTTTAATTTTGAGAAGGGTCTTGCTGTGTCGCCCTGGCTGGAGTGCAATGGCACGAACACGGCTTACTGCAGCCTCAACCTCCTGGGCTCAAGCGATCTTCCCCCATGGCCTCCCAAATCCTCCTAGGATTACAGGCGTGAGACACTGCCCCCAGTCAGTTTTTCTATTCTTGTTAGAGACACAGATAAGTACAAGAAATACTTCCTTTGCCTTTTACTCCACTGCAAAATGCAGATTAATGTGGCACCTGACACTTGCCCTGTTGTTGAGGCAGGACAGGTAGGGTGAAGACTGCCCACGCTAGGGCCTGCACGCCCCAGTTCCTTGAATCAAGCTAACTATGCTTTGTAGGAATGCAGAATGGGTCGTCAGATCCTTTTCCTATTTTCCAGGAGAAACTAGACATTTAAATGTTCCTGTGAAATCTTCTGTTTTTAAACACTAGACACTTACTTAAAGGGAAAAAAAGCACCCTTAACACTAAAGTAGGCAGAGCAAAGCACTAGTGCTAGGCAGAGCTGACCTGCAGCCTCCCGACTGGCACCCTGCCCCAGAGCGTCTCTCTCCCGCCTGCGCGGACATACCTCATCACATTGTCATCAATCTGCATCAGGGATGTTGCTGTGTAGAGCCGGCTCAAGTCCGTGTCCTCCAGGCTCTGGGGTTTCTTAACGTGGTCTCCAAAAAGAGCTTGCCTAGGGCAAACAAAAGCAAATAGAGATTAAGATGTGGGGGATGAACAACCACAGCAGAGCCTGCTTCCTTGCCAGAGCAAGCCAGGAGGCAGAGCCACTGTGGTCAGTTAGAAATAGAATCTTTAACCTTTGGAACATCCCAGCGGATGAGCTGGCGCTGTTGACTTTTGAATAACTGTAGAAAGATGAATGTCAAAACCTTATTTCCCTTTTCAGGGGTACCCAGACAAACTAAAGATTGGGTTTGAACCTAGTTGAATATTTAAAAACCTTCAGCACAGGGGAGGGGGACTCAAGATGGGCCCTGTGGTGAGTGGTGGGCCGTGGGCCAAGCCGTAGGGGCCTCGTCCTTACACTGTGTTGATAATGTCCCCCTTGGCAGAGACCCTTCCCCTTAATGAGCTGTTTGTGTTGCTTAACAAGGAAGACTCAGTGTGCAGGAAGGAGTGGGAAAAAAACAAACAAAAACCAAGGAAGACAAGGGTTAACTCATTTAGCATTTGGTCAAATCAACAGCTCTCTAGTGTCTCAGATAAAAGCTAACATCTATTCAGGAGAGCAATCATTTTTTTTTCCCCAACCCCCAAGTGGAACCAGCATTTCTATTAAGAAAAAATCCATCTTGAGAGGATGACATTAGAGGTAGGGGTCACAACATGCCCTTTTGACCTCTCTTCCCAGCAAGGGCTCTCAGTCACACACCTAGAAGCAGACTGAGTTTGCTGAAGCATAGCCCTGGATTTATTAAGGAAGGATTTATTATGCCAACCTGGTGTTCTGCTACCCATTCACAACCTCTCCAAAAGAAGAACACATTTCTGTAGCATTTATTTTTTTCAAAAGACTGTTAGGAAGATTATATACCTACTGGACAGAATGTACAAATTCAAAGTTAACCTAAAATTTCTAGATGTTTGACTTTCTGTAGTAAATTTGAAAAATGTAAATACTTAGCACACACTCAAAGGGGTCTCATAATTTGAACATTCTAGACTAATTAGTAGCAAGACCAGGTTCCTTTAGCAAAACAAATGTTTCCTGGGAGGAGTCACTTTCGACTCCAGAGGTGCAGAAAGGCAGACAAAGGACTTGGACTTGGTGTCAGAGGCCTGGATCCACCCCTTCTGGCTACAAAACCTCTGCAATCTCCAGACCCATCCAAACCTCGGCTCAGCCACATGCACCTCAGTGCCCAGCACACTGCTATATCTCAAACATGAGCCGAGTGGGAACAGCTGATTTTTCAGCCAGCACAGGGGACATAAGTCTCCCTCTGCTCTCCTTCCTGAAACGAGGACATGAGGACACATCTGGCAATGTGGCAGCCTGATGGGGCCTTCGAGCCCAGCCTTGCTCAGGCACCATGTGAACGCCCACCCATAGGAAGTCCAATCTGGGGTGTGTGGCCTGCTTTAGCCAATGAAAAAAAGATAACAAGAAACCAATCATTTAGTCAGATTGCTTTTCCTAGGGTGGTACCAAAAATGCCCCAGATTTTTTTGAGTGCACGGGTGTGTCTCGGGTGCTGGGAGCAATCAACACATGCCTAAGCCCTCCAATGCTCTCCAGTTTGGTTTTAGACATAGGATTTACAGAGGGGAAGCAACAGAAAAGCAACGTGGGCATGGATGAGTTGGCTTCACAAAAATAGGAGAACTGAGATGGACTTTAAAGGATGGGCTGGGTTCCCACCAGCAGAGAAATGGGAGAGTATTCTCAGCAAGGGCAGTGTGGGAGAGGCTGGGGGCACGGGAACCTCTAAGTAGCCTAGTCCAGCTACAGGGAATGAGAGATGTAGAGGAGGAGGCAGAGATGTCAGCAATAATAATAATCATAATGAAAAAGTCATTGCTAATATTTATCTGGTGCTACACATACCAGCACTGCTCTAAGCACTTGACAGGTTAATTCACCACAGGATTATGAGGTGGAGAGACAGGATAAGCATGAAGAATATGCAGAGGAGGGAGGTGCTGAAACCATGCCCTGAGACTCCTGTCACCCTGCTGCTTGGTCAGAAGCCCAAGGGTCAGTCAAGAATGAGTCCTGATCCCCCAGGCACAGAAGCATCTTACGGGGAAGGTCTCCTCAACAATGACAGCCACCTCGTGACTGCTCTAATTTGGGAGAAAAGGGGGTAGAACTGGTTCCTTGTCTTAGATTTACTGGGAATTACAAAAGCATAAGGTGATTTGGCAAAGTTAGTAGCTTGGGACAGGTTTCTTTTCTTTTCTTTTCTTTTTTTCAGACAGGGACTCGCTCTGTCACCCAGGCTGGGGTACATTGGCACAATCTTGGCTCGCTGCAACCTCCGCCTCCTGGGTTCAAGTGACTCCTGCCTCAGCCTCCCAAGTAGCTGGGATTACAGTGGCACTATCACGCCCGGCTAATTTTTGTATTTTTGGTAGAGATGGGGTTTCGCCATGTTGGCCAGGCTGGTCTCGAATTCCTGGCCTCAAGCAATCTGCCCGCCTCAGCCTCCCAAAGCGCTGGGGTTACAGGTGTGAGCCACTGCGCCTGGCCAAGATAAGTTTGTTTCTAATCAAGTCACAAATGCAGGCAGCAGAGAGTCTGTACCATACCTGTAATTTTTTTTCCCCTGAAGGAACAGGAGCCCTGGCTTTTCATGGCTCCCAGATGAGCTCAGGAAGGAACTGTCTGTCTCCTGAGAGAGAACGGAAGGTGACCTACCTGTGCGAGAGGATGATCTTCTTCATGTTGTCTGCCATGAGGAAGTTGTAGAACCGCCGGCACTGGTCCCATTGCATGAAGGTTTCCTGGGCCCTGGAAGAACCACAGCGAGTGAGGGTGACTGCAGTGTGGGGCTGCAGATGGGCAGCCAGGAGTGGGCTCTAGCCATGGGGCAAGGTGCTTGTGTGGAGAGGGCCAGCTCTCAGGCTGTGGCCTCTGCATTAAAACAGAGGCTCTAATGTGCAGAGCTCAAACATCTCTGGAGAAATCTATGGAGACACCAAGACAGCGCAGGGGAAGGGGACCCCAGCAAAGGCCCTCTCTAGCGCCAGAGGCTTTGTTGGTGGCACCCCCGACACTCTCTTCTAGCACCTGGGCCTTCTCTTAGTCACTGAGCCTGCCAGGACCAAAGTCTGCTTCAATTGTCATGTGAACACTTTCTGTATTTGGCTTCCTACCTGGCAGGCAAGTTTTCTGGTTTAATGACAGGCACATGGAAGGGGAGAGTGGATGTGGAGGGGAAAACCTAAAAAAACTTCTGTTGTTGCTGATCAAGAGGTAAGGTAAAATCATTAACTGGGATCTCCTCCAAATCTATCTTTTGATTAGCCTTATGCCATTGAAGGGGCAAGGAAATCGAAGTGGAAATAGACAGGCCCTTAACCCTTTCTAGGCACAGCTGGTGCGTGCCAGCTGTGGTCTGGAAGCGTCTTTCTGCCTCTAGGGCTAGGGTGTGACTGGCATATGCTAGGTGGCTGTGAGGGCCACCCTCTGACCTTTCAGTGGCAGCAGTAGGCAGATGATATTGTCCCTGTTTTCCAGAGCCCAGGTTCTGCCAGCAGCGCATGCAGAAGGAGGAGACAGCACCACCAGCCCTGGCCATGTGCTTCACCAGCCAGATTTCCATGCCCACACAGCAGGTGAACAAACACCAGTGGGCTCACTCCCACCAGCCATGCCTGCTCAGCCCTCCCCACTCACTGCTCTTCTCCCTTGGGCATAAATCCAAACGCAGGTGGACACTGAATCCACACTCATTAAAGGGAAATTTTCATCTTGCAGGTTTCAAAATCTCCAGGCCTGACTCCACCCTGTGAATGGATCTGGACATCACTACTTCTACTAGGTTCCATCTTCCAGATGGTGAGGGGACTAGGTGGTTTATAAGGTTTTCTTGTTTTGTTTTTTTATTATTTTTTCAATCCAGAGAGCTTATAAAAGTAATTTTATAAAAGTAATTGCCCCAAAGTTGCTACAATTGTAGAATGGCAAAATTCCACAATTTTTGAGTGACAAACATTTCCCACAATGTCATGGTTAAAAAGTAAGAGGTAGTGAGGAGTTAAGAATGAAATGGTTTGTGAATTTAATGGTCTGTGATGTGCCCATCAAACACAGACTAAGCTCAAAGTAGACTAACACCACCTCGAAGGGTCAAAAGGCCACTGCATAAATGTGCAGCCGCCATCCCCCCCGACTCCAACCAAGCACCACAGGAAGAATATAGGACCAGATCACTATGAGGGACCCCAGCTAAAGCAGGACTGTGCTCACCTGCCTGTGGTCAGAGGGAGGGGGGTCACCTAATCACCCAATCAGTGAGCCACAACCGGCTGCCTCTCCTCTGACTTTGGATCCAAGCTACCCAGAGAGCCAATGGTCTCTGGCAATCCCAGCTTTCTCTTGCCCTGGTTCATTTTTCCCTTTGCTGACCTCCTAACTGAAGGGATGTTCTTGCTTTTGTTAGTACCTCCTTCATTGCAGACAGGCTGCAGAGGTAGGGAAGGGAGAAGTGTGTGGTCATAAACTTAAGATATAAAAAGATGCTGCAGTCCTGCAGTTGATTTTTTTTAATTGAATACACCACAGGCACTGCTTGTTGAAAGGTTCTAGGGATTCACAGGGACCCAGGGCTCAGGGAGGGATCATGACAAGGATGTTGGGACTAGTGTTCCACTCTGTTTGTTTTGGCTAACATTGATTTTTAGTATCTTTGGTTTACCACTCAGTATATGTAGGGGCTGTCCTTTACCTTTGGCTGTAGAATTAAGGAATTGAAACTTAAATTTATATTGGTTTAATAAAAGAATCAAGATCAATGTATTACATTCATCTCATATATATATATTTTTGAAAAGGACTGATGTCTTCCATACCACCACCACCAACAGCAAACTGAAACGCAATAAAAGGGTAACCTACAGACTAAAAGAAACATAGAGAAATCGATAAATGCAAATGTAGGCAATATGTGGATCCTAATTCAAACAAGCCAACTGACAAAAAAAAAAAAACTTCTATGAGACAATCAAGGAAATCTGGACACTGATGAGAAATGGGATGCTATTAGGGAACTATTGCTAATGTTTTGGGTGATAATGGTATTTGTGGTTATGTTTAAGAAAAAGTCCTTAGAGTCTTTTAGAGCTACCTAGTGAACTACTTACAGATGAAATGATATCTGGGACTTGCTTTAAAAGAATGCAGTTTCTGAGGGAGTGGTTGAATGGCTGGGTGTAGAGGAAACAAGATGGGGGTATGAGTTCAGTGTTGGAGCTGGTAGTGGCTACACTGGGGTTCAATTTTAGATGCAAATCACAAAATGGGCATGAAACCAGGGGACTTTAGCTCTCTAGACACCGCACAAATACCTTACTTGGCTATCCAAGTTCTTTTTTTGTTTTTGTTTTTTGAGATGGAGTCTCACTCTGTAGCTCAGGCTGGAGCACAGTGGTGTGATCTCAGCTCACTGCAACCTCCACCACCCAGGTTCAAGCGATTCTCCTGCCTCAGACTCCCAAGTAGCTGGGACTACAAGTGTGCGCCACCACGCCCAGATAATTTTTTGTATTTTTTTAGTAGAATACGAGGTTTCATCATGTTGGCCAGGGTGGTCTAGAACTCCTGACCTCAAGTGATCTGTTGGTCTTGGCCTCCTTCCAAAGTGTTGGGATTACAGGCGTGAGCCACTTCACCTGGCCTGAATATCCAAGTTCTTGACTTGCCTCTAGATGGCTATGTTCTCCAGAAGAGAAAAGGGGTGGCAGGAACTGCTCCCCAGGCTGGGCCAGATATTGGCCCACCAGGATAAACTGGCTGAGGACACAGGAGAGAAGTGTGGAACCCTGGGAGGGGCAGCTCGGTCAGAATTACAGGGAGGGAATGGCTTTGCATAATTCAGAGTGAACTCTTGTTGGAAGGAAGGTAGGTTTCAAAACTTCAGAAAGAACCAGGATGACTCCAAAAGGAGAGATGCCTCCTGAAAGTTGAAAAACTCTCAAAAAGTGATCATCACAAATGAGAAGAGAAAATCACCCCCCAAACCCAGTATAGTTTCACTGGGAGTCTTATTTGAGAATAATCCATATGGATTTTTAAAGAACTTTATGCATCCATTGATCTACCTATTACCAAAATAAATAGAATTCCCTGAAAATGCCTTCATTTCTAATCAATGTAACATTAAATTATAATAAAATATTACACATACTGGTTTCACAGCCATTTTCTTTTTTTTTTTTTTTTTTTTTTTTGAGACGGAGTCTTGCTTTGTCGCCCAGGCTGGAGGGCAGTGGCCGGATCTCAGCTCACTGCAAGCTCCGCCTCCCGGGTTTACGCCATTCTCCTGCCTCAGCCTCCCGAGTAGCTGGGACTACAGGCGCCCACCACCTCGCCCGGCTAGTTTTTTGTATTTTTAGTAGAGACGGGGTTTCACCATATTAGCCAGGATGGTCTCGATCTCCTGACCTCGTGATCCGCCCGTCTCGGCCTCCCAAAGTGCTGAGATTACAGGCTTGAGCCACCGCGCCCGGCCTCACAGCCATTTTCTAGTGAGATTTCTCTTTGGACTGTTAAAAGAATTTTAAAAGGTGTTGTGGAAGGCAATGGATTTTAATCGCTCAGAAGAGGGTCCCAACAAACAGGCATTTACAATTAGGTTCAGAGCAATCACTTAGGCAAGGAAGAGCTGAGCCAACCACTAAGCTGCTGGGGTAACTGCTTAGAGAAGGCTCAACTTTCCAGCTCGTATTTTGCAAAATGAGTGGATCAAGCACTGATGAAAAGGAATTAAAGTCAGAAGAGAATGAACTGGGAGAAAAAATGCATCTAATACCCAAGTGAATGCAGATCTCCTGGCTCAAATAAATTATGTCTCAGAGTGCTGAGAGACTATGAGAATAGTGAAACAGCTTTCCAAGTGGTCTTTGAAAAAATATGGAGAATATGAAAGAGGTTCTGTAAGAGTGGGATGGGCATGCATGACCTTAACATTCTAAAAAGGGAAAAAAGGCAAGGGCACTATGAATTAAGATTGGAGATAAATTTATGGGATGTGGATCTAGACTACACTAAAAAAAAATATCTTGAAAGCAATATGCTAATGAAACCTTAAGAATAAAGTATAGGCCGGGCGCAGTGGCTCAAGCCTGTAATCCCAGCACTTTGGGAGGCCGAGACGGGCGGATCACGAGGTCAGGAGATCGAGACCATCCTGGCTAACCCCGTGAAACCCCGTCTCTACTAAAAAATACAAAAAACTAGCTGGGCGAGGTGGCGGGCGCCTGCAGTCCCAGCTACTCGGGAGGCTGAGGCAGGAGAATGGCATAAACCCGGGAGGCGGAGCTTGCAGTGAGCTGAGATCCGGCCACTGCACTCCAGCCTGGGCGACAGAGCAAGACTCTGTCTCAAAAAAAAAAAAAAAAAAAAAGAATAAAGTATATTAAGTACTTTCCCAGAATGCTATCACCCCAACCTAAGAAGTATTTTTACTTGCAGAAGGAGGGGTTTCTTTCCAGATTTTGCCTATATACAGTCATATTTTAAGAAAATTATGATAAAAATACAGAACATAAAATTTACCATCTTAACCTTTTTTTTTTTTTTTTTTTTTTTTTTTGAGACAGAGTCTTGCTCTGTCCCCCAGGCTGGAATGCAATAGCATGATCTCGGCTCACTGCAACCTCCACCTCCCGGGTTCAAGAGATTCTCCTGCTTCAGCCTCCTGAGTAGCTGGGATTACAGGCATGCGCCACCATGCCCAGCCAATTTTTGTATTTTTAGTAGACACAGTGTTTCACCATGTTAGTCAGGCTGGTCTCAAACTCCTGACCTCATGATCTGCCTGCCTCGGCCTCCCAAAGTGCTGGGATTACAGGCATGAGCCACTGCATCCAGCCCTTTTTAAAAAAAAAAAAAAAAAAAAAAAAAAAGACAGGGTCTCACTATGTTGCCCAGGTTGGAGTGCAGTGGCTATTCACAGGTGGTCATAGCACACTATAGTCCTGAATTCCTGGGCTCAAGTGATCCTTCTGCTTCAGCCTCATGAGTAGCTGGGACTTATGGCATGTGATACCATGCCTAGCTTACCCATTTTTCAGTGTACAGTTCAGTAGTGTAAAGTGTACAGCTCATACTCATTGTACAATGTGAAAAGTTCTCTAGAATGGTTTCATCTTGTGGAACTGAAACTCTAGACCCATTAAATAATAATTCTCTATTTCTCCCTCTGTATAATCAAATTTTTACAAAATTGCTTTCCTCCCTTTTTTTTTTTTTTTTTTTTTTTTTTTTTGAGATGGAGTCTCGCTCTGTCGCCCAGGCTGGAATGCAGTGGTGTGATCTCAGCTCACTGCAAGCTCCGCCTCCCGGGTTCATGCCATTCTCCTGCCTCAGCCTCCCGAGTAGCTGGGACTACAGGTGACCGCCACCACGCTCGGCTAATTTTTTGTACTTTTTAGTAGAGACGGGGTTTCACCATGTTAGCCAGGATGGTCTCGATCTCCTGACCTCGTGATCTGCCCGCCCTGGCCTCCCTAAGTGCTGGGATTACAGACGTAAGCCACAGCGCCTGGCCCTTCCCTACTTTTAATGTATACATTCTGTCATGTTATATATTTTTTCTTGATTTTTTAAAATAAAAGCTGCCTTGTTCCCCACTGAGTTAGTATATTATTAATTTATTTAACTATGTCCCTACTGGACATGCAGATTATTTCTAACTTGGGCACTATAAGAGAGTAATCCTGCAGTGGGGGCAAAACCAGGACCAGCCCAACCCCCAGAGAGAGGAAGAGGGCACGATCCTAGGCAGGCTGGCCAAGCCCAGAACAGGGCTCCTGCCTTGAACAGCTGGGCCTCTGGGAGGCAGGATGGTGGAGCCTCTGGACCCAAAAGACCCAGCCAGAAGGTTCTGGGCTGTTAGCAGGTTGCCCTTCGGGGCAGAGTCAATCTGTAGACAGAGGTCATCATCTCCAGCTAGTTCAGCTTGAGAGTGTGAGCAGAAGAAAACCATGTTTGTACCATACAAGGGAGTGGGCCAAGAGTCTTTGGTACCTGCCAGGCTGGGCTTTGTTAGTTCCACTGGGGTGGAAGGATGGGGCAGAAAGATGGACTTCAGACTAGGGGAGGGAATGGCCACCTACCAAGCCCCTTTCCTCCTTATCAGAATCTTTTCCCTTTTACAGGATGTACTTTTACAAGAATGAGTTAGAGTCAAAGAGTATTTATATGGCTTCTCATTATTCTGATTAAAAAAATTAACAACAACAAAAAAACCAAAAAGCCCCAAGGCACTAAGGGCAACCATGTGGTCAGGTCGACTTCACAATCCAGTGGTGGACAAGCTGAGCTGTTTCCCAGGTTGAAGTTTGTCCACAGAGTCTCATTTAAATGCTGCAGTTTCCCCCTCTCTGTTTGGATGTGATTCAAAGTTACTGATGGCACAAAGTTACTGTATTTTATAGCTCTTCAACTATAAAATCAAATTTTAGGAAAGTCCCAGTCTCTGGGGGAACTTTACAAATGATAACATTTGCTTTTGTCATAAACTCATTTCTAGCCTGGAATTTGCCATCAAAAGCAAGAGACAATAATCCTACCATATGGCAGGAAAAGTGGTACCTGCCTCTGCCCCATGGCGGGAAGGCCTTGCTCAAAGAATGCTAGGATATTCAGGTGGCCAGGTCTTAGTGATGCTAACACATTCACTTAGCCAGGAGTATAAAGTGCCTTTAAGGAGATTTGAAACACTCCTCTGATAATTCCTCTACTGTCCTATAAGGCAGCAGTCCTGGGGACTGGCTTTTTGGAAGACAATTTGTCCACAGACCAGGGAAGGCAGGGGGCAGGGGGATAGCTTCAGGATGATTCAAGCACATTACATTTATAATGTACTTTTTTCCCTGTTATTATTACATTATAATACAGAATGAAATAATTATACAACTCACCATAACATAGAATCAGTGAGATCCCTGAGCTTATTTTCCTTCAACTAGACAGTCCCATCTGGGGATGATGGGAGACAGTGACAGATTATCAGACATTAGATTCTCATAAGGAGCGTGCAAACTAGATCCCTCACATGCGCAGTTCACAATAAGGTTCATCCTCCTATGAGAATCTAATGCCACTGCTGATTTGACAGGAGGCGGAGCTCAGGCAGTAATGTGATCAGTGGGGAGCAACAGTAAATACAGATGAAACTAAATACAGTTGAAGGTTCACCCACCACTTCCCTACTGCTTCGCCCACCGTGACCCGCCCACCGCTCACTTCCTGCTGTGTGGCCTGGTTCCTAATAGCAGTTGGGACTCCTGCTGTAAGGAGCTTCTGCCCCTGGCCTGGGCCCTGTGCTACTGTCCTCCTCACCCTCACCTCCTTCAGAAATCCCTCCTCAGGGACCCCCCACTTGACTGAGGACCTCCTCAGCACCCATACGTCTAATGTGTAATATGTTAGTAACACGTATTTGTTGCTTTGTGGCTTTGTAAATATCACTCTGTTGTCTTAAGTACTGTGAGGTCCTCATATACAGACTGACTATCTTTTACACCCAAATGGCAATAAAATAATTTTATTTTAGTTTTATTATTATTGTTAAATTCTGCAACATAGGATTGTTGAGGGCTTCCTTAGGAAAGAAGAATTTATTTTACCTGAAATCAAACCAAAAATGCTTCCCTCCCCATTTTCTTTAAGCTCCACGAGGGCAGGGAATTAGTCAGCCTTGTTCAGGGCTGTGTCCCTATGACCTAGGAGGATGTCTCACCACACAGAGTTCCCAGGCGGGTTGGCAGCTATTTATGCTGAGGGAACATGTTAAAGTCTGCTGGATACCAGGTGATTTCAGGGCATTTGTGTCCCTCCTTCAGTGGTTCAGCACATGGTAAAAGGTGAGCTAGTTTAGCAGCAACTAGACTTTGCTAACTACAGCAAGCAGGTGGCTGGCTTCTCTCTAAGCCTTCAACTGGCTCTGGCTAGACGGGAGGTGAGCTACGGGAGGAGAAGCCAGAGGGAGGGGTTCACTGAGGAAGCGGGTCTCCAGACTCAGCTAGGAGAGATTTACCAGATGCATGAACTCTTGTATGGCCCCTGCAGAGGCAGACGGGCCTTCCCGGCTCCACCTTGGTGTGACGGGAAGCACTTATGCAGCTGCCACCATCCCAGTGCTGAAAGGTGCATCGCCCTCAAGCCTTGGCAGGAAAAAAAGGTTATACTGGTTTAAAGTAAGGAACTGTGCTCCATTTATTCCACAGATCTGGTTTAAATGTTGAAGGCACCTGAGCCTCACACCAGCACACACAGGACAACGGTGTCTCTCTGACCTGATGCCAGTACCCATATGCAGGACCACATGATCTTAGCCTGGACAAGTTAGTTGTCTATGCTCCAGAGAATAAAGTTGCAACTTGCTCCTTATTGCATGAGGTTGGTGTGCCAATAGTTAGTTATGTGTACGAAGCCCTCTGAGGTCTCAAGGAAGAGGCTGCGTAGGCTATGTCTGCAAAATTTATAGCACCTCACGGATTTTAGTTTCCTAGTTTCTTGAGCCTTCTTTGCCTTAGTTCAAACACCTTAGTTTGCTGTGTCAATCATGTGCTCTTGCTGACAGCAGATGGCGCTACTGCAGCAAAATGAGATGAAGCGATTGTCATTTTAAGATTTTGTGCACTGAAGAAAAAGAAAACAAAACAAATGTCCTAGCTCTGCTCCCTTGGATCCTGGGGTAGGCCCCTTGCTCATGTCTTTCTTATCCCAGTGACTGGGCCCGACAGGACTTTGGTTAATTCTGGTTACATGTGGCTATGAGCTGGGAGTTGGATATTTCTAGTCACACCAAGATAAAGACACATGTCCTCTCAGCTGACTCCCCAGTGTCCAGAGAAGTGAAGAAAAAGATTCCTGGTAGGAGGATGGGGGACTAGCCTGGTCCTGGAACGGGACAGCTGGAGAGACCACTGAGATCACTAACCCCAGGGACTGCTAAACGTGATTAAACATCAAAAGTCAGCTATGAAATGTATCCAAAATGCAGATTTCTGAGGTCCCATGCCTCCAACTTCATGAATCAAAATCTCCAAGGGTGGGGCCCAAGAAACAGAATTTCTTTTTAACATGATCCTCCAAGTGATTCCTTATGAAGTGAGGCAGTTCACTAGTTCATTGGACCAGTCTTTGTAATCTGCTGATCAAACCCACCTCCTTCATTTTACAGTGAATGACGATGATGACAATAATGAAAATGAACAGTGGCTTACGTCCTGTGGGCTGGGCACTGTTCTAAGCACTCCATATGCATCAACTCATCTAACTTTCAGTGGTGCTATGAGGTAGGTACTGCTTATTATCATCATCCCCATATTGCCAGCAAGGAAAAACAGAACCCAGACCTTGGCCCTGGGACTCAGGAAGGGTTTCATCAGAGATGTTTCTCATGTCTATTGTGGGTACATTTATAGATCATCTTTTTCAGCCAGCTTTAAGCCTCATAGGGAGAGGCTGAATCCTGGGCCCATATGTACCTTTTGGGTGTGCTGGCTTTAAATTCCAGTAATATGTATTTTTAGAAATAATATAGATAGCCTCTATCCATCAGAAAGTAGCAAGGTATGTTTAAACTGCAGCATGAGATATACAGGTGAGGCAAAAAGAAAAGATTCTTTGAATAACGATAAGGACTGTTTGGCATTAGACTGGATCAACAGGGAGGTGTTTTTAAACTTTCCCGTGTGTTTCAAATTTTTTCAGAAGATTTTTAATAACTGGTTATACTCATTTGTAATACAAAAGACACCATGAAGAGTACAGAAAAAAATATGAATGTATTTGAAGAGCCTAGAGAGATGTGTGTGTATAGTGTGTGTGTGTGTGAACACGTGAGTGTGGTGACTCGAGAGAGACCTGGGACACCAGTGATCTTGAGGGGAATCAGGGCAGATGACCACGCCCTCCTAGGACTCATCCTGTGGGGTATCTACTGGCAAGAGACTAAGGGCTGGGAGAAAGCTTGACCCAGTAGATCAACTCCTTTGTGATGATGCCTAGGATGCCTAAGAGAGATGAATACATAAAGGTAAGGACACTGATTAAACGATTTTTACAGATCCCTCCCAGATGTCATCTGAGACTCAGCTCTTGCAGGAAGGAGGGATCTGGGATCCTAATGCCCAGCTTTCAGATCCCAGCTTGCCAGTCTCCTGTGCTCTTTCATTAACCCACGTTTCTATAAAAACTCCTGAAGCCTGAACAAATTAAGTCACCTGACAGAGATTCCCTAGGGAGACAGCAACTATCAAAGGGTGTTTTGACTTCTCCAATTACAGATCTGATCCCAAAATGCAGCTGCATATCCCAGGCTTAAGGGGTCTGATGGGACAACTCCAATGTGTGATACGCAAACAAAACAAGGTGAGTCCAAGACTCAGAAACTTCTACTCAGTTGGCCACAGTGTTCCCCGGTCTTCACAGAACAGTGTGTTGTGCGTTGGGGCATCTCCATAAATAAGGGCTAACTGAAGGTCCTGATGGAAGGCGGAGATGACTCACCTCAGTGCACTGTACCCCTGGCACACACTGACGCAGCACAGGACCTTCTCTTGGTTTGCCTGAGTCTCCCCCAAGTATTTGCACACGATGTTACCACCCAGGCTGAAGCCCACGACGACCAGCTGGGTCAGGGGATATGTCTTCTTGATGTAGTTCACCATGGCTCCAAATTCCCACGTGCAGCCTGTGGGCAAAAGGGTGAGGTTGCTCAATCATTTCAGGTGCATTGTATATGGAGAAAATGCAAGCTGGAACGTTACTAAATGGGTGCCAGTACACTAAAAGAGAGAGAAGTATGTATATATATATGTGTGTGTGTGTGTGTGTGTGTGTGGATGTGTGTGGAGAGAGAGACAGACAGACACTGCTCTTTGGCTATCCAGAGAGACGTTCCCAGATGCCCCTTGGGATAAGAGGAAACAGGGCCTCAGCAGTGCCCAAGAGTGGAGGTACCATGTATCAAATGTACAATGCTTCTTAAAAAGTAGGTCACAAGAACCTTGTCTAGATGTTCATGAATATCAAAGCAGATTTCAGGGTGTGCATGAGCACATATGCTCATACACAGACCTAAATAAAAGCTAGGCCTGCCTGGGCAAAATGGTGAGACCCCATCTCTACACACTACAGGTGTGTCCCTGTAGTCCCTGCTACTTAGGAGGCTGAGGCAAGAGGATCCCGTCGGCGAGGCAGAGGCTACAGTGAGCCAAGATCACATCACTGCATTCCAGCCTGGGTGACAGAGTGAGACCCTGTTTCAAAAAAATAAAATAAAATAAAATAAGGTAAATAAATAAATAAATGCAAGAGCAAAATCCTTTAAGATTAGCTTCCTAGGCTACAAATTGGAATGCTATACCCATGTGTTTGATGATGATTCATGGTGTTAAGAAAAGTAGCAAGTGGATGTTATTTACAGGATCTTCTTGACAGACTTGGAAAGGAGAGGAAAGAGAAACTTCAGTCCAGAGGGACTGCCAGGATGCTCTGTAGGATTAGGGTAAAACGTTCTTGGTGACGTAGGGACAGGGTGTCAAGGGAGGCAGGCTCATTCAAAAATACACAGAGGAGACCTCTGAACAGAGAGGGTGTTTGGGCCTTGTTTGCCCAGGAGGTATGATCTCAGCTGGTGTCCCCTTGGGAAGTTACTGAAGCCATGTTATGTCTCAGCAGCTTTGCTAAGAGGAGGAGGTGAATGGCCATATTACAAGTGAAGGGATTCATCACATCCTTCTAAGGCCCAACCCCAAACTCTTTAGGGAGCCGATTTAAAATCTAACAGGGAAAGTTAGGGATGTCTACACAAAGCATATACAAAATACACTGGCATGAGAAGAGTACGGATTTACAATGGAAACGGGAGTTGTTGACTTTGGCACCAGCTCAGAGGTTTTGGCATTCTTAATAGAGTTGAACAGAGCTCCTTCCCTAGTCATCAAGCCATGGGGGAAACTATCTTTTGAGCCTGGGGTAAATTCCCCTTATATCTGCCTTCCTTTTGTAGTAGGATGTAGCCTAAGCCAGGCCGGCACAACCCCATGCAGTTCTTAAGCTGCAGTATGCATAGAATCACTTGGAGAGGGTGTTAGAAATGAGCATTCCTGGGCCTAAACTCCAGAGAAGCTGATTCTGTAAGAAGGGGGCCAAGCCCAGGAATCTACACCAAATTTGTTTTTGAGTAGGTAATTCATGCCCATGGTAGAAAATTCAAATGCTGTAAAAGATGGAGTGAAAGGTACGTTTCCTATATTCTTTTTAAAAATACCAGTGGTAACATACACATTGTTTGGTGCCTCATTTTTGCCCTTTACAATATGTCTTGCAATATTATGCATCAATACACTTGAAACTGCCCTATTCTTTTTTATTTTTAATGGGGAATAACATACATACAGGAAAATGCATAATCCATGAAGTTTTACACATTTACACCCACATAAGCATAGCCCAGATGAAGACGCAGAATATTTCTGACACCCCTGGAGGCCTCCTCATGCCTCCTCCCAGACAATATCCCCTTTACTTTTGACTAATAATCATCATCTGGAAGTGCTGGGGGCTTAGAAGGAGCTTAAGCAAAAAATGCTTAAAACTAAGGGAAAAACCGGGCCAAGAGCTACTTCCTCCCAAACAGCAGGACCCAGGCACCACCTCCGAGAAGGCAGCCCATCTCCCTCTCCAGTGAGATAGCAGAGGATCAAGTTGCCTATTTTTCTCCCTCTCACACTCAGCAAAGGCTGGGGCAGTTTGCAGGCCTTCAATAAAGAGTTGCTGAATTGAGTGGATTCTGATGACAAGGCCTCTGAATGGGCCCTGAGGACAGGGAAGAAACAAAAAGTGGTCTGGAGGGAACTTTGAACTCTTAACTTTGGAATGTGCAATGCCAGACTGTTGTCCCCACCGAAGTCAGATTCATTCAAGTTTCTTTTTGTTTGTCTGTTTGTTTTTGAGACAAAGTCTCACTGTCACCCAGGCTGGAGGGCAGTGGCATAATCTCAGCTCACTACAACCTCTGCCTCTGGGGTTCAAGCGATCCGCCTGCCTTAGCCCCCCGAGTAGCTGGGGTTACAGGCGTGTGCCACCATGTCTGGCTAATTTTTGTATTTTTAGTAGAGATGGGGTTTTGTCTTGTTGGCCAGGCTGGTCTTGAACTCCTGATCTCAGGTGATCTGCCTGCCTTGGTCTCCCAAAGTGCTGGGATTACAGGCTTCAGCCACTGCGTCCGGCCAAGTTTCTCTTTTTAAGAAGGTAGCAATGGAAGGAATATTATGCCTCCAGGTAATGCTGGATTTCAAAATGAAGCTGTGATGTAAAAAAGGGGATGTGCAAACAAACAGCTGAGATCACAATGAGCAATTAGCTGATATCAGCTTCTACACCATGCAACAAACAAAAAATTCAGAAATCCCATTGGAGACATTGTTCACCTCCCTTGGTAACAGGCACTGAAAACTGAGCCTTAAAGGAACAGCCTGGCCTCACGGCTAAGTGAAAAGGCTCTGTGGCCAGACTGCTTGGGCCTACCACTGAGTAGCCCCAAATATTCTCAACTTCTCTTTGATGACAAGTAACCCCTGTATACAGGGAAAATCTACAGCTTCCAGGCACCTTCCTGGAGGCTTAGAACCCGCAGGAATAGGATGAGGCCTGGGAATGGGAACTTTCAACAAACAGCCCAGACAATTTTTATAAGGAGGAAACTGCAAAATATTGTTACCATGGGTAAGTTACCAAACTCTCCTAGGTCTGTTTCATCATCTGTAAAATGGAGGTAATAATTGTAAAGACCTCACAGAGTTGTCTAGAGATCTGAATAAAGTGATATACATAAACAGCTTAGATCAGGGTCCAGAGCATAATAAGCATTCAATGTTAACGGCTATAACTTACTCTGATTATTTTTTCTTTTAAAAAAATGTAAGTGTACCCATGTTTATAGCAGCATTATTCACAAGAACCAAAAAGTGGGGCCAACCCAAGTGTGCCTTGATGGATGAATGGACAAGTGCAATGTGGTATATGTGTACAATGCAACATTATTCAGCTTTAAAAGGGAAGGACATCCCGTCACATGCTACAGCATGGAAGAACCTTGAGGACATTATGCTAAGTGAAGTAAACCACTCACAAAAGGACAAATACTGTAGGATCCTACTTATGTGACATATCTGGACTAGTAAAATTTATAGATGGAAAATAGAATGGTGGTTGCCAGAGGCTAGGGAGAGGGGATAGGGAGTTATTGTTTAATGGGTGTAGTTTTAGTTTTGCAAGATGAAAAAATTCTGGAAATTGGCTGCAAAACAATATACTTAACATTACTGAACTGTAAACTTAAAAATGGTTAGGATGAAATATTATCATGTACATTTTATCACAATTTTAAAAATAGTTAAACAAGAATGTAGCTTATCTAAAATTTAGGGTTTTCTCTAAAGCAGTGTTCTTCAACCTGATTGTACATTAGAATCACCTGGGGATTTTTTTTTTTTAAAGCAGGAAAAATATTTATTATAGGGTATTAAATGGCCTACTGAATCGAGAGAGTTAAAGAAATAGCCTCAAAGCCAAACACCTGGGGAGCTTCTAAAACAACCATACTAATGCCTGGGTCTTCCCCAGCTTAATTAAATCAGAATGTCTGGGGGTGGGATCTGGCCATGGGTGTTCTTCTACAAGATCCTCAGGTGCAACCTCTGTGGCTGTGGAGCACTCCTCTAAGGAACAAGGCTCTCTCCATCTCAGACCAATATGAGAAAGCATTTTTTTGAAGCACTCTCTCATCTGTTTCTGGGCCACCCCTTTTCAGACTCCCTTTCCTTTCTACTTGCAGTAAACAACCTTCACAGATGGGGGCGCTGCTTAGCTTTTCGGAAGCTTAGCCTGGTAGCAGTTTTCCAAACAATTCCCCAAAGCAAGGTTTCCACAGGTAGCACATCCCCGTTCAACACAATCAGGCGCTTCCTGTAGATCCACTAATACCTAACAAAAACAAAATTTAAATCCCTTTAAATATATATAATTGCTTTCTGGTAATCTTTCTTGTAAAGAGTGAATTGGAAAAGCTGCACGGAGGTTATATATTACTGCAAGAATGACGTTCTAGATCAGTGGTTCTCAAAGTGTGGCCCCGAGCAAGTAGCATCAGCATTGCCTGGGAACCGGTTCAAATGCACATTCCAAGCCCACTGAATCAAAAACTCAAGCGGGTGATGCCTAAACAGAGGGCTTGCTAAAATGAGCTTGCAGGACCTCACCTCCAGAGATTCTGATTCCACTGGTCTGGGTGGGCTGACAATATGCATTTCTAACAAGTTCTCAGGTGATGCTGACGTTGGTCCAGAGACCGTACTTTGAGAATCATTGTCCTAGTCGACAGAAAAGCTGGATGAAATCTTTAATTTTCTACCTTTTTTTTTTCTTTGGAGACGAAGTTTTGCTCTTGTTGCCCAGGCTGGAGTGCAATGGCGCAATCTCAGCTCACTGCAACCTCTGCCTCCTGGGTTCAAGCGATTCTCCTGCCTCAGTCTCCCGAGGAGCTGGGATTACAGGCGCCCGCCACCATGCTGGGCTAATTTTCGTATTCTTAGTAGAGACGGGGTTTCACCAGGTTGGCCAGGCTGGTCTAAAACTCCTGACCTCATGATCCACCCACCTCGGCCTCCCAAAGTGCTGGGATTACAGGCGAGAGCCATCGCGCCCAGCCTCTTTTGTCTTTTAAAAGTGCAGCTCGGGCCGGGCGCGGTGGCTCACGCCTGTAATCCCAGCACTTTGGGAGGCCGAGGCGGGCGGATCACAAGGTCAGGAGATCGAGACCACGGTGAAACCCCGTCTCTACTAAAAATACAAAAAATTAGTCGGGCGCGGTGGCGGGCGCCTGTAGTCCCAGCTACTCAGGAGGCTGAGGCAGGAGAATGGCGTAAACCCAGGAGGCGGAGCTTGCAGTGAGCCGAGATCGCGCCACTGCACTCCAGCCTGGGCGACAGAGCGAGACTCCGTCTCAAAAAATAAAATAAAATAAAATAAAAGTGCAGCTCGAAAAGATGCTTCATGTCACTCATTGTTAAATAAATGCAAGTTAAAATGACACTTAGAAATCATTTTCCACTGCCCACATCAGAAAAGATGAAGTCTGCCAATACCCAGGACTGGAAGGAGTATGGGTAGCAGGACCTCTGGTCCATCCACTGATGAGGGAGTACACATTGCTATAGGCCTTGGAAGGCAATGCGGTAACATCTGTTAATGTTTTCTAAAGCACAAACCTTTGGTCTAGTAATTCTGCCTGTGGGGACTTTATACTGCATATGTATGTAAACAAGTACATGCAAGAATGTTCACTGCAGCATTTTGCTGTTTGTAGCAGCAAAGGTTTGGAAACAACCTAAATTTCCATTAGTAGAGGAGTGGTTAAATGAAGCACTACACTGCTGGGAAAAAGGATGAATCTGGCCAGGCACGGTGGCTCATGCTTGTAATCCCAGCATTTTGGAAGGCTGAGGCGGGTGGATCATTTGAGGTCAGGAGTTCAAGACCAGCCTGGCCAACATGGTGAAAACCTCTCTACTAAAAATACAAAAATTATCCAGGCAGTGGTGACACGCGCCTGTAGTCCCAGCTACTTGGGAGGCTGGGGCGGGAGAATCACTTGAGCCTGGGAAGCGGAGGTTGCAGTGAGCCAAGATCACGCCACTGCACTCCAGTCTGGGTGACAGAGTGAGAACCTGTCTCCAAAAAAAAAGAATGAATCTGATCTGACATGGAATGGCTCTGAGCCATCTTAAGGGACAAAAACAAGGGGCAAAACAGTGGGGCTGGCACCCTCTCCTGTGTTTGCTTGGGCTTTAAGGGATTACATACACACATATCTGATTGAATATTCACTGGAAAATTGTAGCAGACATTGATTTCCTGGGAAGGAAAACTGGGGGTTTAGGGTAGGAAAGAGATCTAGTTTCACTCATTGTATGTAGCCTTTGGCACAGTTTAACTGTTTTTCTCATGTGTATTAATTTCTTTTAAAATATGAATCTAGCCAGTTTTAAAATCTAGCAAAAAATAAGGAGAAAAAAAGATGTTTAAATTTCCTTAGGCCAGTTTTGACTACGCTAAAGACACCCAACATATCACTCATGCTGGAGAATGGTTTGTGCTGGGGACATTATTTGCCTGCATAAGAAATAGTACTGAGAAACATATTTTAAATTGTTACTAAGTATTTACTTCTCCACCACTTCCTAAGTTTTCTGCCTAATTTTTTCATCTCTTGGCTAATTATATCTTTATGTTTTGTTCTAACATTGAATGAGCCTCTATTAGATTATAAGCTTCATGAAGCAAAGATATTCTTGCTCTTGTTCACCACTGTATCTGTGAGGCCAGATACTTGGTGGGCACTTAATCAGTGTTACCTAAATGAATGGATGAAAGAACAGATGTACAACGTTCAGCCTCTCTGCTAGGAACTTAAACACAGACAAGGAAGCAGATTTAAAGACATGAAATGCCTTGTCCACCCTCACATAATGAGTAGGACCGTGTCTACTCATGACTGTGTCTACTCTAAGTCCAATACTGGACTTTGGACCATGTCAACCCCAAAGCCCAAGCCCCTTGCCTTATATCACAAATCTACTTAGGTAATAGTACTGCAGAGATTTATGCTTCAATTATTAAACATCTTACTTCCACCCCACCATTTGATTCCTTTTATTATTTTTATTTTTATTTTTTTGAGACAGGGTATATCACTCTGTCTCCCTAGGCTGGAGTACAGTGGCATGATTATGGCTCACTGCAGCCTTGACCTCCCCAAGCTCAAGGTGTCCTCCCACCTCAGCCTCTTGAGTAGCTGGCACTACAGGCACATGCCACAAAACCCAGCTAATTTCTGATTTTTTGTAGAGATGGGGGAACTTGCCTGGGAAGTTCCACTATGTTGCCTACGCTGGTCTCGAACTTCTGAGCTCAAGTGAACTGCCCTCCTTGGCTTCCTTTCCCATAGTGCTGGAATTACAGGTGTGAGCCACTGCATCCAGCTTTGATTCCTTGTAGATACATCTATCATTACTCAGGTTTGAGACTAATTATTTGAGACCTAGAGCAGATGTTCAGATGTCATTGGGACAGTTACAAAACTCAGATTTGCTATACTACTGAGGAGCAATTACAGCTAATTATGTAGGCGCTTTGGGAGCCTCAGTTTAATTAAATCCAAACACATCTGATCTGGATAAAGGGCCAGCCCTGCCTGATATCAGACACACTGTTGGATGTTCTGTGAAGAGATGCCACCTCTCCCATGCAAGGGAAGGGCAAAGACATGGTGCCCAGCTCCAGGATCAGCCTTCTGGAAGGTCCTGGGATCTCCCCTGATGTCACTTATCAAACACCTTTAGTGCCTGGGAGCCTCTCCCTGGCCTGTTATTACTAACAGCTACATTAATCTGTTTCAAAATGAGGTTCTATGCATTTAATTCATATGGGATTAGCACTAGGTAACTATATAATCTTGAACCTTTTTAAAGACAAGATGAAACCTGAAACACTAGCTGGGTCTTAGACAGATGAGTGTTACAGGGCCATTTTGGAAAGGCAACCTGCTGGGAACAGGAAAGACCCCTTACCTTTTTCTCAAGTCCCTACACCTAAAGAAAGACAAGGCAAAGGCTGCCTGAAAGCTACTATTTCAACAGCCACTTCCCCAAATGACACTAGCATGACTAAATAGGCTAAAATACAGGGACCCAAGACTTGGTGTTCCTTGTGGATGGAGAGTCTGAGTCATCTCTGTATGTTCCATGCCAGGCATGGGCCTGGCATCTGTGGGTGTGCCACAAAATGTCAGGTGGATAAGAAGGAAGTTTGAATCATTTGGAATGAAGGCATGCAGTACTGGCCAACATGAGTATGCAGGGGACATTAAAGAGGTACTTGAATATCTTTCCCACTAAGTTTAGCCTAAGAGAAAAATATAGTTAGGCTAACAACATGGCTCGCTGACAGGTGGGCGGTTAGGGACCTAGCAGCCCCTGTCACTTCCATAGTAAAAGTATGTGAGTCATTTTTTAAAGTCAAAGGGAAACTATTGTAAAGCTGAGTCATCCAGGAATACAATAGCTGTAGAAATAAAGTTAGGGCGCCTCTGTGCTATCAAATTAGTTGACCTTGTCCTTATCTCCGAAACAAGGATTTTAAAAAAATGAGTGTTTTCAGCTTTGTTTCCCCAGGTGTAGGATGCCTAAAACTAAAACTGCCCTCTTATGGCTAAAGGTTTAAGTATTTAGATATCATCCTGAAAGTGCAGAACTCATCGCTGCTTGGCCACTGTTCTGCTTTGGATATGACTCCCTGACACACTTCCTGCAGCTTCTGGCCCCTGGCTCTCAGCAGACGATCCTGACAGGTGTTTTACTACGATGTCTGAGCTTCTGCAAACTCACTACCTTCACTTTCACATTCTTTCTCTCCCTTCACCCATCTCTTCCTCCTCCCTTCCCATTGTGCCCTTCTGCCATTATAAAACTCAACTGTTTAATGTAGAGGCAACACAATTCATAACTATGAATATAATCCAAAATTGAGTCTACAGCAATGAAAATGGTAGACATGAGAAGCTTATCGAAACACCTATGTTTATGATCTAATAGAAGACTGTAAGATATTAAGCAGTAAAAACACAATAGAAGTTCCTTAAAAATAAGTTCCTTAAAAATCACTGCCTGAAACTCTTACAGTGAGATGTCTTGGATTGTGGGTGATCTCTACAGCATGCTAAAGGTAGGTAACCCTATATCCTAGTCTCTCCAAGAGGGTCCTGGAATTTGTTGTTTGGATGCAGTTATTAATAAAGTTATTAATTATCATTATAAAGTTATTAATAAAGTCCCTTTTCAAAAGTGTCTCTATTGGAATGTGAAATTATATGGAGGAGGGCCTCCCTCCCTTCTAAGACTGAAGGCCCGTCCTCTAAGCAAGACCAAGTTTTCTGACCTTAGCTTGAGGTTCCGAAAGATTGTTTGTATGTATATTTGTTTGTTTTAAGTGATAGGGTCTCACTCTGTAGCTCAGGCTGTGCAGTGACATGATCACAGCTCAGTGCAGCCTTGAACTCCTGGGCACAGCTTCTGGAGTAGCCGGGACTACAGACATGAGCCACCATGTGCAGCTGATTTATTTTTATTTTTTTGTAGAAATGAGGTCTCACTGTGATTAAAGGTGTGAGCCACTGTACCCAGCCCAAGAGATAAATTTTGTTTGTTTTTGAGACAGGGTCTCACTCTGTCGCCCAGGCTGGAGTGCAGTGGCATGATCACAGTTCACTGCAGCCTTAATCCAAAAGATAGTTTAAAAAACAAGAAAGTTCCTGTATTAAACCCAGTTGGACATTAAAGAGTTCCTCCTTCAAGCAAGAGAATACAATGCTGTGATTTCAGGTACTTCCTCACAGCTTGATGTCTAATGCCAGAGACTCAAGAGTTTAGAAATAAGGGCAGGGCCCACTTCTTCCCTGTTTAAACTCACAGGAAAAAGCAATTTAAATATTCAAGGCCATTTTCAATGCCAAGTGCCCCAGCTTGGTATTTTGGTGGGAGATGGGTGCTAAGTTCTTAGAAGGCTCATGATCTTAAGGGACTCAGTTACCTTTGGGGGGCCAAAGCCAGGTTATTTTTATTCCTTTCACTTGACATAGAAGATAATGTTTTTAATCCTATTTTTGTCTCTCTCTCTCTCTTTAAATCAAGATCAAACTAATAAGATCCTTTGTTACTTGGCTCTTGACTTTCTGGTGATAAAACTTTCAAGATATGAAGGTATGATATGGAGGCCAGAATAACCACAAGCTGGAAAATTCTGGTTTTCAGTTTATTCTTTGGCTAGTGGATTTGATCTACCTCTACTGTGCTCTGAACATGAATAATAGACTGTTGGGATAAGGCACTTGGCCAAAGAAAGAAGCAGCAGAATGCTTCCTGAATTCACTGGTCCCCTACAGAATCACTGACAAAAACATTCACATTCCAAACATTGTCTAGTTTAGCAAATCAATTATGTCAATAAAGAGTAAGCCAACATGTCTACTGCTGCAGTGCTCCAATTAAAGATTAGGCTCTTTATAATAAATACACTTCAAGAAAATCTTCATGACTTCTTCATCTTCCTTTATTTCCAAGTGTTATTGACCTCACCCACATGACAGGGTTGTTTACCTGGCCTGACTCAGTAGAGTACCCTATTTCTTTAAAAGAAATTTTTTTTTAGGGACGAGGACTTGCTATATTGGACATTAAAGAGTTCCTCCTTCAAGCAAGAGAATACAATGCTGTGATTTCAGGTACTTCCTCACAGCTTGATGTCTAATGCCAGAGACTCAAGAGTTTAGAAATAAGGGCAGGGCCCACTTCTTCCCTGTTTAAACTCACAGGAAAAAGCAATTTAAATATTCAAGGCCATTTTCAATGCCAAATGCCCCAGCTTGGTATTTTGGTGGGAGATGGGTGCTAAGTTCTTAGGAGGCTCATGATCCTAAGGGAGTCAGGTCTTGAACTCCTACCCTCAAACTATCCTCCTGCCTTAGTCTCTTGAGTAGCTGAGATTACAGCTGCATGCTACCTCGCTTGGCACAATAAGAAATTTAAGACAGTTTGGTAAACTTTACTCTTGTGGGTGTTCTTCACGTTTATTTTTACTCAGGTTGGCTAATGTCTTTATCAAAAGACACATATTTAATATTTTCCAGTTTAAAGAATTTATGAACTATACAAAAGTAAGTGGTGAGGAATTAAAAAAAAATAAACATTTTTTAGAAGGTTAAAATGTAAGATGTACTACAGTGAAAACATCTTTCCAGTACTGATTTTAAGGGCTGGCTCTGAATATAGAAGCCAGTCGCTTTGAGCTGGAGGCGTGTGGCCCAAACAGATTTGGCCAGGAGGCCAATACTGAAGGTTGTCCAGTTGGAAAGCAAGCATTGCATAATGCAGAATAATCACCACAGATGACATCCCCGTACACAGAGCTGTAACTCAGACTCAGCTCAAAGAAGGAAGAATTTTATGCTCAACACGAGCAGGTTCTTAAACCGGTCCTTGCGGAAATTCCAAAGTTCACATGCGGTATGAAGTGGATGCAGAGGCAAGGTCGTTTAACAGTTCAAGTAAATGTTTGCCTTTTCTCCTCTAAGGTGGCTCACAGAAAACAAAGTTAGAGTGAAGGGCCAATGAAGATGATAATCAGTATCATTTACTGGTATTTGCTGGACTCTATGCCACGCACTTTTATATTATTGCCTTTTTTTTTTTTTTTTTTTTTAAAGATGGTCAGTCTCTGTCGCCTAGGCTGGAGTGCAGTGGCGTGATCTTGGCTCACTGCACTCCCGGGCTCAAGTGCTTCTCCTGCCTTTGCCTCCCGAGTAGCTGGGATTATAGGTGTGCATCATCACACCTGGCTTTTTGTATTTTTAGTAGAGACGAGGTTTCACCATGTTCTACCAGGCTGGTCTTGAACTCCTGGGCTCAAGTGATCCACCTGCCTGGGCCTCCCAAAGTGCTGGGATTACAAGTGTGAGCCACCATGCTGGGCCTTATTGCCAAATTTCTTAACAGCTTTTCTCAGCTTTCTCGACCAGGGAGTCAAACCCTCAGCTGTTCGACTCTAAATCACAGGTCATCTCCCTATCCAGGCCTTTCCTGACCATCTCTCTCTAAGTGATACACTAGATAGAGGAGATTAACACACAATAATATAAAAATTAAAAATGCAGATCTGGTCCCTGTCTGTGAAAAGGTTGCTGTTAGTAAATATTCCTTTTGGACAAACCTAGCCAATAAGCTTAGACTAATTGTGACTGTGCACCCTCCTTCCCCAACTAGATGGTGAGAGTTCCTCATAGACTGGGATCTTCCTGAAGGCAGGGACTCGAACTCACACCTGTATTCCCACTGCAGAGGCTGGCCCCAACATTGTCTGGAGGATGCTGGATGAACAAAAGATCAAAGACCAAACCCACAGGCCCAATTCTGTGGCTCTGAGATGCTCTTGGATGCTCTTTTGCCTTAAACCTAAAATGTATCTGACTGGGAAACTATTTCCTCACTCCTTAGTCTCTTACACGGAGAGGCAATGGAGCCTGTTGTTTAGGAGCACGGATTCTAGGACTAGACTGTGAGACTGCCTGTGTTTGAAGCCTGGGCTGCCCACTCATTAACTCTGTGATTTGGAGCAAGTTAGTCATCTTTGCTGGGCCTCAGTTTCCTCACCTGTAAAAGGGGGGTGACTGATTTAATATATCCTACAAAGTACTCAGAACAGTGCCTGGCACACAGCAGATGCTATGTAAGTAATAGGTATCAGTAAGAACAGTAATGACCACTACCACCAAAGTGAGGAAAAAGTCTTTTTAAATAATGAAACATCACCCCTGCTCCTCAGTATTCTAATGAAGAGTATCCTAAATAGGAAATGAACACTACCACAGAGGTGGTATTGAGTTGGGGTTAAGAGTCACACTGATTGAAGGCTGGTTCCGCCACTCACTAGTCGCATGACTCAGGGCAAGGTACTTAACCTCTGTAAGCCTGTGAAGTGGGGATACTAATTAAAACCTACCTTTGAGGCAGTAAGGATCAAGTGACATAAAATGAAAGCACATGCCTGGCACTCATTAGAGTGAGATAAATGGTAACTGCTGTCATGAAGGATTTTCCTTAATGAATTTATCTTTCAAAGGCAGCGCGAAGGGTTCTAAGTCACAAGCATGCGTAATTATCCATTTAGGAAATTCTGTGCAAGGCAGATCTGTTTTCAACAATTTCTAATCACATTAGCAAAGCTTATGTGGTTTGGAACAGAATTGGGTTGATAAACGGGAAAAGATCCTTTACAATTTTCTCAGAGAGATCCGAGGCAGGTGCATAACAGGAAGAGAAGAATATAGAGTTTCATGTTAATGCCCTCTTTAGTTTTCTTCTGGTCAAGATCACAGTTGCAAAAAGCCCAAAGGATATTCACAGTGACTTGAATGCCTGACATCTGCTCAAAAAAGAGGCAATTTGCCTAACGGAAAACTCACATGTAGGGCACAATGGTTTGGGATGTACTAGTTTGTAAAGTATCGTCTTACATCCACAAACTGCCAGTTCCCATCTCAGTAGGCATTCAGTAAACAGTGATGCAGTGAGTGCTTTTTATCATCCAAGCAAGATTCTAGGCACTGGGGAGCTACAGCAGGGAGCGCAAAAAACTGCCTGCTCTCAGGGAGTGAACTTTTCGGATGGAGAGACAGATAACAGACATATAAACAAATAATTTCACAGATTATGAAAACAAATCCTTAATTTCAAATCTTAAGTGCCTTGAAGAAAGTAAGGAAGGGCATTAGATAATGACGGGGTTTTGGGGTGGGGCAACTTTAGATGGGGGAGAGGAGTCAAGTAAGGGCTCTCTCAGAGGGTGACATCTTTGTTGAGTCCTGGATGACAAGGAGAAGCCAAGTGAAGACCACAAAAGGGCCTTCCAAACAGAACTTGGGCAGTCCTGGGATTAGCAGGCCCTGGAGTTCAGTGCCTGGAATTTCTATATACTCAGGGTGGGAACAGGGGGCCTGATGGTGGACTGCAGTATGTCCTGGGGATCCAGAGAACTCCCCCAATGTCACATCCAGTGATCCCACCTGGAAGAGAGACTTACTTGGTTGGGGACCTGTTAAAAACGCGGGAAAGGAGATTGAAAAGCGGCATAAGAGACCTATCAGCCAACTAGAATATATGGACTTGGATCCTAAATTGAACAAATGAATTAAAATGGAAAAAAGCAGAAAGACAATGGGGAAATTGAATTGCTCTTGAGGAATACTGTTTTAAGTGTTTCTGTTGTGATGATGCCCTTGTGCTTCTGTTGTATTATGGGCTGAATGGTGTCTCCCCCAAGATTCATATGCTGAAGTCCTAACCCCCAGTACCTCAGAATGTGACTATAGTAGGAGATAAGGCTTTTAAAGATGTAATTAAGCCAAAATGTGGTTGTTAGGGTGGGCCCTAATGCAGGATGACTGGTGTCCTTTCAAGAAGAGATTAGGACACAGAGAGATATCAGACAGAGACACAGGTGACTGTAGTGTCAATCCACAGCAAGAAAACAGTCATCTACAAGCCAATAAGAGAGGTATCAGAAGAAACCAACCCTGCTGACACCTTGATCTCGGACTTCTAGGCCCCAGAACTGTGAGAAAATAAATTGCTCTTGTATAAGCCACTCCCACTGTAGTACTTTGTTATGGCAGTCCTAACAAATGAAGACAGTTTACAAAGAGCCTGTGTATCTTAGTGATATACACTGGAAATAGTCACAGGTGAAACTAGACAGGCTGTCTGGAGCTTGCTTCAAAATAATCTTTGAGGCTGGGCGCAGTGGCTCACGCCTGTAATCCCAGCACTTTGGGAGGCCGAGGTGGGTGGATCACCTGAGGTCAGGAGTTCGAGACCAGCCTGGCCAACATAGTGAAACCCTGTCTCTACTAAAAATACAAAAATTAGCTGGGTGTGGTGGCGGGTGCTTATAATCACAGCTACTAGGGAGGCTGAGGCAGGAGAATCACTTGAACCCGGGAGGCAGAGGTTGCAGTGAGCTGAGATTATATACCACTGTACTCTAGCCTGGGCGACAGAGTGAGACCTTGTGTCAATAAATAAAATAAAACAAAACAGCCGGGCGCGGTGGCTCACGCCTGTAATCCCAGCACTTTGGGAGGCCGAGGCGGGCGAATCACGAGGTCAGGAGATCGAGACCATCCTGGCTAACACGGTGAAACCCCGTCTCTACTAAAACTTAAAAAAAAACTAGCCGGGCGAGGTGGCGGGCGCCTGTAGTCCTAGCTACTCGGGAGGCTGAGGCAGGAGAATGGCGTGAACCCGGGAGGCGGAGGTTGCAGTGAGCTGAGATCCGGCCACTGCACTCCAGCCTGGGCGACAGAGCGAGACTCCGTCTCAAAAAACAAAACAAAACAAAACAAAACAAAACAATCTTTGAGAGGGGATGCAAGAAAATAGTAGTTTATAAAGCAAACAAGATCGGCCATGAGTTGAACAACTGTTGAGGTTGGGTAAAGGGTACACTGGGGTTTATTCTACTATTCTCCCTACTTCTGCATATTGTCTGTAATAAAAAGTAAAAAAGCAAAAATAGAAAAATAAAACTAAAGAGGGAACAAGAAATAAAACCTATATCTGTGGCTCTGAAAAATCTTGGCTGTACCTTAGACTCCCCAAGAGCTAAGCCACTGGCACTGGTATTTAAGAGCTCCCGTGGGGAATTCTAATGTTGACAACAAACTGACCTACACAAAGAGAACTAGAAGTTCTTTTAGGTAGAAATAAAGGAAGACTTGAAGGAAAAGGTCATGCTCCTGGATGAGAAAAGTAAGTATTATAAATTTTTCTACATTAATTTATATATTAAAGTTCCCCTTCAGAAATTGTGATAAGCTGTGCGAGAGTTCACCACCAATAACTACTTTCCATCTCTAGGAAGGATGCATCTCCCCTACCCCACTAAGGTTAGGATTGGTCATGTACTGTACTTTGACCACTAAATTGTGACCAGGAGTGACCTCTGTCATTTCTGAGCAGAAGCTTCAAGAGCCACACTATTCCTACCCTTGGGAAATGTTTCAGCAGGTAGATGCTCTGTGGGCCTGGTTCCTTGAGTGAGGATCATAACAATGGAGACAGAGGCCCCTCAGCTAAGCCATAATGAATGGATAGTATGGACAGAAACAATTGTTTTAAACCACTGAGATCCAAGTTGTTAGCTTCCACAGCATAATCTAGTCCATCTTGACTAATACAAAAACTCAACATGGAACTTGATACAATAATTCTGTGGTTCAAATTTAAAAAAAGGTAGGGAGACAAGAGCATACTCTGAAAGAGCCATGAGTCAGGGTTGGTACCATCAGATATCAGGCCTTATTGCAAGGCAACAATAATTAAAAATTGAGAACAGTACTGGGTGTAGAAACAAAAGTTGACAAAGATCTTTGTACTAAAGTATAGAAAGCCCACACATCAACAGCTAACACACTTACATGAGGACATGATTAACTATGATAAAAGGTTTCCGGTTCTAGCATGTTAACTGTGGACCTACCTCAATCGACCAGTCAAAAGTAACAAGCATGCGCTTTGCTCTAATGTGTTAGGTCACCTTTGGTGAAGGATTGCTCCTTTTCCACCAGCCCAGGAAAAAGTTTACTAAAAACATTATTTTAAACTAAAATTACACCAATAGCACCTAACAAAACAATAGCGCTTTCTCTCTCTCGGCTCTTTGGAGCTACCAAAGATGTTTTAATTTTTACATTTCAACAAAGCATCCAAATTCTGGATTTCTGATCTTTTTAATGTCATATTTGTTTGATCTTATCCTCCAATGGTTAAAAGAAATTATTAACAAGTAAAACATGTACTGATACACACAAAAAAACAAATAGTATGGTTAGAAGAAAACACTCATTTTCTTTCTAGGTAACCTGTCTTTCTAGAACATTTCTAAAGTATAATAAACTACAGAAATTTGCTTCTAAAATTCTGATGAAATAAAATGTAACAACACCATCCACAGATTAAAGGAGATAGTTAATTTTCAAAACTGGGGGCCTGAAGCTCTCCCCTGATGGATTCACCTCATCTCCAAGGGTTTTTCATGCTCACAGGCAGCTCCTCAGCCCAAACATAGAGTGCTCTTAAGGCAGCCGTGAATGCTGCTCTTCTGCATGGGTTGCCCTTCCACAGCCCACTCCCCTGTCTATAAACTCCAACTGTTTATGAGTGCCTCCATTCAGGAGCTCATCTTTGAGAACCCAGCTCAAATGCCTTTCCTGCGAGAATTCTTCCTCCCACAACTTGACTCCTCGCCCACAGATCCAGGCTGGTTTCTCCATGCTGCTGCAGCATATTCACCAGGCCCGCGTATTAGTCCACTCATCATGCTGTATTGTAATTTTTTTTTTCTTTTTGAGACGGAGTCTTGTTCTGTCACCCAGGCTGAAGTGCAGTGGTGTGATCTCGGCTCACTGCAACCTCCGCCTCCTGGGTTCAAGTGATTCTCCTGCCGCAGGCTCCCAAGTAGCTGGGATTATAGGTGCCTGCTACGACGCCCAGCTAATTTTTGTATTTGTAGTAGACACGGTTTCACCACGTTGGCCAGGCTGGTCTCAAACTCCTGACCTCAGGTAATTTGCCCGCCTCAGCCTCCCAAAGAGCTGGGATTACAGGTGTGAGCCACCGTGCCCAGCCCTGTATTGTAATTCTTTAACGATACTCAAATCTCCCTGGCAGAACACATCTTATTTATCTGGGTCACAAAGAGCATGGTTAATCTCTCACCAACATGAATATACCTTCAAGTATTTGAATAAGAATAAACCTGGCTGGCATGGTGGCTTACGTCTATAATCCCAGCACTTTGAGAGGGCGAAGCGGGTGGATTGCTTGAGCTCAGGAGTTTGAGACTAGCCTGGACAACATAGTGAGACCTTGTCTCTACAAAAAATTAAAAAATGAGGTGGGAAGCTCACTTGAGTTTGGGAGGTTGAGGCTGCAATGAGCCATGATTATACCACTTCACTCCCTCCTGGGTGACAGAGTGAGACTCTGCCTCAAAAACAAAAAAAAAAAACAAAAATAATGAACCTAACATACAATAAATGTTTACTATATGTTAATCAACTGCCTACCAAGTCCTCAGTAACCCACATTTAATTGTATCTCCACCTTACTGCAGCTGAAGAATCTGGAACTGAGTTTAAGAAACTGCTCGAGCTACACACAGCATCAGTGGCAGTGCTAGGGCATTGGATCCACAGCCTGTCTCCTGACCCAGGTACTCTCTGGGAGCAAGGCCTTCACTTAACCTATTCTTCTCTGCTGCTTCGGCCGCTGGACTCCCCTGACCTGGTGTGGTAACGCCTTCCAATCTGGTCTCTCTGGCCTACAGCCGCACAGTACAGCACTCTGGGCCTGGGAGGCCTAGACCATACAGACCCAGTTACTGTGCTATCGCTGAGATGATTCTGGCAGCCAGATCCAGGCTCCTCTCTTAGCTCTTCTACTTACTGGCTCTGTGCCCTTGCCCAAATCACTTAACCTCTCTGTGCCTCAGTTTTTTCATCAGAATTTTATGGTCCCATGAGTTGCTGTGGAGATAAAAGAGATTGTGCCTACATGTGACATCAGCACTGTGTCTGGTGCACATTAAGTGTTCTCACTGACATTTCTCGTATTATTGTTGGCACACTGTACTGTTAGTGCTCCCAAATCTCCATCCTGGCCCTGCAGCCAAGCCATGCCTCCCGATCTTCTACTTGTATAGACAATCTATATATCCAAGCACAAGACCTTACCATTATTCCCCATTGTTTTCTTTGTGTTTGATTTGGCCTATTTCTGACTTTTGGGTCCAATTCTGTCTACCACACACTCACTATTCCCCATGTGCCTGTGCTGTCTGTAAATCTGGATATTCACTTACATTTTCTTTTCTTTTTTTTTTTTGAGACAGAGTCTCACTCTGTCACCCAGGCTGAAGTACAGTGGCCTGATCTCGGCTCACTGCAAGCTTCACCTCCTGGGTTCAGGCCATTCTCCTGCCTCAGCTTCTCGAGTAGCTGGGACTACAGGCACCCGCCACCATGCCCAGCTACTTTTTTGTATTTTTAGTAGAGGCGGGGTTTCACCATGTTAGCCAGGATGGTTTCGATCTCCTGACCTCGTGATCTGCCTACCTTGGCCTCCCAAAGTGCTGGGATTACAGGTGTGAGCCACTGCGCTTGGCCAAATTCACCTATATTTTCAAGCTACTGACCAAACTGCTGAACAGAACAGAGTCTGTAAAATGGGTATCTTCAGTTGTGGGTGTGAATACAGAAGAGGAAATGAATTCAGGGCACCCAGAACCCAGCTTGGCATAAAGCATGTGTACCTGTTCATGCTTCCATACCTGTGACCTTCCCTCACCTGCCCTTATAGGAGACAGTGCCCTTGCATGTTACCAGTGGCAATGTAACTGGAATGATCTTGCTGGAGGTCAATCTGACAAGATGTACAAATATGCAAAAAAAAAGTTGACTCCACAATTTTACTGGGAATTTACTCCAAGGTCATTAAAGAGAAAATAATTCTACATACGAGATACAGTATTCATAGCATTGTTATTTAAAATGCTGAAAACCTTTAAATAATCCATATGTCCTACAAAGATAAATAGTTAAATAAACTATAACAGAGTAGTAACAGCAACGTGGCTCTTAAAAGATTAAACATCTTTATGTTGGTGAATATAAAGTTATTTAAATAAATTGCCATAGATATATATGCTATGACTGCAATAAATAAAAACTATGTATACACTGATAAAGACAGAAGGGTAGTTTGAAGAAAGAGAAAATTATAGTTATGGTGAGATGATAGATATGTTTATGTGTGCATACATAATCTAAAGAAAGAGCTAATAAGAATCAAGAACAAGTAGTCCAGAAGCCAGAACCTTAGTTAAAACAGGATTATTATTATTATTTTTTTTTTTTCAGACAGAGTCTTGCTCTCTTGCCCAGGCTGGAGTGTAGTGGTATGATCTCTGCCTCCCGGGTTCAAGTGATCCTCATGCCTCAGCCTCCTGAATAGCTGGGATTACAGGCGTGTGCCAGCTAATTTTTATATTTTTAGTAGAGACAGGGTTTTGCCATGATGACCAGGCTTGCCTCGAACTCCTGGCCTCAAGTGATCCACCTGCCTCAGCCTCCCAAAGTGCACTATTTATGGTGAAGGGTTGGTTTTGAAAATGTCCGGTAAGATACTTTTGAAAAAGACAATAAAAAGGCTGGGCGCGGTAGCTCATGCCTGTAATCCCAGCACTTTGGGAGGCCAAGGTGGGCAGGCCATGAGGTCAGGAGATTGAGACCATCCTGGCTAACACGGTGAAACCCTGCCTCTACTAAAAATACAAAAAAATTAGCTGGGCATGGTGGCAGGTGTCTGTAGTGCCAGCTACTTGGGAGGCTGAGGCAGGAAAACATAGTGAACCCAGGAGGCGGAGCTTGCAGCGAGCTGAGATTGCACCACTGCACTCCAGCCTGGGCGACAGAGCAAGACTCTTTTTAAAAAAATAAAAATAAAAATAAAAATAAAAATTAATTACTAGAGAAGGGATTACAGGCATGAGCCACCACACCTGGCCCAGCTAACACACAATTTTAATCCAAATCAAGAAGCATTTGTCGGCCGGGTGCAGTGGCTCATGCTGTAATCCCAGCACTTTGGGAGGCCAAGGCGGGTGGATCACGAGGTCAGGAGATCGAGACTATCCTGGCTAACACGGTGAAACCCTGTCTCTACTAAAAATACAAAAAATTAGCCGGGCATGGTGGCACACGCCTGTAATCCCAGCTACTTGGGAGGCTGAGGCAGGAGAATGGCATGGACCCAGGAGGCGGAGCTTGCAGTGATCTGAGATCACGCCACTGCACTCCAGCCTGGGTGACAAAGTGAGACTCCGTCTCAAAAAAAAAAAAAAAAAAAAAAAATGAAGCATGTGTCTAAATACGGGATCTAGTTACTGTTCCCCAGGAACCTAAAATCCAGTGAGCTGCTACTGTGCCAGGCTCCCTTCCCACTGACATTCACATGCCTCATCACACCCTTGCCCACCAGTCACAAGAGTCCTGATGAATGAGCATCAGAATAGCACAGTCCTGAAGGGCATGAGCTCTGCTACCCGATCTACCTGGCTCCCAGCCCTGCTGTGACTCTTACTAGCTAGGGGACCTTGGGCAAGACTTTCCCCTGTAAGCTTCAGTTTCTGCCTCTGTGAGGGTGGTTACAGTGCCCATCTCAAAGGCTGGTGTGAGGCGTGGCATCATCAATGCCCAGTACAAGTTGGCTGTTGATATAACCGTGTAACCTACCATCTCTTACAGATGGGCATAGGTTTAAAACTTAAAAAAAAAAAAAAGGCAGAAGCAGAAGTAGCAGCACACTTGTAGAAAAAGGGAGGACTCCACTTAGCCATGCTTACCATAGGTGAACATGCGTGGCGAGGTCAGTTCAATGTTGGGCAGGGCACCCAGGTGGTTCAGCACGGCACACCGATAGCCATTTTTCTGGGCGTAGTCAACGAAAGTGCGGATGTACTGCTTCTCGCTGTGATTGGCAATTCCAGGACAGATGACCATGGTAATATCATCTACAGGGTAGAGAAAGAGATCCCGATGTATCCAAGAAATGTGACATGATAAATGGACACAATTACACTTCACTGGCCTAGAAAACAGGGGGAGGGAATTCAACATACATCTTTCACTCAGTTCTCTGGGGAAGAATTTTTCCCTTCTAGCTGGAGCTGTCTATATCAGTGTTTCTCAAGCTATTTATAGTGAAGGGTTGGTTTTGAAAATGTCCAGTAAGTCATGAACACATACTTTTGAAAAAGACAATAAAAGTTAATTACTAGAAAAATGAAATGAAAAATATATAAACCTCAATTTTCTACTATAAGATTCAACAAATATAAAATTACTCTGTCACATTGCTATAGAAGTTCCTGAACATTACTCTTAATTTCTGTAAGAAATTCTACATGAATGAATGAATGAATGAATGAATGAAAAAATAAAAAGTGGTATTTGCACAGACCCTTTGACCCAGCAATTTTACTTTCAGGTATTTATTCTACAGAGGTAATTGTACATATGTAAAATAATATATATGTATTAGGTTGTGTTCAATCATGCAATACATATCCTTTTGCATATGACTGAACACAATCTAAATGCCCAGAAATAGGGGTCTGGTTGGATAAATTATTGCCTATCTAAGTGATGAAATATTATGAAGCCCTTAAAAATAATGAGACTTTTTTATATACACTGATGTGGCAAGCTCTTCTATAAATTAAGTGAAAAAAATGCTAAATGCAGAAAGGGGTTATAATAATGCTGCCTTTTGTTTGAAGAGAAAAAGATATCTATATTTATAAATGCATCCACTATCTTTGGAATCACACACAAGAACCTTGGGAGTGCGTAGCACTGAGCTGGGGTAGGGATGGAGAGTAGAGGACAGAGAGCGAGATACTTTCTCTGTATACTGTCAGTACCTTGTGAACTTTCTATCATGAGTATGAACTGCCTACTTAAAAATATGAATGTATACTTTTATTTAAAAGAAAAGAGGTGCTTAGGTCATTAAATCTGATTATAATTTTTGTTCAAATTAAGATTTTTAAAATTTACAAATTCTTAATGCTGGTAGGGAAATGTGAATTAGTAAGCAATTGTCCAATATGCATAAAGAACCTTAAAAATTTTGTAAATTGCTGGATGTAGTGACACATGTATGTATTCCAACTATTTGCAAGGGTGAGGCAGGAGGATCACTTGAGCCCAATAGTTTAAGGCTGTAGAACATGATGATTGTATCTGTAAACAGTCACTGTACTCTAACCTGGGCAACACAGCAAGACTCCATCTCTTTATAAAATGTATAAGCTTTGATCTAGTAAATTCCAATTCTTGAAATCCTGCCTAAAATTTTCCGATGAAGGATGATATAATTATTGATAGTTACAAAGTTGTAATTAAGTTAAATGCCCAAACATAGAATGGTTAAATTATAATATGACCACCTTGTAGAATATTAAGGAATCATTAAAATTGTGTTTTTGAAGACTTTTAGATTTTTAATGACATGGGAAAGTCTTTATAATATAATGTATGATAATTCAAATTTTGGAAAAACAATGCATAGAACTATAAGAAAATGGAACAAAACATTAACAATATATGTTGGGTGACAAAATTACAGGTGATTCTTATTTTTTAAATGTATTATCCATATTTTCTAAAATGAGTACTTATTCCTTTTATAGTCAGAAAAAAAATCAGAAAAGGGGGAAAAGGGCTGTTTTTCTTAGAGTACGTCTTAGGTACAAATACTGCCTTCCCTGGAAGCACCTTTGTCAGTCATTTCTGGGGGCAGGAGTGATGGAAAAACATGAGCAAGTACAAGGAGGAATCACTGTTCTGCCCTTTTCAACTTCCCATGTTGGTCCTGGTAGGAAGAGCAGATGGTCAAACTAAACTTTGTGCTTTAGTGGTAGAAGAAGAAAAAGCATTAGAAATAAGGGAAAGAAAACATTTAACTGTTTTAAATAATATTTAAATAAATATAGGAAAAACCAGCTACAGATTTATAAACACAATGTGAACTCCTCATCTATTCATGTATTCATCCTTTCCATGACCGTTTATTAGAAGCCAGCTATTCTGGGCTCTGGGGATTCCTACATTCTAGCAGATAAATAATACACAAGCACACAAATAGGTTTAGAGAGTAGAAGCTACCATGAAGAACTAAAGCAGGAAGGCGTGATGGATTTACTGAGAAGGAAACATTAGTTAGGGGAGTCAGAGACAGTCCCTCTGAGGAGGTGATGTCTGAGCTGAGACCTGAATGACAAGGAGGAGGTAGCCACGTGAAGGTCTGGGGACCAGCATTCCAGGCAGAGGGAATATCAGTTAAATCTTTGTCACCAGCTACTTAGCAGTTCTAACCACTTTAAATACCTAATATGTTTACTGGAATTTACCCATAAATAAATTCTGAGTTCCTATTTAAAAAAAAAACAAAAGCAAAAAACAAAAAAAAACTAGGTGCTTTGGAATACTACATAATGCAAAAGACATGTTCACTTCTGGTAGAAATAGCATTCAAAAGGATGCTTGTACCTAACTCCACTTCCTCAAAAGTCTTCCTTACGAAGCATTTTAGAATGGATGCTTATTGTATAGGCTAGACAGAACAATGCCAAATTCCAGCAGCAATGAAAATTTCAGTTATTTCTCAGAAATAGGTGTCCTACATCATTGCATGATAGATACGACCTTAATGTGTCTTTTTGTCCAGGGAAACCTAAGCAAAGGGAACCTGAGAGCCTTTTTATCTACTGCTTATCCAACAAACACCAGCCTATACTGCACCTCTGAGCTTCAGTTTCCTCATCAGTAAAGTAGGGATAGTAAATACCAGCCTCACAGCACTATTTGAGGATTAAATGAGATAACAGTATACACGAAGCACTGAGAATGGTCTGGCCTCTGTTGCTGTTATCAACCCAGAAGCCTGGTCCTGGGGTGCCTGGGCTCCAAGCACTCCCTCATCCTCTTACATCAAGCTTCTGTATTTCACAAGAGGATTAAAAACTATTCTACAATGAGTTCTGAAGAGCTTTACATGGTGACTGGCAAACACACGCTGAAGCTAACCTTTGCGGGCTGCTCCTAAGTGATGAATCCCAGCAGACTTCCCAACAGCCCCCGATGCCACGGGCAGAGTGAGTGGCACGAGTATTCATACTGTGCTATGCTCTGCACTGACTAGTGCTCCTTCTCCGAGTAATGGCCCAACCATACAATCTAAAGCAGCTCACCTCCAACACAGTGCTCCGCCAAGGGCTCGAAGAGGTCGAATGTAGAAGTGGCTCCATCAGACATAGTGATGAACTTTCGGTGCCCGTAAGGATGTGGCGACCTTACCCTTCCCATCTTCCCATACAAGGCTGTCTGGATGTGTCCACTTTTCCCCCAGATCAATGGTGGAATGTATCTAAAGAAAGGACAAAGGAGGTCAATTTTCTCTACATTCCTTGAGCAATGTTCTGAAAAATCTTTTAGCAAAAGTCTTTGAACCTATTTTTTTCCCGGCAAATTCTGCACACAAAGCATAAACATGAGGTTTTTATTACATTACATCCATACCATGATTTACCGCCTTTCCCCATTTACTAATACACTCTGCATCAGATTAGCTTTAGAAATCAGCCAGGACATGTACATAAAGAGAGGATTTCAATTTAGGGTAACTCTTCAGTAATTCAACATGGGTTATTTCCATAATATAGAATAAAAAGAAAGCAAGTGATACATTTTGGACACATTCTAACTTGACAAGTTAGCTCATTATTAAAGGAGCTGATGTATATGAAATAGCACAGTGCCTACACTCACTAAATGCTCACTTCTTTCCCTAACAAGACAGGCCACAGCTGCAGTGGTTATTCCATTAGCCAAACCTGCTGCTCTCAGTTACGCTGGGAAGGGCTGCAAATTCTTCTAAGAGCCTGTAAGTGCCTTGCGGGGTGAGGGCACTACTGTATGCTCCAGAGAATGTGCTGTAAGGGCAGTGCAGTGTAAATATTTGTTGGGTTGATTAAAGGTAAAGGCTTGTTAGCCTAAGCAAGGCATGAAGCCTCACTAACAACAGTCCATTGTAAAAACACAGAGTGACTCTAGGCATTGGTAGGAAGTGCAAAAATCACAAATAGTTAATTACCAGGAAAAGAAGATGTTCCAAGTTACAACTAAGAAATGATTATGGTTTACAACCACAGTACAAGATGACTCCATTTACTGAAACTGCTGTTGGTTTCACTGCCATGGCTTTTAGCCCAAGCTTGATTGTTGTCCAGGATTTGTATCCTACATAAACTGGAGTCATATAATATAAAATGGTAGTAACATCAATCATTGCCCTCTGTATTATATGGCAGCGGTGAGTGTTTTATTAATAATTTACCTTAACCTACTTGTCAATTCCTGCCTATCATTTCTCACAGAACCAGATGATCCCCAAAATCCTTTGATTTACTCCTTGTATGTGTAATTAATGAATTCTACACAAAGTTAAGAGAAGTGAAGCTATCACCTTTAGCAAACCAGTCCCCAGATAAGCTTCCTTTTCGGGGGAGGGGAGGAGAGGAAAGAGTATTTTAAGACATTAAGGACATGAAGTCACTTACCAGCATAACACCACAGGTGCAAATATCACTGCAAAAGCCATGGCATTTGGAAGGCAGGCAAAGGCATTTATAAGAGCTGAGTGGATTATGACAGTAACAAAAAGCAAGCTTATAAAAATGTCAATTGGACAACCAAACACTACACAAGATCTAGATACAGAACTTATAAAGGATTTCAGACAACCAAGTTAGATAATGAGTTTTGCATAGAGGGAGAGGACTATCCAAGAAATCAAACTTTTGATCACTCCTGGAGTAAAGTTTAAAGAAAATTTTGTTTATAATATAAATTAAAAGTGGAAATATGCTAAGCTTAAAAATGTCAAAAGAATGAGTAAATTTCATATGCCTACCTTCTGAACATGTTTAGAATACAATATAATCTCAGAAAATAGAACAAAAGAATAAAGTAAAATTTCTTTTTGGCTATTCAAAGATTTCACATTTAATGATGACACATGTGACCGTCCTGATGCCACATTCCCAGTTTAGAGTCAGGTCACCTCCTCAGAATCTTGGCAGCAGCCCCCCAAGCAGCCTCCTAGCCTCTAGTCTTGCTCTCACCTACTCCATCATCCACCTGCCAATGGAGGGATGATCTCAACACACAAGCCTGGCCCCCACCCTCTGCTGCATGGGTCCTCACTTGGCCTAGGAGGCCGGCTACACCCTAGTACTCACTTAACTTTTCCACCTAAGCTCAAATAAACCTAAACTACTGGCCCCAACTCCACCCAGAACAGGTACACCTGGTGTTGAACTACTTTTATCTGAGGAGTCTTTGCTCAAGCTGTCTCCTTTGACTGGAATGCTCCTTCAAACCCAGCGTCTCTTCGGGCCAGCTATTTCTTGTCTTTCAAGACTCACTTCCAATCAGGTTGCTGGGGGAGTTGCCCCTTCTCCGTGCACAGCTCTGTCCTAGCACCCAGGTGACTTGATCACTTTAGAAACTCTTTTCAAGCAAACCCCTCCCACTGCTCATTCACCTCTAGCTCTATCCCCAGAGCACTGGACGTACATTACACACCTAGGGGAGATTTGCTTCAATGAACAGAATATACAGACACTTAGTAAATCTAAAAGGACAAATACATGTTTTTAAAATATACAAAAATATATTTTAAAATAATATGTGCCATAATAATGTGAATTCAGCTATTACATGATTGGCGTTTGGTGACTATCCTCTTTCCAGCCTACCTAACCCCATTCTCAGAGTGGGGTGCAATAATTCTCTGTGTGTGTGTGTGTGTGTGTGTGTGTGTGTGTGTGTGTGTTAGGGATCAATTGCCTCAAAATCACTTGGGACTTTCTCAGTTCAGTGTAAGATCAATTATACACAGTGGAAGTCTCACAAGATTTGATTTTATGACAATACCACCTACTGATAAAACACTGTTTTTAATTAACTTCAAAATAATACAACACCAGGGTTTACCAAATTGAATTTTTAGACTGCATTTACTATGGTGGGGTTCAGTGTGTAGTTGTTTGTTTATACAACTTATCCACAGACCACAAGAAAAAAATTTAAAAACAAAAAACTCAATAGGTGCCCAGTCACATGGTTTAGGTCAGGAAGTAAATATGGACTAAAACAATAGAATATTTTGCAATTTATATAAACATATAAATACTGAAAAAATGCTGCATGGTACATGAGGGAATACGCTTTTTCTATCTATGTGGTAGTTTGTCTGAAAATGTAGTGGCCAATAATTCCACTTATTCCATTCTTCTGCCAGGAGCTAGATTCCCTCCCTGTGATTTGTACTGGCCTGTGGCTTGTCTGGGCTTACAGAAGGTGGCAGAAAGACTGCTGTGCCAATTTAGGCCTGGTCCTTAGGAGACATCGTTGCTTTTGTGCTCTCCTCCTTGTAAGCCTGATGAGAGGACATACAGAAGGCACTGTGATGGAACTGAGAGGTATGTGCGTTTTACATTTTGTAGATACTGCCAAAAGTTGCCTTCTAAAAAAGATGGGTCCATTTACATTCCCGCCAATATTGAATGAAAGTACCTGTCTTCCTCACCCTCATTAATAATTGGCATTATTAATCTTCTACATCCTGGCCACTTTGATGGGCAAAAAATGGGTATCTTGTTTCAACTTGTGTTTAAGGTTGATCCAATCTATGGTTGAAAAAAAGTTGCTTATTTGAATTTGCATTTCCCTGATTCGTGTTTACTAGTCATTTGTACTTCTCTTCTGTGAACTATCTGTTGACATCCTTTGTCTATTTTTCTATTATATTTTTCTATTGATTTATAAGTATTGTTTTTATTATCCCTACATTAAGCTATTATCTATTATGTTACAAATGTTTTCTCAAAATCTATTGTATATTTTAACTTTATGTACTTTTTTTTTTTTTTTGAGATGGAATCTCACTCCATCGCCCAGGTTGGAGTGCAGTGGAGCGATCTCAGCTCACTGCTACCTCTGCCTCCTGTGTCCAACCAATTCTCCTGCCTCAGCCTCCCTAGAAGCTCGGATTACAGGCACGCACACCATCATGCCTAGCTGATTTCTGTATTCTTAATAGAGATGAGGTTTCACCATGTTGGCCAGGCTGGTCTTGAACTCCAGACCTCAGGTGATCGGCCCACCTCAGTCTCTCAGCCTCCCAAAGTGCTGGGATTACAGGCATGAGCCACTGCGCCCGGCCCTAGTTTTTAATCTTTTATAGTTAAAAATATCTTTTATAGTTATAAAAATATCTTTTATAGTTAAAAATATCTTTTATGGTGATACAACGAGATAAAGTTAAAATATACAATAGATTTTTTTTTTTGTTAAAACCTTTGTGTTTTGCATTTTGTTTCAAAAAGAGCTATTGCAATACCCAATTATAAACATAATTCCCAATGTTTCCTTCTATTAATTCTATAGTTTTAGAAAATGTATTAACCTTAAATCCACTTACTTTTATAAAATGAGTGAAGGGAAGATATAATTCATTTTTTTCTGACAGACTAGCTCATCGTCCTTGCACAATAAATGGCCTATCCCGTCCCTACTTTCAGTTGACATCTTTAATATACACCAAGTTCTCAATTAAATATTTAGGTTTGGTTCTATATTCTCTATTCTAGCTCATTGATCTACTTGTCTATTCATATGCCAGTATGACACTGCTTTAATTAATACAGCTTTATGAGACACTTCGATAGTTGATAGTGCAGGCTGCCTTTGTTATTTTTCAAAATTTTCTTGGCAGATTTCAGCATTTTATTTTCCAGATAAATTACAGGATTAACTTGTTTAGTTCCATAAAAATTCTGGATTTTTAGACCAGGCACAGTGGCTCACGCCTGTAATCCCAGCATTTTGGGAGGCCGAGGCAGGCTGATCACGAGGTCAGGAGATCGAGACCACGGTGAAACCCCGTCTCTACTAAAAATACAAAAAATTAGCCAGGTGCAGTGGCAGGCACCTGTGGTCCCAGCTACTCGGGAGGCTGAGGCAGAAGAATGGTGTGAACCCGGGAGGCGGAGCTTGCACTGAGCTGAGATCACGCCACTGCACTCCAGCCTGGGCGACAGAGCCGTCTCAAAAAAAAAAAAAAAAATTGGATTTTTGATTGGAAACACGCCAAATATATATTAGCTAGGAAATAACTGACACCTTTACAATACTGATAGGTCCCATCCAAAAACATGGTATATCTCTCCATTAAATCCTATAGTAAAACTTCATTGCTTTCTCCATGTTTTACAGAATATTCCATTTTTACTACACTAATTTGCATGTCTTTCTGTCTGTATTTTTTAAAGCTATTCTTGAGTTGAAGCATCTGGGCATGTTTTACCCTTAACTCCCCGAAAGTAGGAACAGTCTCTTCTACTTCTTTACTAATCCATATGGTATCGTGGCCAATGTTGTGCTGTGGCCAGTGGTTAACAAATGTTTGTTACTAACAAACAAGCTGGGCCACAACAAAATATAGAGGTCAGCCTGTCCTTATCTTCTGAGCCTATTTATAATCGACATCTGGCTTACTAACAGAATTGCTCAGTGGGAAAGACCACAAGGGTCTGGGCCTCCCTCCCACCCCCCATATACATATGTACGTACACACACACACACACACACACACACACGTCTTTGAGCAGATGAAGCTCACATAGGCAAGGACAGCTGGTGTTTTAAAAAGAGAGTTGAAAAAATAGTTGACTGATGCTCATCTTTGCCTTAAATCAGTGGGTGACCAATTCTTCCTTATGGTACCTAAGTCCCTTGGCTGTAAATCAAACTATTTTATAGCTAGTGATTAAACTCAGACTTCACTGTTATTTCCTTTGATTCTCCCTTGTACTTCTCTACCAAATTAGCACAGGACTTGGCACACAATAGATGTTTAGGATATGTTGTCTGAGATTGAGTCCTCATACCTCAGCAAGTTGCAGCAAGTCCTTTCCAGTGAACCAAATGCCCATCAGCAGCTGCTCCTCGGCATTTGAGGTTTCTATCAGATAGGATGCATTGCTTAAAGCAACAAAACCCAACTCTGACTAACTTAAGAAAGGAGTACACAGAAGGACACTGGGGTGCCTACTAAATGGAAAAGAGGCTGGAGAACCAGGCTTGAAATGAGGGCAGGATCCAGGAAAGAAACCAGGGAGCTGCTCCAGGGATGTGCTTTTTACAACATCAGTACCAGTGTTCCCCCAACTCCACTCGAAAGTCAACGTCCCAGAAGTACAGCAACTAGAAGGGATGCCTTCAATTTCAGAGTGGGTGGGCAACACACTTTGATTTATTACCTGCATGCAGTGGGAGAGAAGAACTTTCCCAAGGGGAAATTTGTATGCCCTTAGAAAGGAAGAATGAATGCTAGGCAGCCAGAAGGGGACAGACGTCCCCTGAAAGGTTTTGAGCTGGGCTTGTCTTTGATTGAAGAGGCTTCTTTACTGCCCTGATACCCCATGGCCCACATTAAACCATCATGTTCCCATCTAGTTCTTCTGAAGGCTCATCTTTCTGTCCCCGTCCCCACCTCTTAGCACTTCACATACTTCTCAAATGTATTTATTTCAGCATCTGCTTTACCTGCAACACAATGTACATAAGAAACAGGAGAAACAGGTAATCTCCTTAATTGTTGTTTTCTTCCCCCCATGCATCCATTTTCTAAAAGCAAATCTGAGCACACAAAAGGGCTGGAGTGGTTTGTTTTGTTTTGTTTTTGCGAAGGAGTCTTACTCTGTAGCCCAGGCTGGAGTGCAGTGGCACGATCTCGGCTCACTGCAAACTTCACCTCCCGGGTTCAAGTGATTCTCCTGCCTCAGCCTCTGGAGTAGCTGGGATTACAGGCACCTGCCACCATGCCTGGCTAATTTCATATTTTTAGTAGAGATGGGGTTTCACCATGTTGGCCAGGCTGGTCTCGAACTCCTGACCTCAAGTGATCTGCCTGCCTTGGCCTCCCAAAGTGCTGGGATTACAGACGTGAGCCACTGCGCCCGGCCTACTGGACTTGTTTTTTTAAGGAGACATCTAGGAAAGTAGAGTTTCTAAGACTCCTGTCAATGATCTTTACTGGTCTTAAAGCACAGTAGCACATTTTGAATTCATCACTTTGCCCCCACGACTTTTTTGAGGTAAAATACATATAACATTTTAAAGTCTACAATTCAGTGGCATTTAATACATTCATAATGTTGGGCACCCATCACCTCTATCTAGTTCCAGAATATTTCATCACTGCAAAAGGCATGAAGTAGTCACTTCCCATTTTCTCCGTCCCCTATTCCCTGGCAACCACTAATCTGCTTTCTCTCTCTGTAGGTTGACATATTCTATATATTTCTTATCAATAGAATCATCAACATGTGACCTTTTGTCTTGGGATTTTTCACTTAGCATAATGTTTTGAGAGTCACCCTTGCTGCAACATGTTATCAGTAATTCATTCCTTTTTATGGCTGAATAATATTTCATTGTATGAATATACCACATTTTGTTTATCCTTTCATCAGTTATAGACATTGAATGTAGGCCGGGTGCGGTGGCTCACGCCTGTAACCCCAGCACTTTGGGAAGCCAAGGCAGGCAGATCACTTGAGGTCAGGGGTTTGAGACGAGCCTGGTCAACATGGTGAAATCCCAATACTAAAAATACAAAATTAGCCGGGCATGGTGGCCCATGCCTGTAATTCCACCTACTCGGGAGGCTGAGGCAGGAGAATTGCTTGAACCCAGGAGGCGGAAGTTGCAGTGAGCTGAGATCATGCCACTATACTAAAGCCTGGGCGATAGAGTGAGACCACAAAAGAAAAAAGACATTGGATGGTTTCCACTTTTTGGCTATTGTGAATAGCACTGCTGTGAACATTTATGTACAGGCTTTTGTTTGAACATCTGTTTTCAGTTTTCTGGGTTGTGTCCCAGGAGTGGAATTTCTGGGTCATATGGCAATTCTATGTTTAACTTTTTGGTGAATCTCCAAACTTTTTCCCACAGCAGCTGTACCATTTTATATTCCCAACTAGGAACATACAAGAGTCCCAATTTCTCCACATCCTCACCAACAGTTGCTATTGTCCATTAAAAAGAAATTACTACAGCTATCCTAGTGGGTATGAAGTGGCATCTCTTGGTGGTTTTGATGTGCATTTCCTTTATGACTAACGATCTTGAACATCCCCTTTTGACTTGAGGCCATTTCCTTCTACTCTATCTCTATTTTCATCTCTATGTCTAAAATTAATCACAATTTTTTTTTTGTTTGTTTTGAGATGGAGTTTCACTCTTATTGCCCAGGCTGGAGTGCAACAGTGCGATCTTGGCTCAGTGGGATCTCAGCTTGGCACGATCTCGTCTCACCGCAACCTCCGCCTCCTAGGTTCAAGCAATTCTCCTGCCTAAGCCTCCCAAGTAGCTGGGATTACAGGCATGCACCACTACGCCCAGCTAATTTTGTATTTTTAGTAGAGATGGGGTTTCTCCATGTTGGTCAGGCTGGTCTCGAACTTCCGACCTCAGGTGATCCACCCGCCTCGGCCTCCCAAAGTGCTGGGATTACAGGCGTGAGCCATTGCACCTGGCCACAATTTTTTAAAAAATAAATAATTAGTTGATAAATATATATTATCAGTCTCCTGTTTATCTCCCAATGGCTCGTTCAAAGAAGCAACTGATAATAAAACTGGCAATAGTTAAAACTGCATGTGGTATAACTGAGTATTGGGATTGTTCAAACATTGACAGAAGAATCTAGTTTTCATAAAAACATTTAAACCTGTAAAATTTAACTTAGAGAATTGGACTTGGTGGAACTAATGGTCACAAGACAACTTGCTATAGCAGAAGCTATGGTCATAATATACGACATGGTCAAAAAAATGACTAATGACTCCAGTCTTTGTAGTAAATTTAAATGGAAAACAACTCTGATGAAGACAAAATTTAACTGCATTGTATTAAAAAAAAAACTCATCATGGAATCGAATTGGCTCAGCAGACTTTTAGAAAATATTTTCCCAAAGAAAAATTCTTTAATGTTAGCCTAACTCTGACGAAAATATTTATATTCAAAATTGTCACTGGGTTCAACCCCTCCTGCATTCAATGGGAATGCAGGTGGCTAGAATGCGACTGGCACTCCATTCCTGCATATTCCTCCTTCCCAGCCCAACCCAGACAAGAGACTTGAAACCAATAAATGCGATGATATGAGCTGAAAAGTAAGGAATTGGGTGGAGAAGAATATCCCAAATGTGGTGATGGCTCAGGGGCTGTGGAGGGGAAGGCTGGGCAGGCCACTTGCTGAGGAGCTCCGTGGAGGTCCTCTGAGTAGTCTGGCTTCTCCTCCTTAACAAGGCAAGAATAAGGCTCATGATTTCACAGATTAAAAAGGAATGGGAGGAAATAGTTACCATGCTCTAATTTAGCTGCAAGAACGAGATACATGCTAAGGCAAATGCCACTGGAATCTTACTACAGCAAAGAAATTATGTCACCCAGAGCGAAACCTGGGGCCTCTCCCTTCACAACTTAAAAAACATTAAGGATGTTCCCCCAAGTTCTTTAACAAAGGAAATCAAGGATGTTTGAGGTATTAATCTCAGGGAATGAGAATTTATTCACCTTTTTTCTTTGAACACGACATAATAAATAAAACTGCTATTTTATTTATCTATACAGCACTTCATAGTTTTCCAGTCCTTTTTTACATTATCTCATTTGCCTTCAATGACAATTTTGCGAAATGGGCAGATATTGTTAACCCCACTTTACCACAGGGACCCTGAGGCCAGGGAGTTCACGGTTTGACCACATTCACACTGCTAGTTGAGAGCAGGGTTGAGACTTCAACTGGGGCCTTGGCCACTGTGTCCAGGGCTTATTTGGATGATAAAACAGACATGAGGAGGATAGATAGATGCTTTCATTCCAGAGACTCCTAGGAGTCTATTAGTCATCCTTTAAAAATATTAGTTCTCTAGAACCAATGTAATGAGACCAAACATATCTGGAGTAGTCAACAGCGAACCTCTACCTTTAAAAATATATCAAATTAGCATGTATGTATTCTGGTGCTGGCCATTTTAAAGGTTATCTTGAACTAGGGACTTTTCAGCAACATGGAGAACCCTGGTAGATATTCTTGATAGAAATCTGTTTATTGAGGAGGTGGTGAACGTGGGCTTCCAAGCCAGAAGCTGGCACTAAACAGGAGAAACGGCAAAGAGACCAAGTTCTGGGGCTCAGGCAAGTACTAAACAACAGTAGTCACAACAAAGGGGAATCACTCAGGAGTAACTCCCTCTTCCTGCTTTAACCTTTTTTTTTTTTTTTTTTTTTTTTTTTGAGACAGAGTTGCCCAGACTGGAGTGCAGTGATGTGATCTCTGCTCACTGCAGCCTCCATCTCCTGGGTTCAAGCGATTCTCGTGCCTCAGCCTCCTGGGTAGCTGGGGTTACAGGAGCACGCCACCACATCTGGCTAATTTTTGTATTTTTAGTAGAGATGGGGTTTCACCATGTTGGCCAGAACTCCTGACCTCAAGAGATCCGCCCACCTCAGCCTTCCAAAGTGCTGGGATTAACAGGAGTGAGCCATAGTGCCTGGCCATTCTGTTTTTACAGTGGGGTCACATCTCACCAGCAGCTTGGTTCTCAAGTTAAAAGGCGAAACTATCAGGCTGGGTGTGGTGGCTCATGCCTGTAATCCCAGCAATTTGAGAGGCCAAGTGGGAGGATTGCTTGAGGCCAGGAGTTTAAGACCAGCGTGGGTGACACAGGAAGACCTCATCTATACAAAAAATAATAATAATAATAATAATTAGCTGGGTGTGGTGGCACATGCCTGTGGTCCCAGCTACTTGGGAAGCTGAGGTAAGAGAATCACTTGAGCCCAGGAGGTCGAGACAAAAGTAAGTTATGATCGGGCCACAGCACTCCAGCATGGCTGACACAGTAAGACTCTGTCCAACAACAATAAAAAAGTGAAACTAAACTATTAACTATAATCAAATTATGCCCTGAGCATCCCTTAGTAACACACTGTCTCTGGGCAAGGGGAGTCCAAGCAGTTCTCCTCTAGTGCCGGGAAGATGGCTGGGGCTGCGGATAAGCACAGATGGCACTGGTGGCTTGAGGTTAAGGCCATGTTGTGAAACAAAGGAAACAGAAAACAAAAACACATCTTTAAATGTGAAGATACAGTCAGGTGCTCTCTCTCGCAGGAGAGACACACAGGCCCTGGTACCAGCAGAGGTGACGTGAGGCTCCCAGATCACATAGGGACAGGGTGGCAGGGGGGCTGTGCTCCTGTGAATGGAGAGGCTGGCAGAAGGCTCAGCACAAATAAGGTGATGTATGTGTGTGTGTGTGTGGAGGGGTGTCTCTCTCTTAATCTGTAGAGTTGGATTTGCATAAGTTAAATGTACATATGTAACTCCATTATATATTAGAAAGCATATCAAGGTAATAGCTAACTATATTGTAACATAAAAAAAAAAAGAAGAAATTCATCTTTAATTTATCCCCTGCCTAAATTCCAAGGCATCAGGTACAAGAAGGAACTTCCAGCACAGAGAGCTGTTTTTGCTGGATTCTGTTGGGCATCCACAGCCACCTCCGGTATTTGCCTGGAACTCTCTCTAGAGGTTTTTATTTGTTTGTTTGTTTTTGCTTTTGTTTTTTTTTTTAAATACTTTAAGTTCTAGGGTACATGTGGATAACGTGCAGGTTTGTTACATATGTATACCTGTGCCATGTTGGCGTGCTGTACCTATCAAACTCGTCAGCACCCATCAACTCATCATTTACATCAGGTATAACTCCCAATGCCATCCCTCCCTCTAGAGGTTTATTTAAAAGGTCATCCGGCAAAATGAATGGCTATCTTCTCCAGGGCTCATGACTATAAAATGTCAGGACCACAAGTCTTTCAGTAGAGCTTGAGGAAAAGAACCGCTAACATAGCACGTGAGTGGAAGCCTCACAAGTCCAGAGGCTCTGACTGTTCCTAACACAGGCTGCTCAGCTCTACACACCGGCTGTGTAACTTTACACTCTGCCCTCAGACTCCCCTCTCTTTCTGCAAAACCCAAGTCCAAAGGGACTCTTCAGCCACTGAGGCAAAAGGCAGAGGATTTACATCATTTTGGGAAGCCCTCCCAAGAAGAAAACTCTCTCCATCACATCTGCAGAGACCTGCTGCATGGCTGCTCCAGACCACTGCACATTCAAATGGCTGGTGATGTTCTCTGCTGGTTGCGTGCTGAGACCCTGGTCAGATTCTAGTTAGGTGCCAAGACTGTTAGGAGACATAGGCTCGGGATGTTTCCTCAGTTTCCAGAGAGAATGCCCATCTCCATAGGCCCTCCACTCTGCTTACTTGAGTACGCACACTCAAGGGAAGAAAAGCAAATTTTTCATCTCAGAAAAAAATAATTGTTCACTGAGGAAAAAAAAGGTGACCTTTACTCTGACAAACAGATTTGTTTTGAGAGTGACAACATGGACTGAGGATGCCCAACTAGGAGTGTGCTGCTGGCACCTGGGGCCAAACCAAAGATGTTATCAGGTCCGAGCCTGCCTCTACCTGTATTTTCTTTTGGCTCTTATATATTGATTTAATAAAATTCAACAAATACGAGTGCTGTGAGGCATACAGAGATTTGAGCCGGACACAGTGATCGCCCTGGTGGCATTTGTAATCTGAAGGTAGGATGCATGATGAATACACAGGCAGCTACTGTCCCAGACAGGAGCAGTGGGCAATGGGGTCAGAGGGATAGAATAGAATGATACTATGGGGAGACAATCACCAGGCTGAGAAGTACCAATTTCACTCAGTGCATGTTGGGGAGTACTAGGATCTCAGAGAGGAGGGACATTTCCGAGCACCAAATGTCTACATCAGGAACTGGGTGTGTCATGTCTCTAGTTTATTTATTTACTTATTTATTTTTAGAGACAAGGTCTTACTCTGTCACCCAGGCTGGAGTGCAGTGGTACAACTCTGGCTCACTGCAGCCTTGACCTCCCAGGCTCAAGCAATCCTCCCATCTCAGCCTCCTGAGTAGCTGGGACCACAGGTACACGCCACCATGCCCAGTTAATTTTTTTTTTTTTTTTTTTTTTTGTAGGGACAGGGTCTTGTTATGCTGCCAGAGCTGGTCTTGAACTCCTGGGCTCAAACAATCCTTCCACCTCAGCCTCCCACAGTGCTGGAATTATAGAAGTGAGCCACCCTGCCTGGCCTTCTAGCTTAATCTTCACAATTCTGAGCAATGGTATCATCCCCATTTTAAAGATGAGAAAAAAAAAAAAAGCTAGGATTAGAGGACAGGTCTCTGATTCAGTCCAAAGCGTTCCTTACTTTATCACACTCAAGACTCATCAACTCCCCCAACCAGAAGCTAAAATAACAGCTGTGTGCCAATTTTCTCCTGTCTGATCAACTGTCAAAATGTTCTATATTAAATAATGTTTCTTCAAATTGATAACTGAATTTGTTGGAGCTTCTCTACAGTGGTCTTCACATGTCTGACAAAAAACCATTTCTTTCATTTTGCATGTTTTTCACAACTGTAACTGACTCCTTGTTAGTGGAGTTTTTTCTGCAGAAGATACATCTGGGGGCTAATTAATTTGAATATTCACATTTAATTATTTCTAAGATGAGGCCAAGATGTTAATAAAATCATACTGAATATCTCCCCAAAGATAATGAGATCCAGGACAGCAATGACAGTGAGAGCAAGACAGGATGGAAGTGCCTCTAAAAAGGTGACAGGTGTCTGATTTGGGGACACATTTTTACCCTACTTTCATGCATGAGAATAAACCCACAAGGACAAGCATCAGTGGTGGGGGAAACACTGGGAGTGAAGCTTTGTGGCAGCTTCACAACTCTGCAAACTGAGCTCTGGCCTTCCTGTGTGTGCACATGTGCATGTGTGTGCACACAGGGAAGGTAAGGAAGCCAGGAAGGGCCAGAGTTTAGGAGAACATTTTGTCAGTTCTTATCCCAGATCCTGAACTGCCAGAGCCTCCCTACTCCACAGGCCTGGAAGCCAGGGCCCCTGCTGCTCCTACCACAGACACCTCTGGTTTCTTTTCTGGCCTATCTACCCCTAGCCCCGGGGACCTGAAGCCAGCAGGTCAACAGCAGGTCTTTTGTGAGCCCTCCCCACTGGGCTTCACCCTTCTCCACTAGGATACGGCCCCCACTGGAAGTCCTTCTTTTCAGGAGGGCCAGATGTGGAGTAGACCCTGCGTGCACATCTCACCAGTCCTGCTGGGGAGGCGAGGCTGAGGCTGGGAAAGGGCTTCCTCATTAGCTTCAGGAACAAACACCTTGGGCCTTTTATCTCAAAATGGCAGCGACATATTCAGCTTCCCAAACACCCATTAATAGGCTCATCAGAAATCCGCTTTGAACACAGCATTTTCCCCTCACTGGAGGCAAATTCTTCTCCACGGCTGTCACACATTACATTTTCACTGTTGTTGCTAAATGCTCTGTTCCTGAATTGCAGGATCTGTACAGGAAAATTCCAATGCAGAGACTGTTTCTGCCTGAAATGACCAAAAGTGGCCTGAGGAAACAAAAGAGCAATCCTCTTCTGTTCCTGTAACTGGTTTCTAAATACAGGACGGAGGCCACTGGGCCAGGCTGGCACATCCATATGCACGATATTTGTGCATATCGTGCAAACTATAAAACATGAATGTTGGGAGAACAGCCCCATGAGTTACAATAAAACCACTTAAAAAGAAACAGTACTTTTTTACTCTAAGGGAAAATAAATGTGCTTTTCTAATGTTCAAAGAAAACCAGTTAAAACTCCTCAGAACTGTATCCATATGTTAAATGCATCGGATCCCACTATCTTCCTGTTCCACAAACAGCAGGTGGAACTGGTCACACCCCTCCCTACACAGCACAGTCCTCTCTCCTTACGTTGCATTTCAACCTGGTTTTGACATCATGCATTAAGTGGGGAGGCAGTTTATTAAGAAGCTCCAGGGTTCCACTTGACAAATGCCATCCATTAGAGAACTGGTCCTGCAAACAGCCAGTCGAAGATTAGTGACCTAACTTCAGGAGAAGGCCACAGTTCCCAGACCTGGGCTGCCAAGGTGCTAAGTGCGAAGTTCCCAGACTCACTTTGTGCTAACCAAACAGGACGCACGCTGACGCTCAGAACACAGAACACCCGTGTCTTGTCCCCATCTGCTTGGTCACCTCTCTCCTGTATGGAGGACATGCACATAGATGCCAATGGACTGTTCTTTGTCCAACCCAGTATTGCCTTTTGGCTACTTCCCAGGCCAAGGCTACCTCAAAATCTGTGCCAGGGTTATGGAGGAGGGAAGATTAGAGCTGGAAAATCACATTATATTTGCCACTATTCCTAGTGAAGAAAAACTCAAATATCTAAATGTGAAGCCCCTGGATTATCTACACAGAATGCTCTTTTAAGAACACACTTATCGAATAGGAGCTGCACTGGCTGGACAGCAATGGTATAGAGCAGAGAGAGTGAGGAGGCTGCACCTGGCTCCCGATATCATAGCCACTGCAGTACTCTGAGCTCCACAGAGATAGCACCGGGGCAAGTGAGATCCAGATGGGCACTGGGCAACTCTGTGCCTTGCTGAGGGAAAATAACTAAACATGGGCAAAGGAGACCCTAGGAAGCCAAGACAGAAAATGCCATCATATGCATTTTTTGTGCAAACTTGTAGGGAGGAACATAAGAACAAACACCCAGATGCTTCAGTCAACTCCTCAGTTTGCTAAAAAGTGCTCAGAGAGGTAGAAGACCATGTCTGCTAAAGAGAAAGGAAAATCTGAAGATACGGCAAAGGCGGACAAGGCCCATTATGAAAGAGAAATGAAAACCTGTATCTCTCCTAAATGGGAGACAAAAAAAGATGTTCAGGCCGGGTGCGGTGGCTCATGCCTGTAATCTCAGCACATTGGGAGGCCGAGGCAGGTAGATCACCTAAGATCAGGAGTTCGAGACCAGCCTGGCCAAGACAGTGAAACCTCGTCTCTACTAAAAATACAAAAAAAAATTAGCCAGGCATGGTGGCGGGTGCCTGTAATACCAGCTACTTGGGAGGCCGAGGCAAGAGAATCGCTTGAACCTGGGAGGCAGAGGTTGCAGTGAGCCGAGATTGCGCCATTGCACTCCAGCCGGGGCAACAAGAGTGAAACTCCATCTCAAAAGAAAAAAAAAAAAAGTTCAAGGATCCCAATGCACCCAAGAGGCCTCCTTTGGCCTTCTTCCTGTTCTGTTCTGTTCTGTTCTGAGTATCGCCCAAATATCAAAGGAGAACATCCTGGCCTGTCCACTAATGATGTTGCAAAGAAACTGGGAGAGATGTGGAATAACACTGCTGCCTTATGACAATATGATAATATGTCTTTCATATGACAAGCAGCCTTATGAAAAGAAGACTGTGAAGCTGAAGGAAAAATAAGAAAAGGATATTGCTGCATATTGAGCTAAAGGAAAGCCTGCTGTAGCAAAAAAGGGAGTTGTCAAGGCTGAAAAAAGCAAGAAAAAGAAGAGAAGGAAGATGAGGAAGATGAAGAGGATGAGAACGAGGAGGAGGAAGATGAAGATGACGATGAATAAGTTGGTTCTAGCATAGTTTTTTTTTCTTGTCTATAAAGCATTTAACTCATTCCTTTTAAAGAAAAAAATTGAAATGTAAGGCTGTGTAAGATTTGTTTTTAAACTGTACAGTGTCTTTTTTTGTGTGTAGTTAACACACTACCAAATATGTCTTTAGATATCCCTGTCCTGGTGGTATTTTCAATAGCCACTAACCTTGCCTAGTACAGTATGGGGGTTGTAAACTGGCATGGAAATTAAAAGCAGGTTCTCGTTAGTGCATAGCACAAATTAGTTATATATGGGGATGACAGTTTTTTCATCTTCAGTTGTCTCTGATGCAGCTTATATGAAATGATTGTTGTTCTGTAAAGTGAATACCGCTCTGTAATTGCAAAAAAAAAAAAAAGTTGCAGCTATTTTGTTGACATTCTGAAGCTTCTAAGTAAATACAATTTTTTATTAAAAATATATAAAGAACACACCAATCAAGAGATGACTTTAAGGATTAAAATGCTGACATTTGACATCAGCATTTGAATTACATCTTGCCTTTCTCTGATGTGCAGAAAACAACTCACAAAATGGCAAGCAATGATGTTAGGAAAAAAATAGGTTCTAAAAATATTTAATGAAAATTATGTTTCTTTTGTCGGTAATTATATAGATCATTACTAATTGGCCATACTCAAAACTTGACTCCATTCTTGCTCCCAGGGAGTTCACAATCAAGAAAAGGAGATAAGAAAACTTCATAATGCTCTTTCAGGCTCAAAAGACTTGAATAAATGAACTCGCATTGGAAAACTTGGCATCACAAACATGTCAATTTTCCCTAAATCACCTATAAACTTAACAGATACACAATAAAAATAGTAAGATTTTTATATTTGGAATTAAGCATTCCAAAGTTCATTTAGAAAAATGAACCAGCTATAATAGCCAAGAAAAGTATGAAAACAAGCAATCCTGGGGTATGAGCACCGCCCCACTGCCCACAGCAAAACATAGCACAAAGCTGCAATCTGCTGATGGTACGTGTTCATGATCATCAACGGAACACAAAAGACTGGAAATATACCTAAATACATCCAGGAAATGTAGTTGGTGAAAAAGGTGGCATTGGAATAATACGGTAAAGATGGATTGTTTAATAAATAGTGTTGGACAAAGCATAGCCATCTTGAAAAAAATTATGTTGGAGCCACACTTCCCACTAGGATAAATTCTGGAGGGATCAAACATTTCAAAATAAAAATGAAATCACTCATATGCTAGAAGAAATTCTAGGTTTTCAAAAATAATCTTGCAGTGAAGAAGACCTTTCTAAGGAAACCAGAAATCCCAGAAGCCACAAAAGAAACAATAGAAAAATTTAATTATGCAAACATTTAAAAAATTATGCATGGCAAATACCACTATGGGCAAAGTCAAAAGACAAATGACAAACTGAGAACAAATATTTGCAATTCATATCACAAAGGGCCAATTTCCCTAGTACATAAAGAGCTCTCTCAAATGATTAGGAAAAAGACCAATGACTATCAGAAAAATGGTCAGAAGCTACCAACAGGCAGTGAACAGAAAAGGAAATAAAAAGTTCTAAAATATAAAAAGATACACAGTCTCTTTAATCAAAGAAAGACTAATTAAAACCACAGTGAGAAAACACTTTTCACCTACCAGATTGGCAAATATCAAAAAGTAGAAGAACTCCTTATGTTGGCAAGGTTTTGGGGAAATGTGCTCACAGTGCTGGTGTAGAGAGGCTTGAGGGCAACAGCTAACAAAATTTTCCATGCACATCCCCTTTGACCCAGCAGTTCCACTTCTAGGAGTTTATCCTACACTGACAGGTGCGCATCACACACATCGTGATGAAAATACAGAAGCATTCAATGCAACATTGTGAAAGCAAAAGTTTACAAATAAAGGAAACTATCTAGGAGACTGGTTAAACAAACTACATTTGTTTATGGAATACTAAGCAGTCAAGACATAAATGGAGGAAGCTCTTTCATTACTCCTATGGACAAATCTCTGAGTGATATTTCACAAAGAAAAGATGGAAGGATAAACAAGAGCCTACCGACAGGAAGGGCAACATGAAGGATGGTACAAGGTCATAGGTTCTATTGGCTGATGAAAGAACTTCTGGGAAATGCAGCCAGGGCTTCTTGAGAAGGTTGAGCCTTGAGCACAAAAGAGGAAGGAAATGATGCAGCTGCCCTGGAGCTTTCCATCAGAGGAACACAGTTACAAAAAGCTGATAGAAGCTATTGTTGACGGCTGTGGGTTAGCCCTGTTGAAATGGCAGCCCTCCCCTATGGCATGTGGGCACAGGAAAACATTTTCTCAGATGGTCAACAACTCCATCCTTGAGAAAAGCCAGCTTAGGCACCAGACCCTCATCTTGTCCACAAAGTGAGAGAGCACCACAAAAACCATGCAGATAAGCATGTTCTAGAAAGTCCTACTAAAGCAAAGTCCATCTCTCTTTATGTATAAAGGACAAATGCAAAGGACAGTGCTGGTGTCACTGCTTATACTTATTATTAGGACCGAACAAGATAACGGCTTTCAAAACTATGAAGGGTGAAATGAATATTCAGAGTCCCCTTAATTTCGTATCAATTCAAAATAGCTTTAAGAAACGAGAAGCATAAAAATCACCCATATCCTCACAAGCCTTACAAAAATATTCTCATTTTTGTTTCCTTTTTGTCTGTATCTATCTGAAAGCACAGTATTTACATAGTTACAACAATGGTGCTCAGACAGAGATATATAATTGTCTTCTGCTTTTTTCACTTATTCTCTATTTTTATAGATAATTAGTATGCTAAGTTCTGAATGTCTGCATAAAATTCTATCCTGTTTATTAGCTGTAGTTAAGGGAGGGAGCAAACATTTATTTAGCCCCTTCTATGGGCATGTTACATAATTCAATTTGTCCCTTACAGTGATTCTTATTATTAGGACCCCCTTTACAGACAGAAACTGAGTGTCCAACAGTCTACAGTCTACTGCAGGGCAGACCCTGCCTTTGAACTCTGTGTGTGTCTAACCTGACAGCTCTCTTTCTTTCCCCTGCATTATATTGCTGCTGCCTCCATTGTTGGATACTGCTATTCGCAATTTTTACTATAATAAGCAATGTCAGCAAGATATCTTTACGTATTTTGTTTTTACCTTTTTTGACTTTTTTTTCATGTGTTTTCAACTTCTGTTTAAAAAGTCCAACAGGACGCCTCATCTGTCTCCTGACTCCTGCCCCTGAGAGATGACTACTCTTAACTCCTTTAATCGTCCCTACCACCCCACACTTGTCTCTATTTCTTAATGCCATGATTATCCTGCTTATGCCGGTTCTTCAATTTCAATTTTCAATAGCACCTATTCAACCTCCTACTCTGGAAGTTGCTAGCTCTCTTACATCTCCCCTAAGACATACATTTTCTCCTCCCCCATTCTTTTCAACACTGTTACAGCAACACTTATGGTTAAATTAATTTTCGGTGTTAAGCATTCCATAATAAAATTATAATTATGGAAATATTAGCCACAAAGAAGTCATATGTTGTATTCTTTTTTGTGAAAATTATTTTCCCTCAAGTTATCACTTTTGTCATTTCCTCATCAGCTTAGTTTTCTATGTGCCAATCACCAATTTGTCTCCAAACTCTAGGGGACCTGTGAGTGTCTCAATAGTCAGGAACCAGTTTTGCTTTCTCCTGGACTCACGGCTGAGGAGTCTCTGTGCCTGTTCCCCTCTGGAAGGGCTTCCCGTCCTGCCCCTTCACCTCTCTGCTAGGTCCTAGATCCCAAGGCCACACCAGATGCTATCAGACAACAGAGAAGAGAACCACAAATGTCAAGGAAGCATTCATCAGAGAGCAGGTGATTATGTTCTCTCAAATAAAGAGGCTGTGAGAGGTATGAAGGGATTCCAGCTAGAAGGCATTGCAAGTGTAAGACATAGGCAAGAGAGAACATACAGTATGAGAAAATGTGGAGAGATCTGATGTGTCTAGAACACAAGGAATGTGGGGAAGAAGGAGTGAGGGCTGATGCTGGACCTCGCCCTACAGACAGTGAGGAGTCACTTGGTTTAAAGCAGGGGCATGGCATGATCAATTTGTGCTTTAGGAAGGTAAGTTGGTGGCCTGTAAGATCAATTAGAAAGGGTAGAGAATGGAGGAAAAGCTATTGCATTCTTCCAAGTGAAAGCTGATGACATCCTGCAGTAAGGCAGAGGCACTGAATGGCAAGAAGAGATGGAGTGAAGGACAGAAGGAAAGAGGTCCACGTGACACAGGCTGCTGCCTGTGGCCATGATTATTCTCCTCTTCTCTGGACACAGGTGAGTGTGTGCTGCTTCTCAAGTTAGGCATGGGCATAAGCCTTGCTTTAAAACAGGGGTGTCTAATCTTTTGGCTTCCCTGGGCCACACTGGACGAAGAATTGTCCTGGGCCATACATAAAATCCACTAACACTAATGACAGCTGATGGGCTAAAAGAAAATCACACAAAAAATCTCATAATATTTTAAGAAAGTTTACGAATTTGTGTTGGGCTGCAATCAAAGCTGTCCCAGGCCACATGCAGTCTGTGGGCTATGGGCTGGGCAAGCTCTCAAGCTTGTCCAACCTGCCTTATTTTGTTGTTATTGTTCTGTTTCTTTTGTTTCAGGTTTTTAGCAGCGTGAAGTCATGGTTTGTAGTTTCTGTCTCTAGTGATAAGTGAAAAAGAGTGATGAAGAAGGGGCTTTACCGGCCCAACCAGAAACAGAAACTAAGCACTCATGACTGTGTTTTCTCCCTCGGACACCCAAACCAATGAAATGGAACAGGAAACAACCAAGTGCCATTTCCAGTAGCAGCCTTTAAGAGCCAGTGTGTGAGGTGTGACATTGCTCTTCCTGGCTCGGTGGTGACCACAGAAGCAGGTGTTGAGATGTCACCTCCATCAGCTGGGGTCCTAGTGGGACGACAATCAGCAGAGCCCTCCTGCCCACTGAAATAAACACGTAGCATGAGTGAGGAATAAACATTTGTGGTTTTAAGATGTGCAGGTTTAGAGGCAATTGGTTACCAGAGTATAAACTAGTTTACTTTGACTAATACAACGTCCAACTTACTATAATTTTGACAATATTGTCATATTTTCCTCTGAGTATCAAATAATATTTCATATTTTAAGACTTTATTGTTACCAAGTCTTAATGTTATGTGGTGTTTATCACATGTATTTCCTTATGTGGAATTTATCTAGGCACACCTTTTACCCACTTATCCACTGATGTCCTACTGACATTCAGGTGTGCTTGTGTGACCTTTGTGTACATTATGTCTTTTGCTATTTATACAACTGATCTAGCTGATAATATTAAAATAAAAATAGCTACAATAATAGCAGCTATATTTACTGAACTCTTATACATGCCAAGTATCCTATAAATCATCTCACATGCTGTTTTTTTTTTTTTTAAATCAGCATACTGAACCTATGAAATAAGTGCTATTATACCCATCTTACAAACGAGGAAATAGAAGCTCGGCAAGGTGAAGCCACTGGTCAGCAGGGGGCAGGGCTGGCATCTGAGCCCAGGTGGGTCTCACTGCTGACCTGGGCTCTGGATTCCCCGGGGGCAACAGGTTGCTAACGTCACCCTCTCACTTGGGCCCCTGGATTTACCCTCTCAATCTTAGAGGAAAAAGCTTCAATTTGGCTTTCTCCTCCAGTTTCTATTTTTTCTCCTTCCTTATCTGGCGTTTGTTTCCTGACTAGCTTCTTTGGTTGCTATTGCGCTGACCTGTTTATTCACCTCACTCCTGAAAACACATTCTCAAAAATCTCTGATCCTTTCTGGCCAAGGTAGATGGCCTTTGGTCAGCCCTCATCCTTCCTGAGTTTCTGACACCCTCTTCTATGTTTTCCTTCTCTGGCTGCCAGGACACTGGAGGCTCCTGGTTCTCCCCCTACCTTTCTTACTGCCTGTCTCTGGCTCTTCCTCCCACCCTAGCCATGGCCTGCCTCAGCCATCAGTCCTTAGTGTCTCTCTCTGCCCACTCCCACAACTTCCCCTACCTGTAGCTGATCTGGAATCTACACATCTGGTCTTGAGCTCTCACCTAAGTTCTAATGCCACAGTTGCACATACCCCTGTGCACATCCTGTGGACAAGCCCCAGACTAAACAACTTTCCCTGAGAAAGCAGCTTCCCCATTTGACTTCCCTATATCTGTCAATGACTATTCTCTCAACCGCTCAGTAACCTCAGTATAATCTGTGATTCAGTCCTTTCCTCTGATGCCCAAGGCCATTCCATTATCCACCAATACCACTGATTCCACCTTAGAAGACCTCTGGAATTTGTCCCATCCTTCCCTTTCCTACCACCTACCACCAGTGCTCACAGGATCAAGCCCAAACTCTTCCTCTCTGGGAATTTGAGACTTCTCATGATCTGATCTCCTCTTCCTCCCCCCCCATAGACTCCAGGGCTCTCTGCTACAACCAAACAGCTCTCAGCTCACCAGATCGTGGCATAGGGACCTGGCGAGGAGCTGGCCAGGAAGAAACTGTAGAGACCAGATCAGTGATGGGGCCCAAAGTCCATTAGCAAACAAAATCAAAGGGCACAGTGAGCAAAGGGCAGACTGGGTGACAGGGCCAAACATGATGCAAGCAGCACCAAGATCATTTTTGGGAATTACAAAAGAGATAAAGTCTAGCCAAATGAAGATCCAAGAATAGAGTGGCTGTGGTCAGGGCAAAGCAGTGACAACGTGGATATGTGTCAATGGCAGCAAGGCCTCTACCACCTTCTTATCCTGCTGACTGGTTGGAAGGTCCACAGGACAAAAGGACAAAGGTGGATGGGTGAAAAGTGTTGGCCTGGGCAGCAAAGCCAGTTTTCTGCCATGAGTGCTTGTTTAAACAATTGATTTTACTGTCATGCTCACACCAACATCCGTGCCTTCTCTCCTGTTGTCCCATCTATCCAAAGCCAACTAATCTTTCAGGTTATGGAAGACCTCATCAGTCAAGCCACCACAGGAATATCCCCTCTTTCTCTAAATTCCTTTATCACTTACCTGAATTACTCACTCTGTCAATCACGTTCCTACCAAAAGACTCTACTAAAGTTAGTGTATACTGACTCTATGAGAAGCAGCAACCACAGGGAAGACAGAAAATTTTTAAGACAGTCTCTGTCCTTAAGCCTCTCAGAATACAGTTGAGGTGTGACGAGAGATACATATGTGGAAACTTATTGTTTCCATCCCTGTCCTTAGGTAAGAGCCAATGAGAAAGAGACAGGTAAAAGTCAGGAGATGCTAGAAGAGCTACGATTTGAGAAGGCCTGAGGATTCTGATAGACAGAGAAGGTGGAAATGTGAGAAAAAGTATTGTGTGTGATATAGGAGGGGCTGAGTATGGTGTACAGACGGTGAACAGACTGGAAGAGCAGGTTACTAAATATTACTACTTGACTAATTATATATATATATTTTTTATATATATATATATAATATATATATATTCACTGAGAAGAATCTTCCTTTATTCAAATCCCAAGGAAGGAAAAGTCCATACTGCTGTGGCTTGGCAGGTTTCAACATTTTAAAAAGCATTTACGGAGTTTCTCACTTTACATCAGTAAGAAATTACTGTTCAAGCTTTTGTGATCTGGCTGAAAACACCAGTTCAGGGTCTTCCCAGTGGGAGGATTTGGTGCTACATATCACAGGACAGTCAGGTTGGTCATGGCAATGGCATTAGTACTCAGTGGAAGAGTGGAAAAACATAACCTGCTGTTTCTCACAAATCTCTCCCTTCCTGGGAGGCCACAGATGGTTCTGGATCAACCACTGACCTCCAGGCGGGGTTCCCAAATGTTTTGGATTACAGACTCTTACAATGGCTATCTCAGAAGTTAAGCCATGTGGCTTGATGCCATGCACCCACGCTGACCCTGAGCCCTCACTCTATGATTAGAAACTGACAGCAGGTAGAGTTAGGGTGGTTCACAAGCTGCCACAATGGCTGACTCATTTCCATGGCTCACCATGATACTACACTGCAGGCAGCTACCTCAGGCAGATGGAGGGCCTCTGAGGAGTACCCGGCCCTTGGTACTTGGTAGAGGGCACTTCTCAGTCTGACTACTGACAGTCGTGGGGTAGCAACAGCAACGGCATCTCATCCAATCATGCATAAAACCAAGTCTTCAAGGACTACAGCCTTCTGTATTAGTTATAGCTTTCTAGAATTTCATGGAGTGGTAGATTTCCTTATAAACTCGGGAAGATGCTTTCCTTAAGTAAACATTACACCATCTAATAAATTCTGACCCTAAAGCTCAGGCTCCCAAACAGACTCCATTTGCAGAGAAGTATTCTTGACGTTGCTGAAGAAGACTGGGCTTCTAAAGCCAGTCACTTCACTCACTGTTGCTTCAGACAAAGAAAAGTGTAAACAGCCATCAGCTCTTAACTCTCCATATCACTGCATGACACTGGCACTGACAGTTTAGGAAAAATTTTTATTTACCCTCCAGAATATATTTTCCAAGTCAGTTTACTGTCTTAATTTTATTTTACCAATAAAGTATATACTATTTTGTAGTACAAAGTGTGTTATCATCGTGAAGGAGGGCATGCGGAGAAGCAGGCAGATAAAAAGAACAGTTGAGATAAAAATGGGCAACCTCTGAATTCACAGGGTCACTAAAACATGAGAGGCTGATAAAAGTTGGCTATCCTTAGAAATTTGAGACTTTCTAAAAAACAAGGTCCATTTCCTACTCCTGGATAGTGGAGCAATTTTCAGTCAACCACACATTGAGAAGGAATATGAAAGTAGATCTGATTCCATGCAAGTCCTGTAAAGCAAATGAGGTTTAAGCTAAAAGTTAAGGATGAATGGTGGACCAAGGTGAATTCTGAAGTCAAGTCTGGGAAGGGCTGACACAGAGGGGTGACTCAAAACAGGACCTTATACGTGGAGCCAAGGCCCACTTACCATCCACATGTGCTGGATTTGATACCACGTGATGGAATCAGTTGTAGCATATATTTCCTTTGCTTTTTTGGAGACATAGTAGGGCCCTGAAGAATAAACTCAGGTATGATGAATAGGGCAGTATAAGGGTCATACATTTTTGGAAACTGGAATTGGTTGTTTTAAAGAATGCTTGGCACATGAGAGATGAGCCTTTTTCCATCTGAACTAAATCAAGGGAGTCTTGACTGTTTTGGATTCTGAACCTTTTTTTAGATCTTTCAGGCTTCAGCAATTCCTATAAGAAGGAATAAAGTCTCTAAGAAGAAGCTACAATCTGTATCTAGGTTAGAGAATGTGGATGAATTCTGCAGCAGACTCAGACTTGGTTATCTTGATTCGATATAGGAGACCTCCAAGATGGCGGTACTTTTCTTTCCAATGTGGCTGGCCCCTTGCATAAATGACCTGCTAGAGCAGAGACAGGGCAGGCAGGCAACATCCAAGATAGTGAGTAGTCGAGAGGGGCAAGAGCTCATCCCTGTTTGACCTGGAATTCCCCGGTATTAGCACTGACAGTCCCATGCCCCAGTCCTGAGCAAACAAAATGTTTGGTCAGCCAGGTAATAAAAAGAGTGTCCCAGGGTCAGCAGTTTAACTTTCTTACTTTGACAGTTTTTGTTTGGGCTATTTTGCCAGAAACATGAGCAATTTTAAGATGAAATGGCCTAAAAGTTTGACTTATTGAGGCTAGCCCTTAATACTTAGCCTCAATCAAGATGATTTTGAGTCTTCCATTTTTCAGTAATTTTCTAACAATATAAGTTTGCAAGTGAATATGCTCTGAAGGTCTGGTGGCTATAAAATAAGCACATCAGAACACTACAGTTCTGCCAATCACTTGTTAATAGTTTACCAGAAATATCCAAAGAAATATTTGCACAACTCTTTTTTTTTTTTTTCTGTTGCCAGGCTGGAGTGCAGTGGCGTGATCTAGGCTCACTGCAACCTCTGCTTCCCGGGTTCAAGTGATTCTCCTGCCTCAGACTCCCGAGTAGCTGGGACTACAGGGGTGAGGTGTGCCACCATGCCCAGCTAATTTTTTTTTTTTTTTTTTTTTGAGACAAAGTCTCACTCTTGTTCCCCAGGCTGGAGTGCAATGGTGTGATCTTGGTTCACTGCAACCTCCACCTCCCGGGATCAAGCGATTTTCCCATCTCAGCCTCCTGAGTAGCTGGGATTACAGGTGCCTGCCACCATGTCCAGCTAATTTTTGTATTTCTAGTAGAGACAGGGTTTCACCACATTGGCCAGGCTGGTCTCGAACTCCTGACCTCAGGTGATCCGCCTGCCTTGGCCTCCCAAAGTGCTAGGATCACAGGTATGAGACACTGCGCCCGGCCCTAATTTTTGTATTTTTAGTAGAAACGGGGTTTCACCATGTTGGCCAGGATGGTCTCAATCTCTTGACTTCATGATCTAACCACCCTAGCCTCCCAAAGTGCTGGGATTACAGGTGTGAGCCACCACGCCCAGCCTGCACAACTCTTAAAACAGATCAAGTCAGGTCAATGGAATTAAGGTTCTTGGCAATTAGGAATTTATCCTGTGAAAAGGACAAAGCTTTAGTGTTCAGCCAAGAAGGAAAGGATCTAAATCTGATGTGGAATGTCTGTGAGCAAGAGGGAATTAAGAGAAATTTAACTCGAAGATAATGAAATTCTTTTCAGCTTTAACTTGCTATAAATAAATAAGCTGTGCTGGCTCCAGAATTTTTTACCTAGGAGGGGCCTAGGGTGGCAATCTGACTGGAAGGGAGTGTGTGAAGTTGCATTTGCCTGATGCTTTAAGATTGAGAAAACACCAACTGTCCATCTCAAAGCTCCTAACCCCGGCCTCTGCATTGGTACTGCCTCTGCAAAGAAACAGCTTTATAACAAGGAGGCAGAGAAGAAAATGGAAGGAGTGGCCGTTTCATATATGGAGTCCCGTGCTCTTTAGATCCAGAAAATAACTCCATATATTGCAGTATCAGAGAAATTTGAATTAGTGCTTTTCTGTAGTGTACTTCTAATTATTTAATACTTCCTTGGTACAGTAGGACAAAAATAGCATATTTTGCACATCTATGATAAATATAGTGCTTGTACATACAGAACTGAGCTCTTATTTGGGGCAGATAAAAGAAAAATTGATATTTACTGTTAAGAAGTAAGTATGTACAAAAACAATAGAGAGGGAGTTGGCACTGTTCGAGAGAAAAATCAAAAATAGATTTGCTCTGCTTTATTAGAAATAATTAGGGGCTGGGTGTGGTGGCTCACACCTGTAATCCCAGCACTTGGGAGGCTGAGGCTGAAGGATCGCTAGCCCAGGGGTTTAAGACCAGCCTGTGCAACATGGTAAGACCTTGTCTCTACAAATATATTTTTAAAAATTAGCCAGGCATGGTGGTGTGGACCTTTGTTTCCAGACACTTGGGAGGCTGAGATGGGAGGATCTCTTGAGCCCAGCAGGTTGAGGCTGCAATGAGCCACGATTGTGCCACTGTATTCCAGCCTGGGTAACAGAGTGAGACACTGTCTCAAAAAAAAAAAAGAGAAAGAAAGAAAAAGAGAAATAATTAGGAAGCACATTTGTGAGGAAACTGATTTTTAAAAAGTGCCTCTAGAAAATTTCCATAATTAAAAAGCTTGACAAAATGATATTTTAAAAATGCCTCCCCACAATGAGTCTCAGAGAAGTAGATCCTCAAATGTTCATTAACCAAAACTGATGGATGACTAATTGGCAGGGAACTAAAAGTTTGGACACATTATGATGAGAACGGCATTCCAATTGGATTCTCTTTTGTACTCTTGTACTCCAGTGAGTGAAGAGAAAAAGGGAAAACCACAGACCGTAATGAATCCATTACGGTCTATGGAAGGGCCACAGGGCTCCCCCCATTCTCTTATGACTACCTGAAGCAGCTTCCAGGAGGACACGTCCGGAGAGGGCACCATGGCATAGGAGAGCCAACTGCTATTTTTGGCTTGGTGTTAGTGGGTATGCCCCTCACTCCTAAGTTTCAGGTGTCTCTCAAATCCACAGAGAACAATAATGTCCCGTTCTTACTAATACAGGTGGCAGCTGGTTGCAGAAGAAAGCGATTACATTTTCATCTCTGGGGAAGAAAGTACCCACACACATGTGGCTGTGGTCTTCATCACACTGCCTCCCTTCTCTGGACTCTGCAGGGGCTTCTAGATGTCTCTTGGATCCAGTGAAGAAAACTCAACTCTTTGTTTTTAGGCCTATTAGCTAAGCCCTCCATCACACTCCTCCTAAATGCCTTCAGCTTTAGCTGTAAGACAGCCCATACTGGCAAGCTTGCTAATGAGTGAAAAAGCAGCAGCCCGCTTCCCACAGGGGAGTATGTACATTTTAATAGCAGGCTTCCAGAGACAGGACACCTGCTGCCTGTCTACTTTCCAACCGGGACCTGGTGATAAAAACTTCAGCCAGGCCCAGAGGGAAGGGTGGAGGCTGTGAACTGCCATTATGCATATGCCTAATATTGTCCGGCCTTAATTTAAGACCATAAACAATCCATCTTCTTCCAGAAACAAGGTAGAGCCTTCCCAGATCAACAAAGCTCTGTCAGAGCTGAAGGTACACCTGATTCCCTGGAGTGCCACTGAACAAGCCGGAGACAGTGCAGTTTGTTTCTCCTGGGCAGGCACACACGGCGTCTGCCAAAATGAGAACATCATTCACTTATACCTGTTTATGGAAAATGAGATACAGGACAGCATTGTACTTGAGATTTGGAACCACCAGGAATCCTGTTCTGTCTCCCCAAGTATGTGGCTCTTGATTTGGGGTATACATTCCAGTGATAAAGAAAAGAGACACAAATTCTCATAAAACAAGATGGAACATTTTAAATGAACACAGAAGTTATATGTTGGGGAAATATGGTAGGAAGATGGAAGAAGGGCTCATTCTGGCTAAAGAGGAGTAGGGGGGCAAGTTAGAGAATAGTAGCTCAGAATGTGTGCTATTTAGGGCAGGGCACAGAGGCTCACACCTGAAATCCCAGCGCTTTGGGAGGCCAAGATGGAAGGATGGCTTAAGGCCAGAAGTTTGAGACCAGACTGGGCAACATAATGAGACTCTGTCTCTATAACAATTTCTTAAAAATTAGCTGGGTATGGTGGTGCACACCTGTAGTCCCAGCTACTTGGGAGACTGAGGCAGGAAGACAGCTTGAGCTCGGGAGTTTGAGGTGACAGTGAGTTATGATTGTACTACTGCACTCCAGCCTGGGCAACAGAGTGAGACTCTGTCTCTTAAAAGCAGAATTGATGCTATTTAAGTTTTCTTATAGGATAAGAGGCATTTTGTGCTGAGAAAAAAGAGGGGATTTGGGATAGTGGGGAGACAACAGCCCAAAGGTCAGGTACTTCACAGGCAATGAGAGAATGCTGTGAGTAATGAGGCTGGACAGGTAGGTTCATGCCTCAGCTGCTGGCCTGCGTGAGGAAGCCAACTCGAGTAGTATTATGACAGACGGGTGGGTCAGAGGCAGGGAGGTCATAGTACACGTTTGGAAACACCCAAGGGACTGGTAATTACACAGCTGAATACATACACAAAAGCCCCTGAGCTATATACGTAAGATTTGTATATTTTACTGTATGTAAATGATAGCTTAAAAAAGTACTTTAAAAAAAAAGTCAAACGGAGACAGTGCCAGCCTGTCCAGGAGTACGGGGGCTGGGAATAGTCAGAAGAAGACAAACACACAAGAAAACCAGTCTCTTTACCCTGCAGTCAGGGACACTCTCCCAGGGTCCTTCCCCTAAAAAGACCACTCTGATGCTTGCTAACAAAGCAAAGGTACCAGAATCAGAAGATGTCCGTGCTGAAGGGCACCATGGGAGACATACCTATTTCATTTTACATAGAAGGAAACCAAGGACCAGAGGGGCTATCATTTTGTCTGGGGTTCTGTGGCCAGTTTAGAGGTAGAAGACCTAGGTTTGCATCCTAGTTCAAATTTCAATTCAAAGGTCTTTCTCTACCCAACTGTTGCCAGCAGCCATGAGGAAATTTGAATGAATGACAGAATTCTGAAGCTATAAAAAATCAAATGTGAGTAGATAGGTAGCAGCATGGGTGAATGTTCATGGCAACGTTCATCATGGTTTGGTGAAAGCAGGTTACCAAACAATATCTATCACTGTGATTTTGTGGGGGCAAGTATAAGCAGAAGGAAAACTACAGGGATGATTGCCCACATATTAATAGCGCGTTATCTCTGGGTAGAATTATAATTTTTTTTTCATGTGGGAGGTTTTCTGAAAAAACTGAAAAACCTGTTAGACAAATTCCAAAAGAGCTATAAAGCCAGGCACGGTGGCTCACGCCTGTAATCCCAGCACTTTGGAAGGCCGAGGCAGGTGGATCATGAGGTCAGGAGTTTGAGACCAACCTGACCAACAGGGTGAAACCCTGTCTCTACTAAAAATACAAAAATTAGCTGGGTGTGGTGGCACATGCCTGTAATCCCAGCTACTCAGGAGGCTGAGGCAGGAGAATCGCTTGAACCCCGGAAGCAGAGGTTGCAGTGAGCCGAGATCGCTCCACTGTACTCCAGCCTGGGCGACAGAGTGAGACTCTGTCTCATAAAAGAAAAAAGAAAGAGCTATAACATTTATTGGTAATTTTTGTGTGCTCTACCTTTTCTATTTAAGAAAATGAATATGCATTAAGGTTTTTATTCAGAAAAAAAGATTTATGTGACTATCTAGATTTTTGTCATAATTCTGAACTGGGCGTCTGCTCGTTTCACTAAAAGTAAACACTTCGTGAGAACAAAAAATGAATCACTAGGTAAATATTGATCTGTTTCTAAGTGAACAAGAGACATAACATCCCACTGAAGCAAAGTTTTCCTGCAGACATTAAAAGATTCATTTATAATGTATCTTTGGGTATATCATCTTAAAACAGATTTTCAAATTGACTTTAATGCTGAGAGGGGAAAACAGTAATCCCTGCTCCTTAAGCATGCTTTCAATGTTCACCTTTCATCAACTTTTTTTCTATACCAGAACAGTAAGAGGACATGTCCTGATTCCGCACATGTCATCATAACCAGCTACCCGCGGTCAGGATTACTGAATAATATTAATAGCTTGTTGTAAATCAGTTAACAGAATTTTCCAGCCTAGGCGAGTGGTTGTCAAGGCTGCAGACAGCCTTCCTTGTAGGAAAAAAATCTTCAAAGTCCCAGGAGAAGCACTTTCCCTCATAACAGACGTGTTTCCTGCCCTTAGCTTCCAACACATGGGAGTTTGTTACAGACATGTGACACAGAAAAAGACCTTGGGCGACAGTAACTTCCAATGGAGTGACAGAAACAGAAAGAAGGTCAGATGGGAAACAAAGGTCACCCAGGGACTGTCATCGGGGGCTGGCCTCTGCCTCAGTTCTCTCACCTGTACCCAAGAAAAGTCCCTGTTCACTTCCCCACAGATAAGAAGGCAGCCAACCTGGTGTCACACTCCAGTTTGGGTTCAGTTTCCCTCTCTGCTACTCTCAGTTTCCTCATCCCTAAAATGAAAGGAAAAATGAATCCAACCTCAAGGTTGGTTAAGACTGAATGGCATAATGTCTATGAAAGGTACTCAATAAATTTCAAATGCAGTAGTAACATGGACAAAAGAGAGTAGTAATGTGAAAACATTTTGGTGATATGAGACATGAACACAGGATACAGTGATTCCTAAAATTAAAAACTAAAACAGAAATAAGGGGTGAGTTGAAGGATGGAGGGGCAATAAAGTGAATTCTGCCCTTTAGTCATTTGTCATGCTGAAGTCAGACTGCTCGGGTGTTTAGAATTTAGCTGCTTAAGCAATGCTCCAACATGCTTTAAAAGGGCTGGTCCTATCATCAAAAGCAGAGGCTTTGGAAGTAAATTGGTTCTGGAGAATTTGTCCCTTCACATACACCTTCAAACCATAGCTAACTCCTAAATGATCATCAGGTCTGCCTTTAACCTAGGCTGACCTCCACCCCTCCCTAGTTCAGGCAATCAGCCAGTGACCAGGGAGCTCCATGTTGATGCCCCTGGCTCAGGCTGATGCTAATTTTCTAAACACAGCCACAAGGTCCAAGGAGATGGGGCTGGGGATGCACTTCCACCTCCTAAGGAGGTGGGTGGGAGCCATTTCAGTAGAGGTCACACCTTAGACTCATCAAGAAAATGTGCCAGGGAGGGAAAAAAGCAAAGAGAAACTATTGGGCTTAATGTCTCTGGATTATTTTTAAAAGAAAAAAAAGAAAAGGAGGTAAAAACTGCCACAATCAGCTTTCTTCTACACTTTGAACAATTAGTATGGAATCAAACCTTACATGATGCTTTTCTGGAGCCTGGGCAATAGCAGCTTTTGCATGGCTTCCTCCCTCTAATTACTCAGGAACCAATACTGGGTGGAAATTTGCACTCATCTGCACAGAAACTTGCAGGGTTTTAAATACTTTGGTTTTCAAGAGCTCTCTAAAAATGAGATGACCAAAGAACTGGGCCTAGCAGTCCTACCCAAACTGACAGCTGAAAGTGAGTGCAAATTTCAGTAGTCAGTCGAAATTATTGATCTAAATTAAGTATCAAAAAAATTCAGGCTGAGCGCTGTGGCTCATGCTTGTAATCCCAGCACTTTTGAGGCAGGTGGATCACCTGAGGTCAGGAGTTCAAGACCAGCCTCGTCAACATGGTGAAACCCCATCTCTACCAAAAAATACAAAAATTAGCCAGGCATGGTGGCACATGCCTGTAGTCCCAGCTACTGGGGAGGCTAAGGTAGGAGAATTGCTTGAACCTGGGAGGTGGAGGTTACAGTGAGCTGAGATCATGCCACTGCACTCCAGCCTGGGGGACAGAGTGAGATTCTGTCTCAAAAACAAAAAAAAAAAAAAGAAGAAAGAAAGAAACATTCAAAATACAACTATGAAAAATACTGGATGATTTTCAAAACATATACTATGCATACCCTTTACAGAGCTGATTTTTAACTGCAAACACTGCATATAAGAACACCATGTCCTGGCCGGGCGCGGTGGCTCAAGCCTGTAATCCCAGCACTTTGGGAGGCCGAGACGGGCGGATCACGAGGTCAGGAGATCGAAAGACGATCCCGGCTAACACGGTGAAACCCCGTCTCTACTAAAAAATACAAAAAAATAGCCGGGCGAGGTGGCGGGCGCCTGTAGTCCCAGCTACTCGGGAGGCTGAGGCAGGAGAATGGCGTAAAAACCCGGGAGGCGGAGCTTGCAGTGAGCTGAGATCCGGCCACTGCACTCCAGCCTGGGTGACAGAGCAAGACTCCGTCTCAAAAAAAAAAAAAAAAAAAAAAAAAAAAAAAAAAAAAAGAACACCATGTCCTTGCTCTTGTGCCTGGCCGTGAAGCCTACTGTAATGAAAAGTCCCCTCAGCAGGGGCAGTTCCAAATTCAATATGATGACATTTATAGTGTCCACCACTATTAGGCAACATATCTCTTGACTTGGGGTCATGGCATCACCGTCACAACTATGAGAAAACTGCATAAGAATACCACACGTCAACACCCAAAACACCCAAAGCCCATAATGGTAGCTGTTCATCCTTGGCAAACAGCATATGAAAATTAACTAGACAACTACACAAAGCAGGGGCCCAAACTCTCAGATGTTGGTTGCCCATTTGTCTGCTCTTAGAAGAGAATCATTCACCCAGTGTCCCCAACAGCCAAGAGAGGGGACGAGAGGTGGTATCAGGATGCAGGGAAGAGCTTCTACCACCATCGGGTCTTAGCAGCTGCGTTAGTCATGTGCTCAAGGGACACACTTGAGGAAGACATCTCCCTGAGTAGCTGCAGTCTGAGAAGGCACAGGCAGAATGGAGTAAGCTTGAAGAAGTACAAAGCGAGTGAAGCAGCATGACAAGAAAGGAGACGAATTCAGACCGACTGTGCACGAGGCTTGGCCTGAGCCCCAGAGGAAGACACAGTCATTCAGAAGACATCCACAGGGAAAAGGTGAACACTGCATCTCTTGAAAACAGTATGTGTAGGCCGGGCACGGTGGCTCAAGCCTGTAATCCCAGCACTTTGGGAGGCCGAGACGGGAGGATCACAAGGTCAGGAGATCGAGACCATCCTGGCTAACCCATCTCTACTAAAAAATACAAAAAACTAGACGGGTGAGGTGGCGGGCACCTGTAGTCCCAGCTACTCGGGAGGCTGAGGCAGGAGAATGGCGTAAACCCGGGAGGCGGAGCCTGCAGTGAGCTGAGATCCGGCCACTGGACTCCAGCCTGGGTGACACAGTGAGACTCTGTCTCAAAAAAAAAAAAGAAAGAAAACAGTATGTGTGACACAGAGTGTAGACTCCCTTCATTTTACAACTATGGTTTCTTCTATCAGAAGCAGAGGCCTCCCCTGCTGTCTCCAAAATACAGATCTGGGGGCAGGTGCAGTGGCTAATGCCTGTAATCCCAGCACTTTGGGTGGCCGAGGCAGGCAGATCGAGGCAGGTTCGAGACCAGCCTGGCCAACATGGCGATACCCCGTCTCTACTAAAGAGCACACCTGTAATTCCAGCTACTCCAGAGGCTGAGACACCAGAATCGCTGAAACCCGGGAGGTGGAGGTTGCAGTGAGTCGAGATCATGCCACTGTACTCCAGCCTGGGTGACTGAGCGAGACTCTTAAAAAAAAATACAGATCTGGGCTTCTATACGGAAACCTGGTTCACTCAGACAAAGCACTCTCTTTAAGTGCATTCTCTTAGCTAATGCTTGGTACATTTTTCAACAAGGTAGATGAAGAGTACTCAACTATTGGATCTGTGCTTTTTTGCTTATTAATTATTTTGGGTGAGGATAGTTCCTCCATCCTAGAACTGGCAACAAAGCATTTGTTAAAGGACTAGAATACTGTCCAACTTTTCCATATCTGCCTAAAAATGACTACTATTTTCTGCAAAGTCCCTGTCATGGATAATGACATCACACTGTGGAGGAAGGAATGTTTCAGGCAACAGAGATCTGATTCTCTCCTACCCTCCAGGATTCAAACACTAGACTGCAATCAGACTGTGGCTATTTTAACACCAGTGACGCCATATCCCATTGATGCCTTAAGGACACGATGGGATAAGATTCTTCTTTGAACATCACACAAAGCCAAATACATCAGCAGCTGAGCATACAGAGGGCATGAGGTCTACTCACTCTTTGGTCAGAAGAGGACAGGACTTGAGCAGAAAGCGTGAGAGGCCCGAGTCCTGGAAGTAGAGGTCAGGTGGTGCTGTGGGGCTCTTCAGGTTCAAACACCGGACAATCACGTACAGCACAGCAGCCACTGCAGCCAGCTTCACTCCATCAAACACGGCTGGGAGCTCGGGGGTCTCCAGCATGGCATTCATCTTGATCTGGGGAGCAGAGGCATAGGTCTAGGTTTACAAGCACAGTGAGGACAGGTGATGCCCACAACCCTACAGATGCATGGTGGGCTAAGAGACACTGCCAGTGATGGTGTGCCACAGTTCAGATGTTTCCATAGGCTCCTGCCAGGCAGACACTGCCAGCACCTTGCAGCTACTAATCAACTGGCCATAATCCAAATCACAAACAGTGTGAGCATGGATAAACTAGGTACTGTGTTTTCTTTTTATAATCTCACAAGCATTTCTAAGATGAGCAAATCAAAAAATCGAAAAATGCTAAGAACAGTGTTCTTTATCGGAGGGGTAAAAATAAGATCAGTCAAAGTGGTGGCAACAGGACCACGAGTAGAACTTTGATTTTTGTTAACAGGTCATCCTTTTGTTTTTTTTTTCCTCTCTGTAGACTTTACCTGAACCTTGTGCCCCAGGTGTGTGTTAAGTGTTGTGTTTACAGCCTTGAACAGAAACCCGGAAAGGACTGCTGGTGCCACCAGGTGTGGTTGTACTGCCTGCTGGCCTCACCCCTTTATTTGCAGAGCAGGCTGAGATAAAGCAACCTCAGTCTGACTCAGCCATCTGCTCCCCAGAGGCTCCCCAGTGCTGGAGTCTGAGTCAGACTCAGCCCAGGTCACAGCAATCCTGGCTCCTAAGGGTTTCAGGTGTGAGAGCTTGGTTAGTTGTTTTTTTTTCCCCCCTGTGGAGGCTGACTGTAGCCATTAGTCCAAAATTAGGTTAAAAGTAAACCAAATTGACCACTAGGCCAAAATCTAAAACTGGAGTACAGACAATATATATATGCTTATCTGTCCTTTCCCAAGCTTTCCCAGTACTTCATCTTTTGAAGTAACTTCACCTTATATACAACACACGCCCCTCCAAACATATAAAACCAAACATCAACAATGACAAAAGCAACAGCAACAAAAATCCAGTATTTTCCTTGCTGCTCGGCAGAAAAACAAAACATCAGCTGTTACCTTAAAAATCAGGGAAAACACAAGCTAACAAAAAAGAGAAAATGGTAACTCTCACAGCCAAGGTAGCTATGGCAACAGCTTCCCCTGGAATGGTTTCAAGTAGCCTCTGCTAACAACTGTCATCATGAGAGCTCTGGTAGCCAGTGCCGGAGACAGGATAGGCAGAACAAAACAATCTCCACCAACTGTGTTTGGGGTATAACCAACCGAACTTTCCTAAGACCTACAGCAAGTCCAGAAAGGACTCAGAAACCCTTTTCTAAACTCAAGGTCACTTTGGCAGACAATCTCTGGCAGGGATTCCCAATTCAATAATGAAAGGAAATAAAAGATCACAGCTCTGTAACTAGTCTTCCACCATCAGGGCAAGACAAGGATTTTTTTAAACTTACCTGACACAATTTCAAATCAAGGCTAGACCATTAATATAAACTCAGCTACACTGAACTTCTGTGAGGAGACAGTTTTCTTAAAACTTAACTTCTGCGCTGGGCACCATGGCTCACGCCTGTAATCGTAGCACTTTGGGAGGCCAAGGAGACCACTTGAGGTCAGGAGCTCCAGACCAGCCTGGCCAACAAGGTGAAATCCTGTCTCTACCAAAAATACAAAAATTAGCCAGGTGTGGTGGCATATGCCTGTAATCCCAGCTACTTGGGAGTCTGAGGCAGGAGGATCACTTGAATCCGGAAAGCACAGGTTGCAGTGAGCCAAGATCATGCCACTGCACTACAGCCTGGGGACAAGGGCGAAACTCCATCTCAAAAACAAAAAACCAAAAAACTTAACTTCTGGTGACACTTCTCCTCACTCCTGGGGTCATATCCCCTAAAAGCTATCTATAAACCCCTAAAACAAGGATCCTTAACTTGGGGTCTGTGGGTTCCCCATGGGATCCTAGGGTCTAAGAGCCCCCTGAAATCACATGAAAGTTTGTGCACATAAGCAGTTTTCTGGGGAGAGAGTTGGCAGCTTTAATCAGATTATCTAAAAAGGGTCTGTGGCCTAAAAAAGTACACAGCACTGCACTAAGATGCCCAATAGGTTTAATCTGTAGCTCCCATTCCTCACCTTGTCCGAACCCGCCACGGATGCCAAACGAAGGCTAAACAAATGTCCAAGATGATGCAGCTTGTTAATATAGGCTTCTAAGTCTCCACATTCTATTAGAGGACCAAAACTAAAATCCACCAGAAATTCTCTGACTATACGCTGGTAATATGGAACTGAACTGGAAGTTCTTCCTCATCACCTTTGTTGGAAAGAGAACAGGGTAATGCAGCAAGTAGTTTCTTGTTGGTTTGGAGTGGACTTACTAAATCAAACAAGTAAGTTCTTTCCTTCCCACTTCTACTCACTGCTTCCTAACATAAGGGGAGGAGAAGCAAAAATAAGAGTCTCAGCAATACATACCAATGTTATTTATTCTTCTCACTGCAAATATGAATTTTCCTTGAAGAGTTGTACAGTTGGGCCGATCAGGTCAGATCTCTTATTCAAACTAACCTAAAAGCTAAAAAGATTGGATGGTGATGTTTTAAAGTTGAAACGTAAGCACAGTCTAAGTTTCTCTGCATTTAAAGTCTTTAGGGAAAAGACAATTTGGTTAATTAACATGTATGCCACACTTTTGAACGTTTGGCCTTTTTAACAAGCCTGCTGCGAGAAGGCTTTGTGAATCCACCAAGACTGACAGGCTCTCTCTGGTTTCTAGGGCAAGTTTTCTGCTGTGTTCCTCATTCTGGCTAAAGCCAATTCACATTGCTTTGAACCTTTATCTCACAATATAATCTCCAGAAATGCCTAACAGGACAGGTAACATCTCTGTGTGACCAATGAAATCACTTAGCAAGGTTTGAGATCAAGACAGCACAGCCAGTCCCCTCATTTGTTCTCTTCCAAACATACAGCAGGGACAGGAAAAAATATGAGCTGAGAAAAGTAATAGGGCACAGATGGGCTCAAAACCAAAGTACCAGAAACAGAACAGGGCCAAAAGCAATGGGTAGGGGATTGCATTGCTTGTAGGGTCTCAGTTCAGACTGGGGCCAGAGGCTGGCTGCTAAGAAGTGCCAGAAGCTAAAAGTGCTCGCTGTGAGATGGGGGACCTGAGCTGAGCCTACTGCAAGAATCTGCTAAAAGATCTATGGCTTGCAAAAAAGCAGAAGCAAAAAGAGAGAACATGGGGGAAACAGCCAATGTTTATGCAGCACTATCTACGTGCTAAGCTCTGTTCTTCAAATTTGACATATGCTAGCTCATTTAATCCTTCCCATACCCTATGAGGTAGATGCTATTATTACCCCATTTTATAGACAAGGTAACTGAGGCATAGGAAGTTTAAGTTACTTGCCCAGTGTCATACAGCTGCGGGGTAGAAAAGCCAGCATTTATATCTGGCCCAAGAGATCCTCCTCTTAATCACCATGCTGTGCTACTTGAAGGCAGGTAAGTAGAGAAAGAGAGAGAGGCAAGCAAGAAAATGCATGGTGCAGGAGACACACACGAGACACCAGAGACTTGCCCAAAGTCAGACAGCTGTAAACAGCAGAGCTGGGATTCAAGCCCAATTTTTTTTTTCTGATTCTACCACACCAAAATGACATCAGAAGAAAATCAAAGCCAGTTGAAAGAAAGAATCAATTAACCTTCGGAACAGTCCTGCCTAACTTCCAATTATTATCTGTCCCTATTCTGAGACAAATTAGTCATAGGCTAGGCTGTGGTGAGGTAGGCCGGAAGAGCAAAGTCTTCAGCCACATGATAGGCCACCTGACCCCACAGGCTTGGCTGCCAAATGAAAAACAGGGCATGGACCCGATCAAAGATCCTAAACTGGCAGTCCACGGGGCAGTGTTGCATTCAGTTGGCATTTAAAAAACAAATTTATTCATTGCCATATTATTAACACCAGGAGATTTCAGATAAAAATCTAGATTTCTGATTTCTCTTGGAAATAAAATCAGAAGATTTGGCAACACAGGGCCAGCATTGTCACACCACGACAATGGACAGAGCTGAGCAGGGCTGCCCCCTTCAGACCCAGCAAGCTCTCTCCAGGTGGCCACAGTCCCCACCACTCCCTATTATGGGGTCCTCAACACTGACCCCTGGCCCGCTTTAATCATTTACAGTACCTGAATGGTCCCCGTAAACATCTGAATATGCAATCTTTGGATAAAAGCATCTAAGGTCCCTTCTAGCCCTGAAAAGGTCTGTGTTGACTGAATATTTGAAAAATATACGATCTCTCTCTCTATATATATATAAAAATAAAAAATTCCTAGAAAAAATGATGGAAAGGCAAGAGTGGCAAAGCTGATAGGATAACAAGATGTAGTGCCTTTTATTTATTGATATTTTCTTTTTTTTTTTTTTTTTTTTTTGAGACGGAGTCTCGCTCTGTCACCCAGGCTGGAGTGCAGTGGCGCGATCTCAGCTCACTGCAACCTCCGCCCCCAGGTTCACGCCATTCTCCTGTCTCAGCCTCCTGAGTAGCTGGGACTACAGGCGCCCGCCACTGCGCCCGGCTAATTTTTTGTATTTTTAGTAGAGACGGGGTTTCACTGTGTTAGCCAGGATGGTCTCGATCTCCTGACCTTGTGATCCGCCCGTCTCGGCCTCCCAAAGTGCTGGGATTACAGGCGTGAGCCACCGCGCCCGGCTTATTTATTGATATTTTCACTGAGGTTTATTTATACCTTAACTCTTTCCACAAACTACTTGAGACAGCTTCAAGATAACACCCTTAGTGAATCTATACACATAGCGAAGGATCTGGAAATGTGTAAGACTGCTAACTGCTTTCTGATAGTAAATGTCCCCTTCATCCTTAGTAGAGAAACCTGGGAAATGTGCCCAGCTGAAAAAAACTACATACTCCCGCTTCCCTTAGCTAGGTGAGTCCACGTAACTAAATTATGGTCAGCTCTGGAGGGGTTGATCTAATTTCTGGGAAGGCTCCTTAGAGGGCAGGGAGTTCACCCTTTGTCTGCCCTTTTCCCTTCTTGCGTCCCTGGAATGCAGAAAACATGGCTGCAACTCTAACAGCTGTCTCGGGCCCTGAAGTGACCTTGAGGTCTCTCTAGGAGCCCCATTAAGATGACAGCAGGGCAGAGAGACAGAAATCTGAATTCCTGACAACTTAATGGAGCCACCATATCAGATCTAGACTGCCTATCTCAGGACTTCTTTTACATGAGAGAATGAACAGTTGAAGCCACTATGACTTCTAGACTCTTTTACTTGGCAATTTCTAAAGATACAGAAGGAAAACTATGTATTCAAATCTTTATGAATGCTAAAATCACTGGGTTATAAGACTATTGGCAATTTCTTTTTTTCTATTTCCCAAAATTAATGACTACAAATATTTTTATTATTAGAACAAAGCATTAAAATAGTAACTAAGAAAATCTAAGGAGAAATTTTAAAACCCTGGAAAGGAAAATATGTATGTCAACATACACAACAATTATGTATGTGATAAAGCTTTAATGCATGTGATTATGCTTTAATTAACTTATCTGAGCTTTCTGTTGGCAGAAAAGGGAAACCCAGTCAGACCTATGGTTTCCAAAATGGAAAGAGAGCTAACATATATTGTGCTTTTCACCCAGTGTCATAACAGATACTCAGTGGAAACAGGGCTTATCTGGCACAGAATTATTAAAAAAAAAATGTGGGACTTTATGTAAGGGGACCTTGAGTGATGTGACAGACAATGTCCTCCCACAACTTTTTTTAAATAGCAAATGCAGTAGGTAATTAATTTCCTCAACCCTCGAAAAATGCCAGGGTTTTAAAATTTAATTCAATTCAGGGAAGGCAATTCTATGAGAGATTATTTATAATTATTGTGGTCCAACTACACAGCCTTGATCCAAGCCTTCATTCAACCTGAAGTCCTGAGGAACAGGTCAGTTCTGCATGTCCCTGGGGACACTTCCTGGCGTTTCAGCAGGCTTATTTAAGTACCTGACTACCTCCAGTGCACCTAGCATTGTGCAGGTTGGCAGTTAAGTAAATTCTCATTTTAACCAGGAGGAAAAGAAATTTATGTTAAGGCTATCTGTACTTTAGAAGCTTAGACGAAAATCAGTCCAGGAAAAAAAAAAACAATTAAGCAAGGAAGGACTCATGGAGCAGCTAGATCTAGAACCCAGCCTTAGTGAATGAAGTACAGTTGTTCCTCCTTAACTGCAGATTCAACCAACCACTGATGAAAAATTTTGAAAAAAAAGACAACAATAAGGCTGGGTGCGGTGGCTCACGCCTGTAATCCTAGCACTTTGGGAGGCCAAGGCGGGTGGATCACTTGAGACCAGGAGTTCAAGATGAGCCTGGCCAATATGGAGAGACCCTCATCTCTATCAAAAATATTTAAAAATTAGCTGGGTATGGTGGCACGTGCCTGTAATCCCAGGCTGAGACAGAAGAATCGCTTGAATCTGAGACGCGGAAGTTGCTACCACCGCACTCCAGCCTGAGTGACAGAGACTCTTAAAAAAAAAAAAAAAAAAGGGTAAGAGAAAAGATAATATAAAAAGAAAAAAAATTTAAATAAAAGCAATAGAGTATAACAATTACTTACATCATTTACTTTGTAATCGATATGATAAGTAATCTAGAGATGATTTAATGTATATAGGAGGATACGCATAGGTTATATGCTAATACTATGCCATTTTATATCAGACTTGATCATCTGTGGGTTTGGTATCTGCACGGGACCTGGAACTGTTTCCCCATGGATATACAGCAAAAACTGTATAAAATGTAGAAGCATATGTAAGTATGAGTGTGTGCATGTACAGTGCATATACATAGGTATTAAATGAGGAGTTAAGTAATTTTAGAAAAAAAATTTTCACATTCACTTTATCTTGCTGCATTTTGTTTTATGGTATTCTTTTATCCCCAAGTCTGACTTGTCACAAAATATTAATATTCTGAACTTGTTCTAGATACAGCAAACTCCGATTCCATTGTATTATTTTGTGTGGCCCTCCCCACTTTCCAGGCAGATGAAATCCAGTTAAAATGAACATCAGGCAGCCTAGATAGGGAAAAGAAGTCACACAGAACAGCTGGAGGGCTGGGTATGTTGCAGATGAAAAGGAAGCTACCCCCACCCCAAACCCAGCTCCACCTCCATGATGGGCTGGGCTTCCTGTGTACCTGCGGCAATCCCTTCTCTGCCGGCTAGCCCACACCTCCCCTGCCATTTTATGAATGGGATTTAGGTGCTGTAAATGGGAGTCAGAATTCCATTTATAGTCTGCATTAACAAAGGAAACCAAGGTGCTGCCAAATGCCCAACATCTAGTCACTAAAGGAACTCGCAGTGTTGCCCCTGGTCTCTAAGATAAGCTTGACTGGTATTTCCACCAGAGGTGAAGGCCTGAGCTGTGTCTCCCACGCCCCTTTCTGCTCTCCCCTGGCTAAGAGCATTATTTTCAGATGGAGGCACAGATAGAGTGAGAAACCGCCACTGCATTGGGAAAAGCTCCAGTCTGGGGGCTCTGAGACCTGGGTCCTAGTGTCTGCTCTGCCCCTTCCTGGCTGATGACCTTGAATCAAGGCACTTAACCTTTTTGGGCCCCAAAGGCCCCATCTGTAAAATGAGAAAGTTATATTAGAAGTAGATGATGCCAAAGGTCTCTTTCAGCTAGAAATGTCTGAGATTCTAGGGATAGAATTGCGGTCCTCGGCTAAAGAGCATAGGAAAAAACTATCGCTGTACTTTGTAACAGAAAATGGCCATTTTCCAGCCTACTTCATAGATGATTACACAGTTCATAAGAACTAACAACCCTCAGGGCCTTTGTTCTTTCTTCAAATAAATTAAACAGTTATATATTTTCTTTTAGCTGTGCCAATAATTTCATCATATTTATTCCACCTGCATGGGATCGTGATGCTTTTAGCCTTGGAACACCAATATTCACTGACAGGACGCAACTTACACTGCGGAAAGAACAAACAAACTGAGCAGAGAGACCCCAAACAAAGGAAACCCTTTATCTGGTGTAGCAAGTTGAATAGTGACCCTCCCCCCAGAATTCATGTCCATCTGAAACCAGTGAATGTGAAGTTATTTGGAATTGGGTCTTTGCAGATGTAATCAAGTTAAGATGGGGTCATACTTGTTGGAGGGGGTCCTAACCCCATGACTGGTGTCCTTGGAAGAAGGGAAATCTGGACACAAAGACACAGATACACAGGGGAGGAGGCCACATGAAGATGGAAGTGGAGACTGGAGCCACGTATCTACAGCAAGCAACGCCAAGGATGACTGGCAACCATCAGAAGTCAGGAGACAGGCGGGGAATAGTCTTGCCTTCAGAGCCTAAGGAAGGAACCAACCTTGCAACACCTGTTTTCAAACTTCCAGCTTCTAGAATGGTGAGAGAATATGCCCAAATTACCTCTCATGACTCAGGAGTTCCACGCTCCTGTCCTTAGTGGCTGAAGGGACTGTTTGCCACATCCTTCTGAAAGGCCCCTTGTTACTCAGACAAGCTCCAATCAATTCAGATGATAGCTAACTGACATGAACACCCTCAGATGACTCGTTGACATAATACAAATTGCATTCTGTGAATAAATACTTATTGGCTTGGCTTCTTTGCCTCTGTGATTCAGCTGTCAGAACCATCCTTTCCTTTCCTCTTAGCTATCAGCAAAGTGAGGGAGCTCAGAGGACACAGACATCTGGGGGAGGGGGAGATCTCTCTTCCTTGCAACCCAAAAGGACCTAACATAACAAGCTTTGATACTTATGGGTCCTAAGGCAAATACCTCTCAAAGAAAACCAAGCCAAACCCCTAAAGGATTTCTCTGTTCCAATTCCATCTGGTTGAAGATGTAAATTTCATTTAGGGTCCAGTCCTGCAGTGAGACAGCCAGTGCCAAATCCAGCTACAGTGTTTGTCCTGGGGCAAGTTCCTTAATCCCTCTGAACCCCATCTGTAAACTGAACATGTTAATACATAAAGAGTATTTTAAAACAATGCCTGGCATACAGTACTACTGTATTCGCTATTACCATCTCCACTATTAAACTTTCCTCCATTTTGCCTCAGTAAACAACCTAAGTTGACAGAAATGACCACAAAACATACTCCTTCCTAACTGACATACAAGTCTCATTAGCAGTGAACTCACTAGCTGATTGACTGCTTGGGCCTCCTCCAATGAGTTTAAAATTAATCCCAGGACATACTCTTGTTGATTCTTCTAAAATGGAACCATATCTTCTAAAATGGAACCATGTGAGACTTAATAAATTACTGGATAATAAGTGGTGATCATCATGTCCCATAAACAGTTCCAAGATGCATTGTTCTTGTTTTCTGTGCTAAAATGCATCCTTGGCAGTGCACAGCTGGAACCCCTCCTCCTGACACCACCCCGCTCCTGCTGAGGGGCTTCTCCTGCCCATGGAAAGGCTACCCATTCCTCCCTGCAGGTAAAAATCCCCTCTTGCCTAGCCTGGCTCTCCCAGCAAACTGTAATGCCCTGAGATAAAACTTTGTCCCCCAAAGTACCCTGTGAGGGTGTCAGGATACGGATAGCAGAAGGCCACATCACATTGCCCCAAAAACATGGTTTGTTTCCATCCCATGTCATCCTGATTTTTCGGCCTCTTTGGTGGCAACTTAGGTAAAAGTACAACCCCATCTTAACTTGATTACATCTGCAAAGACTCAATTTCCAAATAAGGTCACATTCACTGGTTTCAGATGGACATAAATTTTGGGGGGTCACTACTGAACTTGCTACACCAGATAAAAGTGGTCAACCTTAAATGTGGGCAACATGTTACCCTTGGAGAGAAAGTAAGGAGGAAATGGGCCACCTTCTCCCCACTTTATCTGCCATTTAACTAAAGAAGTCAGAGCCATCATAGGGGGAAAAAAGCCATTTTGCAGGGACAAGAACAAGCCCAGATGATTTGGGGGAGAAGGCCCAGCCATCCCCATCTGAGTTGTGCCTTTGTGTCCTCTGAGTCACTGCCACGGGATAGGAGAGCCTCAGAGCACAGCCAGGAGGCTTCGGGAACTGCACAGCCTGGCAACTGGGCCCTGTTCTCACTCTGGGTAAGGTCTGATGAGGTGAGTGAACACCTTAGCCAGCAGCTCACCAGATCTACTTTTCAGCAAATCAGTTTTGGTCTAGGCCCGCATGTCCTCCCACAGAGGGTTCTGTGGGACGGAGTCTTCACGGTGCTCAAAAACTCTGGGTTTGTTTTTGAGATGGAGTTTCGCTCTTGTTGCCCAACCTGGAGTGCAATGGCACAATCTCGGGTCACTGCAACCTCTGCCTCCTGGGTTTAAGCCTCTGGAGGAGCTAGGATTACAGGCGGGTGCCACCATGCCTGGCTAGTTTTTTGTATTTTTAGTACAAACGGGGTTTCACCATGTTAGCCAGGCTGGTCTCGAACTCCTGACCTCAGGTGATCCACCCACCTCAGCCTCCCAAAGTGCTGGAACTACAGGCGTGAGCCACTGCACCTGGCCAATACTCTGGGTTTTAAAAGATCCCCTCTCGGCTGGGCACAGTGGCTTACATCTATAATCCTAGCCATTTGGGAGGCCAAGGAGGGCGGATCGCTTGAGCCCAGGAGTTCAAGGCAAGCCTGTGTGACCTGGAGAAACTCTGTCTCTATTGTTTAAAAGAAAAAAAAAAAAGACCTCCTCCCACCACCACCACCTCAAGCCAGAAGGGATGGGAAAGCCCTGGAAACAATAGGGCCAATCCTGTTTTCCAGAGATGCTGAGAAACACTGATTTTTGAACATTAACTAACTCAAGCCAGGGACTGCCCTGAAAGGGTGGGAGTGGGTTACCATAACAAGGAAGGATAAAGCCCCTGGTTGATCCAGTTCATCTCTTACAAACCAGGTCCTACAAGGTGAAGGGATCATCAAGTCACACACAATTTGGTAGAAGAGAATTGGAGGGATTGACAGATAATTAAATGTATTTAAGGCAAGGTTGCCCTCTGTTGTATTCAAGATAAGACCTTGAAATTGTCTTTCTGTGCAAACCTACTCATGTGATAACAGTTTTATTTAGTCATATTTCTTCCACAAAGTCATAAGGTCACAGACTCAATCTGCTGGAATTTCAGAAAATAGTCTACAAGTTCTCAGGGGGAGTAAAGTTACCCAATGCAGGAAAACGTGAACCTCACAGTTAAATGTCAGGAATGGCTACTAACCCATGAGCTTCCACAAAGAAAGTTACCAAACTGAAAATGTCTGAAGACTGAGTCACCAGTTAAACAGGAACATTTAATTGGGCACTTTTATGTGCCCTTACTAAAATACTGAACGGAAGCTGGCCTCTCCCACTAGCAAATAACCCTGCTGAAAGAATAGTACTGTCTACGAGAGAACGAATGGGTAAAGCACTTAGTAAAATCACAGGCAAAATTGTTTTCTCTTCCACTGAGAAACCATGAATCCATACCTGAGAGCAAACAAAAAAATCTTAAGCCAGGTATTTCCTCTAGGCAGATTCTAGATTTTCCAAGAGAAAAGGCACTTGAATTGTGAGATTTATCCTAAACATATTTTTAAAAATTGATACCATAATTAAATTCTGTAATATCAAAACCAAAATTCCAGTTTACCAGAACCCAATGAGCACAAGTGCCTACTTTACTGGAATTTTTAAGAGAAGGATAAAACTAAAGAAGAGGGCATCTCCAGATTGATTGTCCTGGGCACCATACAGATGCCACCCACTCTTCTATGTCTGGAAATAAGCTTCCAGAAGGAGGAAATGGAGATGGGGGTGGGAGGGCAAGACCCAGCGTCTGGCACAGCCGTTGCCTGAAGAACCACTCACCCCATGGAACTCCCTAAGGCAGGCAAAGAAGAAAGTTTCACCCAGACCTGCAACAGAAAAGGACGTACAGCTACTCTCAGTTAATGAGAAAATAAAAATAACTAGGACTCCTCGTTCCTGAGTGTTCTGGTTTACCAAGGCTCCCAGTGCCCCCAATGCCTGGCTAATACACACTGTAGGGCCCATAATGAGAGCATTAACACGTGCAGCCCATTATCACTCTGACAGTCTTGCATTTCACCATGGCAGGCATCTGTGAGGAAACCCGACCAATGACCAATGGGCCAAGCTCCTCTCCTTCCCTGCCAAAGGAGAGACTTGCACGGCACACTCACCCCAGCTGGGCAAAGCTGAGGTCACTCGCCCATCCATCTGTTTCAGCTGTGTGGCTCTCTGATGCTGAATTCTGCCACCTGGGAGCAACAGCACCCCTCAGGGCTTGGCCACCAGACCCTGTTACACAGGGATAGACAGCAGGAAAAGCTCTGTGCTCCTTGCCCTCCAAGACCAAGAGAAGGTTCTGGGGGCAATAGTACATGGTGTGCACAGCATTTTGAAGCATGCTTTACTTATTTCTGTTTTATAAATACCTCGGACGCTGTGAGCAGAAACAGGATCGCCTGCCAGTTTAGAGCAGAAGGCCTGAAGGTCACGTGGATTCCTTTGTGACCAAGTCTTAGGAGACAAATGCTACCAGCTAAATCCAGATAAATATGAAGGGCTGATTTGTGCCTGACATGAAGAAGGGATACTGTGAGACAAGCGCCTATCTGCTACTGCACACGCCAGCCTAACGCTGGGCCTCCAGGGAGCCCTGCCCAGCTTCCGCCATCAGTCCTGCTGATTATGAGAGCTAAAGAGCTTTGCCCCCACTTGTAGGTCACAACCCAAGTGGAAAGACCCAGAGATTCTGGATTCTGGATGTGAGAGGAGGGAGAGGATCCCATTTGTGTCTCTACACTACTTGTCTCCAGTGGCATCTGGAGTTATTCCACCCCCTACCCTCTCTGAACATTCTGTGCTGTACAGCTCTGGGCAGGTCACTTGCACTTTTGGAAGATTTTGAGGCCTAGCTTAAGAGTCCATGTGATATAACTGAATGACACAGGGACGAAGGTTTTAGAACCAGAGGACCTGCATTTGATTCCAGATTCTGCCAAGTGACCTTGGGTGAATGATCTAAACATTACAAAGATTTGCTTTTTCTTCTATAAAATGGGGTAAGGGAGGTTACATTACATGTTACTGAAGGAAAGAAGTTGATAAAATTCTGTAGGCTAAAAAAATGACTTATAATGATAAATTATGCACAGATATCCTCAAGATAAGGTTTGTAAAATGTTTTCAGCTCTTTAGCAGAAAGCTGCTTTATTAAATATTTCAAGATTAGAAAAATGTTAGTTTTAAAGCAACTGCTAAGGAATTATAACACATGAGGAGCATGAGAATTGGTCCCCAAGTAGTCCTGAGCTTGGCTTTATCACATCTTTGCATTGAGGATACTGAACGATCTAAAAACTAACATCTCGAAAGGAAGCCCTCTGGGTTGTTACATTTTAGGGTATTAGCTCAGTGGATTGCTTTTTCAAGTAAAGAGTCAGAAATAAGTTCATGCCCTCACATGTTCCTCTCTCCCGTCCGTCCACCACAAACGCTCCACACTGTTGTTCCAGGCCTCACTCCTCCTGCCTACCACTCTGGAAGTAAGTTTTCTCAGCCTTCTTTAAAGCCCAAGGGCAATCCCACCTGCCACCCCCAGCCCACCAGCAGCCTTCTTCCTTTGGTTTTTGTGCAAACGTTGCCTGCATCAGGTAGGCATTTGCTCCGAGTCCACCTCTAGTCCACCTAAAAAATACTCTACACTACAGAGCAGGAGTGCCCCACATGAAGCAGATAGCTACGCCACTCACTCCTCAGGAGCTCTTCCTCCGCTGGGCTTTTCCAATACATTCGTCTTGCTTCCTCATCAGTTTCCTGGGAGGCAAGGAACTGGCCATCAAGGAAGATGGTTTCATAAAAAATGGCAGAAATATTTCTCTGAGATTAGGAAAGAAAATTACCCCACTTACCAAAAATTGATTCACTGGCATAAGTAGGGAGCACCCTCATGGATAAAGCAGTGGCTTGCAAATGAAGAGGACAGAACCTGCTGAAAAGGCATCAATATCACTGGGAGGGATGTTCTGCAAACTACGCCCTCCTGACATTCCACCTCACTCCCCACAGGGACCAAAGACATCACTCTAACCTCTGTGGGGGCTATGAAAGAAGTACAATACACAGCATCCATAAAACAATTGGAAAATAGTACAACAAATCTGTATATAATGAAGTACTAAACTCTGAAGTACCAACTATAAATACTGGAGGAATTCAAATGAAGGAGGCAGAAAGAAGAAGGAGGTGGACCCAAAGCTGGGAACCACTGGAAGAGATGGAACAGAAGAGAAGGTGAGATGGAGGGGTGGATGCAGACGTCAGGCTAGGCTCACAGTTGAGCCAAGACCCGAGAATGCTGGGCAGTCAGGAAATGGGCAGACGGGACAAGAGGGATGTGTTTCGGAGCAGTGGCAGTGAGTCATTATGGAATGAAGCTTCAGTGCTTTACTTACAAGGGGAATTCCAGACATCAGCCTGGAAAATGCCACACAGGTGCTGCCTCGGCTGTGTGCGTAGGGCTGTGCACTGTTGTTTATGTGAGGCCATAGGTGTGAGAAGCATTTACTTGGCTACATGTAACCTGACCCATGGCGATGTTGGACAAGCACTGACGTTCACTATTCGAGCCCCACTGCAAGCCCTTGATGGCATCTAACTAGTTTTGTACAACCTGCTGAACCATACAAGGATATTCACTGGGTGCCCATCCCCTCCAGGCCCTAAAAATCATACTATTTCTCAACTTCACACTATGTAACCACCTTTTCATAACTAGAACATTTGCTAGTCTCATCTCTACATAAAAGTGATGATTCATATCTCTTTCTTCTCTGTTGGGAGTTCTGATCTTCGCACTTATAATTCAATCCTGTTTAAATTCTACACAAATTTAAATTTAGGGTGTTAAGTACATAGTGGACACTGTAAATATTTACTAATTGACTAAGTCTGTGGCATTAGCCTAAAGCATCATCATTGTGGTTCTCTGAACAGAAGTTTCTTAACAGATTATTACATTAGGCGGAGAGGTACAGGCCTTTATGGGTAATCGCCACGCCACTGTACATCAGGAGAGAAAGCTCACTGTGGCCTGGGCTGTCAGCAGCTTTTGGATATTTAAAGAACATCTCAAAGTTCAAGCAAATAATTATCCATCCAAAAAAGAGAGTTTTCACTTTCCACTGCTCAGAGGAGTTACTGTCCCAGGACATATTTCTTTCACACTTTCCCCTTTTGTCTTAAGAACATCTCACTGGGCTCAAAGATCTACTCCAGAAACTGTTGTCTCACAAATAAAGAAATACATTCAAAGCTAAAACAGGATGTTGGAGGTAGCAGAAGAAAGGCCCGCAAACAGAAGGCAGATGGAAATCTACCCATTGATTGTTAACATTCAGTTAAATACTGAAATACCATTAGAAGACTCATGATTTCTGCTATTCTCTCCAAAACATACAATGCAACAAAATTGTCTATGGTATTTTCCAACTGACATGAGCTTATTTGGTCCAGAAAATATAAAACAGAATACAATTAACTGTAGTTTAACCTAGATTAAGAGGTTGGTGAAATTATAAAATAAGGTTCTTTTTTTTTTTTTTTTTTTTTTTTTTTTTTGAGATGGAGTCTTGTGCTGTTGCCCGGGCTGGAGTGCAATGGCACATCTTGGCTCACTGCAACATCTGCCTCCTGGGTTCCAGCGATTCTCCTGCCTCAGCCTCCCGAGTAGCTGGGATTACAGGTGCCCGCCACCACAACTGGCTAATTTTTTGTATTTTTAGTAGAGACGGGGTTTCACTATGTTGGCCAGGCTGGTCTCGAACTCCTGACCTCGTGATCCACCCACCTCAGCCTCCCAAAGTGCTGGGATTACAGGCGTGAGCCACTTTGCCTGGCCAATAAAGTTCCTTTTCAACATCTAAGGAAAATGGAAAAATATTTCTACAAAGATTTCTGCTTCATTGAGATACTTTCTGTAGATGTGCATTGGAGGTGGGGTAGAGAGGCTACTTGCAGGGTTTGGAGACAGACAGATTTGACCCGAACTGCAGTTACACTACTTACTAGTTGTGTGACTTCGGGCAAGTGGGAGGATCACTTGAGCACAGGAGATTGAGGCTACAGTGAGCTATGATCGCACTATTGCACTCCAGCCTAGGCGACAGAGTAAGACCCTGTCTCTTTTTTAAAAAAAAAAATTAACAACACAATGTGAACTTGGGAGTGGTGTGCTCACCAGAGAAGATAAGGAGAGACTTCATTCACCAAGGCTGGAAGATCCCAGTATAGAGCCAGATGTCTGGGTCCTCAAGCCTGGTTAGTCTGGTCTTGACTTGCCTGTGAGCAGTCATGACCAATGCTAATTTAAATGACTTCTACAGGTAACATATGGATCACACATATGTTCCTTCTCCCATTCTAGGCAATAAGCTCCTCTACTGACCGCCCAGACAAAATATTAAATCTGTGAACCATAAGTTAGGGTAAAGACTCTCATCCTAGGATCTAGTATTGTTCTTTGGCTCTGATACTGTTATCTTTAAATCACTGTATCTTTATTATTTATTTATTTATTCTTTGAGACAGGGTCTTGCTCTGCTGCCCAGGCTGGAGGGCAGTGGCATGATCTTGGCTCACTGCAACCTCCACCTCCCAGGTTCAAGCAATTCTGTTCTCATGCCTCAGCCTCCCGAGTAGCTGGGACCACAGGTGTGCACTACCATGCCTAGCTTAGTTTTATATTTTTCACCATGTTGGCCAGGGTGGTCTTGAACTCCTGGCCTCAAGTGATCCACTTGCCTCGGCCTCCCAAAGTGTTGGGATTACGGGTATGAGCTACTGTACCCAGCCTTTTATTTATTTATTTATTTATTTATTTATTTATTTATTTATTTTACAGAGACAAGGTCTTGCTCTGTTACCCAGGCTGGAGGGCAGTGGTGCAATCATAGCTCAGTGCAAACCTGAACTCCTGGGCTCAAGTGATCTTCCTGCCTTAGCTTTCCGAGTAGCTGGGACTGCAGGTATGTGCCACCACACCTGGCTAATTAAAATTTTTTGTTGTTGTTGCAGAGATGGAGTCTCACTATGTTTTCCAGGCTGGTCTCCAACTACTGGCCTCAAGTGATCGTCCCACCTTAGCCTCCCACTGTGCTGGAATTATACAGGTATGAGCCACTGAGCCTGGCTAAATCATAACTTTAAATGAAGGAACAAAGCTAGATGATAAGAAAATGTTCTATTTGTGTAGCTCTATCATTTATAAAGTATTTGTGATTTTAATACATTACCTCATTTACTCCTCAAACATGTCACAGAATGCATTTGTGTTGACAGTAAAGATTGAAATGCCTAATTTACTGACAAAGTGCATCCTCAGACATTACCTCATTTGGTGCTCACAACTGCTGTGAGTTAATATTAGTGCAAGCAAGGAAACTGAGGCCCAGGGGCCCTCCATGTGCCAGGCCCTGGTAAGGCTCTAGGAATACAGAGAAGCAAGGCACCCATCCATCTTATAAGCTGTTTGCAGAGCTGGATGGATTCTAATCACTTCAGCCTTGATACTTCAGCCTTACAGAAGCTCCATAAGGCCTCTCTGCTTAACCATAAGAGACTTAAAGAAATCTGCATTCGGTTGGGTGTGGTGGCTCACGCCTGTAGTCCCAGCACTTTGGGAGGCCGAGGCGGGCGGATCACGAGGTCAGGAGATCCAGACTATCCTGGCGAACACAGTGAAACCGCATTTCTACTGAAAATATAAAAAAATTAGCCGGGCATGGTGCAGGGCGCCTGTAGTCCCAGCTTCTAGGGAGGCTGAGGCAGGAGAATGGCGTGAACCTGGGAGGTGACAGAGCTTGCAGTAAGCGGAGACCGCGCCACTGCACTCCAGCCTGGGCGACAGAGCGAGACTCTGTCTCAAAAAAAACAAAAACAAAAGAAACCTGCATTCCTCTTATAAGCTCTTTTGTGGCAAAGTGCTGATTTCTCTTGTGATTTCAGTGCAACATCCAGAATTTCTATGTAGAGTCAATAAATAGACTGATGGGTGATATTAATGATAGATGGAGGGAAAGGAACTATGTTTTCTAAATTGGGAAAAATATCCTTGGCTATAATCTACTTGGCATTTTCCATCATCCCACTATTTAGAAGGTACATTTGTCAACATCATTGACAAGAATGAGCAAGCACTTTATTAACATGATCAGAATAGAGGAAAGAACTGCAGCCAGGATATTTGGAACCTGAGAAGCTAATGTCTACAGTGTGAATACAGGTCAGGCCACACAAGGAGCTGGAAGGGGTTGGAAGCTCAGCTAACACTGTGGAAAGCCTCCTCTATGGCCCATAGTGGGGCACAGGGTGTTCAGGCCCCAGGGAAACTCCTCAGGGCAGAGTGTCTGGCACAGCGTCCAGCAGAGAAAGAGCTCAATAAATGCCTGCTGAATTCTGAATTTTTCTCATTCTCTGAATGAGAAAAAAGAACATTTCCCAGCTGTGAGGACTCTAGCACAATCACATAATCCTAGGAATATTGTATGTCCCTCAGTTTTTAGGAAATAGTAATGACATAATTGGATACATGAGAAAAAGTAATAGGATGCCAAACAATATATGTAGAAATTTACTAAAATTTGACTGGGTGCTGTGGCGCACACCTATAATCCCAGCACTTTGGGAGGCCAGGTGGGTGGATCACTTGAGTTCAGGAATTTGAGACCAGCCTGGGCAACATGTTGAAACACTATCTCTACAGCAAACACAAAAATTAGCTGGGTGTGATGTAGTCTCAGTTACTGGGAAGACTGAGATGGGAGGATCACTTGAGTCTAGGAGGTGGAGGCTGCAGTGAGCCCAGATCCTACCACTGCAATCCAGCCTGGGCGACAGAGTAAGACTGTCTCAAAAAACAAAAAAAACAAGAAATTTGCTAACATGTATAATTCCATGTTAAGTGACTAAAACAAAGAGCAGAACAATATGTACAATATGCTACCAGTTGTATAAAAAAGAAAGAAAAAAAATAGATGCACACACATTTGCTGGGACACACATAAAAGATCTCTGAAAAAATATACAAGATACTAGTAACATTGACTGCTTCTTGGGAGGAAGTTTTCCACTCTTTACCATGTTGTACCTTTTGAATGTTATAACACATGAATGCATTATCTGTCAAAAGTAAATAAATACCTCTACTGGACAGACTACCCAGTTTCTCCAACAAATTACAGGGAAAAGAAGAAAAGAAAAGAAAAGGGGATCTGTAGCTTAAAAGAGACATAAATGGTAGAACAATAAATCAGAATGTCTAATCCTTACTTGAATCCTAATTCAAAGAAATTAAGCTTAAGGAGAAAAACACTTATGCCATTTTTAAACAATTGGAAATTTGAACAATGATGATGTTTGATGATATTAAAGGATTAGTGTTAATTTTTCAAAGAGTAATAATGGGTGTTTAATAAAGGAGTCTTTACGTTTAAGAATTATCATGGAAATATTTATAGATGCAACTATATGTTTGGAATTTATTTCAAAATTAATGTGAGCTGGGAAAAGTAGCTAGGAAGACAGAGTAAATGTGAGTGGTTATGAGTTGGTTATTGTTAAAGCTGGTGATGGGTTTTGTGGGGCATGGAGGTTCACTATCTGATTCTCTCTACTTCTGTATATCTTTAAAATCCTCAGAATAAAAAGCTAATAAATGAACGAGTGATTATTTAGCAATATGACAAACAGTCCTGCTAGTCACCAAGGCCTAAGCTCACCCCAACTTTCAGCTGCGATCAAGCCTCTACTGTCCCTGGGCTGATGAGTTGCCTGTGGAAAATAAACGTGAGGCTGCTGCCAGCTACTGCAATTCTGGCAAGAGTTTAGGTCACGCAAATATCAACAAGAAAACTTTATCACTCACTCCAAAAATAAACGAAAAGAAACAGAGAAATTAGTTTTGGAAGGCCTCCTTTCATTAATGTGGAAGGTAAGCGTTGGCTGCACGTACAAACGGGTGTGATGACTTGTACCTGCGGCCCTGTAAAGTGTCTTTCCCAAACCCATAAGCAATTTTTGTCACTCTCCTTGGGAGTGTTTCTCAAGTTCTCCAAATGACTTTATCACTTTCAGGGTCTGAACAGACAGGACCTCAAGGCAGAAAACCAATTAAGTCAACTCTTCAACTCAGTTAATATTTCTAAAATGTTCAACACATGGAAAGGAGCCATATGAATGACACAAACATGACTGGAAACCTCTGTCCGCCTCCCAGAGCTTCGATTCCTGCACTGGGGTCTTTCAAACTCAGGTACCAAATGGCTCCCTCTGAGGGGAAAAACTAGTCCTGCCAGATGCCCCTGGCTACATTACTTTGTGTTCGACTCTTAAATTTAAGTTAAACTACTTTTATCCAACTATTATTTATTATACTATTTCTTAAAATGCACAAACAGTACAAATAGTACTCAGTATGGTGCATAAACTTCCTTTGGCACTTTTACAATTACAGAGATCCAAGCACATTTATAAAAACAAAATTACTAAAATAGTAAAATTCAGATGAGCTACATTAATATAATGAGACTAATGCCATTTTTCAGACCTGAAATACCTGCAGACGATGTCAGTGTGGTCCTGCCTACTCCTGGGCAGGTTCTATGGATCCTGAGAGCCTACACTTCCAGGTACAGTGTGACATGTCCATTCTCACACTCCTTTTCTCACTGGGACCACTACTACAGCCTTCATTTACACAGTGCTGTGTGGTGTCATTTGACTTCACTTGATGCTCTCACATCTTTTCTGCACTAAGTCCATCTATATATTTTTCTCTATAGCGGGGTTTACCTGGCTTCGATTCATCAGAAATTCACATACAAATGGGGGAGGCATTGAGACTGTGTGGGTGGACCTTGATATTATAATTAGGTATCCCAACATTCCAGGACAGGCTTATAAAACATTTCCAATTATCATTAACACGAAACCAAAAAGTCTGAGTTTATAATCTAATGAGAACCCAAGGAACCTCAAGGACATATCCTTAGCCCTGGATTAGGAAATCCATAGCACAAAATGAATGTGGTGGTGGTACAGGAAGAAAGCAAAAAGTATGGTGGGGACTCGGATGAGAGGTCACGCTGTATCTCAGAAGCCATCTGGGCCATTACCCGGCATACTAAATCATGGATTTAGTAAGTTTAAGTGCATGCTTCCAAAGAACTTATGTGTAAATACCACTGAAGAGCCTTACTTAATTCCAGCAGGTTGCTGAGGTCTTACCTCAGACCCCTCCCACTCCTCGGTCCTTAAGAACTAAAACATGGCACTTCAGACATGACAAATCCAGACTTCAGGAGTCAAAGAACAATTTCCAATATCAGTTCACCTCACTATAAGGTGCTACAACTGCCTATCAACATTGTGTAGTCTGTACCACCTAAAAAATTGGGCGCAAAGCCCCACCAAATGCTGCTGCAGTTAGGTTAACTTAACTAAATCAATGGCCTGGTTTTGTAGCAAAAGAGTAACCAGGATTGTTTAAGGAAACTGCAAAAGAGGAACCTCTCCTTGAGTAGAATCCTCTACTTTAGGCCCTCCCAAACAGCATAATTCAATAGCCATTAACTCAACCTTTTTAGTAAGCTAAATATGTCCTGGTTAGAACGTGCTCTTTAACCTGAGATACTGATCTTCCAACATTTTTGGTGCTAAAATATCTCCTTTTTTTTTTCTTTTCTTTTCTTTTTTTTTTTTGAGAGAGTTTTGCTCTGTCACCCAGGCTGGAGTACAGTGGGTCAATCTTGGCTCACTGCAACCTCTGCCTCCCGGGTTCAAGCAATTCTCCTGCTTCAGCTTCCCGAGTAGCTGGGATTGTGAGTGTGCACCACCATGCCCAGCTAATATTTTGTATTTTTAATGGAGATGGGGTTTCATCACGCTGGCCAGGCTGGTCTCGAACTCCTGGTCTCAAGTGATCCGCCTGCCTCGACCTCCCAAAGTACTGGGATTATAGGTGTGAGCCACCACGTCCAGGCTAAAATATCTTTTTAGATGACAGGGATTTTGTATTTCCTTTTGTTGTTGTTGTTGTTGTTGTTGTTGTTGTTTTGAGACAGAGTCTCGCTCTTTCGCCCAGGCTGGAGTGCAGTGGTGTGATCTTGGCTTACGGCAGCCTCCGCCTCCTGGGTTCAAGTGATTCTCCTGCCTCAGCCTCCCAAGCAGCTGGGATTACAGACACATACCACCATTCCCAGCTAAGTTTTGTATTTTTAGTAGAGACGGTGTTTCACCATGTTGGTCAGGCAGGTCTGGAACTCCTGACCTCAGGTGATCCGCCCTCCTCGGCCTCCCAAAGTGCCGGGACTACAGGCGTGAGCCACCAACCCCTGCTGTATTTCCTTATTTGAAAGAATCAGAATGTAGCAATCCATGTTGGGCTTCCTGATTTTTGTTTTTTATGGTCCTCATTGACATGACTAAGTAAACAGTACACAAATACATGCCTACAGTGACTGTGCACACAGGGAGGCAATCTTTCAGAGCTTCTCTTTTATCCAAGATAAAATGAGAGGATGAGGCAGGAAAATCGCTTGAACCCGGGAAGCAGAGGTTGCAGTGAGCCGAGATTGCACCACTGCACTCTAGCCTGGGAAAAGTGGAACTGATACCACCACCTCCTCCTCCTCACCTTATGTAACAGAGTATCTATGGTACAATTGACTAATAATGTGGGTACTCAGCAATGAGCAAAGGCCAGAAGGTAAGAACTCTAGATTAGACTAATAGACTAAAGATTCCATTCAATTTCCAGGTGGCTCTAAACCAGACTCAGAGGTAAATAAAAGCAAGATGAAGGTTAAGACACATTCAAAGGAAAGACGGAAAAAAAAAAAAAAAAAAACAACGAGGCAAGATCTGGGAGCCACTGAAGACTATAAGACCATGTTTAAATCAGTGTGGTTATTTAAAACACAAGCCTAGCCATAGAAAATTCAAATACAAAGAACCTTGAAAACTTTCTTCCTAGAGTCAGCATCAGTGGAAACCTTTGTTAGCGAGGCCAGGTCAGGCTCAGATCTTGGAAATTTAAAGTGGTTTGGAGATCTTGGGAAATACTTCCAAGCACAGCAACAAAATTATGTGCGGGCTTGGGGAAGACACTTTACAGATGAGCAGGTGTGAGAGCTGGTTTTTCCTGGGGTGAGAGAAAAGAAGGGGTGAGACACTTCAAGCTACCCAAACAGAAAGTGTTGTGACAAAGGGCAGGCTTCCTCTTGGATGCCCAAAGGCAGGACAAGTGGAGTGATGCTGTAGTACAGCAGACGGGATGAGACGCAACAGAGATGCCGGAAATGAGGTCAGGCACAGTGGCTCACGCCTGTAATCCCAGCACTTTGGGAGGCTGAGGCAAGAGGGTCATCTGACGTGAGGAGTTTGAGACCAGCATAGTGAAACCCTGTCTCTACCAAAAATACAAAATTAGCTGGGTGTGGCGGTGTGCGCCTGTAATTCCAGCTACTTGAGAGGCTGAGGCAGGAAAATCGCTTGAACCCGGGAAGCAGAGGTTGCAGTGAGCCGAGATCTCACCACTGCCCTCTAGCCTGGGCAACAAGAGCGAGACTCTGTCTCCAAAAAAAAAAAAAAAAAAAGGAAAAGAATGAAAAAAGATCCTGGAAATGTGACTTGGGGAGGCCAGGAAGCTTCTCTGGAGAATAGAGAGCAAACAGCAAACTTTCCCTGGAAATGCTAGCACATTCTGCACAGATGGCAAGGCGAAGGGCCCAAGGACCAATGCGTTCCTCACTCACCAATGCCCCAGCTCTCCCTTCACAGCTGACCTTTAGAAGCTCCCCTGCACCTCCCCCAGCCTCTCACAGAAAAGAAAAATATTTGCCTCCAAATATCCACAAGATCTTTAAGATCTCCAGCAAAGCTGCTGCCTAAATAAGACTGTTTTTTAGCATCCTTAGAAACATTAAACAGATATCTAAAATAGAAGGCCTTTATAAAAAATGACGTGGAAGCTCTTTTCACGCTGCCAAGAAATATTAAGTGAAAAAGGCAAGGTTCCAAATAGCATGTATACAGTGCGCTACCATTTCTGCAAAAAGGGGCGGTGTACAGAATATGTTAACGAATTTGCTTATAGATATATAAAATCCCTTGAAAGGGATTTTCAGAGACCACTTCTGGAGGATGAAGAAATCACTAATGCTGGTTGCCTCTGAGGTTCAGGGGTCAGGGGTACACAGAGACGTATTTACTAGTTAACCTTTTGTGCTTTTCAAATATTTTCTTTCATCATGTGAATGTATTGCCTATTTTTAAAAACTAAAATTTGAATTAAAAATTTTTAAATTTCTAATAAAAACAATTTTAAAACAAAAAGTTTTTAAGCAACAAACCAAACTAATTTGTTAATCTTGTCAACTGTGTTCCTGGCACACACCAGATGCTGAATTTGTTGAACTTAATGAACCTCCACTTAAAGACAACAAAAGAAAATCAAAAACCAGGCAAATCCAAGGGTACCAATGTTCCACTTCGCTAAAAAGCTCTTCACCTGTCTACTATTTATTGTGAAAGATCAGACAATGGGTCTGTGTGTAACAAGCCCCTCACCCAACTGGCCCCAGTCCACAAGCTTCAGGGGTAACGGTGGAGCTTATCATCTGTCCACACCAACCATTTTACAAACAGAAAACATTCAATCCAAAACCACGATGCCCTGAACAAGACAACAAAAAATAAATCTGCAGATATGAAAATAATCCTGAAAGCAGATAATGTAGCACCTGTATGGTATCAACAGAGAAACAGCAGCACAGGGCTTAAAAATGTCCTAATCATGCACTGGCCAAAAAGGCTGAACCATGAAAAGCTGCTATAAAATCCTGACACCAGACAAATTTAAGAGGCACCCTGAACTTTTCATTGCTCTGTTCCCGGGGATAACTTAGCCCAAGATGAAACAGAAAGGCTTAAGTACCTCATGCCCCACATCATCTATACTCTGAAACTGGTCATGGAGTATTCAAAACTCACAATGCAATAAAAATAGGAATACTGTAAGTTGTAGGTCATGGTAGAAATTCTGCCACACAAAATTCAATTATATTGGAAATGTCTCTCTGCTGGGGCTTTTAAAAGAGCCAGATTTTAGGCAAAAAATAAGACAGACTCTACCCCTGTCTCCCAAAAGATCAAAGAAAGTGTTTCCTGCTTGGGGCAGGAGCTCTGAACAAGGGCAGTGAGAACCACTACAGAGGTTATGGGAACTGCCAGAGATGACCAGGAGAAGGTATAAATGCTCAAAGCAACGAGTAACAGCGAATGAGAAGCCCTTCCACCAAAATGTTGAGCAAAGAGAGTGAGAAAGAGAGAAAGGGGCCCTTATTAATACACAAGCAGAGAAATGAAAACTATTATTCTAAAATGGCTGATCTCTAGAGCAGCTTAAACAAAAACCAAAATTCAGAATCAACTCAAGAAAAACAAAGCATAAGAAGGTGCGATTTAATGAAGTGATAATCTTTGGTTCAATCTAGAAAACAAGTAAAAACAGAAGAGAAAATCAAAGGTGACTGGATTCCTGCTAAAAATGAAAGTGGCAGGCATCTTTTCATCAAAAGGGAATTGGCTGGCACAGTGAGAGTGGCTATTTGTCAGACCTGTGAAGGCGATAAAGGAAATGAAGGTGAGAGTAAAAAGGAAAGAAAGTGAATGACCCTGACTAAAATGAGAGGAAAAAGACCATTCCATTGTACTTGCCATCTGGTTTATTTCAAGCTTTGGAAAAGAACAAGAAAAACGCAGATAAACCAGTGAACCAGCTATATTGCCAGCACAGATCAGTCACACACTTCTGCTTCTGCCAGGCCAGGCAGGCGCTGCTGGTGCTCCCCCTACTCGAATGACTAAGTAACTTGCTTAAATGCAGTTGACACACGATCCCTGAACTTCCGAAAAGCACTTAATACAGTGGCTCATAAAATCTTAATCTAAAAATGTTCATCCATTTAGAATCAAGCTGCATCACACGCATCGCTCGGGAGGAGGGCTGCAGAGAGGGAATACATATTTGGAAGAACACCATGGACATGGTATCATCCAGGACTTTACCATTTCGAGGGATTCCCACCCCTCGCTGCCCGCTTTTAAAGATAATTTTAAAAGGTTCAGAGCCTAAGAAGAATGTAACTGCAAGTGGGGAACTAACATAGAAACTGAATTACCTGAATCAGTAAAATAAGTAAGATATATGCAACGTGACTTGGAATCCCCTTGAAGCTGTCTGTGTTAAAATGAAATCTGGAATATGTTTAATGAATTGGGGGGTGGGGGGAAGGGGAATGGGGAAAATTAGCTCTTGATAGAGTATTGGGTGGTGGATATGAAGAAAAATGTATAAAAAGGCAACAGAATATCATATCTAGCAAATCTATTGTGCTTACCCTGTGCCAGGTACTGTTCTAAATGCTTCAGATGTAGTAACTCCATGCCCTTCTCAAAGCAACCTTCTAACATAAGTATCATTATTATTTCTGTTTTAGAGGTGAGGAAACAGAGGCACAGAGAGGTTAAGTAGCTTGCCCAAGGTTGCACAGCTAGTAAGAGGCAGGGCTAGGATTCAAATCCAGGCACTCAGGCACCAAAATCTGTCCCCCTAACCCCTCTGGGCTCCCCTAGAACTTAAAACACTGAGAATAGGCAAACTAAGCTTAGAGTGAAGTAAGTCATGCACTGGCTAGATCTAAAGTCAAGAGATCAACCCTTAGTCATGGGCCTGTGATGACCAGCCAGCCCTGTGACCACCCCAGGCCTCAGTTTCCTCACCTGTGCATTGAGGAGACTGAATTAGAGTCTATCTAATTAGATTTAGATAGAGATGAGCTCTATCCAAGGTGCCTTCAGCTCTAAAATGTCACAAGTCCGTGCTGACTACCAGCTGTATATGGATTGGTCTGCTTTCTGACTAGATATTCAAAGATTAATTCATCCTAAAACACACAGCAAGTTGTGTTAAGATTCCTTCTCTGCCTCCTGACCTTTAGAAGATTATGTTCTCTCTATTCAGGCAAATGACAGAGGGTAGTGAAGGATTTCTCTTTTGGACTCTGCTTAATGTGGCTGTAAGGAAACGGCCTTCGAAAAGCTCTGGGCACAGGTCTTGATGACTCTGCCAAACCTGCAGTCTCTCCAGGTCCCTCTATGGAGCCTGTTCTTGGAACTTGCCTTTGGATTTGGTTGCTGGAATGCAGGTGAAACTGACAAACTGGAGGTCGAGCAACCAAACTAGAGGGATTGGGAAGATTAAGACAGTGGTCCATGGTAGTTCAAATTAAGGAGTTTCATGGCGGCTAAACAAACCTTTATCTTTTTGTATAATCCAGTCTCTTTGCTAACACCCACTCTTGAGAGCTGAAACCTCAAAATTCATTATGGGTGAATTTAACAGCCACTTGGAACCTAATCGACCCCCAGAAGTACTATCCTCAAGCTAGGCATTAAAGGCCACTTAGAGTGCATCTGCGGGTAGAGAAGGCCCTTACAGATGGGTCATGCAGTCCTCCCTTGGAAGTCCTAAGCATCCCGCACAGGTGGCTGTCATCCGGCCACTGCTTGGACATTGCCAAGGTCGAGGCGCTAGCTGCCCGGCCTGGCAGGCAGCCTCCTGCGCTGCTGGACAGCTCTAGATGTGGGAAAAGCTCACGAAGCGCCTAGAACAGTGCCGGTCGCCAGGCTGAACTCGGTAAATATGCTTCCAAGTGGGTCAAAAGCTGCCTCCCTAGAACTTAAACCCACTGGTCCTGCGTGCGCCCCTGAAGCCCCGAAACACAGAGGTCTCTCGGTTATCTCGGGTTGTAATCAGGACCTTCGGCCCTCTCCTCCCAGGTGCGGATCCCGGACCTTCTTCCCCAAGCCTGAACCGGCAGACCCCTCCCCAGACCCCAGAAGCCCCAGGAGTGAGCACCAATGGGGGAATGGCAGCCAGAGAGGCCGCGGTTGGGATTATCCCCAACCTCGGTTTCCCGGGCACGAGGGGACAAAGGGCCTCAGGAAGGCGTATCCCCCGCCGCGATCTGGGCTGTCCCCGCCACTGGGCAAGCCAGCCCTCTAGACCCCCACGGCGCCATATGACAGGCCCCCGAGGATCCCCTCAGGCTGCGGCGTGATGGGCCGAGCTACGCCGGGGAACTCGGGGCTCGGAGATTCGGTTCGACGGGTCCGGCGTGCGATCCCTGCTCCGCGGAGCTCGCTCGGCCGTGGCTTTACCTGCGTGTGATTGACTACAGGTGCTCAGCTCGCCCCCAGTCTGGTTCCTGCAGCTTCCTGGCTACCGGCGGCGCTCATGGATATACAGCCGGAACCCCTGGCCAGTGCAGCTCCCGCCGCTACCGGCCCCGCCCAAGTAACTGCCGCCACGCCCCTGACGACCACTTCTGCCACGCCCCCAACCGCGGAAACCGCTTGTTCATTGGGCAGTTTAGCCGCTTCTCCACTTGCCCCGCGCGCTCATGGCATTACGAGGGAATCCACTGGTCAGCGAAGCTGCTCCTCAGAGTGGAGGCGGGATTCTTAGGGGAGAGCTCCTCAACAATTGGCTACATTTGACGGCTTTAGTCCAGGGACCCAGACGCTATTGGATAAGGCCAGCCCGGAGTGGGCGGGGAAAGGGGAGGAGGGCTAGAAGATGGGTAGTGTTTGCTGTCGATGGGGGCGGGGTGAAGAGAGGCGTAATTGTGACCGCAAGCTGCTTTAGAGGGCTGGGTAAGGTCAGTTGTCAACTGGGGCTCAGAGGAATGAGGTCGGCCGGTAGCTCAGCTGCGGGGCTTTGATGGGTCCAGGCCGACTGACTGACTCACGTATACTCGAATTTCGCAGGGGGTGAAATTTGAGGTCATATCCCGGGAGAGAGGAAGAAGGGTCGTGAGTCACCGAACCCCAAGGAGAGGAAAAGATGTGGAGGCAGCGACCTATGGCCTCTTCCAGCTCCGGACGGGGGATGGGGACGCTCTGAGCAATATGGGCCTCAGTTATTGTCCCACTGTCCTTTCAACCCTTAAGCAACCCAGTTGGAGGCCGCCTGGAAGAATGTAGCCTTTGAACTAGGGCCTGAAATTGGGGCTCCTACCGGTTGTGTGGGCTTGGGAAAGTCACTTACCTTCCTGCATGCTCCCTGATTTCTTCACTTGGCAACTGAGGGTAGCAATAGTAGTTGATGAGAAGATTAAATAAACTCTGATAAACGCCAACAGTGGCTGGCACTCAACAGGCATTCAATGAAGGGTGATTCTTCACCCATCACCCACTCACCTCATCCGGCTGGGAAACTAGGCCCATTTCTAAAATGCTATGAGCCTGAAACTGCTTTTGCAGTGGCATGTCGTGTACCAAGAATAGAACACTTGAGCGACTTGAAATGCAACCCCTGTAGGGCAGAGAAGGCCACCCTACCAAGGTCCCATAGGGCTGGGAGACAGGGAGCACGGGATGAAGTGAGAGGAGCGATTTAGTCAGAGAAGGGAAGTGGTGTTTGTTGCCATGTAAATTTTTCCCAACATATTTCAGGTTGTGACAAGGAACAATGGGCTGGCTCAAGTTTTATGAAGCGTGACCCAACAACATCCTCTGAAGGCTGATCAGCACCGGACTAGAAATCACTGCATGAGCTATATCCGTCAGAGACCCCTGAAACCCATTCCCCATTCTGAAGGTGTAGACATCACAGACTGTGGACAGAAATAGCTTCTCAGACTTGAATGTAGCCCCAGACCCTTTGTGTCTGCCTTTGAAAGAACTCACAGCCATGGTACATCAGAGTGAAGGAGAAGAAAGAATCCTTTGCCATTGCTCTATTTTTCATTCAGTTGTCATGTTACCTTGAAAATAAAGGTTTCATCTCAGTGTTTATATATTCCTCTGTATTCTCTTTCATCTTGGGAAAAAAAAAAAAAACCCAGGCTTCAGTAGCAAAGTCTCTTAGTGATGAACCCCATCATCCTGACTCTGAGTTAAAACAGTTTGGACTTCCAAAAAACAGCTTTAAATTTATCACTAGATAAGTATATAAGGTAATGCATATGTTAACTAGCTTGGTTTAGCTATCCCACAATGTATACATGTATCAAAACATGGACGGCTGCAGTGGCTCACGCCTGTAATCCAACACTTTGGGAGGCTGAGGCGGAGCCCAGGAGTCTGAGACCAACCTGGGCAACATAGTGAGACCCCGTCTCTACAAAAAATTTAAAAATTAGCCTGATATGGTGGTGCATGCCTGTAGTCCCAGCTAGTGGGGAGGCTGAGGCAGGAGGGTTGTTTGAGCCCAGGAAGTTGAGGCTGCAGTGAGCTATAGATCGTACCACTGCATTCCAGCCTGAGCCACAGAGTGAGACCCAGTTTGACAAATAAACAAACATAATAACGTGATAAACATAAATAAGTAAAGCATGTTGTACATTATAAATATATACAAATTTTGTCAATCAAAAATTAATCATAATTTTAAAAATAGGCTGGGCACAGTGGCTCACGCCTGTAATCCCAGCACTTTGGGAGGCCAAGGCAGGAGGATCACCTGAGGTCAGCAGTTCCAGACCAGCCTGGCCAACATGGTGAAACCCCATCTCTACTAAAAATACAAAATTAGCTGGGCTAATTTACAGGGTGGCACACGCCTGTAATCGCAGCTGCTCAGGAGGCTGAGGCAGGAGACTCGTCTGAACCCAGGAAGCAGAGGTTGCAGTGAGATTGCGCCACTGCACTCCAGCTTGGACGACAGAGTGAGACTCCGTCTCAGAAAAAAAAAAAAAAAAAAGATTTGTCACTAGTTTTGGAGGGGTGTGTACACATATCTATGCACACATTTGGTTCTGATCCACAGTTTTCTGGTTCTTGTCTTTAAATAGTGCTGCTTGGTAGCCATACACATGGCTGCATGCATGCTACGGAAATAGGCCCAGCCCAATACGGGTTTGCTTCTGCCTGTGTTTGTTAGGCCCTGAAAAGCATGAAGTGGCTCCAGAGATTCAGGATGATTTCTCCAACTTGATTCAGAGCCACGAAAAGCAGCTGTTAGGAGTATATTGCAGATGGGCTCACCATTGTGTAAATGGCTTTTTTCTCCCATCTCAGGAACATAGGTTCAGCCAATGCTTCCAGTAAAGGACATCTATCCAGTTCAGGAATTCTAAAACACGATTGTGTCACAGAGGCTCAAAAAGAGGCACAGACGGAGCCCAGGAACAGGAGGAAGAGTGAAAGGATCCGGGCATCTTCTCTGCAACTCAGGCAGGCTTAAAGAATGATCCATTATCATTTTCCAGCGCACAGAACTGTTTCCTTAATTGTCTCTGGTTTCTGTTTCCTCCCCTCTGCTTGCAGTCTTGCCATATTCTGTTTAATCATATTATTTCATTCTATAAATCATTTCCGAGGGAGGCCATTTAGGAGACAAAATGGACTTATTTTTGCCTTCAAGTTTAGTGGCCCATTGAGATTGAGGATTTGGTGAGCCTTGGCCTAACATAAGCAGGTGTTGGGATGTGGCTGTAAAGTGAATTTTCAAAACCATGACAGTACCTTGTTATAAAAAAGAACAAGGGAGACGGTTTGCCCCAGTCACTTTCTGGGATGGCTAAAGCTGCAGGACTTCATTAAAGTAGAACCGCTTCTAACCAACTGGAGGCTCTGCAGGATTTCCTAACCTGAGAAAGTCCTCAAGGTACTCTGGGAGACAGCAGGGAGCAGCGGTTGGAGCAGATAATGTGTTCTATTTATTCTCTTCAGGGAAAATCAGCAATTCACTCAGTTTGTCATTTTTGTTATTCTGCATCCATGGGGGAAGGTTCAGAGAAATGGGATTTGGAAGCTCTGCCGCTGGGGCTTGGATCCTGGTTCCATCCTTCCTAGCCTTGTGACCTTGGGCAAGTACAGCACGTCTCTGTTCCCACTTTCTTCTGTAAAATGCAGAGGACAGTGAAGTGCTTGTCTCATGGGTTCCTTTGAGTGGCAGATGAGTTCACAGATACAAAGTGCATCAAACAGTACCTGGCACATACCTAAAAATGTTAAATAAATGTTTGCCATAGCTATTATAGGAGCCCATTTCAGAATCTCCCTCTAAGGTCCTCACTCATTTTTTAAGTTCTAGCCCTCAAGAAGTAGTGACCACAGGATTCAGGATTTTCAGAAAATATAGATAGACTTTATTTTTTAAATCTGTTTTAGGCCAGGCACCATGGCTCATGCCTGTAATCCCAGCACTTTGGGAGGCTGAGGTGGGTGGATCACTTGAAGCCAGGAGTTTGAGACCAGTCTGGCCAATTGGCAAAACACTGTCTCTACTAAAAATACAAAAATCAGCTGGGTGTGGTGATGTGTGCCTGCAATCCCAGCTACTCAGGAGGCTGAGGCAGGAGAATCGCTTGAACCTAGGAAGTGGCGGATGCAGTGAACCAAGATCGCACCACTGCACTCCAGCCTGGGCAACAGAGGGAAACTCTGTCTCTAAATAAATAAATAAAGCAGTTTTAGGTTTACAACAAAATTAAGTGGAAAGTACAGAGAGTTCCTATATACACACTCTCCAACACATGCAGGATTTTTTTTTTTACTAGCAAAATCTCACCACCTGGTGCGAGAAACTTTTCCTTTGGAATGTGGTTACCAAAAATGGTTTGAGGACCGAGTAAAGGTTTTTGAGACTAAACCTCATCAGTGTTCATTGTGAGGGAAATGGAAAGGATGAGGCTAAGAGAATAACAGTAAAAGCTGCAGCCTGGAGACTCATAAAGTATTCCTACAGTTGTGACCTGGTGCAGTCTGAAGGATCGAATATTGTGGCTTTATTGTCACACCCAGTGCAGTCTGCATGCAGTCTAGGAAGGAGGTTCAGAATGCCCTGTAAGCAGGTCCACTGTCTGGCTTCTTATTGGTAATGGAGATGAAGTTTGTTTAGAGGCTTTAAGTCCCAGCATGCGATAGTTCCATGAGGACAAACCATGTTCAATTTCAAAAATGTGGTCCTTTTGTTATTAGAAAAGGCTTTCTGGTGGCCAGTGAAAACGATCATGAAAAATAACCTTGTCTGTGATTTGGGCTGCTTTCTTTTTTTTTTTTTTTTTTTTTTTTTTTTTTTGAGACGGAGTCTTGCTGTGTCGCCCAGGCTGGAGTGCAGTGGCCGGATCTCAGCTCATTGCAAGCTCCGCCTCCCGGGTTTTTACGCCATTCTCCTGCCTCAGCCTCCGAGAGTAGCTGGGACTACAGGCGCCCACCCACCTCGCCCGGCTAGTTTTTTGTATTTTTTAGTAGAGACGGGGTTTCACCGTGTTAGCCAGGATGGTCTCGATCTCCTGACCTCGTGATCCGCCCGTCTCCTGATGTCATTCTTAATTACAGAAATAAAAATTGAGTTATTCATACTATTAATTGCAAAGGAGTTGATAAAACTTGTGTATTAAATAAGCTCATCATACACCCTTTCCTACATAATTTTAGGTTATTGAGCTATTTCAAAACTATTTCCGGAGAAGGCGAGATGCAGCGTAAAAAAATAACAACAACAACAAAACCCCCCCACACACATACAAAAAAACAGCTGGGCACAGTGGTTCACACCTGTAATCCCAGCAGATTGGGAGGCCCAGGCAGGTGGATCACTTGAGGTCAGGAGTTCGAGACCAGCCTGGCCAACATGGTGAAACTCTGTCTCTACTAAAAATACAAAAATTAGCCCTGCGTGGTGGCAGGTCTCTGTAATTCCAGCTACTTGGGAGGCTGAGGCAGGAGAATAATTTGAACCCAGTAGGCGGAGGTTGCAGTGAGCCAAGATTGCACTGAGATTGCACCACTGCACTCCAGCCTGGGCAACAGAGTGAGACTCTGTCTCAAAAACAAAAACAAACCATTTCCATCTTTCCAGAGACCCCTGTATTGTTTTGCCATATATTTAAATTAATTTACAAAACAGTAAACATTTTTTACTGAGCAAGACATCTAATACTAGAAAGACAGACAGAATCATAAAGTCCCATTCATTCCTCGGTGGGGATGGATATAGGACAAATGGGAAATATTGACGAGATAACTCAAAGGACTGAGCAATAAGCACAGAGTGCCATCAGTGTCAGCAATAATTATTCAGTGGAGGCAGCAATTTCTTCTGACTTGGATTATTGGAGATTTGAATTGGTTTTTGAAGGTCTATGGGCTGAATCTGGCAGGGCAGCATTGGCGGTGAGGGAGCAAGGCATTCCAGGTAGGCCTCTGAGTGGATCAACACAAGATAGTTTGTCCAGAGCAGAGTCAAATTGGGGCCTAGCAGGCGAGAAGATGAACAAATGGATGGGGCCAATGGTGGAGGCAAGATAATGCCTTCGTCTTAGTTAATGGCTTCATCTCAGCCCTTTGGGTATTTGGATATCCTCACATAGTTGCAGAGCAAACATCCCAAACTCCAGGCATCTGCAAACCACGTAGATAATTTTGACCCTATCTCTTTACTCTCTGCTTTATTATTTACTTAATAATGTCATCAAATTGACTCAACTTTTAAAATGAAATACCTTATTAAGCCCCATCCTAAACCAGTGGTTCTCAACTGGGGGTAGTTTCGTCCCTCAGGGGACACTTGACAATATCTGTGGTTGTCACAACTGCAGGGGTGCTGTTGACCTCTAGTGGGTAGGGGCTAGAGATGCTGCTAAGCACCCTTCAGTTCCCAGGACAGCCCCACAACAAAGAATTATCCCAAATGTCAATAGTGCTGAGGTTGAGAAACCCTGTGGGCCAAAGCAGTAATATCTGTGATATTGCAGGCTTGAAGTGTGATTATAGTTATTCTAATTACATTAAAATCATTTCATAAGGATTACATTTTATTATTTATTTTTATTTATTAATTTTTTGAGACAGAGTCTTGCTCTGTTGCCCAGGCTGGAGTACAGTGGCACAACCTTGGCTCACTGCAACCTCCACCTCCTGGGTTCAAGGGATCCTCCCACCTCAGCCTCCCGAGTAGCTGGGATTACAGGCGTGCGCCACCATGCCTGTCTAATTTGTGTGTGTGTGTTTTTAGTGGAGATGGGTTTTCACCATATTGGCCTGGCTGGTCTTGAACTCCTGACCTCAAGTGATCCCCCTGCTTCGGCCTCTCAAAGTGCTGGGATTATAGGCTTGAGCCACCAGACCCAGCCAACTATTACATTTTTAAATATTCTTCCATGTGCTACTCTATAATCATCTCTTGTATCACAATGCAGACATGGCATTTAAGTTAAAGTTGATTCAAGATATTAGTATGCCAATGTTCATAGCAGCATTATTCATAATGGCCAAAATGGGGAAACAACCCAAATGTCCGTTGATGGATGAAGGGATAAATAAAATTGGTAAGTACAAATAATGGAATACTATTCAGCTTTCAAAAGGGATGAAATTGGCCAGTGCAGTGGCTCATGCTTGTAGTCCCAGCATTTTGGGAGGCGGAGGCAAGAGGATTGCTTGAGCCCAAGAGTTCAAGACCAGCCTGGGCAATACAGTGAGATCTTGTCTTTACAAAAAAGTAAAAAAAAAAAAAAAAAAAATTAGCTGGGCGTGCTGGCATGCTCCTGTAGTCCCATCTACTTGGGAGGCTGAGGTAGGAGGATTGCTTGAACCCAGGAGGTTGAGGTTGCAGTGAACTGTGATTGTGCCACTGCACTCCAGCCAGGGTGACAGAGTGAGACCCTGTCTCAAGAAAAAAAAAAAAAAAAAAAAGAAATTCTGACACATGCTGCAATATGGATGATACTTGAAGACATTATGTAAAATGAAATTAGCCAATCACAAAAGGACAAATATTGTATGATTCCACTTACATGAGGTGCCTAGAAGAGTCAAATTCAGGCCGGGTGTGGTGGCTCATGCCTGTAATCCCAACTATTCGGGAGGCTGAGGCAGGAGAATCACTTGCACCCAGGAGTGGGAGGCTGCAGTGAGTTGAGATTGGGCCAACACACTCCAGCCTGGGCGACAGAGCGAGACTCCATCTCAAAAAAAAAAGAAAAAAAAAGGTCTCCTTTCCTCTTTACCTTATCTCTTTATTAAGCTGTCAGCTTGCTATGGTATCACATCCAGCTGTTAAGCCTCCACCAACTGCTGGCTGATTGTTCTTTTGTGTTTGACAATCCCCTGGAGGCATGAATTGCTCCTGTCTTGTATGTTAAATTTGAGCCCCTTTGCAAGGGTAATCTTTCAGGTCAGTCTCTGAGGCTTATGCTAACACCAGGAGGGCTCTTCTTAGCTGATGCTTTCCCTGGTTCTCTCCAGGACACTTCTAGCTGGTCTACAGTTCAGTTTGTTGCTTGAATGGAGTTCCCAGGCTCCTCTTAACTGCTTACCAACAAAATCTTCATTGTTTTTGAGAACACCCTTACACTTGAACTTTCCCACATTGTGTTCCACATAAAGTGTTCTCTTGGGAAGAACTTCAGAGGTCTCTGTATCTATGGCCTGCCTCTCCCCTCGGGCAAAACCTCTGCACCACTGCTCTGGAGCTTGGGGAACTCAGGCAGAGACAGTGGCCCCCTTATCTCAGGATGACAATCCTGCTTTATGAGCAGAGTGCTGGACAGAGCGGTGGCTTTTGCTCTTCTGGGCTTGCCTTTCCTGTAAAGAATCTCTGCCCCATGAGCAAGCTGAGGCCAGGGTAACACAGGCTCCAGTATGCTTAGCCTGCCATGGCAGAGGTGGAGTTTCTGCCATATGAGTGGGGGCAGGTTTAGGAAGTGAGCCCCAGATTTATCAGCCAGTCTTGTCCAAAGTAGAGCTTTTGCAGCATGAAACTGGAGGGCATGAGAAATGCTGGCAGCCTGCCCCTCCCAGGGATATATAGTAGTCCTCAACTGAGAGCTGGGGGAAGAGGTAGCCTGTGTTCTTGGCTTCACCTACTTAAAGTAACTTTTCCATGATGCTGAGCTAGGAGGAGGAGGGAGGAAGTCCTTTGTGGTTCAAATGTTATTGACTCTCACTGTTCTTACTGAGACTTTGCACATTTTCTTGAATAAAAATGTGTTAATTTGCCATGTCCCCTTAAAACAATTTCCAAAGGCTTTAAATGGTTGTGGCTTTGATCTTAAGCAATTTCCAGTGGTTATGGTCATTTCACTGGGGAGACGGTTCATGGAGCTCCTCGTGCTGCCATTCAGAAGTCATGGAAATCAAAATGTGTCTGAGACAGATCTCAATCCATGTAGAGGTTTACTTTGCCAAGGTTGAGGACACTTCTGGGAAAAAGAAACACAAGTTACCATAGGATCTGTGGCCTGTGCTTTTTCCAAAAAGGGTTTTTTGAGGACTTTATAGAGGAAAGGAAAAAAGGAAGGGTAAACAATGATACAGGAGATTACTTTATCCTGAGGCTTTGATTAGCACTCGCTGAATCTACATTTTACATGTGAAAGGGGTGGGTAGAGGAACAGTCAATTATGTTAGTTTTCTTGCTTGGTAAATCTACATTTTACATAAAATAAAGTAAACACAGAGGAAGAAATCTAACATGCATTTGTCTGGGGTGGGCAGAGGGATGATTTCTAGTCTGGTCTTGGTTCCATATCTGTGAAGATAAGATGTTAATCTACATAGTTGGCTGGGCACGGTGACTCACGCCTGTAATCCCAGCACTTTGGGAGGCTGAGGCAGGTGGATCTCTTGAGGTCAGGAGTTCGAGACCAGCCTGGGCAACATGGTGAAACCCCCGTGTCTACTAAAAATACAAAAAAATTAGCCAGGTGTGGTGGCAGGCACCTGGAGTCCCAGTTACTCAAGAGGCTGAGGCAGGAGAATTGCTTGAACCTGGAAGGTGGAGGTTGTAGTGAGCCGAGATCGTGCCACTGCACTCCAAGCTGGATGACAAGACTCTGTCTCACAAGAAAAAGAAAAAAGAAAAAAAAAAGTCTACATTGCCAGGGTGAGATTCAACAGAACTGTGTTTTAGGGTTAGTTTATCGGGAGGGTATGTATTCTGAAAGATTTAGGAACCACAAGAAATTTCCTTATAAGCAATTGTGAGGGAGACCACCTGGGGAGATAGATGGCCTTCCGTTATCACATACTTATTCCTAAGTATGTACCCAGAGAGAAACATGGACAATAACATTCATAATAGCACCATATGTAATAGCTTAAGGTTGTAAACAGTCCAAATGCCACGATCTGTTTAGGAGAAAAAGGAAGGCAGTTTTTGTGTGACTCAGTTTCCAAGCTTAACTTTTCCCTTTGACATAGTGAGTTTGGGGTCCCAAGGCTTTATTTTCTTTTCACAGTTATATGCCCTATCATGATGATTTATTATAAAGCCAAATTTTAGTCAAGTTAATCTGGAGGCAATGTTCAGAGAAAATTAGAAATAGGAGAGGTTGGAGCCAGGTAGAAGAGGTTATTGCATTAGTTTCAATATAAATTGTTAAGGGCCTGAACTAGACAGTGAAAGTAAAAAGAAAAGAAGAATAACAGTGATGTGAGCATAGATTCTTCAGGACTTCCCCACAGATTAAATATGGGGTGCAAGAAAGAGAGAAGGGTCAGAGATGATCCCAAGGTGATTCTAATACGGGACAGAAAGGCAAATTTGCTTTAGATCTGTTGAGATTTTGGTGACACATATATTCAAGGGAAAGGGAAAATAGGACATCATTACTAGAAAGGGAGGATTGTTGAGCAGGGGAGAGGCTGAGTTTTGTAGACAAGGGGATTTGGAGTCATGGCTTCTAGGTAACACGTTGCAAAAGCTGTCCACAGTACAAGGTAATGGAAGTCCTAGGCATAGACAAGTTTCAGAGACAGGGAAAAGCAGACCAGGTTAACCTGAACTTAGGAGAATGAAACTTGGCAGGAGGAGAAAGACAGTGAAGGAGATTGAGAAATTACCACCATAAAGGGAGGAAGGATTGATAGCTAACATTTATCAAACCCTTACTAAGAGACAAGCAGGATTCTAAGAGTTTTAGATTTTTAAAAATATTTAATCCTCCCAATAACTCCACAGGGTGAACATGATTATGCCTGTTTTACAGATTAAGAAACTGAGGTCAGAGAGGTAAAATAATTAAAACCTCGGCAATCATGAGCATGCATAATTCTCATTCTTAAGTATGTACCCAAAGAAACACATGGACAATAACATTCACGGTGGCACCATTTGTAATGGCTTAAGATTGAAAGCAATCCAAATGTCCATCAACACTAGAATGGATAAACAGATTGTGGAACATTCATATTCAATGGAATACTATGCAGCATTGGGAATGAACAAATCATGATAAGCACACCACCAGCATAAGGTGAATAAAAGAAGCCAGTCATCCAAGAAATGTGTGCTATGATTCTATTTATATAAAGTTCAAAAAGAGGTAACACATGGCTATGGTGCGAAAAAGTCACCTGACTTTTGTGAGGTAGTAGAGACTGGGAAAGGGCCTGAGAGGGGGTTCTTGGGTGCCAGTGATGCCCTGTTCCCGAGCTGGGTGGTAGTTACACAGGCATGTTCACTTATGAAAATTCATCAAGCTGCTCACTTATGATTCATGTACTTTTCTGTGTGTAGGTAACAAACAAAAAGTACTAAAAACCAAGAAAGCAAAATAGAACTAGGTCATCTGATTTGAGGACCCACCCCCTTAACTACAGAGTGATTCAGAGAACAAGGGTCTTTTCTCCTCTTCCACAAAGAAAAATGTGGAAGGGGACCTTATAAAATTATAAATTTAAAAGGAATTAAAGAGATAGATCAACCAAATGGAATGTATGGGTCTTATTAGCAGCCAAATGAAAACAAACCATAGCTGGGTATGGTGACTCATGCCTGTAATTCTAGCACTTTGGAAGGCTGGGGCAAGTGGATCACTTGAGCCCAGGAGTTTGAGACCAGCCTGGGCAATATAGTGAGACCCCCATCTCTACAAAAATACAAAAAATTAGCTGGACGTGGTGGCATGCACCTGTAGTCCCAGCTACTTGGGAGGCTAAGGTGGGAGGATCACCTGAGCCCAGGAGGTAGAGGCTGCAATAGGCCATGATCGCACCACTGCACTCCAGCCTGGGTGACAGAGCAAGATTCTGTCTCAAAAAGAAAAAAAACAAAACAAAACAAAAATTAAACTGTAAAAGACAATACAAATTGTCTTTTATAACAAAACAATTGGTGAATGAATATTAACTATATTATGATTATGTTTTATAAAAAGTCCTTCTATTTCAGAGATACATATTGACATACTGATGGATGAAAGAATATCTGGCATTTGCTCCAAAAGAATGAGGATATGAGTGTTGAGATGAAAGATTGGCCATGGGTTGATCATTGCTGAAGGTGGATGATATCTACCTGGACTTCACTGTACTTTGTCTATTTGTTTGAGTATTTTGTGAAATAAGGTTTTTGCAAAAGAGAAGAAAACTAACGTTCAGTGTGTTAGCAAAGGAACTGATTCTCATGGCTCCATATTTTTAAATTTGGATTTCCCTTGAGAGAGAAAGAGAGCAAGCACATGGGTCACAGGACTCAAGGAGAAAGGGGACATGTGGGTGGAGTGTGAGCTTGGGATGCCTGCTCCCGTGGTTTTCTCTCTGCCCCTACTGCTCCACTGGAACAGTTTGGACAAAGGCCACTGTGACCCCCACTCACTGCTGCATCCAGCAGTTGGCTTTCAGTTCTTCTTTGCTTGACATCTTTGTAGCTTTGGACTCTGGTGGCCAGGCCCCCTGCTTGGGAAGCACCTCTGGTTTTCCTTTGTCCATTTCATAGTCTGCTCCATGAACTCTTCTTCCTGTGCCTGACTCTTCAGTCCAGGGCCTGTCCTCAGCCTGCTGCTCTTCTTCCCCATACCCTCTTCCCCAGTGGTTCTGTCCTCTCCAGCGCTTGAGTTGCTGCCAGGTCTGTCTTTCTAAACTGCAGTTCTCATCAATTGATTCCCTTAAGAAGATCCAGGAATAGCTACCCACTGCTCAAATGATAACATTCAAACTCTTCCTGGAGGTACAGGTTCAGCATCTTTTTGCGCCTCCACTTCCTTTCCACCTGCCCTCTCCAGCCTTCCCTCCTCCTCCTCCTCCTCCCCTTCATACCCTCTGAGTCAGCCAGTGACATTATCAACATTTCTGGAATGCACCAGGCTATTCCTTGCTCCCATACCTTTGACTCCATCTGGACTACTCACCCACACACTTCCCTACCTGGAAAACCCTACTCATCCTTTGAGACTCTGCTGCAAGGTCACTCCATTCATAAAGGCTTTCCTCATCTTCCTGTGAAGTTCATTCATCCATTCATTCATTCATTCATTTGTAATAGATGTAGATGTAAAGCCCTATGATAAGGCTGAGTGCTGAGAGCAAGAACTCACATCATACACACTTTACCTCACAGTTCCTATCTCAGGTTGCTTACATGATAGCTGCTCCCAAGCCCTACCCCTTGAGGCCAAGGAGGGTGACTTATTCCTCTTTCTACCCAAGTGATAGTAGGCACTAAAACATGCTTGTTCAATTAAATTGAAGGAGAAGAATTACCAAGAAAAGGCCTCTGGGTTTGGCCATTCAAACACTTTTGATAAACTTTGGGTGCCTATGTACTAAAGTTTAGGGGTGGGGGTGAAAGGAATGAGGCTTTTTCTCCTAAGGGTTAAGGAGAAGCTAGGAATTGGTACCGCTGTAGGTCACTTGCTTGAGAAATGTTATCAGTGATATGAGGCAGGAAACAGGATGATGGTAAGATTGAGTGATGGCAGAGTTCAGCATATTTTAAAAGACAGACAGGGGAGGCCGGGCGCGGTGGCTCAAGCCTGTAATCCCAGCACTTTGGGAGGCCGAGGCGGGTGGATCACGAGGTCAGGAGATCGAGACTATCCTGGCTAACATGGTGAAACCCCGTCTCTACTAAAAATACAAAAAACTAGCCGGGCGTGGTGGCGGGCGCCTGTAGTCTCAGCTACTTGGGAGGCTGAGGCGGGAGAATGGCGTGAACTCGGGAGGCGGAGCTTGCAGTGAGCCGAGATCCGACCACTGCACTCCAGCCTGGGAGACACAGCGAGACTCCGTCTCAAAAAAAAAAAAAAAAAAAAAAAAAAAAAAAAAAGACAGGGAAGAGCTAGTCGAAGCAGACTTAAGACGCTGGTAAGAGGCAATGTTGCAGAAGAAAATGACAAAGAAAGCTAAGTTCTTTTCTTTGTGGGGGAGGGGTGGGGACAGGTGAACCTTACACAGGCCTGGGGACAGCTCTTCCTCTAAGATGGAAGGGAAGGCTAGAAAGTGGAGGAGTAATAGCAGCCGCTTCAGGTGCCTGCCTTATGCCAGACTCTTTGATTTCTATTACACTTAATCCTCAGACAGTCTTCATTTTCAGATAAGGAGAATGGCTCAAAGTGTTTCAGTGGTTTTCTACCTGGCGACACATTAGAATTCCCTGAGGAATTTGTTAAAACAGTGCACCTGGGTCTCACTCCCAACTTTCCTGATTTAATTTGATCTGGGAAAGAACACTGGCATCAGGATTAAGTTCTTCAGGCGACATTTTTTTTTTTTTGCAGACGGAGTTTCACTCTTGTCCCGCAGGCTGGATGCAGTGGCACGATCTCTGCTCACTGCAACCTCCGCCTCCTGGGTTCAAGCACTTCTCCTGTCTCAGCCTCTGGAGTAGCTGGGATTACAGGTGTGCACCACCCCCCCAGCTAATTTTTGTGTATTTGTAGTACAGACTGGGTTTCCCCATGTTGGTCAGGCTGGTCTCGAACTCCTGACCTCAGGTGATCTACCCGCCTCGGCCTCCCAAAGTGCTGGGATTACAGGCGTCAGCCACCATGCCCGGCCCAGGTGACTCTTATGTACACAGTGGAGAACCAATGTAAGAAATCTGTCAGAAGTGACCCGCTTGCTGGGATGGATCTTCATTCAGGTCCGCCAATCCCAAAGCCCTTTCTCTTTCTCCTAGCACTGTGATCCTGAGTGTGGGTCCCAGAGCAGCAGCATCAGAAACACCTGGGAGCTTTTCTAACAAAAACAGTAGGTCTTATCTACTAAGTAAAAAAGTCTGGGGTGGGGCCCAGCAATGCGGTTTAATAAGACCCCCGGGCGGTTCAAGTTTGAGACCCACCACTCTGAAGTGTTGCTACTCAGTGTGATCCACAGCTGTGTAGCATCAATATCATGATGTCAGAAATGCAGAACCTCAGGTCCCCTAAGACCTGCTGAATCAAAATTTGTGTTTAGCAAGATCCTGAGATGCTTCGCATGGTTAGAGTTTGAGAAGTAGACCCTTAGGCCACTAGTTTCCAAACCTGGCCAATGATCAGAATTAACACACTTTTTAAAAAGAAAACTACAGATTCCCTGTAATCCCAGCACTTTGGGAGGCCGAGGAGGGCGGATCACTTGAGGTCAGGAGTTGGAGACCAGCCTGGCCAACATGATGAAATTCTGTCTCTACTAAAAATACAAAAAAATTACCAGGCATCATGGTGGGCACCTGTAATCCCAGCTACTTGGGAGGCTGAGGCAGGAGAATCACTTGAATCTGGGAGGCAGAAGTTGCAGTGAGCCAAGATTGTACCACTGCACTCCAGCCTGGGCAACAGAGCCAGATTGTCTCAAAAAACTACAGATTCCCCAGATATTCCACACAAGTTTCTAACTAATCAGGTCTGAGTTCACACCTAGGTCCCTTTTTGAAAGCTCCCCATAAATCTGATGACAGATTAGGGACTGCTCCGCTCCACAATGCTGCTCTCTGTAGAAGTGGAAATTTTCTGAGTATATTCTTTGTCCCAGGCCCCTCAAAAAGTGCTTTCCTCACAACTAGAGTTGCTAAATTTAGCAAATGAAAATACAGAATGCCTAGTCAAATTTGAATTTCAGATAAAGAGCAAATACTTTGTTAGTATAAGTATGTCTCAAATATTGTGTGGGCTATACTTATTAAAATTATTTTAAGTAGTGAAAACTGGTTTAGCAAACTTACTAGTTAAAAATTAAATTTTTAGCCGGCCGCGGTGGCTCACGCCCGTGATCCCAGCACTTTGGGAGGCTGAGGCGGGCGGATCACAAGGTCAGGAGATCGAGACCACGGTGAAACCCCGTCTCTACTAAAAATACAAAAAAAATTAGCCGGGTGCGGTGGCGGGCGCCTGTAGTCCCAGCTACTCAGGAGGCTGAGGCAGGAGAATGGCATGATCCTGGGAGGCAGAGCTTGCAGTGAGCTGAGATCGCGCCACTGCACTCCAGCCTGGGGAACAGAGCGAGACTCTGTCTCAAAAAAAATAAAATAAAATAAAATAAAATAAAAAATAAAAAAATTAATTTTTATTAAAACAATGAATTTAAATTTAGGAAAAATTTCTAAAATTATATATTGTTTATCTGAATTTCAAATTTAGCTGGGCATTTTGTATTTTACTTGGCAGCCCTACTCACAAAATTACTGAAGTTTCAAGGAGAAGTTTGGCATAACCATATTGAGGGCAAGAAGAGGCAGATCTTGTCGGACATCAATAAGAACTAGATGAATGGATGAATACCAAAGATCGTGTAGAGCTGCCTCAGTCAGCTTAGGCTAAGTTATCCTGCAGTAACAAATGACCTTCTCAACTCAGTGGTTAAATAAACCCCAAACTTAACTTTCCCTTCCCTTCCCTCGCCTTCCCTCCCCTCCTCTCCCCTGCCCTTTTCTTCTCTCCTCTTCCCCCTCCCCTCCCCTTCCCCCCTCCCCTCCCCTTCCCCTCCCCTCCCCATCCCCTCCCCCTCCCCTCCCCTCCCCCCTGCCTCCTCTCCCCCTTACCTCCCCCTCCCCCTCCCCCTTCCCCTCCTTTCCTATTTTGAGACTGAGTCTTGCTCCGTCACCCAGGCTGGAGAGCAGTGGTGCAATCTCAGCTCATTGCAACCTCTGCCTCCCAGGTTCAAGTGATTCTTGTGCCTCAGACTCCCAAGTAGCTGGGACTACAGGCCCCCACCACCATGCCTGGCTAATTTTTGTATTTTTAGTAGAGACAGGGTTTCACCATGTTGGCCAGGCTGGTCTTGAAATCCTGACCTCAAATGATCCACCTGCCTCGGTCTCCCAAAGTTCTGGGATTACAGGCATGAGCCATTGCACCTGGCCCAAACATTTGTTTCTTATTTGCATTACATATCCATAGAGGTCAGCTATCTCCTCATTCTGTGACCAAGGCTCATAGGAGGTTTCTAACTAAGACATTTTTGTTCTCCTGAAAAAGGAAAAAAATAAAAGTATGACATGACTCTTAAAGCTTGGGTGACCAACTATCCCTGTTTGCCCAGGAATGGGAGTTTCCTGGATACAACACTTTAGTGTTAAAACCAGAATAGTCTTCATCTTCGGGAAACTGAAGTTGGTCACCCTACAATAAAGCTTCTACCCGAAAGTGGTGCACACCACTTCCATTGGCCGAAAAAGTCATATGACCAAGTTTGTCATCAGGGAGTGAGCATTATAATCGTCCAGTATTCAGGCACCCTGTAGGATAAACATACCCAATAGCAATAACTTAAGCACAGCCTTAGAATGACCCTGTATGGCAGACGCTCGTGAGTGTGTGCTCTGAGTTAGAGAATCTGGGAATGGCCAACCCAGAGATTCCTTCCTGTCTATGAGGAACATGTGAGCTCCTCCCCACTCCCTCCCTGTCTGGTAGAATGTGGGCCGTATAGGGTATGGAGGCCATTTGTTTTAGGTTAAATGCAGGTTACCAGGCGAAGGTTGTTAAGGGGAGGGTGTTAAGTGAAAATGCTCTATAAACTGCATGCTCTTTGCAAGTGGTTGCGTTTTTCCTGTCCAGTCTGTCGCTGCTGGAGACTCTCCCCTGTATGTAACCCTAATAAAACCCTATGTCTTTTTTTTTTTTTTTTTGAGATGGCGTTTTCTCTTGTTGCCCAGGCTGGAATGCATTGGCACAATCTTGGCTCACTGCAACCTCCACATCCTGGGTTCAAGTGGTTCTCCTGCCTTAGCCTCCCAAGTAGCTGGGATTATAGGTGCTCAACACCATGCCCAGGTAATTTTTTATATTTTTAGTAGAGATGGGGTTTCACCATGATGGCCAGGCTGGTCTCGAACTCCTGACCTCAGGTGATCCACTCACCTTGGCCTCCCGAAGTGCTGGGATTACAGGTGTGAGTCACCGTGCCCGGCCAAAACCCCATGTCTTATTTGCTACCTTTGGGTCTCTTCTTTGGCCTTTTGAACCTGGTGCCTTCCCTACTGGGGTTAATTAGGGTTCAGCAAAACAGACCCATGGAGAGGAGCAATGAGTATTTAATAATGCAGTCTACCACAGAGAGCAAGTGGAGGCACACTCCAGGAAGGCACATGCCCTCAGCAGGAGGAAAATAGAAAAGGAAGGCCCTTCCAGATGGCAGAGCCAAGGTCCATGAAGGAGAATGGCCTGAGAATCCCCCTTCTTCCAGGGGCAGGACTAAGACCTAATCTAGAAATATTCCCTCTCCCCAGCATAGGGGGCCCCTTATGATGTCAGCCCAGTAGAATTTCAAGATGTCCATAGATCAATGATTACCAATATCTCCTGTCCACATGCTATTCTAGAAGTTTGCCCACTCCCTCATGCCTTGAACCTGTAAAAACTGTGTAACCTTGACCAATATCATGTTTCTCATTCTTTCCTTTCTAAATAATGTTAGAAATGCAGAACCTCAGGCCTTCCCCCAGGTCTGCTGAGTGTTTATTGAGATTACCCCATCCCTGTTCTTCTTTGTCCTGTGGGGGTGTGTGGAGGGCTGATAACTAGACTTCTTAGTTCTGGATCTCCAGACCAAGATGAAACCACATCCATACCCAATGTATGAACTACCGTGAGCTCTTGGACTTAATGTCTGATGATGTGGTTAGATGGGAATTGGAGTTGTCTCCTGTGAGAATGTGTGAGTTTATTTTGCAGAAAAGAGGGAAACAAGTATTTGTGACTAAGGGGGAATATTGAGGTAGGTTGTATTAGGGATGCAAATAATTGTGACAAGGAGGGATACTACGGTAGCTTGTGATACTATTTCAAAATATCTGTTGCCCCTCTAGGAGTGTTCTTTCCGGGTCCCTTTCTACATAGGGATTATATTTGTAACCCATTGACCTTAGGCTTAGCCATGTGACTTGCTTTGGCCAATAGAATGGGAGTAGAATGAACACATGTCGCTTCTGAGCAGGAGTTTGAAGAAAAATCACGACTCACCATTGTTTCTTTTTCTTCTATCTGGAGACCAGATAGAGACTGCTCCTTCAGCCTGGATCCCAGAGCAGAGTTACAATCCACAACATCTGTATAGTATAAGTGAGAAATAACTGGAGTTACAAGCCACTGAGATTTTGGTGATGTTTGTTACCACAACACAACCAAGCCTACCCTTTCTTCCTGATACAAGAGTAAATAGCCGGGTGCGGTGGCTTGTGCCTGTAATCCCAGCACTTTGGGAGGTTGAAGAGGGCAGATCACTTGAGGCCAGGAGTTCAAGACTAACCTGGTTAACATGGTGAAGCCCTGTATCTACTAAAAATACAAAAATTAGCCGGGCATGGTGGTATGCACTGGTAATCCCAGATACTTGGGAGGTTAAGGCAGAAGAATCACTTGAACCGGGGAGGCAGAGGTTGCAGTAGGCTGAAATCATGCCACTGCACTCCAGCCTGGGTTACAGAGCAAGACTCCATCTCCAAAAAACAAACAAACAAACAAACAAAAAAAAAAGAGTCAATGAACAAGATCACAGGAGAATGCTTCTGTGTGATTCCATTTTTACGAAGTTTGCAAGCAGGCAAAACTAAACAGTATATTGTTTAGGAAAAAACCTGGAGTGGCAAAATTATAAAGAAAGCAAGAACATGAGTAACACAGAACTCACAAGCTTGGTTACTTTTGACTGAGGGTCAGAGAAACACAATTGGAGAGTTCTAAACTACTAATATTTACTCTCTTGTTTGTGAATTTTACAACTTAAAGAAAAAGATTATGCCTGTAATCCCAGCTACTTGGAAGGCTGAAGGGGAAGAATCATTTGAGGCCAGGGATTTGAGACCAGCCTTGGCAAAATAGTGAGACCCCATCTTTAAAAAAAATTACTTAATCAGCCAGGCATGGTTGTGCATGCCTGTAGTTCCAGTTGCTCTAGAGACTGAGACAGGAGGATTGCTTGTGAGCCCAGGAGTTTGAGGCTGCAGTAAGCTATGATTGTGCCACTGTACTCCAGCCTGGGCAACAGAGAGAGACCCTGTCTCTTAAAAAAAAAAAAGAAAGAAAAAAGAAAAGAAAAGATAAAAAGAGTTTGTCATACTGTTTTCCAAGAGGACATGCCAATATCTCCTGTCCATATGCTGTTCTAGAAGCTTTCCTTTGGGAGGCTGAGGTGGGTAGATCACAAGGTCAGGAGTTCGAGACCAGCCTGGTCAATATGGTGAAACCCCATTTCTACTAAAAATACAAAAATTAGCAGGGTGTGGTGGCATGTGCCTGTAGTCCCAGCTACTTGGGAGGCTGAGGCTGGAGAATCACTCGAACCCGGGAGGCGGAGCTTGCAGTAAGCCGAGATCTAGCCACTGCACTCCAGCCTGGGCAACAGAGCAAGGCTCCATCTCAAAAAAAAAAAAAAAAAAAAAAGGAAGCTTGCCCACTTCCTCATTCCTTGAACCTGGGAAAATTGTGTAACCTTGACCAATATCACATGGTGCCATATGGCACTCTGTGACTTCTGAGGCCAGGTCATAAAAATGCCGTGCACTTGTGCTTTGCTTTCTTGGGACACCTTCTCTTGGACTCCAGTTACCAGCTAGTCTGACAAAGCCCAACTAGCCTGTGTGCAGAGAATACATAGAGGGACCACGTGTAAGTGTCTGGGCTGACAGCCCAGCTGAGGTTCCAGCCAAACCACCAGACATGTGGGTGAAGACACCTCCAGATGACTCTAGCCCCCAATTGTTGAGTCTTTCTCAGCTTTCAAGTCTTTCCAGCTCAGGTACCAGACACCAGGGAGCAGAGGCTAGCCACCCCTGCTTAGTTGCTGTCTAATTTCCTGACTCAGACTCCGTATGCAAAATAAAATGGTTGTGGCCGGGCACGGTGGCTCAAGCCTGTAATCCCAGCACTTTGGGAAGCCGAGACGGGCGGATCACGAGGTCAGGAGATCGAGACCATCCTGGCTAACACAGTGAAACCCCGTCTCTACTAAAAATACAAAAACTTATCCGGGCGAGGTGGCGGGCGCCTGTAGTCCCAGCTACTCGGGAGGCTGAGGCAGGAGAATGGCGTGAACCCGGGAGGCGGAGCTTGCAGTGAGCTGAGATCCGGCCACTGCACTCCAGCCTGGGTGACAGAGCAAGACTCCGTCTCAAAAAAAAAAAAAAATAAATAAATAAAATGGTTGTTTTGTGCTACTTAGATTGGGGTGGTTTGTTATGTAGCAGTACATAACTGAAATCATTTATACATGCACACACACAGAGTTTATGTGTGTGTGTGTGCACGCATGTGTGTGTATATAAAAATCTCTCCCTTGGGCCCTATAAAAATAACATTAGATGGTTAGTTGCCCACAGAATGCCCTGCGGGAGACCCTGAGGGGTAGAAGTCCTGCAGGGGAGAAAAACAGGAAAAGACTGTGAAGTCTAGGGTTTGGCCTTTGAGAAAGAAATTCTCCCTTCTTCTGTGGTAAAGAAGAGGAAGGTGATTCAGTATTTGTGGCCAGAGAGTCCCACTAGACCGTTTCTTTCATGTGATCATTCACTGGTTTATTGAAGAATAAGTTCACTCATTACCAGTGGCTGATCATCTATAGGCATCAGGCTGTGGGTGGAGAGCCCAGTGTGCCATGGTACCTACCTCAAGGTTTGGACCCTCGGAGCCCAGAAGGGAAAGATGGAAAACAAGTGAATAGAGTTTGCTTCACAGAGTGTTAGGATAGAAGCAGGCAGGAGGTGCTGTAGAACTCCAGCCAGGTCTCAGGGAAGACACCTGGGGTGCTGGGGAAAAGCCAAGTGTTGGGAAAAAAGCTGAGGCAGGGCTTGTGTGTCTGACATAATGTAAAAGAGTCTTGGAACATGTCCGGGGTCCAGGGTCTGAAACCCCTTGTGGCCTTTGGAACACCAAGCTCTGGGCCTAAGGGTGGAAGGCTGTCCTGCCACACCACAATCTAAGCCCAGGGCATAAAACTCCTTGTGGCTTCGACGGAATCCAGGGTTTAGGGTTTAAAACCTCTTGTGGCCTCTGAAATGTGTCTAGAGTTGCTGGCTCCTTGCTTCTAGCACTCCCAGGCTAATAGATTGATTGTATCTTAAACTAGAAGAACATGTTTCCTATTATCTCAAGTAGCAGAACATGTTCCATACACTTCAAAGAAAATGCTAAACTGTCACAGCTGTAGATCATATGCTTTCTACACTGCTTTCTTTCAACCCCCACATCCTCACCACCTGCTTCTTTGTTTGATCACCAATAAATAGTGCGGGCTTCCAGAGTTTGGGGCCTTAGCAGCCTCCATACTAGCGTTGGCCCCCTAGTCCCACTTTATGCACTCTTAACTTGTCTTGTCTCATTCCTCTGACTCCACTGGACTTTGTAGCCCCTGTGGCCTGGTGTTTGGTCTGATCACCCCAACATGGGGCCCCACTATCAATTCACATCTGCTCTCTCAACCCTATAGAATCCGGAGCAGAAAGAGCTGTGAATCTCAAGACTTTCTGCTGCTTGTTTATTCAGAGCCCAAACTCACTAAGCATGGTGACCTCACAAGGATTCAGCCACATTTTCCAAACTTCATGGCATCTGGAGAAAGGATGACTAACACAGCCGTGCCACGCCACTCTGCGATCAGGGGCTCAGCTGCAGACACCAACGGGAACTGTCTTACCACAGCTTGACTTGGCCTCTTGGCTGGTCCATGGCTCTGTTGCCCTGCTACAACGATTACCCTTTACTGAAAAGGTATCTCGCTCAGCACAGGTTTCTGCCCAGCCCTTCTGTGGCTTTGTCTGGAAAGACCTGAAGCACCTCCTATTTACTTGTGTGAGCAGGCAGCAGTGTTCCTCCATGCCTTGGGAAGGAGATACGGTAGGAGAATGCCTTGGTGACAAGGATGCCCAAGGTATTGGTTTGAATTGTGTCCCCCAAAAATATATGTTCAAGTCCTAATCCCTGGTATCTGTGAATGTGACCTTATTTGGAAATACGGTCTTTGAAGATGTAATCAAGTTAAGATGAGGTCATACTGGATTAAGGTAGGCCCTAATGCCAATGACTGGTATCTTTATAAGAAAAAGGAGGAGGGGCCGGGCGTGGTGGCTCAAGCCTGTAATCCCAGCACTTTGGGAGGCCGAGACGGGCGGATCACTAGGTCAGGAGATCGAGACCATCCTGGCTAACACGGTGAAACCCCGTCTCTACTAAAACTACAAAAAACTAGCCGGGCGAGGTGGCGGGCGCCTGTAGTCCCAGCTACTCGGGAGGCTGAGGCAGGAGAATGGAGTGAACCCGGGAGGCGGAGCTTGCAGTGAGCTGAGATCCGGCCACTGCACTCCAGCCTGGGCGACAGAGCGAGACTCCGTCTCAAAAAAAAAAAAAAAAAAAGAAAAAGGAGGAGGAGATTTGAATACAGAGAGATGCACAAGGAAGAAGGCCAAGTGCAGATGCTGGAATGATGCATCTACAAACCAATACCACTAAGGATTGCCAGCAGCCACCTGAAGAGAGGAGAGAGGCAAGAAAGGGATCCTCCTTTGCATCCCTCAGAAGGAATCAATCCTGGCCAAACTTTGATTTTGAACTTTTAGCCTCCAGAACTGTTAGAGAACAAATTTCTGTTGTTTTAAGCCCCCAGGTTTATGGTACTTTGTTACAGCAGCCCTAGGAAACTCAGGGAAAAAATCCTAAATATTGCACAGCTTTCTCTTTCCAAAGAGAGGATATAGAGGAGTGGTTACAAACACAAACATTTTAGTGATGCACACACCTCGTCCAAACTCTGAATCAATCATTCACTCATTAATGTCTTTGGATGATTGAACCTGAGTTTCCTTATGTGCAAAAGTAATAAAATGTGCCCTTCAGATAATATATGTAAAGTGCCAGGAACATAGCAAGTATTGTGTAAATGGTAGCCAATACCAGTATACTAGCCTCAGATTCCATTCTCTGCAATTACCAAGGAAGCCTACCTTTTCCATGGGATCCTGCATTAGGACAGAAGCGAGCAGGGTGCTGTTATTTCTATATCATGGGGGGCTTCTGGAAGGAAAGAGTTAGCACATGCTTGAAGATAACCAAAGCTAGAGTCTGCATAGACATAAGGAGGGTGAGGCAAAGTGGGGAAGCTAAAACTTCTCTGGAAAATTGTGGAAAAGCCTATATTAATTTGGAATAGAAGGGATCTTAGTCAGTTATGCTGCATTTAATGAAATGCCTCCTTGATGTGCATTTAAACAAAGTAGTGTCTAAGATCATTGTTTGTTCTTAGGAAGGGAGTGTTTGGCATTAATTTTATCCAAGAGCAAGCTACAGATTGTCAGGAAAAGAAACAAGAGCCCTCAGGAGGAAGAGGATGCATATCATATGCCAGAGGGCAGGACCTCCAAAGTGGTGAGACTGGGGATGCCCAAGTCCGCCCTGAACAATTCTGTTGAAGCCCCCTAACATGGTGTTATTCTAGACCCTTAATTAACGTTTCTGGAAAGTGTGCTATGGACAATGATTCTAAATGGGTTTGCCATAACAGGTGGATGGGAGTAGAGGCAGAGGTATTCTAAACTGATACCAACCTAGTAGGAAGGAGGGTTTCCTTGAAGGAGGAGGTGGAGAATCACACCAATGATGGAGGAGGGGCTCTCTGAGCTGGAAAGAATTGGATGTGTTGAGTCTGGAAGGAAAGGCCAAGATCCAAGATGCCCATAGCACCCATGTTTTTTCTTTTATCCAGTAGACTTACATTTAGGCTCTAGATTTTTGGGGAGGAGTGTACATATTCATGATAAAATCACAGAGAAAAGCATGGGAATGGTTAACACAAAAATCAGGATAGCGATCCCTCAGGGGGGATGAGAGGGCAATGACATGGGGCAGGGCCTACAGGTACTTCCAAGGTTCTGCAAATGCTCTATTTCTTCAGCTAGGAGTAGCATACAGACTGTTCATTTTGTTAGTATTCTTGAAGCTTAACATATACATTACATCCTCTCCTGTGTGATATATTTCTTAATAAAAATTGGAAAGATTGTTCATCACTGAAAAGTTTATTAAGCAAAAAAACTATAATCAAGTGTTCATTGTTAGCAATCTAGTTAAATAACTTATAAAATATCTGTTGAACAATATACCAAATAGTCATTAAAAATAATAATGTAATTATACTTTGTTGACATGAAATGATGTCTAGAATATATTAAGTGGAAAAAGCAGCCTAAAGAACTATTTGTACCAAGTGTCCATCAACAGATAAATATAAGAACACAATGTTGGCCGGGCACCATAGCTCACTCTTGTAATCCCAGCACTTTGGGAGATTGAGGCGGGTGGATCACGAGGTGAGGAGATTGAGACCATCCTGGCCAACATGGTGAAGCCCCGTCCCTACTAAAAATACAAAAAATTAGCCGGGCATGGTGGCACGCACCTGTAGTCCCAGTTACTCGGGACGCTGAGGCAGGAGAATCGCTTGAACCCGGGAGGCAGAGGTTGCAGTGAGCTGAGATTGTGCCACTACACTCCAGCCTGGGCAGCAGAGCGAGACTCTGTCTCAAAAAAAAAAAAAAAAAAAAAAAGACACAATGTTATATATAAATACATACAAAGAAAGGAAATTCTGACACGTGCTATGCTATAACGTGGATGGAGCTTAAAGGCATTATGCTAAATAAGCCAGATACAAGAGGGCAAATACTGTATGATTCCACTCAGATGAGATACCTAAAGTCACCAAATTATGCAGACACAAAAAGCAGAATGGTGGTTGTCTGGGGCTGGGGGGAGGGGTAATGGGGGTTCTTATTTAATGCAGGGGTCCTCAACTCCTAGGCCATGGACCGGCACCTGTCCGTGGCCTGTTAGGAACCGGGATGCACAGCAGGAGGTGGTTTCAGAGGTGGCAGAGGTGGAAGAGTTTCATGTTGAAAACATCCCCCCCACCCACCCTGTCCATGGAAAAATTGTCTTCCATGAAACCAGTCTGGTGCCAAAAAGGTTGGGGACCGCTGACTTGATGGGTGCAGAGTTTCAGTTGGAGAAGATGAAAAAGTTCTGGAAGTGAATTGTGGTGATAGATGTACAACAATGTGAATGTATTTAGTGCCACACAGGACCGTCCACTCAAACATGCTTAAAATGGTAAATTTTGTTATTTACGTTTTAACACAATTTAAAAATCTGTATGTATAGTATGAATACTCCCCTTTCTCTTTGTGTTTATGTGTGTGATGTGATGATGTGTGTGTGTGTGTGCGCGCGTGTGTGTGCGGGAGACAGAGAGAGAGAGAGAGAGAGGCAGAGATTCATTGAGAATGCATATATAGGAAAAGAGTCCGGTAGGACTTATATTAATATATCAACAGTGGTTATCTTTTGGTAGTCAGATTGCTGGTGATTTTTATTTATTTCCTTATATTTCATGCTTTTCTATATTCTAGGAGTTTTGTTTATGAGTAAATTTTTCATATGTAATAAGAAAAAAATACACCTGACCTCAAAATAAAGGAATTCCATACTCTATCAAGAAGCAGCAGTTTTTGGCCAGGCATAGTGGCTCACACCTGTAATCCCAACACTTTAGGAGGCTGAGGCAGGGGGATCACTTGAGGCCAGCAGTTGAAGACCAGTCTGGCCAACATGGTGAAACCCCATGTCTACTAAAAATACAAAAATTAGCCGGGCATGGTGGCGTGTGCCTGTAATCCCAGCTACATGGATGGCTGAGGCACGAGAGTTGCTTGAACCCAAGAGGTAGAGATTACAGTGAGCTGAGATCACGCCACTGCACTCCAGCCTGGGTGACAGAGGGAGACTCTGTCTGAAAAAAAAAAAAAAAAAAAAAAAAAAGCAGCAATTGTGACTGATTAAACAGACCTGACATAGTCAAATGAGTAAGATAAAAGAAAATGAAAAGGAAGTTATTTTCCAATAAAAGTAATGCATTCAGTAAGCACCGGAAATCAATAAGGTAAGACAGGCTGGCTTTAGCGTCTCTTCTTTGACATACTCATGCTCATGTAATAACCGAACAGCTTCTGAAACTGCTCCTATTCTTTTCTTGCTAGTCTTAGAACCACCCCCCAACCCCTGGCCCTTCCTAAATGTATTTTTTAAAAATCAATTCCAGCTGGGTGCCAAAACAAACGAAAATCAATTCCATAACTTCCTTCAGTCTTACTCGTAGGGTACCTTCTGCCCAAATGCCTGAACGACCTTTATATTCCTGACGAACAGCAAACTCGGGGCCTTAAACACCCTTCTTCACACACTGTGCTTTTTCCTGGATATCAGCATGGTCTCAGGACCCTAGCCATCTTTCCTTTCAGCCTTCAGTTTCAAAAGATTTCTTTCCATCTGTGTGCTGTATCTTCCAGCATTCCTATTTTTGAAATAACCTCAGGCTTTGTTGGTAGCTGTGAGCTTAAACCTTATTGCTGTGCCTGCTCCAGTTCCTTGACGCCTGGCCTACTGTTCCCTCACTGCAAGCTCAGTCACTTCTGACTGGTGTAGCTTCCGCCTCATGATCATGCAAACTATGGCATAGGCATATTATGAATAGTTAGACCGCTATTAATATGTTTGCCTTGGGAAAATATTCTTTTTAAAATGATCTTTTTTGGGCCAGCCACCGTGGCTCACATCTGTAATCCTAGCACTTTGGGAGGCTGAGGCAGGCGGATTGCTTGAGCCCAGGAGTTCAAGACCAGCCTGGGCAACATGGCAAAACCGCATTTCTACAAAAAATTATTGAAAATTAGCCAGATGTGGTGGTGCACACCTGTAGTCACAGCTACTGGAGAGCCTGAGGTGGGAAGATTGCTTGACCCTGGGAAGTTGAGGCTGCAGTGGGCCGAGATTGTGCCACTGCACTCCAGTCTGGGTGACAAAGTGAGACCCTGTCTCAGAAAAAAATAAATAACTGTTTTGAATTGTTTAGATTCAGGAGGTACATGTGCAGGTTTATTACATGAGTATATTGCATAATGCTGAGGTTTGAGCTTCTATTGAACCCATCACCCAAATAGTGAACACTATACCCAGTAGGTCGTTTTTCTTTTTCTTTTTTTTCCTGAGATGGAATTTTGCTCTTGTTGCTCAGGCTGGAGTACAATGGTGCGATCTCGGCTCACTGCAACTTCTGCTTCCTGGGTTCAAGCAATTCTTGTGCCTCAGCCTCCTGAGTAGCTGGGATTACAGGCACACGCCACCACACCCGGCTAATTTTTGTATTTTTAGTAGAGACGGGGTTTCACCATGTTGGCCAGGCTGGCCTCAAACTCCCGACCTCAGGTGATCCACCCACCTCAGCCTCCCAAAGTGCTGGGATTACAGGCGTGAGCCACCATGTCCGGTCCCCAGTAGGTAGTTTTTCAATCCTTCCCTCCCTTCTTACCTCCCTCCCCATTTTTGGAGTCCCCAGTGCCTATTTCCATCATTATGTCCATGAGTACCCACTGTTTAGCTCTACTTATAAGTGAGAACATGCAGTATTCGATTTTCCGTTTCTTCATTAAATAATTTAGGATAATGGCCTCTAGCTGCATTCCTGTTTCTGCAAAGGACATGATTTCATTCTTTTTTTCTATGGCTGCAGAAAATACTCTCGATCCGCATTGTTTATGCAGTCTTTATTTCAAATGAAACTTTAAAATGCACAGGACAAACCTAGGAAAGAAATATAAAAAAAAAATTAATAGTTTGCTTCTGGGTAGTGAGATGATGGACACTTCCCCCTTTGTCTTTATTCTTATACGTTTCAAGTGTTCCACAGTGAACATAAATCACTTAAAATCTGCAGGAAAAAGCTTCAAACAACTTCCTACACATAAAAGAAGAAACAAATTACACTTGGACTTGGTGCTCTAGTCTTAACTGCTAGGCCTCTGTGTATATCAGGGTGGCCCATTGAGAATGTGACCTGTGTTTTGACTCTTTGTTGTAGCATGGAAGGTTCCTGTTTGTGCTGGGATGGGGCAGAGGGCAAATAAGTCTTCAGGTTTTTATATTTGTGTTCTTCATGGTAAAGCTTTAGTATGGAGAAAATGAGCGAACAAATTCTTTGTTTTGGGAGGAGTTAGTGTTTCTTAAAAAAAGGCTGGCTGGGCGAGGTGGTGCGTGCCTGTAATCCCAGCACTTTGCAAAGCCTAGGCGGGTAGATCACCTGAGGTCAGGAGTTCACGACCAGCCTGACTAACATGGTGAAACCCCATCTATAGTAAATACAAAAAAATTATCTGGGCATGGTGGTGGGCGCCTGTAATCTGAGCTACTTGGGAGGCTGAGACAGGAGAATTGCTTGTACCTAGGAGGAGGATGTTGCAGTGAGCCGAGATTGCGCCATTGCACTCCAGCCTGGGCAACAAGAGCAAAACTCCGTCTCAAAAAAAAAAAAAAAAAAAAAAAAAAAAAAAGAAAAGAAAACAAAAGAAAAAAGAAAATAAAAGAAAAAGGCCTTGGAGTGGTTCTCAGGGGCTGGTTGAATGGACAAGCTTTTCAATGAGACACTGCTGTCTGAATCCAGATCCCGCTTTGAATGGAAAAGGCTGCATAAATGCCTGGAAGACCTGGGAACCAAGAGGCAATGCATTGGGAGCCCAAGAGGGGCCCCCAAGTTCATGGAGGACCTGCATTCCACAGCTGGCCTGGGCAGGGGACAGTGGAGTGAGGTTCTCCTTTGGCCACGGACCCTGCAGCAGGGAGAAGGAACTGCAGTAGGAGACTCAAGTTTACCATTTCCCATTGACAGTAGAGTCTGGTGGACTTCCTTGGTGGCAGATTCCTCTGCGATGACAGCCTGCCCTCCTACCTAATTTCTGGGGATCAATTACTGCCCTGGAACCCACCATCTCTGGAATGGCACCTGCGACTGCTGTGCCATTCTGTATATTATGGGGCCAGTCGTACTTCTCAAGCCCATCCCTATGATAGAGTTCAATTCTCCAGTTCATGGTTCAAGAGTTATTTTTCCCCTTTCATTTCATCCAAACCACTGTCTGCCCAACATTGTGAACAGAAATTCAGGGCTGCCTTCCCAAGTTATGAGTTGTGACCAATGATCAAACTAATGAATTTTGATCAAATCTGTGGGTCAGAAAATTGGAACAGGAAGTAATCTGTAGGTGTCTCCCAGGGACAAATAAATACCCAGTTTGGGTTTCCTCCAGGTCTAGTCTAGGGAGGCAGGTGGTCAGAACCGTGCCAGCTTGTCTAGCCACAGTGAACATTTTGTGAGGATGTGAGTGGGTGCCAAGTAGCTGGCCTGGGTGGGCAGAGATACCCGTCTTCCTGGATCCCCTGGAATGTGGGCATTGGTGAGACTGCAGATCTGTGACCAGGTACAGCAGAGAAGAGAGCCCCAAACATAGAAGGGGGCATGATGGGAGATGCTGGAGAGGAGAGAAAATTTCCATCTGGCTTTTTCAGCTTCTTGTCAGGTCCTCAGAGCACAGCATCTTGGCAGCTTTCTGAGTGCCCCATTCCTAGTCTTTCTTCATGAATTTTTCATTTCAGGCAAAGAGCCCTTATCTCTTGCTGGAGCTGCTTTCCCATCAGCTGGTGACTGGGCAGATGAAGGTTGCATTAAGGCAGGAATTATCCATCCCTTGAGAGAGAAATGACACTCTGTGCCCTTGAAAGGACGGCTTCTGCGCCACCACTCATTACCGTAGGCCTCTGTCCAATGTTGGGTTGCTGTTTTTATTGAGATATTGTTGAGGACTGAAAGAGAAAGGCTTCAAGGGCAGATACTATGGTCCTGTCTGAAGGGTGAGGTCTTTCCTGCTGCCAATCTTTGGACATGATGGGGGCTCCACAGCAAGAAAGAGGAATTAAGAAGGGACTTGGCCTCTCACAATCCAGATTTCCAGGAGTCTCGATGTCCAGGGGCACTCCTGAGGGATGGAGTGAGTTAAGGATGTCATCTCTCCCTGCCCCCATCCCCCGGGCCCAGAGCAGGAGAAGCTCCTGCTGTGCACCTTCTCCGGCCATGCTCCTTCTTACAAAGGGAGTCCATACACCCACCCAAGACTAGGCTCCATGTACCAGGACCCCAGAGTTTCTGTCCAAATTACAGCAAGCCCCCTTCTGGGCCTGCAGGGGCATCTTCATTTTCTCTGGGTCTCTCTTCCCAAGAGTGGACTCACTCCCTGTGTTCACACGCTAGGTCCTAGGAATGGCCAAGGGGTAGCTGTTGTCAGGGTTGCAAGGGGTGTGCGTGTGGAGGAAGCTTGGACGTGTGAGCTGGAATATCGACGTGTATGTGAGGCTCCTCACGATCTGAGAGGATAAGCGTGGGTGGGTGGACCAGTGACCAGAAGTGGAAAGCCAGGGGAATGGATCTCCAAGGAGGCTGGAAATCCTAAAAGTCAACCTGGTCTTTTAGGTGGCAATGAAGGCGGAAGGATGGAGCATACTTCATTTAAGGATTTACCAGTTTGACTGAACAACTTGAAAATGTGCAGACATAGAGTATGTGAACCTCCATTCGTTCTCTTGCCTGGGGCCCCACAAATGTTAGTGGGCTTAATTTGTAAGTGGGGAGCTAGGGAGTCCTAGTCCTGGGGTCCCTAATGGACTGGGTAGAGGGCCAAGAGCTGCAGGAAACAAGTCATACCTGGCAAACTAAAGTTTTGACTCACGGTGTCCTCTGAATCTATATTCTTTTTCTTAGTCCTCAGCTTTTAGGACAGTGTGATCGGAATGTTCTGGCAGGTTTTTTTTTTTTTTTTCTTTTTTTTTCCAGTCCTTCATATTAATAGCGGATTTCACTGGGAAGCAGCATGGCGGCGATAGATGACCCCAGTTGGAGAGGGAGCAGCGCCACCCTGAGGCCATGGAGGGAATAGCAGCAGGAATGGGGGTGAGCCCAACGGCGCCTGCCTCTCAGGAGCCCAAGCACCAGGCACGCCCCCACCGTGATTCCACGGCCAGGACTAACCAAGAAGGGGCTGTATTCTTACCCTCTTACCAAAAATAGCATTTTTCCCATTGAAGCTTCCCAAAGAACTCTCAGCTGTTTGCTAACCATGAAAATCAATCCTTGGAGCTGCAGAGGCCAGTCCCCAACTTTCCAATGATCACTGTGTAACCCCTGCCCCACCTCATCTTCAGAAACCCCATCACCACTGCGCCAAACGCCAAAGGGAAGTGGGGATGAAGGAAGGGAGTTAGCTATGAGCAGCTTAGAAGAGCTAACCCGGGGGGTGGCTTCTCAAGCATAACTCACATGCTTACAGAGGGGCTTCAGTAGATCCTTTACCCTTTTCACTTAACACTTTAAAAAATGGAATCACATTGGCCGGGTGCGGTGGCTCACGCCTGTAATCCCAGGACTTTGGGAGGCTGAGGCGGGTGGATCACCTCAGGTCAGGAGTTCGAGACCTGCCTGCTAACATGGTGAAACCCCGTTTCTACTAAAAATACAAAAAATTAGCCGGGCGTGGTGGCGTGTGCCTGTAATTCCAGCTACCTGGGAGGCTGAGGCAGAAGAATCGCTTGAACCCAGGAGGCGGAGGTTGCAGTGAGCCGAGATGGCGCCATTGCACTCCAGCTTGGGCAACAAGAGCAAAACTCCGTCTCAAAAAAAAAAAAAAAAAAAAAAAAAAAAAAGGTATCCCTTATAAACTGGATTAACAGTGTGACAAAAATTTAATGCCTACTGACTATATTTCCTGACTGACTGCACACAAACTCTGACGGGTAGAGATTGCTATTGTCCCATTTTACAGACAAGAAAACTGAGGCCCAGGGAGGTGAATGACTCACTCAAGGTTATGTTGTAATAAGGAGTGTTGCTGGGTCTAGACATCTGATTTTTTTTTCGTTGCACTGTTCTATCTTCTGCAAGCACCCCTGAAGGAATTTTTTAATTTTTTAATTTTTTTATTTTTTGAGACGGGTCTTGCTCTGTTGCCCAGGCTGGAGTGCAGTTGCGCGATCTCAGCTGAATGCAAGCTCCGCCTCCCGGGTTCACGCCATTCTCCTGCCTCAGCCTCCGGAGTAGCTGGGACCACAGGCGCCCGCCACCACGCCCGGCTAATTTTTTTGTGTTTTTAGTAGAGACAGGGTTTCACCGTGTTAGCCAGGATGGTCTCGATCTCCTGACCTCGTTATCTGCCCGCTGTGGCCTCCGAAAGTGCTGGGATTACAGGCGTGAGCCACCGCGCCTGGCGCCTGAAGGAATTAAACATTCAAATTCCTGCCACAATCCTGCACTGGGGCATGGTGTTCTTTCTTACTGTTTCATTCAAGTTGCAAAATCCATACATATTCTTGAAACTAGGCAAATATCTCCAACGCCATCTCCTGAGGTGAGCAATATTAACAGTTTTGTGAGGTTTTTTTTTCCTATTATTTTCCCTATGAAGATACAAATAGATACAAATTTGCAAAAATTCATAGAGGGATTCCTACCTCCATTTATAAAATTTTAATTAAAAGCAAAAATCAGGCTAGGCATGGTGGCTCACATCTGTAATCCCAACACTTCGGGAGTCTGAGGTCAGAGGATTGCTTGAGGCCAGGAGTTTGAGAACAGCCTGTGCAACATAGGCAGACTCTGTCTCCACAAAATATTTTTAAAAATTAGCTGGGCACGGTGACTCTAGCTACTCAGGAGGCTGAGGCAAGAGGATTGTGTGAACCCGGCAGGTCAAGACTGCAGTGAGCCATGATCACGCCACTGCACTCCAGCCTGGATGACAGAGTGAGACCTGGTCTGAAAAACAAAAAAGCAAAAATCACATTATGTAATTAGTTTGTAAGCTACATTTTCCCTTAGCCACATGTCATGATCATTTTGACAAGTAATATTGATTCATCTCACTTCATCTCACTTTTTTTTTTTTTTTTTTGAGACGGAGTCTAGCTCTGTTGCCCGGGCTGGAGTGCAGTGGCCGGATCTTAGCTCACTGCAAGCTCCGCCTCCCGGGTTTACGCCATTCTCCTGTCTCAGCCTCCCGAGTACCTGGGACTACAGGCGCCGCCACCTCACCCGGCTAGTTTTTTGTATTTTTAGTAGAGACAGGGTTTCACCGTGTTAGCCAGGATGGTCTTGATCTCCTGACCTCGTAATCCGCCCGTCTCGGCCTCCCAAAGTGCTGGGATTACAGGCTTGAGCTACCGCGCCCGGCTTCATCTCACTCTTAATAGCAGTTCAACATTTCATGTGCTGTGGATTATTCAACCACCCCCATATTGGTAGACATCTGGGGTGTTTCTTTTTTTTTTTTTTTTTTTTTTGAGACGGAGTCTCGCTGTGTCTCCCAGGCCGGAGTGCAGTGGCCTGATCTCGGCTCACTGCAAGCTCCGCCTCCCGGGTTCACGCCATTCTCCCGCCTCAGCCTCCCAAGTAGCTGAGACTACAGGCGCCCGCCACCACGCCCGGCTAGTTTTTTGTATTTTTAGTAGAGACGGGGTTTCACCATGTTAGCCAGGATAGTCTCGATCTCCTGACCTCGTGATCCACCTGCCTCAGCCTCCCAAAGTGCTGGGATTACAGGCTTGAGCCACCGCGCCCGGCCCATCTGGGGTGTTTCTAGTGATTTTTGCTATTATCAATAATATTGTGATAAACATCTCTGTAAATATTAGAAACTAGTAGGCCGAGAGTGATGGCTCACACCTGTAATCCCAGCACTTTGGGAGGCTGAGGCCAGCAGATCACTTGTGCTCCGGAGTGCAAGACCAGTTTGGGCAACATGGTGAAACCTCGTCTCTACAAAAAATACTAAAAATTAGCTGAGCATGATGGCATTTGCCTGTAGTCCCAAGTACTCAAGAGGCTGAGGCAGGAGAGAGAGGATCACTTGAGTCCAGGAGGCAGACCTTGCAGTGAGATGAGATTGTGCCACTGC